>NC_134354.1:161922033-162522033 GCF_048569485.1 Anomaloglossus baeobatrachus
TTCTGTTATCTCGATCTTGAATCCCACGTCTGTGTGTTCGGCTAATAGTTACCGTGAAGCGGTTGGTGGCAGCGAGTTGTGCCAAGGATTATTGTGGGGAGGCCAGTGAGATTCGGGAAGATATTATATATTCCGCCCGCGGAGGTCGGGGGAATATATACCCTACTCTCACCGGGGACCCTTCAATAATCGGCATAAGTAGTATAGCGGCCTCCTTGCTTATTGTCGGGCAATTCCATAATTGGCCTGACTATAAGAGGGGCGCTAGAGAGCGCGTCACGTGCTCTGTCTGTCGGTCGGGAGGTATAAAGGAGGGGTGACCCCACTTGTTACCCCCCCGATTGTGACGTACTGGTAGCCAGCGCGGGGGATTTCTGAGTGACCCCCCCGGTGGTTTGTGACATATTGGTGGCATAGCGGTGGGATCGAGATAATAGTGTGTGTGAGTGTGAGACCCATACTCCCAGACACTAAAGACTGCCTGCAGCAGCTGTGGCTGCTGGGGGTCTTCAGACTAGCTCAACACTAGAGTGTCAGAGTGCAGATACTGTAAGGTGTGTGGAGGCATCAGGTGTCAGTTCTGTGTCAGTGACCAAAAGTCTGCAAGAATGGCTGATGGCACCAGGAGCAGAGCTATGCAACTGGCCAATGCTAAGGCAGGAGCCGAAGAGAGGGAGGACGGTGCTGTGGACAGCAATGAGGAGGTTGCCCACGAGTCCTCCAGGAGCTCGACGCCAGAAAACCGTTCTGCCGAGGACATTGCGCAACCTGGCACTGCTGGACAAGATGAGGAGGAGCTCACCCAAGGTTCCTCAACGAGCCAGATGCCAGCCCTTCGCTCTGAAAGGGACAGTGAATCGCCTAGCTCTGCAGCGTGCCGCAGATCACCACGTGCCATTCCACCGAGCCTGGGAGGCTCGGATAGCCTTCTTCAAATGGCTATGGCCCTTCTCCAGGCTGGAGACCAGAAGGGCTACAAGGAACTCCTGGCAGAGCGCAGGGCAGAGCGGCAGGCAGCGCGTGACGCTGAGGCTGCGGAGCGGCACGCAGAGCGTGAGGCTGCGGAGCGAGAGCGGCAGGCAGCGCGTGAAGAGCGAGAGCGAGAGCGACAGGCAGACCGTGACTACCAGCTGCAGCTAGCTCAGCTCCGGCCCTCATCAGCCACACGTGACCTTCGAGACACCAAACTTCCAAAGGTCCGTGTTGAGGACTTCCCAGTGCTGGAGAAGGATGGAGACTTGGACTCTTTCTTGACTGCTTTTGAACGGACTTGCTTGCAGCACCATCTGGACAAGGACCAGTGGGCCAAATACCTGACCCCCCGTTTAAGGGGTAAGGCCCTGGATATCCTTGGGGACGTGCCTGCTGAGGCAGATCAGGGCTACGACACCATCAAGCGGGCCCTGATCCAACAGTACAACCTCACTCCGGAGTCCTACCGCAAGAAGTTCCGGACCCTGCAGAAGGGACCAAAGGACTCCTGGGCTGACCACCGGCGGGCACTTGCCCGAGCTGCCGACCACTGGACCCAAGGCCTGCAGCTTTCCACCGGACCAGAGATCCTGGACTTGGTCATCACGGAGCAACTCTTGTGGAACTGCCCCTGAGGATCTCCGCCAGTTCATCCGAGACCAGAAGCCAAAGGGGTCCACGGCTACAGCTGCCCTGGCCGATGACTACACCAACAATCGGGCTCCGGAAGCCAGAAGAGCAGCCACCAGCAGCACCTGGAGAGGGGGTAAGATGAATTCTGCGACTGCCCCACCTGCCCCTAGACTGCAGGGGGTGTCCCCCTCAACTCCCCTCTCCAGGCCCGTGGCAGAGCCAAGACGGTGCCACCAGTGCAACCTACCTGGACACTTCAAGGCCATGTGCCCTCAGCGTCCCAAGGCCCCGGCTCCGTCCCCGTCCCAAGGGCCGCCCAAGGTGTATTGTGTGGGTGGGGGTGGTGGTAGGTCCCTGGACAGCTTCCAACCTGTCACCGTCGGCCGGTCTGTGACCATAGGACTGCGAGACAGCGCCTCGGAGGTGACTCTGGTGCGGCCTGAGATGGTGTCCCCCCAAGACTTGATCCCTGGAAAAACCCTCGCTGTCTCCGGGATTGGAGGCACTGACCCGGCGCTGCCTGTTGCTGACATTTATGTGGACTGGGGCGCAGGGCGGGGGGGTGAGGGAGGTGGGGGGTAACTGATCGGATCCCTGCAAACGTGCTACTTGGGACAGATTTGGGGCAGATAACCTCCCAGTTTGGGCCCCCCCCCAAGGGCTGAACCTTCAGCCCGTACTGACATGACTCCTAACAATGTTAATGTGTTATCTATGAATGATGTAAGGGAGGAGGGAGTGAACTCTGATATTTCTGCTTGCATAGACACCATAGACACACACTCAGCTGCAGCTGTGACAGGGGAGGGGGTCAGAGAAAGGTGTGACAATGCCTCTACAAGTAACCAGCCTGTGAGCTGGGATCTCTTGCCCTCTGCAGGGATAAGCAGAGAGCAGGGTGCTGCAGGGGGAGGACCAGTGTGTGGGGTGGGGGCTACCACAGCAAATGTGGGGTCCCCAGAGATTTCACAGCGGGGTTCTGTTGCTGCAGGAGGGGAACAGGCAGGTGAGATTGGGGCCGGTCCAGGAGCGGAAGTGCTCCCAGGTAAGATCTCGGTGCATGGTTCCCCCACAACCGGGGTGTCAGGAAGCCAGGTAGGTCTGCCTGAACCGGCGACTTGGTCAGGAACGGAGGAGGAGCAGGCACGACCCACGGTCGCAGCGGCTGTGGCCGCTGTCACCCGCAGTGGGAGTGCTGGAAGCCAAGGGGCCTCCCGGAGGTCCGATAGCTCTTCCCCTTCTGACCAAGTGGCAGCCGAGTCAGGTGGAGGCCAGGACACAGGTCCCGGGGGTACTGACTGAAGATGTGACAGTCTCGTCGATTCTGGCCACATCTAGTCAGGGGTTTCAGGCAGCGTTAGAAGCTGACGACAGCCTGAAAGCTCTTAAGGAGCAGGCGGCACAGCCTCCCTCGGACTCGGACCCGGAGCGAGTGGTCTGGGACCAAGGACGGCTGTACCGGGCCACGGTCCAGCAGGGTTCACCGGAGGCGTGGCCCAGGGACCGACAGTTGGTGGTACCCTATCCGTTCCGGACGGAGTTGTTGCGGATCGCACATGAGATTCCGATGGCCGGACACCTAGGGATCGCTAAGACCAAGGCCAGGTTAAACCAGCATTTCTACTGGCCAAAAATGGGGGCCGATGTGGCTGCCTACTGCCGTTCGTGTGAAACCTGTCAGAGAGTGGGGAAGGCGGGGCCACGCCCCAAAGCCCCACTAGTATCTCTGCCAATCATCGATGAGCTTTTCAGGAGGGTGGCTGTGGATCTGGTCGGCCCGCTGGCCATCCCCAGCAGCTCCGGGAAACGCTTCATACTGACGGTAGTGGACTATGCCACCCGGTACCCAGAAGCAGTGGCCTTGTCGTCCATTCGGGCTGACAAGGTGGCCACCGCATTGCTGGAGATTTTCTCCCGAGTGGGTTTTCCCCAGGAAATGCTCACTGACCGGGGGACCCAATTCATGTCCCAGCTGATGGAGGCCCTCTGTAAGCAAGTCCAGGTGCGACATCTGGTGGCCAGCCCGTACCATCCACAGACTAATGGCCTGTGCGAGCGGTTCAATGGCACCTTAAAGCAGATGCTTAAGATGTTGGTCGACTCCCATGGGCGTGACTGGGAGCGGTATCTCCCACACCTGTTATTTGCTTACCGGGAGGTTCCACAGGCCTCAACAGGATTCTCACCGTTTGAGCTCCTGTACGGGCGACGTGTGCGGGGCCCCCTGGCTCTGGTGAAAGAGGCTTGGGAAGGGGATTTGGCCACCCCTGGAGTGTCGGTTATCGAGTATGTCATGCGCTTCCGGGACAAAATGCAGGCCTTGACGCAACTGGTACACGACAATATGGCTCAAGCCCAGGCCGATCAGAAGCGTTGGTACGACCAGAACGCTTGTGAGAGGACCTACCAAGTGGGTCAAAAGGTGTGGGTACTGGTCCCCGTACCACAGGACAAGCTTCAGGCAGCCTGGGAAGGCCCATACCTCGTGTACCAGCAGCTCAACCCTGTGACGTACCTGGTCACCCTGGACCCTGCCCGTGGAAGGCGGAAGCCCTTCCATGTGAACATGATGAAGGCACATCATGAGCGGGAGGGCATGTGCGCTCCCCGTGTGCAACCTGCCCGAGGAGGGAGAAGCGGAAACCCTCTTGGATATGCTAGCCCAGGTTAGGGCAGGCGGATCCATTGAGGATGTGGAGGTTGGCCACCAGCTCTTGGAAGACCAACGGTCCCAGCTGTGGGCCACCCTCCTCCCCCTTCCGGGGGTTGTTTACCAACCAGCCCGGAAGGACTGACTTGGCTGTCCATCACGTGGACACTGGGGATCATCCCCCGATCCGGCGTTCAGCATATCGGGTCTCCCTGGAGGTGCAGCAACACATGCGCCAGGAGATTGACGAGATGCTGAAGCTGGGGGTGATCCAGGCATCCAACAGCGCTTGGGCCTCGCCTGTAGTCCTCGTCCCTAAGAAGGACCGAACCACTCGGTTCTGCGTGGACTACAGGGGGCTCAATGCGGTCACGGTCGCCGATGCGTACCCAATGCCACGCATCGATGACCTGCTCGATCAGTTGGCCGGGGCTCAGTACCTGACCATCATGGATCTGAGCCGGGGATATTGGCAGATCCCCCTGACTCGCAAGGCCAGGGAACGCTCTGCCTTTATTACCCCATTTGGACTGTACGAGTCCACGGTGATGCCATTCGGGATGAGGAATGCCCCTGCCACTTTCCAGCGGATGGTCAACACCCTGCTCAAGGGACTTGAAGGGTACGCGGCCGCGTACCTGGATGACATTGCCGTCTTCAGTCCCACCTGGGAGGACCACCTAGAGCATCTAGCACAGGTGCTCAGGCGGATCCACCGGGCAGGTTTGACCATCAAGCCGGGAAAGTGTCAGCTGGCCATGAGCGAGGTCCAGTACCTCGGTCACCGGGTAGGTGGGAGAACACTGAAGCCCGAGCCTGAGAAAGTGGAGGCCATCGCATCCTGGCCCACCCCCAGGACCAAGAAGCAGGTGATGTCCTTCTTGGGGACCGCTGGGTACTATAGGAGGTTTGTTCCATGCTATAGTAGCCTGGCAAAGCCCTTGACGGACCTCACCAAGAAGAAGCTGCCCTCTGCAGTCGATTGGACAATGGACTGCGAGACAGCCTTCCAGGCCCTAAAGGACGCCCTGTCCAGCCCGCCCGTGCTACAGGCAGCCGACTTCACGCGGCCGTTTGTAGTACAGACCGACGCCAGTGACTTCGGCCTCGGTGCGGTGCTCAGCCAGGTGGACTCTGCGAGCCAAGAGCACCCAGTCTTGTACCTGAGCAGGAAGCTGTTACCAAGGGAAGTTGCCTATTCCACGATGGAGAAGGAGTGCCTGGCCATAGTGTGGGCCCTGCAGCGTCTGCAACCCTATCTATACGGGCGCCACTTCATCGTGGAGACGGACCACAATCCCCTCAGCTGGTTGCACACCGTCTCTGGGACGAATGGGCGATTGTTGCGATGGAGCCTTGCGCTCCAGCAATACAACTTCACCATTCGCCACAAAAGGGGCCGTGACCACGGTAACGCAGACGGGCTGTCCCGACAAGGAGAGGTCGCGGACGGGCGCACGGGGGAACACCGGAGTGTGCTGCCCCCTAGCGCCCTCAAAAGGGGGGAGGTGTGAGGCAAATCCCGGGATATGAAGATGAATTATGACTCCAGTCATAGTCCCTCATCACTCCCTGGCAGTGCCCCCTCCCTTCTTGTTCTCAGTGTTCCACTTACACCTCCATGGCCATGTCCTGTGATATGGAGATGAGGTGGTGTGGGAACAATGGACACAGGATGACTCCCTGCCGTCACCCTGTAACAAGAGTTGTATCTCATTAGCAAGGCTATGGAAATAGCCAGACAGAACGACTCCAGTAAAAAATGGTTCATATCTCGCAAGCCATATTTCCGATAAATATGGCAACCATAAAAATGGTGTCTCCGCATGCGGACGATGCTGGCACACCCTTTTTATGGGAGCAGGACATTGGGAAATGCCCCAGGCGTGATATCAGCCAATGGGGAACTGGCAGACAGGTCATGAGTCCCCTCGTTCTGTGGCTAAATTCATAGCTGTCACAATGAGAGCGTTGGCGTCCGCCTACGACGCTCCCAGGCAAAGTTATGGCCCATATTCCATGTTGGGATATTGTCCATAACTCAAGCCAGGGGTGGAGCAGTGCTCCCTGTGAGGTCACGAAGGTAGGAGGGGACCTGGATCTGCCCAGGTTGATAACCCCTACTTCGGCCATGTTCCAGTGTTCTTTTCGCTGGGGGCACGTGTAGGAAACATCTGTGGGAAGGATCCTAGAAACCTGGTCTACAGCGCCCCCCTGTGGCCAGACGCAACAAGGTAACTGCTGGAACTGTGTATGCCTGTTTGTAACCCATGCTTTGATTGTAACTGTACTCTGACATATGTATATTCTGTAGATTCCCTATTGTATATATTGTAGTTTCTAGTGTGCTTTAGGCTGATTAAATTATATAATTAATCTTGGGCTGTTCTGTTATCTCGATCTTGAATCCCACGTCTGTGTGTTCGGCTAATAGTTACCGTGAAGCGGTTGGTGGCAGCGAGTTGTGCCAAGGATTATTGTGGGGAGGCCAGTGAGATTCGGGAAGATATTATATATTCCGCCCGCGGAGGTCGGGGGAATATATACCCTACTCTCACCGGGGACCCTTCAATAATCGGCATAAGTAGTATAGCGGCCTCCTTGCTTATTGTCGGGCAATTCCATAATTGGCCTGACTATAAGAGGGGCGCTAGAGAGCGCGTCACGTGCTCTGTCTGTCGGTCGGGAGGTATAAAGGAGGGGTGACCCCACTTGTTACCCCCCGATTGTGACGTACTGGTAGCCAGCGCGGGGGATTTCCTGAGTGACCCCCCCGGTGGTTTGTGACACTACCTATGTAAAATACCTAAGGACTTATCTGTTCAATATCCTATAACGTTATAATATTAGAGATAGACTGCCTATGGCATTCATCCAAAAATCTTTGGAAAATATTAAATTATAATTTTATCTTCTTGCTTTAATAAATAGGAGTATATTAACGACTAATCTTGGAGAAATTTCTGCATATTAGGGATGCCTGTTGTAGGGAATCTTTGGTGTATCATTGGCACTTGTTATGTATATGTTATTAATCCTACACAGGATCCCTGCTGGATATTATATACTAGGTTACACTGATTAATATACGAATATATATAAGTATGAGTATGTTAAAGAATCGATAAATATAAAAGAATATAGAAAGAAATATTATATTTGATTCAATGACCCAATGGATATAAAGAAAAAACATCCAGCAGAGATCTACTTCATTATCATGAAATGTATTCCTAATGAGCCTTCTATTGGGCAATCTAAAAGGCCGTGCATATTTTTCTATGTAAAGATCAGATCTGTGTGCCCTATAGAGATGTGGCATTATGTACTGAGAATAGTTGCATGATCTATACCTGCTGTGTATGTAAAGCAGGTCTTTCATCCTGTAATATATATTGGCGTCGCAGAGATTACATGCAAATATATAGCAGTAAGGGTTCGCTGCAATACGCAGACGCAATAGTAATTCATCTAGGACGGCTGAGTATGACAGAGTGTGATGTACTGCGCATGCGCGTTGACGTCAGAGATGACGCATCACGCATGCGCACTAACATTGCCACTGTGATTGCCGATATACTATCGGTTTATGCAAATATATTGCGGGTATATAGATGGTCATATGCAGCATTCAGCCGTGATGCTATACCAGAAGGCCGCGGCTAATCTGTCGGAATTGAGGTGGATGTGCGCCTGCGTGGCGCGATGCGATGCACTGCGCATGCGCGCTGACGTCACGGTGACGATTCGCGCATGCGCGGTGGGGGGCGATATGCCGCGCACGCGCGCGGACATCACTCAAAACTGTTTGGGATATACAGCTGTAGTGATTTAACTACTGCACGCAGGCGCAATAGTAACACTATGACGCGCCAGCCCATCTGACCTAGGGGCACACAGCTGATCTAGGTTATGCCGGCTTTATAAACCTCTACGGCTATGCAGATCCATAGAGTCTCCAGGGACGGAAGTGGCTGTTTATCTGGACAGGATCGCTCTGTGCTACCGCCGATTCCATTAAGGAAAGACTCCGTGGATCTGCATACCTAATTGACTTTTTGTTATGGCAAGTAGATACAATGATTAGTGACTATGTTCATGTTTATGTTTATTTTCCACACATGCATGTGTTATTTCTAATGATACAAATATGCAAACCTGATAGACTGTATTCTGCTTTTTATAGCCTCCTGATGAACCACAATAATTCATGTGGGGAAACGCGTTGAGGTGAAGATCAAACTAACAGGCTTGATGTTAAACTCACTCTGAATATACTGAGACTGGATTCTATATGCTTGCCTATTCTGGACCTGCTTAAACCATAATAGCGTTTGCCATGAGTATAATGGGAAAGAGCATATAAGCCCACAAGTTAAGTGTTTGTGAAGCATTATCCAAAATCCTGGAGTGAGCAGCCTGTATATATTTTGAATAATCATTGTATGCTATATGTATGCGAATTTCCTTGTTATCAAGGGCCTATATGTACTTTAAACTATTGTATGCCTTATGTATGCGAACTGTCCTTGATATCAAAGTTTTATGTACTATAATTGATTCACTGTAGGTGTGGATATTTAATTTATATATTCAAAATAAAGAAATATTTGGGAATATATTTGTCTGATACTGATGATACATATTCCCTAGGCCCAAGAGCCAATGTTTAATTATGCTAGATATCTAAATTATGGCGGGATTTTTGACAGGGCCTGTTAATACATCTGACTGGGTTGAGGAAGCAAATCTGTTTTTTTCCACTAATGATCTATCATCAGGAAATACCGGATTAACTCTAAAGGACTCCTTTAAGGAACTGCTTGCGAACTATAAAAATAATATCCGCTCATGGTGGGAAATAAAAGGTTTAGAAAACTACCTTAAACATCAAATTGTTCCCAAAGGGTTAAGGATCAATATTCATCCATCCCCTAGAACATCATCAGAACAATTCCTCAGTCTCTGGCGGAAAGAATCAATATCTTCTTCCCTGAGATTGATGAATTTACTGCTAGAGGAGGAGAGGAAACTATATGCAGAGTCTACAGCTATTCTTAACAAAAGTATAGATAATATTTTACGGCTAAAAAGTGACCCTGATTTCACTAGGAGAGAAGGTATACTGCAAACCTCTATTGAGCGGTTCCAAAACAATTTAAAAGAGAGGAAGCACTCACAATTTGTGAGAGATCTCGCTGAATTCAAAGAGGATAAGGCATATCAGTTCTCTAGTAGACAACAATCTACAATATCCTCCTCAGACTTGGATACATCCGATTCAGAGAGACCAAAAGTTAGTACTAATATAGCTGAACCGTCGAACCGGGCTCAACATACATGGCTTGGCCCAAAAAAACAGAGAAAAAGGAGGGGAGGTCATTTTGGATATCATGGACCCCCTCCCTCTTTGTCTGGTCCCTCTGGATCATCTTTTTTGGAACAGAGAAATGCAGGGGGTTACTATCCACATACCAGGGCTCATCAAGCCAGGGGCGGATTTTAAATCTATCTGATTACCCACTCTCAAATGATGAAATTAGGGTTTTATCTAGAGGTCTTAATTATATTCCTACTAACCACTTTAATTGTTTTGGCTGGATAAAGGATCTAGAATTATTTGGTAGAAAATTAAAATGGAAATTATTTTTTGAACAAAATAATAAGGAGCAATGCAAAGTTCTTGGTATTAGTGAGGAAGACTACGAATGTTTTCAGACTCTAACGGACCTCCTTAAAGACAGCGCTAGAAAGAAAGGGGAAGGCCCCTTTACTAATCTAAAGAGACCTAGTAAAAAATCACCCCCGATAAATAACTGTACGAGTATAGACATCTTCTTGAAATTAGTGCAGGATGAATTATGTAAGATTCCACAATGGCATTCCAACATGAACCATAATCTTACTAAAAAAGAGTCAATGGCGCTAGATCAACTTTCAAAGAATGATCAACTTATAATTAAAAGGTCAGATAAGGGAGGGAATCTCGTAGTATTAGATCACCCTAAATACCTTGAAATGTGTTTACGCCTGTTAAATGATAAAGACACTTATGAAAAACTACCTTCTGATCCGACAAAAATTTATATGGATCTCCTTCTTCCTCTACTAAGTAATGCTAAACAAAATAAAATTATCTCCGCTAATGAATTTGAATTTCTGGTACCACACTGCCCTGTAATTCCTGTATTTTATGCGCTTCCGAAAGTGCATAAAGGCCTGGACCCTTTAAAGGGTAGGCCTATTGTTGCAGGAATTAATTCACTGTCCCAAAACATCGGCATCTATATTGATAAGATACTTAGGCCCTTCGTTGTTTCGCTACCATCCTATGTCCGCGATACTCCGCATCTTTTACAAATTTTAAAGGATATCAATGTAGGTCCAGATACCATTCTGGCCTCCATTGATGTCGAGGCACTTTATAGCTCCATCCCTCATGACCTTGGAATTCATGCAGTGGACTTTTTTCTCAAGACACGATCAATTGACTGTAATGTACACAATGTGTTTATTGAAGAATTATTATCATTTGTTCTTCATCATAACTATTTTTTGTTCAACGCCAAATACTTCCACCAGCTCAGGGGTACAGCTATGGGGAGCCCATGTGCCC
This sequence comes from Anomaloglossus baeobatrachus, assembly GCF_048569485.1. Taxonomy (NCBI): domain Eukaryota; kingdom Metazoa; phylum Chordata; class Amphibia; order Anura; family Aromobatidae; genus Anomaloglossus; species Anomaloglossus baeobatrachus. Next base: position 161,932,905 of record NC_134354.1, read on the forward strand.
CCAGCTACGCTAATATATTCCTGGGCTGGTGGGAGGAAACGGTGGTTTTTGGGGGGGAGGACGAGACATCTCATCAATGTATCGGACTATGGGTCCGATACATTGATGACATTCTCGTCTTCTGGAATGGACTAGCTATTGATTTTGAACGATTTATTACTAATCTCAATGAGAACACGCTAGGGCTGAGATTTACCTATTCTTATGATCTTAATTCCATTTCATTTCTGGATTTAATTATTTCAAAAGATGACAGGGGCAAGATACATACGGCAACATATCGTAAACCAACGGCCACTAACTCCCTGCTAAAATGGGATAGCCATCATCCCATCCCTCTAAAAAGAGGGATTCCAAAAGGGCAGTTTCTGAGAGTGCGCAGAAACTGCTCCAGGGATATAGATTTCAAAATACAGGCCTCAGATATGTTTGGAAGATTTTTGGACAGAGGGTACCCAAAAAGAATTCTACAGCAATCTTATGCATTTGCCAGAGATAGTGATAGACATACACTTATGTCTTCAAAAAAGAAAGAGGAGGATCTGAATATTACACGCATTATCGGTACCTTTGACGTTCAATCTGAACGGATATTTAGAATTATTAACAAACATTGGAATATCTTAAAGGCAGATAGAGATCTGGCCAAATATATTCCAAAAAATCCATGCATTACCTATAGAAGGGGCCAAACTATAGGAGATAGACTCATGCATAGCATATATCAAGGACCTCGTCCGTCAGGGACTTGGCTGGACAGGCAGATATGCGGTATGTTCCGATGTGGGACCTGTAGTTATTGTGATTCTATGGATTCATGTAAAACAGTAAGAAGTGCAGCAACAGGGAAAATCTTTACTCTACGAGACTTCAGTAATTGTAAATCTACAGGAGTTATTTATAGAGCCACCTGTAACTGCCCCCTCGACTATATAGGTAAAACAAGACGAGAATTTCGGAGAAGGGTAGGGGAGCACCTATCCGATATACGGAATAAAAGGGATACCCCAATTTCCCGGCATATAAACACCGTACATTACGGGGATATAAAACATATCCGATTCTCCATACTCGAAATAGTAAGGCGTAATCCAAGGGGGGGGGACTTTGATAGAATTCTACTACAGAAAGAATCTGAACGGATTTTTAAAATGGGTTCCTTATCTCCAAAAGGGCTTAACGAACTGCTCTCTTTTAGTTGTTTCCTACCTATGTAAAATACCTAAGGACTTATCTGTTCAATATCCTATAACGTTATAATATTAGAGATAGACTGCCTATGGCATTCATCCAAAAATCTTTGGAAAATATTAAATTATAATTTTATCTTCTTGCTTTAATAAATAGGAGTATATTAACGACTAATCTTGGAGAAATTTCTGCATATTAGGGATGCCTGTTGTAGGGAATCTTTGGTGTATCATTGGCACTTGTTATGTATATGTTATTAATCCTACACAGGATCCCTGCTGGATATTATATACTAGGTTACACTGATTAATATACGAATATATATAAGTATGAGTATGTTAAAGAATCGATAAATATAAAAGAATATAGAAAGAAATATTATATTTGATTCAATGACCCAATGGATATAAAGAAAAAACATCCAGCAGAGATCTACTTCATTATCATGAAATGTATTCCTAATGAGCCTTCTATTGGGCAATCTAAAAGGCCGTGCATATTTTTCTATGTAAAGATCAGATCTGTGTGCCCTATAGAGATGTGGCATTATGTACTGAGAATAGTTGCATGATCTATACCTGCTGTGTATGTAAAGCAGGTCTTTCATCCTGTAATATATATTGGCGTCGCAGAGATTACATGCAAATATATAGCCGTAAGGGTTCGCTGCAATGCGCAGACGCAATAGTAATTCATCTAGGACGGCTGAGTATGACAGAGTGTGATGTACTGCGCATGCGCGTTGACGTCAGAGATGACGCATCACGCATGCGCACTAACATTGCCACTGTGATTGCCGATATACTATCGGTTTATGCAAATATATTGCGGGTATATAGATGGTCATATGCAGCATTCAGCCGTGATGCTATACCAGAAGGCCGCGGCTAATCTGTCGGAATTGAGGTGGATGTGCGCCTGCGTGGCGCGATGCGATGCACTGCGCATGCGCGCTGACGTCACGGTGACGATTCGCGCATGCGCGGTGGGGGCGATATGCCGCGCACGCGCGCGGACATCACTCAAAACTGTTTGGGATATACAGCTGTAGTGATTTAACTACTGCACGCAGGCGCAATAGTAACACTATGACGCGCCAGCCCATCTGACCTAGGGGCACACAGCTGATCTAGGTTATGCCGGCTTTATAAACCTCTACGGCTATGCAGATCCATAGAGTCTCCAGGGACGGAAGTGGCTGTTTATCTGGACAGGATCGCTCTGTGCTACCGCCGATTCCATTAAGGAAAGACTCCGTGGATCTGCATACCTAATTGACTTTTTGTTATGGCAAGTAGATACAATGATTAGTGACTATGTTCATGTTTATGTTTATTTTCCACACATGCATGTGTTATTTCTAATGATACAAATATGCAAACCTGATAGACTGTATTCTGCTTTTTATAGCCTCCTGATGAACCACAATAATTCATGTGGGGAAACGCGTTGAGGTGAAGATCAAACTAACAGGCTTGATGTTAAACTCACTCTGAATATACTGAGACTGGATTCTATATGCTTGCCTATTCTGGACCTGCTTAAACCATAATAGCGTTTGCCATGAGTATAATGGGAAAGAGCATATAAGCCCACAAGTTAAGTGTTTGTGAAGCATTATCCATAATCCTGGAGTGAGCAGCCTGTATATATTTTGAATAATCATTGTATGCTATATGTATGCGAATTTCCTTGTTATCAAGGGCCTATATGTACTTTAAACTATTGTATGCCTTATGTATGCGAACTGTCCTTGATATCAAAGTTTTATGTACTATAATTGATTCACTGTAGGTGTGGATATTTAATTTATATATTCAAAATAAAGAAATATTTGGGAATATATTTGTCTGATACTGATGATACATATTCCCTAGGCCCAAGAGCCAACGTTTAATTATACAAGGAGTGATTAAGCCCCAAATTAACAAGGTTAAGGCGATCCAGAAGTGGCCTAGACCCCTGACCACGAAGCAGGTTAGGACCTTCCTGGGTATCGTGGGGTACTACAGGAGGTTTGTAAAGGATTTTGCGTGACTATCAGCCCCCTTGACGGACCTTCTCAAAGGCAAGAAGTCCGTCATGGTGCGCTGGACTCCGCAGGCCGAGGACTCCTTCCGGGCCCTGAAGGAGGTCCTGTGCGGACAGCCCGTTCTTGTACACCCTGATTTCCGGAAGGAGTTCATAGTACAGACTGACGCCTCAGAGGTCGGCCTGGGGGCAGTGCTGTCTTAGGTGGTTCAGGGGGAGGAACACCCCGTCACCTTATTAAGTAGGAAGCTCACCCCTCCCGAGCGGAATTATAGCGTAGTGGAGAAGGAGTGCCTGGCGATCAAGTGGGCCTTGGAGTCCCTAAGCTATTACCTGTTGGGACGGCAGTTTCGCTTGGTGACGGATCACTCTCCACTGGTCTGGATGAGGTCCGCCAAGGAACGGAATGCCCGGGTTACCCGGTGGTTCCTTTCTCTGCAAAACTTCCGGTTTATGGTTGAACACCGGGCCGGTGGGTTGCAGGGCAATGCCGATGCCTTGTCCCGCGGTCCGTGTTTGATGGCGGGAGTTCAACCCCGCACGCTTGAACTGAGGGGGAGGTATGTGAGACTGTGACCGGGGTTATCTATGACGGCCGGTATGTCTCGCCCCGGTTGTGCTCACTCCATGATAGAAAGTAAATCCACTCTAGGGTTAATGTTGTTTCCCTACAGGCTGAAGGAAGGGTTAAATAGAATCAGGAACAAGGGCAGGTGTGCCGGGTGTGAGGGAGTGAACAGAACTTCCTGAGCTCTCTGCTGGAGAGGCACATGTATTTTGTTATGGACTTTTGTTTGAACATTAAAACCGTGTGCTGTGAACCTTAATGCCTGGATCCCGTGTCTTCTGCTGCGCAGCCGACCGTGCTACCTCACAGTGTGCAATGCAGGCAGACGTGCTGCAAATATCTGTGCACTACTGGGACTATACAGAAGTCCAATAGCCACGTTTAGGATGCCACTAAGTTCACTCAGTGTTTGCTAGTATAATGGCTTAGTAACAATGAGTTTGAGTGTGCAATGCAGGCAGACGTGCTGCAAATATCTTTTCACTAGTGGGACTATACAGAAGTCCAATAGCCACGTTTAGGATGCCACTAAGTTCACTCAGTGTTTGCTAGTATAATGGCTTAGTAACAATTGAGTTGGAGTGTGCAAAGGGCAGGAGGGTACAGTAGCAGGGTTGTGGGTCTCTGGGTAGAGGAAAGGAAGCTTGCCTTTCTATCCCTCCTAATGGGGAAATGCAGCGAGGAAATCCCTGACCTTAGCTACACAGACGCTGTCATCTTGTGTAGCTGTTAAACTCTGTTTTCAGGACCTGTCATCTATGGCTCTGACCCTGCCGGTATGAGCCCTTAAAAGGACTGATGGAAAGTGCTATCCCTATGCTGTCCAGCGCTGTGTATGGAGCGTATACAGCTGTACCGGCAATAGGAGCTGCGCCAGTGATGTCTGACACCAAGGACGCAGAAGACAGATAATGGCGTGCTGGAGGAAAATGTCCGTTTTTATAATGCAGGGACATGTGACATGGACATCCTATCACACATGCCATTGCTTCTCTGGCTAAAAGTCCACTTAGCTGTGTGTGTGCCTGGGATTGGCTGACATGCTGGCCCTCCCCACTACATGCGCGCTCTTAGGGAAGGAAGACAAGGAAAAAAAAAAAATGTCGATCGCCATTATCCATACAGCAGTGATCTGAACGCGCTGTTCCCGCACACTATACACTGAAATGTCATAATAGTGTGAGTCACAGAGTGACTTACACTATTACAGCGGAAAGCCAGCTAGGAATTAGCTGTTTTTTTTTGCTGCTAGAACGGTTCTCGAACGTATCTAGAACTATCGAGCTTTTATCAAAAAGCTCGAGTTCTAGTTCGATCTAGAACAGCCCCCAAAATCACTCGAGCCTAGAACTGGAGAACCACGAACCACGAACCGCGCTCAACTCTAGTTCCAAATCAAATTTTATCCAAAATCAGGCTAACCCTGCTAAACCGAACTTTCACGGGTCCGCTCATCTCTACTCCGAACAGATAAACTATTAATGTTAAAAATCCTCAATTTGTTAATTTTTGATGAACCCTTCCAAATTAAATCCATTGTGAAATTTAATTTGAATTCATAGCAAACTTTGATGCAAGATTAACTTGTAACAGCAGATTTTGCTACTGTTATATATCAAAATCAGCAGACAGAAAAAAAATAGGGAATTATGTGTTTTGCTAGTACATAACTGGATGCAGCCACCTAATCTGCATTGAAAGTTCTATTCCGATGTTATGATATGCAAAAATTTCCCATCTCATATATAGCATAATGTGTGCGTATATATGTACGTGTTTTTTAATGGCAATCAGACATATGATTATTTATGAGATACTCTTTTATTCAGGTTGTCTGGGTATAGCAGCAACTTTACTAGAACAGTCTGTAGTGAACTAACTTTAGAAGTCATATAATATGTCAAATGGCATTCACAGTCATGGTGTTTTATGTGGTTGTTCTAGAGGGCTTGACAAAAACAGCTTGTGGGAAAAAATAATACTGCAGAAGACACATGAAACTGTATACGATAACTTTATTATACGTATCAGTTAAGAGGATAATAAAAATAAACATTGTCAAGTAACTGAGTCTTAGAACAGTAAAGTCAATCATTAAAAAGATAAATGAATATAGGGCTGCTGTAAACCTGTGGAGCACATACTATTCTCATAAACTGAAGGAAGGGGATTGTCACAAATGGGGGAGGCTACACAGAGTCCTAGAGACCGATGACACTAAAGGAGTCATAAATCTGTGCATACAACTACCACATGTCTACTCTACATCAATTTTTGAAACCTAATTTTTTTTCTTAAGAGGTTATAAGGGTTCAAAATTTATCAGCAACTTCTCATTTTCCCAACAAAATTTCCAAAACCATTTTTTTTTACGGACCACATCACATGTGAAGTGACCAGAAAATACCTTAAAGTGAAATTATTCTAAAAACCTACACACCTCACACTGCTCAAAACCACATCCAACAAGTTTATTGATCCTTTAGGTGCTTCACAGGAACCCAAGCAATGTGGAAGGAAAAAAATTAAAAGTTTACTTTTTCCCACAAAGATATTTTAGCCATAAAATTTTGCATTTTCACAAGCGTAATATGAGAAAATTTATCATACAACAAGTTGTGCAAATTCTCTTGAATAAACTTATACTTCACATGTGGTGGAAATCTACTGTTTGGGAGCACAGAAGGGCTTGGAAGGGAAAGAGCACCATTTGAATTTTTGAAAGCAAAATTAGCTAGAATCACTAGTGAATGTAATGTCACATTTGGAGAACCTCTGAGGTGACTAAACAGAGGAGCTACCCCACAAGTGACCCCACTTTGGAAACTATACCACTCAAGGAATTTATCTAGATGTTTGGTGAGCACCTTGAAGCCCCGGGGGCTTTACAGAAGTTTATAACGTTGAGCTGTGAAAATAAAAAAAATCTTTTTACCCAAAATTGTTATTTCAAGCAGATAGCTTTTTTCACAAGGGTATCAAGAAAAATGGACCATAAAATTTATTGTGCAATTTCTCTGAGTACGATGATACCTCATATGTGGTGGAAATCAACTGTTTGGGCGCATGGCAGGGCTTAGAAGGAAAAGAGCACCATTTGACTGCAAAATTGGCTGGAATCATTCGCAGACACCATATTGTGTTTGCAGAGCCCCTGATGTGCCTAAACAGTGGCGCTCTGAGGATTATTCTGAGAAATATTGTGATAATTATGACAGTCAAAAGTCAGTCAGCTGACACTGTTCATTTACACCCCCCCTCGCACTGCAGCAAGGAATTCTCCAGATCTAGTCACCAAATGGCCTAGGTGACAAAATCCATTTAAGCCTAAAGAAGAAGTTCCTGAAGCAACACCCTGTTTTCAAGAGCATTCAGCCAAGAAGATGAGCTGGGGTTTACAAGTTTTACAAGCAAGCTTCAAACCAGGGTCCTAGACTTGGAGGCTCCCAGATATTGGGCAGGTATATTTCTGGCTTCACGATGACAAGACACACGTCACACATATTTGTTACTAATAGTCTGACGTGCGAATCAGCTAAAAATTAATAACTGGCTGTGGGAAGCCGACAGACACCTCGTGTTTCCTATCTATAGATAGATCAAATCAAAACTGGAAAAATGATGTTCATATCTTCCGCGTGGAACACTCAAGGGCAGAGATGTAGAGGAAGCTGCAGATTCATAGCTTTCTAGAAACTAAAAGCACAATCCATATCCAGCCCAGTCTGAGATCACAGGGTAGGATGGGAAATGAGGGGGCAAGTATGTTCATAAAAACCAAAATGGACACCTTGTGAGTGTTTTTCTCTTAGGGGGGTCACATGTTGTGCACGTGGTAGGAGTCCCAGGAAAACCCATGGCTCCACAGCACACCCCCTGTGCCCGGCAACACCCGGCTTAACCATAAAGGAACAAGGTAACTGATTCATCTGTGTATCTGTTTGTAACCATAACTTATCTGTAACGGTACTTCTGACATAATATCTGTTGTGATCCGGTAACCGTGGAAGATTACAAAAAAATCCCATAAGTAAAAAAAAAAAACAAGAAAAGCAAGAGTAGTTTTAACCCGAGTTGACTGCAATCCCCTAACTATCAAGCCACGCTAGAAGTAGCCGTGGAGCATTCCTAAACACCTAAATGCCACGTCACAGAAACTAGCTACACCTCACAGATAGAAATGAGGAAATCTTACTTGCCTCAGAAAAGTTCCCAAAGGAATATCCAGCCCCTGACATATAAAGATTAGGGTGATGTAGGAAAACACGATACACAGATAGGAAAAATAGATTTAGCAAAAGATGAGGCCTGAATACCTAGATACAAAAGGAAAGAAAAGGAAACTGATTGCGGTCAGTACAACACCCTGCAGAAAAATACCAATCTCCTGATAGTAAAAATGGCCCTGGAGGTCAAACGACCTCACCCTCACTATATCAGGTATTCTTGTAAATAATGGGAGAACAAAATACCAAAAAGAACACAAAAATAAAAACGTGCAAATAATCAAGTTCGACAGGAAGAATCTCCATTTTTTTGCAGAAGAGCTAGCAAAGGGGGAACCCCCATGCTCACCAAACTAGAAAAGCAAATCTTCACCTGCAAGAAAACAGATTCCAAACAAAACAAAAAGAAAAACAAACACCCTAAGGTGTAAACCAGGAAGTAAAGCAAAAGCTTGCAAACTTATCTGCAGAGGTTTTGCACAGGAAAACAGGGAAGGACAAAACTCCAAGCCAGGTTCAGAGACTGAGGAAAATTCCACTATCACCGGCATCAGCAAGGCAAAAAGTGCTCTCCTATATACACTAGGCTTGTCTGCAATAGAACTACCCCAATTCCCAATTAACGCCGACACCTGTCTGAGTCACAGGCTCAGAATGAGCTTCATTACCATTCCTGGCCACCAGAGGGAGCTCCAAAACAGCACCACACAGACGACATTCACAACAAATATCTGTAAATCTCATCTTGTATATAGTATATTATCTAGTGTGCCGTTAAGGTGATTAAATATAAAATTTAATCTTGGGCTGTTGCTTTTATCTCGATCCTCGAACCTCATATCATGAGCTTGGTTTAATATTATACGCTGCCAATGTATGTGAAGCGCTGTGGAATTAACAGCGCTATATAAATGAATAAATAATATTATTATTATATATTACACTGGCTGTTTTCTGGCCTGTTAACGGACTAGGCCTATATCTAACGAGGAACTAGTGGCAGACTACCATACTGAACTGGCTGAGTACTGTTTGACTGGGGCTAGTGAAAAAGATCTTTCTGCCTGTCGGAGTTGTGAGAAAGCTGGATGTCATGCCTGAGGTTGCACAGCCTGCTCTCTCTCATCCTGTGCCTACCTATGGCCGAAGGGACAGGTAGTGTCAGTGTTACATTGTACCAAGCGGACCTTATGTACCCCTTGGTTGTGCGGAATGTTACAGGTTGATGGAAGTGATGAAGTCATGTCGCGTGGTTCCGACTTCAGGGTGGGGCTCCATGGTACGGTGTCGTCACGGATTGACAGGTCCACGATCCAGCCGAGGGATATTGAGTGACCTCCCAGCCCAATTCGTGACAAGCTCCCTCAGAAGTGACCCGATTTTGGAAACTAGGCCCCTCAAGGAATTTATCTAGATGGTTGGTGAGCACCTGGAACCCCTGAGGGCTTCAAAAAATTTTATGACATTGAGCCATGAAAATGCAAACATACATTTTTAACCTCAAAAATGTTGCATTAACTCTAAGTTTTTCAAATTCACTAAAGTAACAGGAGATAGTGAACCATACAATTTGTTGTGCAATTTCTCCTGAGTACGCCAGTACCCCATATGTGGTTGAAAACTACTTTTGAGGCACAGTACAAAGTGAGAAAGGGAAGGAGCGTCATATTGGAGTGCAGATTTAGTTGTAATGGTTTGCAGGTGCCATGTCATTAGCAGAGCCTCTAAGGTGCCAGAACAGCGGAACCCCCCCACAAGTAACCTCATTTTAAAAACTGCACCCCTAAATGAATTTATCCACTAGTGCAGTGCACATTTTGACACTACCCATGTGTTACAAAATTTTATACTATTCGGCAGTGAACAAAAAATAATTACATTTTTACCACAAAATGTTGTTTTAACCCCAGATTTCCAATTTTCACAAGGAGAATAGGTAAAAAAGGACTCAGTAAAGTGTTACATAATTTCTCCTGAATGTGTCAATACCCCACATGTGACTGTACAGTACTGTTTAGCTGCACCACAAGGCTTGGGAGGGAAGGATCAACATTTGATTTTTGGAGAACAGATTTTCCTAGAAAAATGTGTAGACTCCATTTGCAGAGTTCCTAAGTGTCAGAACCAAAGAAATACTCCTCAAGGGACCACATTTTGAAAATTACAGGCCTTTGGGAATTCATCTATGGGTATAGTCACAAATTATTCACTGAAAAACACCCATGGTGTCAAACACAGCGAATGTTGCAGAATTAAAAATTTCAAATAAGTCCTTGTTGTGTCCAGTATATTGTAGTGCCTGTACATTGTGCCCAGCTCATGCTTCTGGAAACCTGCACCTCGTACATTTAGGCGACCTCTCTTCACTACAATAATGCCAAGCATGTGAATGCTAACTATGGTTTATGCACATTGGGGACACAGAAGATTGGGGGGCATTTGGATTTGGGAGCTCAGATATTGCTAGATTTCTTTTTTGAGGAGGGAGCTATAGTGTTTTTTCAGAGCCTTTGTGCTGCCAGTAATCTGGAAGCCCCTATATTTCTGTTAACCGATGATGGACCTGAGCGGGTGTTTTTGTGGGTTGAGTTGAATGCTATTTGGTTGCGATTTTGGTACAGAACATTTTGGACCAGTTTCCATTCATACTGTCCTCTATGCTGAGCAAGGTTTTGATCTACATCTCTGAAATATGGGACTCAGGTAAAACCCACAATGGATCCATTCACTAATGAGGCAGCAGAGTTACTCCGGACTCCATTTGGCCTCTGTTCAATGGTGTTTGTCTTTTCAAAAGGTGAATAAAACTGTTGATGACCACACTTTAGTGCATGCCTAAAAGAAGCGTAAAAAGATAGACACTGCCAGCCCACAAGCCAGGCGTGAGGTCAAAGTGACTCCCTCTGACTCATTACAGTGAATTTTCCAAATGGGAATTTTATCTGAATCACGTTTTTCAGAGATTTAGGGTATGTGCCCATAATCTGCACATGCTGCATTCTGGTAGCAGTGTGTCCTCTGTACTTTGCAGGAGACTACTGCTGCCTGTGGCCACGATCAGAGATTGGGGCGCTGTGACCTTTTGCTCTATTTTCCGAGCTGACGACACTCGAGGCTCCAAATTAATAAATTGACAGGATGGGAAGTTGCTACGCATGTTAGTTTACCCTGGGGAGTAAAGAAGAACAGTGGGAATGGAATTTCTATAAATCCATCCACTGTGCTTGTACTACTTGTAGAACGCAGCTTTTTGGATGCCGCCATCAAAAATCACGCTGTGTCCAAAGTGCTGCTATTTCTGATTGTAGGCACATACCTATACATGTAATCCTCGCTGTAAGCGCTCAGCATGGAGCGCAGGATATATATGAGCCGTGGCATACTGTGATCCTTTAGAGGCAGACTGAACAAATCAATAGCGGTTGAAAAATTGCCTTCATTTGTTTATTTTTTATGCCATTTACCATGCAGTATAAATGAATAGGCAGCTTTTTTCATCAGGTCAGTACGATTACAGTGATACCAGGTTTATATCTTTTTTATATTTAGCCACTATCATACTAAAAACAAAATAAAGGTTTTTTTGCATCACTGAATTTTGATGGTGATAGTTTTTTTATTTTTCTGCCAACAGAATCATGTGAGGGCTTGTTTTTTTTGCGAGATGAGTTGGATATTTTTATTGGTACCATTTGGGCCACATAATATTTTTTGATCGCTTTCTACTCCACTTTTTGTGACGCAGATTCATGAACAAACAGCAATTCTGGAATAATTTTTTGTTTGTTTTTTACGCCATTCACAGTGTCATAAAAGTGATAAGACAGTTTTATTCTTCAGTTCAGTATGATTATAGCGATACCACCTTTTATGTTGTTTTTTTAATGTTTTGCCACTTTTACAATATAAAAACAATTTTAGAGAAAAAAAAACCCCAGTTTTTACATTGCTGTATTCTGAAAACTATAGCTTTTTTATTTTGAAGCTGATGGAGATTCATGGTAGTTTGTTTTTTGCGGGACAGGATTACATTTTCAGCGGTACCATTTTTTATCTATATATTACTTTTTTATTGCGTTTTATTTTCCACTTTTTTATTAGCTATATGACAAAAGACAGTTCTTTTTTGCGTTTATTTTTTTACCATGTTCACTGGAGGGGTTAACTAGCATGACAGTTTTATAAATTGGGTTGCTACTAATGTGGCAATACAAACTATGAATACTTTAATACATTTACATATTTACTGGAATATTTTTTATTCTTTATTTTTATATATTTAATATTTTTTCTAATTTTTCCAAAGAAATTTGATTAACTTTTTTACTTCGTCCCTTTATGGGAGACTAACTTTCAGTGGTCTCATCAATGATCTAATCCACTGCATTGCTCAATGACTGGAGTAGATTAGAACTGTCAGTGCTGCACTTGCAGCACTGACAGTTTGTAGGACCAGGAGCCTCTTTGGCAAGTGGTCCCTGACTGTATGCTCAGGTGGAGTGGTGACTGGTGGTTAACCACTCCCTTAGGCCTAATCTGGCATGTGACGGGTTAAAAGATTATTAAAAAAAAAAAAAAAATATATAGCTCAAGTTACCAGCTGAGGTGCCTGGTCAGGCCCTCCTGTATGTGGTGTGAGTCTGTGTTGCGCCCACCCCTTTCCCTATCCAGCCTATTGTTCCCCTTTTGGGGACTGGTTTACCCCAGGTGTTTATAGGGCTGCCCCCCGCTGGCCTGCGGCCTTTTTCTGCCATCGGCCCACGGTAGCTGCTTTTCCACCCTCCCCTTTTCGATCTGTGTGTATATGTGATTTTCAGTTTGAGGTCTTCAGGAGTCAATGAAGTCACAGCTGGCAATGATTCAAATTGGTTATGGGAGCGAGGATGCACATACCCTCCAGGAGGTTAAAAAGTTGAAGTTTTACAGTTGGAGTTTTAAAGAAAGAATTTAAGAAAGGAAAGTTCAATAAAGCTATGGCCGACCTCATCCACTAAAGAAAGAAGTTGTGGTGTGCTTTATTTGTGTAGGAGGGTACAAGAGAGGTTTGGTTATGAGGGGTAGTGTATGGCAGCAGTCTGTTTCACATACCATGCATCTAGCATGGTCTGTAAAGCTTTTTGCAGCTCAGTAACTCAGGGTCATCATGGTGATGACTCTGTGTTATTACTGCAGCGATCGGGTCCTCGTGATCACATTACAGGGACCCGATTGCTAGGGAGAGGTAAGCGATCCCTCTCCCTGCCCCTGAATGCTGCAATCGCATTGATCGCAGCATTTAGGGGGTTAATCTGCTGGAAGTGGTGCGGGCCCCACTCCTGGTCTCGGCTGTAATATCAGTAGGTCATAGGTCAGGAACGCACCCTCTTCTATGACGTACAGTCAGGAAGGAATTAAAGGGACTCTGTCAGCACAGAAATACTGTTTAAAACCAATTACAGGTGCTTGGTGTGTCATGGTGCGGAGGTGCGTCGAGCTGGAGGAGTCGGAGACCCGGTCACGGAAGATTGGGACTGGGTGCTTGGCTAGTCTTGGAGGATAGGCAGTAGCCGCAGTTCAGTAGCCGGGCAGGTCGGGGTACATGGACCCTAGGTCATGGAGAAGCTTCAAGCAACCCAGCAATTAACCTGCAGAGGACAGGGCCTATATGGACTGTTCCCACGAAGCTCAGAGATCGAGGGCACTAGCGCAATGAGGGCGATAGGGCTTTCCAAGCAAAGCAGCCCACTGAAATCCCAAGCGTGAGCTCCTGAGAGCAAGCTCCTCTGCTACTCCTAGTAGGGAGTGGGGCCCGGAAAGCTCCAAGCTGACGGGCCACCTGAACACTCTAAAATTTTATGCCAGGAGGCAGGCTACAGACCACCAGGCAGTGCTGCAGGGGACAGGACCCGGACGAGCTTCCCTCAAGAGGGCAGTGGCATCCAGAGACTTGGTTTACCACGTTGACAGCGTTTGTTTCTGTGCTGAGTAAGTACCTGATTAACCCCTGTAAGCAGCTATTCTGCACTCCCCCTGCACCCTATCTCACCATCCAGAGTCCTGGGGCCTTCCCCTACCTATGGAGGGTAACGTCATCTAGCTGCCCCACTCCATCACCCCGGGTACTCCCAATGGCAGCAGCGGTACTCCCTATTACCGCACACCACGGGTGGCGTCCCAAACTATCTAACTCCCCCTGTAAATAAACCCCTTTTTACATTTAAGAGTTGCCCCAAGCCCCGGGTCCAGAGACCCTCGAGCCACGGGTAATTACCCCCGGATCCGAGCGGTTCAACTGCTGCAGGGGCGCCACAATGCCATGGCAAAATATTTATGTGCAAATTCCTGCCTACTTGTTTTCCATATAGCTCTGCCCTTTTCTGGCTCTATAAAGCCAGATCTGTCAAAGAAGAGTAGATTGTGGAGAAAGAGGGAAAACAAGCAGGTGTGAAAGTACACTTAAATGTATGGCCACACCATATTGCACTGTACTTGGTTTCAAACCTCCATTCCAGCATTTTGTGGAGTGGTGCTTTAAATTTAAGTCCCCTGCCCTCTGCCTTATACTCACCGTTTTCATTCTTTTTTAGCATCTCTATGCTCCCTGGTCTTGTGACTGTAATGTCTAACTGGCTGGAAGCCAGACGTTACATCACAAGTGCTCAATGTAAGTCTATGAGAGCGTGAACAGGGCCAGAACAAGACACTTATAGAGTTATATTGATTTACTTGCTGTAGTACCCGGGCGTTGCCCAGGATAGTAAATGTCTCTCTGTCTCTCTCCCAGTCTCCCAGTCTCTGTCTGTGTGTCGCTGTCTGTCTGTCTCTCTGTCTGTCTCTTTACTTGTCTGTCTGTGTCTATGTCTCTGTCTGTTTCTCTCTCTCTGTCTGTATTTGTATCAGATCAGTCTGTCTCCATCTGTATGCCTGTCTGTGTCTGTCTCTCTCTATCTCTGTGTCTGTCTCTAGGTGTGTGTCTGTCTGTCTCTCTCTTGCTCCGTCTGTCTCTTTCACATGTGTCTTTGTCTGTCTCTTTCCAGGGCTGTCTCTTTCCAGGGCTGTCTCTTTCCAGGGCTGTCTCTTTCCACATCTGTCTCTATCTCTCTGTGTCTTTCCCCATCTGTCTCTGTCTGTGTCTCTGTCTGTCTGTCTTTTTCTGTCTCTATCCATCTCCCCACCGACATCTTATTACCTCACACATAAGCTTCTTATATTAACAGTTTATTTTGTCCCTATAACAACCATTGACAGTTGCTATTAATAGTCTGTAGCTCCCACCTCCATTCAGTTTAATGGAGGCAGGATTTTAGAGAGTAACTGTAAAGCGCGGGGTTAAATTTTCCTGTCAAAACAGTCTATGACATTCCCTGAGTCACATGAGGCATCTGTGAAATCAAAATTCGTGATTGTAAATGCGACGGTGCAGATTCCTTTAGCGGACATACACACATACACTCACCTTTTTTAATTAGATGACCTCAGGCACACTCAAGTAGACACTGGAGCTGCTGGCAGGTCACAAACTGCTGGAAACCATAGAGAGCGGTGGTGATAGAAGAAGACGCCACTGGAGGGTGAGTATAAAGGGACTTATAAAAATGATGAACACTAGACCTGACTAAATAATTAACTATTGTTCATTGTTTAGTCAGGTCTTGGGTTCATCATCTTTTTTTTAAACCATGTTAACAACCCACACTCTCATTCAATCAGTCAATATTTGTATAAGGCCTGCGACACACATCCGTGTCACCGGCACGTGTTTGTCATTTTTTGCACGTATCGGCGGCACGGAGACACGTTCAGCAATGCTACCCTATGGTAGCAGGCACACACACGTAAAACCACACGGAACGTGTGTCCGTGTGCGTTTGTACGTGTGTGTGTTTTTCTAAGCGCTGACATGTCAGTGTTTTCTCTGGCAGCACGGGTGTCACATGGCCCGCACTCGTATCACACGGGTGTAGTGTGGATGCGGTCCCGTGTGACACGCGCCGGAGAAAACACATGTGTCAGTTAAAAAAACCCAAAACATTTACTCACCTTCTCCTGCCCTCCTGTCTCTGCCGCTGCTGCCTCTTGCTGCCGACCGCCGCTCATTATTCTCATTTAATATTCACTTCACTGTCTGGCAGCGGCAGCAGCGGCAGAAATGGGAGGGCTGGAGACCGAGGATCAGCACCACGGACAGCAGGAAGGACCACGTAAGTATGCAAATTACCGGTTCTACGTGTGCTATCGTGAATAGCACACGTAGAACACACGTGGCCCGCACGTACCAGAGACACGTACTTACCTGCACGCAACACACAGGGGAAATAAGTGTCTCTCGGCACGTGCGTGATTTTCACGTGTGTGTGGCAGAGGCCTTAGGGAGCAGGGCCGTATAAACCAGATCCTATAATCTGCTCACAAAAAAGACACTGATCTTTTCCCTGCACCTGAAAGAGTTAATTCCATGCTTGTGTTTATATCAGAAAAGGCTAAGGAAAAAGGTGCAGTATGAGCATGAAAAATCATGTTGGTCTTTGATAATGCACAATAAATGCGGTAAAAAAAAATCAAAAACAATGACGAAATTGCGATTTATTTTTTTTTTCCCCATAATTTCACTTCACTTGTATTTGTTTCCCAATTGTTTTTGTACATTATGTGCTAAAGTGAATGGGTCATCCAAAACTACAACTCGTCCTGCAAAAAACACACTCAAATATAATTCTAAAAAGGAGTAGAAAAAACTTATGTACAAAAATTAAAAATCTCACCGTCATGAAGGGGTTGAAGGACAGTTACTGAAGAAACTGTAATAAATATTGTAGGAACAAAATATTGTAGGAACATAATTTCTATTTGAGCCACATATCTTGGGATCACAAGCCAAATGAGGTTCCCACCCTAGTTGTGGAATATTGTGCTAGGGTCAGTTCTATAACTCAGTCCTATAATTGTAATTACTTTCTCCATATGGATATTCTGATACATACAGGTTTTACAATTCTATGCTTCACCTAATATATCTCTCTACCTTCAGCATACATTTAAAAAGGTATTCTTGTATTTAAAGGATATCTCATATTAAGGAGGAACCTGTCATGTGATTCATGCTGCCTTACCACTAGTGTTTCAGAGAAAATATACAATGAAATTGGGCCCTGGGACTAAAGTGATAGACCTGATAATTTCAAGGAAAGTCTTCAGTTGATTTCCCCTTCCCGTTCTCTCAAAGTGAAATGTTTCTTCCCAGGAGGGTAACAATATTGGTCCCAGAGGTTGCATCCACGACCAGGCCTGAGGGTACAGGGGCCTGCCGACCCCAGTGCATGCTTCCTGAAATGCACTGCAGCACAGAGACCTGTTGGGTTCCTGCGTCGCAATACAAGCTGCTGGCCGGCAGGTGATGTTGGTGGTACCGTGACTGGTGAAGGATGACCGTGATGCCATGTGTGATGGTGTATGCTCCAATGTCAGCTGCTGACTACTGCACAATAGCTACAGAGAACGCCATGCGATATGGAAGTGGAGCTAGATGAATAGTCTTTTTTTATGTGTTAGAGACTGGGTACCAGAAAGGGGCCCTGGATGGGGGACATTAGTACAGGATGGGGGTCATTACTACATAAAGAAGGGGGAGAGTGGACTCGTATGTCTTTACAGGATTTAGAATGCTATAGTCCTATACATCGGAGCAACATGGCGGGGGCAGGCCAATCAGACTCTAATTGCTCCACTGTTTCTTCCTATGCTTGTGCATAGGAAGAAAACTTAGTTAAAATAATCAGGGCAAGAAGAAGCCATCAGGGACTTGTGTTGGACTAGTCTGATGAGACACATAGTCCACTGTCGGCTTTTCAAACTATGTTTTCTCTGAAAAGCTGCAATGATTCAGAGTAAAACAGACAG
Organism: Anomaloglossus baeobatrachus; assembly: GCF_048569485.1. NCBI lineage: Eukaryota > Metazoa > Chordata > Amphibia > Anura > Aromobatidae > Anomaloglossus > Anomaloglossus baeobatrachus. The sequence goes on from NC_134354.1 coordinate 161,950,797, forward strand.
CTGGAAAAGGAGGAGGACAAGGAGCATAAGTGCAAACATTAAACAAACTTTATTACATCACATTAACAATATACAGTAAAAGAAGGAGACAATGATTGGGGGCAGAAAATATATGCTATTGCCAAAAAACATGTAAACAGTACCAGTCAGAATGAAAAAATATGCCACAGAAAAAAGTATTATAAGTGGTTAATATCAATATTCATATATTAGATTATAGCAGACATAGACTCATAGTGCATTGTGCGTGGACATGTCTGTTAAAGTAAAAGGCATCCAGCAGTGCAACCCACACAGCCACATGCCCAGGAGGAAGTAAAAACAAGAAAGCCTACGGAGACACCATCACATGTTTCTTAACGCTGGCAGAAAACTAGCCAGGTCTTTCACCTAGAAGGAACAACCACGGGAAGGGCAGTCTCCAGTCAAGGAGACCACCTATGCCAAACATCGTATCCATCCACAGACAGCTGTTTTGGGGTATTTGCCCCCTCATCAGTGTGGAGTAGGAAACTGGCTAGTGGGAGCATTGCCTAGTAGAAGACTACATAAGCAAGGATGATTGACCTTAGGGAGATCAACATCCAACACTGCGGAGACACCATGACGTGTTTCTCAAGGCAGTGATTCTAGAGCAATGCCCCCTGGGAAATATTCAAAACAAGAAAGCCTGAGGAGACACCATCACATGTTTCTCAACGCTTGCAGAAAACTAGCCAGGTCTTTCACCGGGAAGGAACAACCATGGGAAGGGCAGTCTCCAGTCAAGGAGACCACCTATACCAAACATGGTATCCATCCACAGACGGCTGTTTCGGGGTATTTGCCCCTCATCAGTGTGGAGTAGGAATCTGGCTAGTGGGAGTTTCAGCACCAGATTTCAGCACCAAATTTGTACCTCCTGTCAGAAAAACAACAAATTTTTTTGCATTTTTTTGGCCAAGGGATGCGAATTTAGTGATGAAATATTTACACCATATTCCTGCTTGCAATCTACCCCTCCTAGCAAATAAAGCGTTTGTTTTTCTTACACAGATTTTTGCCGCAAATTTCTGCCAGGAGGTGCACATTTTGGTGCTGAAATCGTCTGTTATTATACTCCACTAAATCAAGATGGTTTAAGAGAAGGGAAGTTATTAATAAATACTTCCAATGTACAAACTAGGTTATCCAATATGAACAGATGAAACAGTCAGTCATGGGCCAGGTAAATAAAAGCCCGGACGCCTGCCCTGAAGGGGCTCAAGGGAGGGCAACATGACTGAGGAGGGATGCTAGGCCTGAGGGTTAGTAAGGGGTTAAGGTGTAGGGCATTTTGTGTGGGAAAAGTAAGGGGTGGAGTTATAAGGGCTGTGGGGCCATGTAATTGGTCAAGGGGTTGTCAGTGGTAGGGGAGTATTTATAGGGCCGAGTTATGAGGTGGGAGGCTCATTAATTACCTGGAAGACGTCCGGAATTGTCCCGCCCACTTGCCCTATTTCAGGATTTCTGGAGATCAACATGGAGAGATGAAGAGGATTGACCTTGTCGCAGCAGTCGGCTGAAAGGAGGGGGGTATTTGAAGTTGGTGGATTGCACAAAGAGCGGGGGGGAACCCAGTGCAGGAACGGGTTACCCCTGGTGGTGCAATGGTATGGTTGGTGGGTCCCTGCTGTGCTCGGTCACAGCGGGACATGTTAACGTGGGCCCCTGCTGTGCTGGGTCACAGCAGGGCATGTTAATGTGCTGGGTGTCCTCGAGCCGGTGTGGTGCGGCTAAGGGCACATGGTGGAGCAACACTCGGCTGGGTGTCCTCGAGCCGGTGTGGTGAGGCTGAGGGCACATGATGTAGCTGGTATTGCAGTCGTGTACAACGGGACTCTTCATTTACCCCCCCCTCCTTTGCTGGTGGTTATGTTTTATGGAGTTATTAATATATTTATGAATAAATGTTATTGATTATTTGGTGATAATAAACAAGGCTGCTGTGGCCTTTTACATCCAATGTCACGCAGTCATTGTCTTATTTTGGGTTGAGAAGCGGTAAAGGTGGATAACTGGTTTGGGTCAGTACGGCAAGATAGGGCCATCAGTCAGACTTTCCTAAGTCATGGATTTTACTCAGTAGGGTTCACATAACACTTCGGACTGTATAACTAAGACATCGAGGAACTCATCGAGGAACTCATCCTCCATTTCTCTCCGCAGTAAGAAAATTAGAGATGAGTTACTGGATATCCCTTTGAACACATTTTATTAAAACTGGGGGAAAACACTGAACGCCCCTGTCTAACACAGCAACCAAAAAAAGAAAGTAATGGCTTAAGGTAAAAAAAATTATACTAGTCAAACTATGGAGGAAGCGAGAGAAACTCTCAAAATCATGCATAGAAACATATATGCTTTTAAACTCCCATCTACAACCTTTAAACCACATGCAATAAAGGTCTGCCCTAAGTGCAACACCCCATCCACAGATCTCCAGCATTGCCTATGGACCTGTACACATACAATCTCTCTCTGGAAAATGATAGGTAACTGCATCAAAAGCACCTGGGGATTGAAGTTAGACCCTTCTCTGGCTTTAGTATTAATCCATTACTGGACTAAAGGAAACAATAAATCATAAACGTTCACTTATCTCCCCAACTTTTAAATGTGATAATTCTAATGGCTGAATTGCTTTTACTTAAATACTGATTGAAACCTTTTGCTTAACCTTTCGAGGAATTTTTACATCAGTTAAGATACAGGTAAAATATATCTTTGTACCGTGTTAGCCAGTAGAGATAAAAAAATATGGTAATAATAGCAAGCTTTCGAGACTACTCAGGTCTCTTCATCAGGCATGGTACAACAAATGTTCAACTGGGGGTCTGTATGTAGGGGAGACAGGACAACAGGTCAGGGCAAGGATGAATTCTCACCGCCACACAATTAGAGAAAAATGAAGGGATCTACCTGTGGCTAAACATTTTTGTAACCCAGACCACGGCATCATGGACATGAAATTGCTGGTATTGAAAGGAAATTTCAAGTCCCAAAGAGACAGGAGAGTCTGGGAATACAAACTTATGATGACCTTTGACACATTCAGAGCAGGAATGAATGTGTCACATGGATTTATGTCTTTTTACATCAATTAAAATTGTCTCTCCAGTAAAGGAGACAAACTCTAGCACAGCGCCACCTATTGGAAGTAGCGATCCTAAAAGTCACAAGTGGATTTTTGACAATCCTTTGCAATATGACTCAGGATATATAAGCCAGATCAGAATCCCAATTTGCAGACACGGTGTTTCGGGGTGCTTGCCCCTCGTCAGTGCAAAGTATGGGGGTGTCTGATCTGGCTCATGAGAAAGCTATGTGGGGACCACGGGGGAACACTATTCTCCTTAAGGAGACTTTGCAAGCCAGTCTGGCTGCCAGGTAAGGGGACTTATAGCTGCAATGCCCCTAAAATTCCACGGGGGAACACTATTCTCCTTAAGGAGACTTTGCAAGCCAGTCTGGCTGCCAGGTAAGGGGACTTATAGCTGCAATGCCCCTCTGGGAAATATTCAAATTGTCTCTCCAGTAAAGGAGACAAACTCTAGCACAGCGCCACCTATTGGAAGTAGCGATCCTAAAAGTCACAAGTGGATTTTTGACAATCCTTTGCAATATGACTCAGGATATATAAGCCAGATCAGAATCCCAATTTGCAGACACGGTGTTTCGGGGTGCTTGCCCCTCGTCAGTGCAAAGTATGGGGGTGTCTGATCTGGCTCATGAGAAAGCTATGTGGGGACCACGGGGGAACACTATTCTCCTTAAGGAGACTTTGCAAGCCAGTCTGGCTGCCAGGTAAGGGGACTTATAGCTGCAATGCCCCTAAAATTCCACGGGGGAACACTATTCTCCTTAAGGAGACTTTGCAAGCCAGTCTGGCTGCCAGGTAAGGGGACTTATAGCTGCAATGCCCCTCTGGGAAATATTCAAATTGTCTCTCCAGTAAAGGAGACAAACTCTAGCACAGCGCCACCTATTGGAAGTAGCGATCCTAAAAGTCACAAGTGGATTTTTGACAATCCTTTGCAATATGACTCAGGATATATAAGCCAGATCAGAATCCCAATTTGCAGACACGGTGTTTCGGGGTGCTTGCCCCTCGTCAGTGCAAAGTATGGGGGTGTCTGATCTGGCTCATGAGAAAGCTATGTGGGGACCACGGGGGAACACTATTCTCCTTAAGGAGACTTTGCAAGCCAGTCTGGCTGCCAGGTAAGGGGACTTATAGCTGCAATGCCCCTAAAATTCCACGGGGGAACACTATTCTCCTTAAGGAGACTTTGCAAGCCAGTCTGGCTGCCAGGTAAGGGGACTTATAGCTGCAATGCCCCTCTGGGAAATATTCAAATTGTCTCTCCAGTAAAGGAGACAAACTCTAGCACAGCGCCACCTATTGGAAGTAGCGATCCTAAAAGTCACAAGTGGATTTTTGACAATCCTTTGCAATATGACTCAGGATATATAAGCCAGATCAGAATCCCAATTTGCAGACACGGTGTTTCGGGGTGCTTGCCCCTCGTCAGTGCAAAGTATGGGGGTGTCTGATCTGGCTCATGAGAAAGCTATGTGGGGACCACGGGGGAACACTATTCTCCTTAAGGAGACTTTGCAAGCCAGTCTGGCTGCCAGGTAAGGGGACTTATAGCTGCAATGCCCCTAAAATTCCACGGGGGAACACTATTCTCCTTAAGGAGACTTTGCAAGCCAGTCTGGCTGCCAGGTAAGGGGACTTATAGCTGCAATGCCCCTCTGGGAAATATTCAAATTGTCTCTCCAGTAAAGGAGACAAACTCTAGCACAGCGCCACCTATTGGAAGTAGCGATCCTAAAAGTCACAAGTGGATTTTTGACAATCCTTTGCAATATGACTCAGGATATATAAGCCAGATCAGAATCCCAATTTGCAGACACGGTGTTTCGGGGTGCTTGCCCCTCGTCAGTGCAAAGTATGGGGGTGTCTGATCTGGCTCATGAGAAAGCTATGTGGGGACCACGGGGGAACACTATTCTCCTTAAGGAGACTTTGCAAGCCAGTCTGGCTGCCAGGTAAGGGGACTTATAGCTGCAATGCCCCTAAAATTCCACGGGGGAACACTATTCTCCTTAAGGAGACTTTGCAAGCCAGTCTGGCTGCCAGGTAAGGGGACTTATAGCTGCAATGCCCCTCTGGGAAATATTCAAATTGTCTCTCCAGTAAAGGAGACAAACTCTAGCACAGCGCCACCTATTGGAAGTAGCGATCCTAAAAGTCACAAGTGGATTTTTGACAATCCTTTGCAATATGACTCAGGATATATAAGCCAGATCAGAATCCCAATTTGCAGACACGGTGTTTCGGGGTGCTTGCCCCTCGTCAGTGCAAAGTATGGGGGTGTCTGATCTGGCTCATGAGAAAGCTATGTGGGGACCACGGGGGAACACTATTCTCCTTAAGGAGACTTTGCAAGCCAGTCTGGCTGCCAGGTAAGGGGACTTATAGCTGCAATGCCCCTAAAATTCCACGGGGGAACACTATTCTCCTTAAGGAGACTTTGCAAGCCAGTCTGGCTGCCAGGTAAGGGGACTTATAGCTGCAATGCCCCTCTGGGAAATATTCAAATTGTCTCTCCAGTAAAGGAGACAAACTCTAGCACAGCGCCACCTATTGGAAGTAGCGATCCTAAAAGTCACAAGTGGATTTTTGACAATCCTTTGCAATATGACTCAGGATATATAAGCCAGATCAGAATCCCAATTTGCAGACACGGTGTTTCGGGGTGCTTGCCCCTCGTCAGTGCAAAGTATGGGGGTGTCTGATCTGGCTCATGAGAAAGCTATGTGGGGACCACGGGGGAACACTATTCTCCTTAAGGAGACTTTGCAAGCCAGTCTGGCTGCCAGGTAAGGGGACTTATAGCTGCAATGCCCCTAAAATTCCACGGGGGAACACTATTCTCCTTAAGGAGACTTTGCAAGCCAGTCTGGCTGCCAGGTAAGGGGACTTATAGCTGCAATGCCCCTCTGGGAAATATTCAAATTGTCTCTCCAGTAAAGGAGACAAACTCTAGCACAGCGCCACCTATTGGAGGTAGCGATCCTAAAAGTCACAAGTGGATTTTTGACAATCCTTTGCAATATGACTCAGGATATATAAGCCAGATCAGAATCCCAATTTGCAGACACGGTGTTTCGGGGTGCTTGCCCCTCGTCAGTGCAAAGTATGGGGGTGTCTGATCTGGCTCATGAGAAAGCTATGTGGGGACCACGGGGGAACACTATTCTCCTTAAGGAGACTTTGCAAGCCAGTCTGGCTGCCAGGTAAGGGGACTTATAGCTGCAATGCCCCTAAAATTCCACGGGGGAACACTATTCTCCTTAAGGAGACTTTGCAAGCCAGTCTGGCTGCCAGGTAAGGGGACTTATAGCTGCAATGCCCCTCTGGGAAATATTCAAATTGTCTCTCCAGTAAAGGAGACAAACTCTAGCACAGCGCCACCTATTGGAAGTAGCGATCCTAAAAGTCACAAGTGGATTTTTGACAATCCTTTGCAATATGACTCAGGATATATAAGCCAGATCAGAATCCCAATTTGCAGACACGGTGTTTCGGGGTGCTTGCCCCTCGTCAGTGCAAAGTATGGGGGTGTCTGATCTGGCTCATGAGAAAGCTATGTGGGGACCACGGGGGAACACTATTCTCCTTAAGGAGACTTTGCAAGCCAGTCTGGCTGCCAGGTAAGGGGACTTATAGCTGCAATGCCCCTAAAATTCCACGGGGGAACACTATTCTCCTTAAGGAGACTTTGCAAGCCAGTCTGGCTGCCAGGTAAGGGGACTTATAGCTGCAATGCCCCTCTGGGAAATATTCAAATTGTCTCTCCAGTAAAGGAGACAAACTCTAGCACAGCGCCACCTATGTGTTCCTCAGATCATCCGGGGGCATCACAGCCCGGACCAGACCTCAATCAGAGGACAATAAAACTTTCACACTGAACTATTTATGGCTACAACAGTTTGCCCCCTTGCCATAGTGATAGTTCTGCTTCACATAACTTGTTTTTTTTTTCTTTTTACTGCACTATTCTATGTCCTGTTGTGTATAAATATGTGACTCTTCAGATTTTGTGTTATACCATGCCTGATGAAGAGACCTGAGTAGTCTCGAAAGCTTGCTATTATTACGATCTTTTCAGTTAGCCATTACTATAAAAGGTATCAACTACTGAGGACTCTCAGTTCTTTTAAACAAACTTTTTTACATCAGTTCAAACATTTATTACACATAGAGAGGATGGATGCTGAAAAGGAAAATGAATGGGCAAAAAATGTATTTAAAAGATGGAAAGTCTGGTTAAAGGGACGGAATCCTGGTCAAGTGAGTGGAGAGGGATATATACTGTCTCTGTGGAATTCAAGACATCAGGAACCTGTTGGGGACAAGAGGAACTGTCTGCAGCCTGGAGAGTGGGACTTTCAGCCTAGCAGGAGTAGGTAGTGTGGTTCCCGATATGGCATGGAGTGGTAACCACAATAAGAAACTACAGCAGCTGGAAGAAGACGTCTGAAGAATCAGCTTGGACTCTGACAGTGGGCAGACTGTTGTATTCTTATTATTGTTCAGTTTATAGTAATACTTCAGTTCGTAAATCGGTTTATGATCTATAAGCCATTTGTGAATTCAGACAGGCAGTGCTTATCTGCAATAGAGAAAGGCTAGTCGAGGACTAGATATCCCAACCTATCGGTGTCGCACTTCTTACTGAGTATTTAAAATTTTATAGGGCTGTGATTGGGTAACAAGGATAGAGATAAGAACAGACAGAAGCCACTAGGTCTAGAAAGGCAGCAAGAACTGTGTTGCATTATTTCTCATTGTCATTAACTTACGAATTGCCATGTTATTGATAATGAATCTTGTCTTGCTAAACTTGTATATAGTTAATAAATAACTTGTTTAACTGTGCCACTGAGTCTGCGTTTTCTGTGCCGCTGCATTCTTGTGCCTCTTTACACTACTATGCACTTTTAATTGTTTAAGTAGAGATGCATCTCAATGTTTAATAAGATCTTCGGTTATTATTAGGACTGCTAATGGAAAGGCTGCATAGTAAGAGCTTCTGGTAGAGACTAAATTATACATTTGGAGATGGGGCCTATTCTGATGTTCTTGGTGAAAATACTTTTGAAATATGTCATGAAAAAAATATGTGAGAAAAACCTTGTGTGTCTCTATATAAAAGTGAAGTCATTCAAAACTACAGCAGAAGCCATTTGTAGGGTAAGGACATATTATGAATAGGTTGATACCTGTACAGGAGATAATAGAGATTTTCTCATTTTATTAAAGGGTTCCAACTTTAAAGTGCTTGTGAAAACAATTTTGCAATTTACAACTTATTAAAAATTCTCTCTGTTCTCAATAGCAGAGGGATTTTTAATTGTATTGTGTATCTCTCATTTCCTAGGTTATTGTCTACTCAGCAGTGGTTATCTAGACAAGGAGTGCCTTTACATCCTCTCAAGCTGGACAAATTATTGGATCTAACAACCTTAAGTCTCCCTGGCTCATCTGATGGTTCAAGGCAGAGATGTCTCTGGTTGACCTTTTGAGCGCTCACAGTATGAGCGTGACTATGCCACTTTCCTAAACTGTCAATCATCAGGAATGAGCTGCCCTTGGAAAACGAGAATCCAAGAGGCAGTTAGGCAATGCGTTCCTGTACTGAAGACCTAAAACCCAGTTAAATCTATTATGAGTGTTTGTCTACTGCTTGATAAACATATGTTTATGTTCACAATGCTGTCATAGCCATTTGAATTTATTAAAGAAATCCCATAGGAAACAAAGGTTGTTAAAATGATGCATGTTCCTCCTCATAGCATATCACTAAAGAGAGCAACACGGAAGCTTGAAAGTATATTAAATGTTTAAAAAGAGGCACAAGGGAGGAATCATTTTAAGAATGTGGTAAAAGAGAACAAGGGGTCACTGATGGTGGGAGAAGCCAAGCCTGAGGGAGACAAGAGGAACTAACAAAGCAGAAGTCCACTTCCCAAAGTCAAGGTTTTCCAATGAGGTAAATACATATCAAATTAATTGAAAATGCCATGAGGCGATTCAATATAGAAAATGAAAGGATCATATAGAATTGGACTGTTTGTAGCAATTCTAAGAATAGGCTGACTAGGTGGCCCAAGTGTTTCTTGTCATCTTGTAAATTCAATGTTTTGAGATGTCAGCCTGGTTTTACTTACTGCTAATTATTGCAAGCTTTCCCTGTACTGTAATTCACATACAGTCATATGAAAAAGTTTGGGCACCCCTATTAATGTTAACTTTTTTCCTTTATAACAATTTGGGTTTTTGCAACAGCTATTTCAGTTTCATATATCTAATAACTGATGGACTGAGTAATATTTCTTGATTGAAATGAGGTTTATTGTACTAACAGAAAATGTGCAATCCGCATTTAAACAAAATTTGACCAGTGCAAAAGTATGGGCACCTCAACATAAAAGTGACATTAATATTTTGTAGATCCTCCTTTTGCAAAAACAACAGCCTCTAGTCGCTTCCTGTAGCTTTTAATGAGTTCCTGGATCCTGGATGAAGGTATATTTGACCATTCCTGTTTACAAAACAATTCCAGTTCAGTTAAGTTTGATGGTCGCCGAGCATGGACAGCACGCTTCAAATCATCCCACAGATTTTCAATGATATTCAGGTCTGGGGACTGGGATGGCCATTCCAGAACATTGTAATTGTTCCTCTGCATGAATGCCTGAGTAGATTTGGAGCTGTGTTTTTGATCATTGTCTTGCTGAAATATCCATCCCCTGCGTAACTTCAACTTCAACACTGATTCTTGCACATTATTGTCAAGAATCTGCTGATACTGAGTTGAATCCATGAGACCCTCAACTTTAACAAGATTCCTGGTGCAGGCATTGGCCACACAGCCACCAAATTTTACTGTGTGTAGCAAGTGCTTTTCTTGGAATGCCGTGTTTTTTTGCCTCCATGCATAACGCCTTTTTGTATGACCAAGCAACTCAATCTTTGTTTCATCAGTCCACAGGACCTTCTTCCAAAATGTAACTGGCTTGTCCAAATGTGCTTTTGCATTCCTCAGGCGACTCTGTTTTTGGCGTGCTTGCAGAAACGGCTTCTTTCGCATCACTCTCCCATACAGCTTCTCCTTGTGCAACGTGCGCTGTATTGTTGACCGATGCTCATTGACACCATCTGCAGCAAGATGATGCTGCAGGTCTTTGGAGGTGGTCTGTGGATTGTCCTTGACTGTTCTCACCATTCTTCTTCTCTGCCTTTCTGATATTTTTCTTGGCCTGACACTTCTGGGCTTAACAAGAACTATACCTGTGTTCTTCCATTTCCTTACTATGTTCCTCACAGTGGAAACTGACAGTTTAAATCTCTGAGACAACTTTTTGTATCCTTCCCCTGAACAACTATGTTGAATAATCTTTGTTTTCAGATCATTTAAGAGTTGTTTTGAGGAGCCCATGATGCCACTCTTCATAGGAGATTCAAATAGGAGAACAACTTGCAAGTGGCCACCTTAAATACCTTTTCTCATGATTGGATACACCTGCCTATGAAGTTAAAAGCTCAATGAGGTTACAAAACCAATTTAGTACTTTAGTAAGTCAGTAAAAAGTAGTTAGGAGTGTTCAAGTCAAGAAATTGATAAGGGTGCCCATACTTTTGCACTGGTCAACTTTTGTTTAAATGCGGATTACACATGTTCTGTTAGTACAATAAACCTCATTTCAATCCAGAAATATTACCGAGTCCATCAGTTATTAGATATATGAAACTGAAATAGCTGTTGAAAAAACCCAAATTGTTATAAAGAAAAAAGGTTAACATTAATAGGGGTGCCCGAACTTTTTCATATGACTGTAAAATCATCACTTACATTAGGTGTATGAACTAATTTTCCCACAATTAACGATAAACCAAAAATTTAGCACCCCACTACTAAACAGTTTAGTCTCATATTTCTACCAATTAAAGGGAACCTGTCTCTAGATTCATGCTGCCCGATCCATTGGCAGCATGAATAAGAGCCTGGCATGATTGTAGCCAAATATCATAGTATCATAGTATCATAGTTTTTAAGGTTGAAGGGAGACTCTAAGTCCATCTAGTTCAACCCGTAGCCTAACATGTTGATCCAGAGGAAGGCAAAAAAAAACCCAATGTGGCAAACAAGTTCCAATGGGGAAAAAATTTCCTTCCTGACTCCACATCCGGCAATCAGACTATTTCCCTGGATCAATACCCTGTCATATAATCTAATATACATAACTGGTAATATTAAATTTTTCAAGAAAGGCGTCCAGGCTCTGCTTAAATGTTAGTAGTGAATCACTCATTACAACATCATGCGGCAGAGAGTTCCATAGTCTCACTGCTCGTACAGTAAAGAATCCTTGTCTGTGATTATGATTAAACCTTCTTTCCTCAAGACGTAGCGGATGCCCCCGTGTTCCAGTCGCAGGCGTAGGTGTAAAAAGATCTTTGGAAAGGTCTCTGTACTGTCCCCTCATATATTTATACATTGTGATTAGATCCCCCCTAAGCCTTCGTTTTTCCAAACTAAATAACCCCAAGTTTAATAACCTGTCTTCGTATTGCAGCCCCCCCATTCCTCTAATAATCTTGGTCGCTCTTCTTTGCACCCTCTCCAGTTCAGCTATGTCCTTCTTATATATCGGTGACCAGAATTGTACACAGTATTCTAAGTGCGGTCGCACTAGTGACTTGTACAGAGGTAGAACTATATTTTTTTCATGAACACTTATACCTCTTTTAATACATCCCATTATTTTATTAGCCCTGGCAGCAGTTGCCTGACACTGTCCACTAAAGTGAAGTTTACCATCCACCCAAGTCTTTTTCTGTGTCTGTTTTACCAAGTGTTCTACAATTAAGTGCATAATTATACATTTTATTTCCTCTACCCAAGTGCATGACCTTACATTTATCTACATTAAACTTCAATTGCCACTTCTCAGCCCAATCCTCCAATTTACATAAATCTCCCTGTAATATAAAATTATCCTCCTCTGTATTGATTACCCTGCAGAGTTTAGTATCATCTACAAATATTGAAATTCTACTCCGCATGCCCCCAACAAGGTCATTTATAAATATGTTGAAAAGAAGCGGGCCCAATACTGACCCCTGTGGTACCCCACTATGAACTGAGACCCAGTCCGAGTACGTACCATTAATAACCACCCTTTGTTTCCTATCACTGAGCCAGTTTTTAACCCAGTTACACATATTTTCCCCTATCCCCATTATTCTCATTTTATGTACCAACCTTTTGTGTGGCACCGTATCAAAAGCTTTTGAAAAGTCCATATACACAACATCCACTGCATTTCCCTGGTCCAGGCTTGAACTTACCTCTTCATAGAAGCTGATCAAGCCGATGAGTAAAAAGCTGTGGAGAAGAAGCGCAATAGGGTTTTACCCCAATAACACACGGGGTAGAGACAGGGAGCAGTAATACTCACCAAGTGAAGTTGTGAAAGTCACAACTACTATGCAGGCATGGAAAGTTTTGATCAAGGCAGCAGCAACCCAGACGGCAGATAACAGAGAACAATAGAGGAAAATAGGGTTTATTTGAGCCGCGCCAATGATCACTTCTCAGGTATTCAGATTAATGGATCTTTATTTTGCACAGGTCTACGCGTTTCTGGAGTCTCAGCTCTCTTCCTCAGGACCATCAGGCATAAGAACACATCAAATCACTTTGATTTGATGTGTTCTTATGCCTGATGGTCCTGAGGAAGGGAGCTGAGACTCCAGAAACGCGTAGACCTGTGCAAAATAAAGATCCATTAATCTGAATACCTGAGAAGTGATCATTGGCGCGGCTCAAATAAACCCTATTTTCCTCTATTGTTCTCTGTTAGAAGCTGATCAAATTAGTTTGACAGGATCGATCCCTCATAAACCCATGTTGATACTCTGTCATAAGGTTATTTTTCTTGAGATACTCCAGTATAGCATCTCTCAAGAAACCCTCAAGGATTTTACCAACCGTAGAGGTTAAACTTACCGGCCTATAATTTCCCGGCTCAGTTTTTGTCCCCTTTTTGAATATTGGCACCACATTTGCTATGCGCTAGTCCTGCGGTACCGACCCTGTTATTAAGGAATCTGAGAAGATTAAAAATAATGGTCTATCTATCACAGAACTCAATTCCTGTAGTACTCTGAGGTGTATGCCATCCGGGCCCGGAGATTTGTCAACCTTAGTGATTTCGAGGCGGCGGCGTACTTCCTGCTGGGTTAAGCAGGTAATATTCAAGGGTGAATTTATGGTATCACTGGTCATGTCATCTGCCATGGCATTTTCTTGTATAAAAACCGTAGAAAAAAAGTCATTCAGCAGGTTGGCTTTACCCTCATCCCCTTCCACCATTTCACCAAGACTATTTTTAAGGGGGCCAACACTATCGCTTTTCAGTTTTTTACTGTTTATGTAGTTAAAGAATATTTTAGGATTATTTTTACTTTCTCTCGCAATGAGTCTCTCTGTCTCAAACTTAGCTAACTTAATTTGTTTTTTACATATTTTATTTAATTTTCTATAATTATATAATGCCTCATCACTACCTACCCTCTTTAATTCTTTTAAGGCTTTCTGTTTTTCTTTTATTGCTTCCCTTACAGCTCTATTTAGCCATAGGGGTTTCCTCCTATTTCTAGCATGTTTGTTCCCATAGGGTATATTTTCTGCACAAGCCCTATTCAGGATGCTCATAAAAGTCTCCCATTTGCTTTGTGTACTTTTATTACTTAGTACATCATCCCTGTTTATTGCACTAAGATCATCTCTCAACCGTTTAAAATTTGCTTTCCTGAAGTTTAGTGTCCTTGTAGCCCCTCTACTATACATCTTACTAAAGAATACATGAAAACTTATTATTTTGTGATCACTATTCCCCAAGTAACCTCCAACTTGTATATTTGATATGCGGTCTGGCCCATTGGTTAGTACAAGGTCTAGTAGTGCTCCCCCTCTTGTGGGGTCCTGTACCATTTGTGAAAGGTAATTATCTTTCATTGTTATCAAAAATCTATTTCCTTTGCTGGAACTGCAAGTTTCTGTTCCCCAATATGTTTCTCTTTGAAGTGCTGCCCTGTTTCATAGAAAACATAGCTTGAAAAGCTGGTTGGTGATTATAGGAAGAGACCTGACTAGTCCGTTGCCACCCCTGCCTGGATTCTCCATGCTTCAATTGATTAACAGGTTTCTCCGAATATACCCACATGGAGAGACCTGTCAAGCAGCTAATTGGTGAATGGAGAAGATTGCTGGGACTGCTCTGTACTAGCAGGAGTCTCCAAGAGGAGTCTCCAAGAAGCTTCTCGAACCATGTTTTCACTGAAATGTTGCAAAATAAAATATACCTGACTGCAGACGCACTGCCAGGCTCTGATCCATGTGGTATAGGTTTCAACAATCTAGTGACAGCTTCCATTTTAAGCTTGGACCATATTGAGGCAAATAGATACACATTTGGTACAAAATAAGTATACTGAATCCAACCACCCTCATAGATTAAATTTCTTTACAGATGTCTTTGAGTGACCTATTTCTGGCTCTGGCTATATGAGAAACCTGAAAGTAGAAACATACTGTGGGCTACACTGTAACTTTTTGTAGTGACTCTGATTGATTTTAACTATTTAGCTACAGCTGCAATATGTTGATGTGTATGTAGCTGGGTTGCCACGTAATGGTTAAAGGGAAGGTGGCATAAAAAAACCCATTTTTTTCAATAACTGTAAAAATGTAAAGTGTTAATGTTTTAATGTTTTGTTTAAATATTATTTGTTTTTAATTGACCAAAATATAATTTTTTTTTTAAAAGTTTGATATTTTCCTTTCTTAAACACTAGGGGAAGCAGCTACTGAAATCCTACTGTAGAACTACTGTAGAACTAGCTCACATTACAACTGCAGTAAAAGTAGGCAGAATCTGCTCTCATGTGTGATGTCACACCTCCCTCTCCCAATCTGGGTGTTTCCAAAAGGACAAGGCAAGATGAGGTTTAGGATCACAGTGCAGAGCCATTTTGTTGGTTAATTTTATTACATTTTTAACATTATTCTTTGTTTTATGGTATTTATTTTTTCATTTATCTTTTTTGACAGTTATTTGCTTACTTCTTCCACCCCTTATTGTCTGACAACTTGTATACTCATTACAACTCTGAACCCTCATTGGTGATATGAATCCTTCTTGTATTGCAATGATTTACTACGTGGACTTATCTGTAAGCAGTGTTTGTATAAATTACTGTATGTAATCATTGTTACCATTACTTACTATATTTTGTATTTCATTCTATATATTTACTTTAGACACTTCGTCTGATTTTATAGCATATTTGCCCTATAATACACCCATAGATGTCATCACTGTCTCTGAGTCATTGTGTGTCATTGTGCCTCCTAAGTAGGTGGCATTGTGCGTGTGTGCATCTGGTGCAATGTCCTGGTATTTGTCCCTTTCCATCTCCTTAGTCTTGCGCATGCTTGGGAGCTGGAGTGAAGAGACACTCATTTTGGCCTGACTCCGGTGTTGCTGATCATCCTGGCCTAGCACTGGGCATGCAGGCACCAACTTCAGTGCCGCCAGTTTGGATTAACCACATCAGAGTATGTGCCAAGATAGGCTTCATACACCATGTGAACTGTTGCTGGGGTTACAAAAAGGTCCTATTTGGGGAACTCCTGCTCCATGAATGTCTTTCACTCTGCATTTACCTAAATTGTAGGTTGCTTGCTGCTGATTAACACATTACTTATATTTTTTATTACATATGTGCTATTATTGCATCCACATCCTGTATGTACTGTGTATGTGCTTAATGCTACTTCTGGATGATTGCGATACTACTCTATTTCGATTACACACCCACTTTCAATGGGGGATCCTTGGTGATTGACAGTCATTCTTTGTCACATGCATTTGCACTTTGTGTATATTTAAACAAAAATTATAACATAGATTATTTTTATTGCATAAAAACTCCACTTTTTCTCCTTCTTTCTTTAAATTCCCTTGTGCGCTTCATGGAAGGTCTTTCTTAGGGTGTTGAATTAACTATCATTCCACCATGACCTGCAAGGTGCAACTTTAATAGAGCAATGGATTGTGTATAATTACTATTAGTTAAAAAAAATAAATTAACACTAACTGAATCATAATAAAAAATAAAATAAAAAGCAGCAACAAAATATAATTATATGTATATTACAAAGCTTTATTAACATTCCTCCTTCACAATCATGACTGTGGTTTTGCTATGTCCCAGCTTTTGTTTGAAGCCAATAGCATCTAGTATTAACCAAGCTTGACACCGTTTAGCTTACATGATCATAACCTTCAGATTTTTACCACTGTCTTCAGCCGCACCTCATCTATTATGTTTCCTTATACAAGGTAACTTGAACAACCCTCTTCTGTTAAGGGAAAATATCACTGACTAAAGCTGGTGTCACACATAACGACGACGACAACGACGTCGCTGCTACGTCACCATTTTCTGTGACGTTGCAGCGACGTCCCGTCGCTGTCGCTGTGTGTGACATCCAGCAACGACCTGGCCCCTGCTGTGAGGTCGCCGGTCGTTGCTGAATGTCCAGCTTCATTTTTTGGTCGTCACTCTCCCGCTGTGACACACACATCGCTGTGTGTGACAGCGAGAGAGCGACGAAATGAAGCGATCAGGAGCCGGCACTGGCAGCTGCGGTAAGCTGTAACCAGCGTAAACATCGGGTAACCAAGGGAAGACCTTTCCCTAGTTACCCGATGTTTACGCTGGTTACCAGCCTCCGCTCTTGCTGCCAGTGCCGGCTCCTGCACTGTGACATGTGGCTGCAGTACGCATCGGGTAATTAACCCGATGCATACTGTAGCAAAGAGAGCAAGGAGCCAGCGCTAAGCAGTGCGCGCGGCTCCCTGCTCTCTGCACTGTGACATGTAGCTGCAGCACACATCGGGTTAATTAACCCGATGTGTGCTGCAGGAGAGCAAGGAGCCAGCGCTAAGCGCGGCTCCCTGCTCTCTGAACTGTGACATGTAGCTGCAGCACACATCGGGTTACTTAACCCGATGTGTGCTGCAGGAGAGCAAGGAGCCAGCGCTAAGCGCGGCTCCCTGCTCTCTGCACATATAGCACAGCGACGTTATGATCGCTGCTTCTGCTGTGTTTGACAGCTAAGCAGCGATCATAACAGCGACTTACAAGGTCGCTGTTACGTCACCGAAAATGGTGACGTAACAGCGACGTCGTTGTCGCTGTCGTTTAGTGTGACACCAGCTTTAAGGGGCATTTACACTGCCAGATAATCAACGTTGTTAAAAATGCTTGTTGCACAATTATCTTGACGTGTAAACAGGCTGCCAATCACCTGATGAACAAAAGCACTTATCTATCAGGTGAAATTATGTTTTATGCATCATTAAAGATCTCCCTGTGTAATCATGATGCACTGAAAAGAACAATATAAGAAAAAGACTGATCGCACATCCTACCTTTCTAATGTGAACCGGTGCAAACTAAACATGAAACATAGTAACAAAAAGGAGACAGTGGCACTCTGTAGTGCTAAGATATGTGTAACAATGAATATGAGCTTATAAACATGCATTACTGCTGTGAAAAACTTGTAAAAATTGAGATACTTAGAACATAAAAATGGCCAGTTTTATGTGAGCCCAACAGCCAATGGCAAGACCTCTTTTTGTTAGGTCCTTGATTACTCAAATACTTTTCTTTGGGTTAAAAAAAACCCCTCCAATTTATAAGTGGACAGGAACCTGCAAATGAAGAACCTGCTCACATTAGAAAAGTAGGATGTGGCATCAGTCTTTTTCTTAAATTATAGGGTCATATCTACTAATTGAGCACTACTGCTCTTCAGCCTTAGGCGATTTAAAGGGATCCTGTCACCACTTTTTTGGCCTATAAGATCCGGCCACCACCAGTGAGCTCTTATATATAGCATTATTACATGCTGTATATAAGAGCCCAGACCGTGCCGTCATTGAGGTCCTGCGCACTTTGATCTGCCCTGCTCAGGGTAGATCAAAGTATTGTAGTGCACCTGCGCAGGGCCAGCGAGTTTGTATGACGTAAACGCGGCATGCACCACGGCTTCAGAATAAGAAAGACCAAGATGGCCGAAAGGGGGGGGCGCCTGTTCCCGGAGAACAGCACCACCCATCTGACTGGTGTGCATCAGAGCGACCTTCTAGGTGAGTATTATAAAGTGTTTTTTACAGTCTACACAGCGTCCTGGGCTCTTACATACAGGATGTTAGAATGCTGTATATAAGAGCCCAGTGGTGGTGGCCGGAGCTTATAGGCCAAAAAACTGGTGACAGGTTCCCTTTAATTCTCCATTTGCAGGTTCCTGTCCTCCCATAAATTGGAGGGGTTTTTTTCCCCAAAGAGAGGCATTAGAATAGGCAAGTGTATATTCCCATTTTCATTGCTACGCATATCTTAGCCCTACAGAGTGCAACTGTCATCTTTTTAATGCTAAAAAAATTATGGCAGTCTATGTGCACTGAATTATCTTGTATATCAGTGCACATATTTTTCATTGGTCTGGCTGGAAAACAGGCATTCAAAAGACTGCCAATTGGTAAAAGTTGACGAATTGTGGTCGTACATTGCTGCCAGTCAGTCTGTATAAATGGACCAAAAAGTAGAATACCTTAAAGGGAACCTGTCATCAGAAATTTAGCTTGAAACCTAAAAGACTCCCCCTCTGCAGCTCCTGGGCTGCATTCTGGCAATGTTCCTGTTGTTTATGTGCCCCCTTTCTGACCAACGGCCACCAGACAGCCCGCCCTCGTGTACCATTATCAAGATCTGAATACAAAAAGGTACCCCTTTACAAAGTCTTTATTTTGGTCAGAAAGGGGTCACATAAACAACAGGAACCTTGCTAGAATGCAGCCCAGGAGCTGCAGAGGGGGAATCTTTTAGGTTTCAAGCTAAATTTCTGATGACAGGTTCCCTTTAACCAGATCCAAGAGCTTATAAAGATTGTTACAGGGTCACCTAAAACCATTGGATTTATAATAATTAGTGCCAGACTATGGCAAATTTCTGGTTTCTTGCTGGACACTTTGTCTTGAATACTTGTTTCATAGCCAGTTGTCCAAGGCCTGTCATCTGTGCTATTTTTAGATTACAATGTGTGCAGACTTATTAGGCAAATGAGTATTTTGATCACATGATAATTTTTATACATGTTGTCCTACTCCAAGCTGTATAGTCTTAAGAGCCAACTACCAATTAAGTAAATCAGGTGATATGCATCTCTGTAATGAGGAGAGGTGTGGTGTAATGACATCAACACCCTATATAAGGGGTGCATACTCATTAGGCAACTTCCTCTCCTTTGGCAAAATGGGTCAGAAGAGAGATTTTACGGGCTCTGAAAGGTCCAAAATTGTGAGATGTCTTGCAGAGGGATGCAGCAGTCTTGAAATTGCCAAACTGTTGAAGCGTGATCACCGAACAATCAAGCGTTTCATGGCAAATAGCCAACAGGGTCTCAAGAAGCGTGTTGGGCAAAAAAGGTGCAAAATAACTGCCCATGAATTAAGGAAAATCTAGCGTGAAGCTGCCAAGATGCCATTTACTACCAGTTTGGCCATATTTCAGAGCTGCAACGTTACTGGAGCATCAAAAATCACAAGGTGTGCCATACTCAGGGACATGGCCAAGGTAAGGAAGGCTGAAAAATTACCACCTTTTGAACAAGAAACAAAAGATAAAATGTAAAGACTGGGCCAAGAAATATCTTAAGAATGATTTTTCAAAGGTTTTATGGACTGATGAAATGAGAGTGACTTTTGATGGGCCAGATGGATCATCTCCGACTCAGACGCCAGCAAAGTGGAGGTGGGGTACTGGTATGGGCTGGTATCATCAAAGATGAACTTGTGGGACCTTTTCGGGTTGAGGATGGAGTGAAGCTCATCTCCCAGACCTACTGCCAGTTTCTGGAAGACAACTTCTTCAAGCAGTGGTACAGGAAGAAGTCGGTATCGTTCAAGAAAAACATGATTCTCATGCAGGACAATGCTCCATCACATGTATCCAACTACTCCACAGCGAGGCTGGCCAGTAAAGGCAATAATGACATGGCCCCCTTGTTCACCTCATCTGAACTGCATAGAGAACCTGTGGTCCCTCATAAAATGTAAGATCTACTGGGAGGGAAAACAGTACACCTCTCGGTACAGTGTCTGGGAGGCTGTGGTGTCTGCTGCACGCAATGTTGATCGTAAACAGATCAAGCAACTGACAGAATCTATGGATGGTAGGCTGTTGAGTGTCACCATAAAGAAAGGTGGCTATATTGGTAACTAATTTTTTGGGGTTTTGTTTTTGCATGTCAGAAATGTTTTTTTCTAAATTTTGTGCAGTTATAATGGTTTACCTGGTGAAAATAAACAAGTGAGATGGGAACATATTTGGTTTTTATTAAGTTGCCTAATGATTCTGCACAGTAATAGTTACCTGCACAAACAGTATCCTCCTAAGATAACCAAATCTAAAAAACCCCACTCCAACTTCCAAAAATATTAAGCTTTGATTATTTATGAGTCTTTTGGGTTGATTGAGAACATAGTTGTTGATCAATAATAAAAAAAATCCTCTAAAATACAACTTGCCTAATAAGTCTGCACCCCGTGTACTATTTATGTAAATGTAAATTTTCCATTATCCTATTAATATGCTTGTAACAGTACAATATGCGTCCAGGGGCTAATTGCACCAAAGAAACCTTCTATCTGAAAACTGGCCCTAGCAAGCATGGGCTCTACAAATATTACACACAAAAAAAGGAGCACCAACTTCAATAATAATACTATTAATATTTTTTTATTTCTATAGTGCCAATATATTCTGCAATAATAACTGTTAATATCAGGGATTAAACCTTTCCCCTTCTACCACCATTCCAAAGTGCTGAAGAATTTTAACCATACTGAGCAATTCACTGAAGGGATTGCTATTAATATAAACCGTGCGAGTCTGACAAATCCACGGGAGTACTGTTGAAGATTTGGAACCATGCTAGTCCGATCAACTCCATGGAATGACCTTCTGGTCCAACAGCTAGGCTCCTGACTTTTAATATTTTTCTACAGTAGAACACCATGCCAGAGCATGATGGACTTCAAGAGTCAAATCTGATGAAGATGGGGAACAACATCTTGAAGACAAGGATCATTGGGATCATCTCCTTCTCAGTGGCATTAAAACTCAGAGGCTTTATGGTGACTACAGCTGTCAGAGCCTGTCAGAGCCTTGGATGAGGTCCCGAGGGTTTACCATGCTCATAGAATTTCAACAGAATAACTTAGGGGTTATAAGCAGCTGATGCACCATCCAGTAGGCCTGATGCATACAGAAAAAGGGGCAAGGTTCAGGGTCAACGAAAATGGCATTCAGCAAGCCGAACAGTATACTTTATGCTCATTAATTGACCTGATGGCTACAGTTTAAACCAGAAGTTTACATACACTATCTAAAAAGACACATATGCATATTTTTCTTTGACATGAAATCAGTATAAACCTATCCCATTTTAGGTCAATTAGGATTACCTAAATTATTTATATTTGCCAAATTCCAGAATGAGAGAGAATATTTTAAGGCATTATTATTACTTTCTGCAAAGTCTAAAGTTTACATAAACTAAGAGTACTACACCTTTAAACAATATGGACAGAAAAAAAGGGGGCCTGTGGAGAAAAAGCGCAATAGGGTCTTACCCCGGTAGACTAGGGGCGATATCAGAGCAATCCTACTCACCAAGTAGGGTTGTGACAGTCACAACACCTGTAACAGCATAAATCTTAATCACAGCAGCAGTACCCCAGGCGGTTGATAACAGAGACAGGTCGACCTGTTTCGGGAGGCTCCGCTCCCTTCCTCAGGGCCGATAGGCATAAGATACATCAAATCTCAAATTTGATGTATCTTATGCCTATCGGTCCTGAGGAAGGGAGCGGAGCCTCCCGAAACGCATAGACCTGTGCAAAAATAAAAGTTTTCATTAATCCAAGATATCATCAGCGATCATTGGCGCGGTGTGTGAAAGCCCCATTCTACTACCTCTCTCTTTAAACAATATGGGACAGCCCATATGATGCTGCCATGTCTTTGGAAGCTTCTGATAGGTTTATTGGCAACATCTGAGGTAATTAGAGACACACCAGTGGATGTATTTTATTGCACACCTGAAACACACTGCTTCTTTGTGTAGCATCATGGGAAAGTAAAAAGAAATCAGCCAAGATCTCAGGAATGGAATTGTGGACTTGCACAAGTCTTGTTCATCCTTAGGTGCAATTTCCTGATACCTGAAGGTGTCTTATTCATCTGTACAAACAATTATGTTCAAGTATAAAAAAGATGGGACTATCCAGCCATCATACTGATCAGTAAGGAGACGGGTTCTATGTACTCGAGATGAACGTGCTTTGGTTTGACATGTACAGTGCCTACAAGTAGTATTCAACCCACTGCAGATTTAGCAGGTTTACACATTCGGAATTAACTTGGCATTGTGACATTTGGACTGTAGATCAGCCTGGAAGTGTGAAATGCATGCAGCAAAAAAGAATGTTATTTCTTTTTTTCTTTTTTTTTTTTAAATTGTGAAAAGTTTATTCAGAGTGTCATTTATTATTCAACCCCTCAATCCACCAGAATTCTGTTTGGTTCCCCTAAAGTATTAAGAAGTATTTCAGGCACAAAGAAAAATGAGCTTCACATGTTTGGATTAATTATCTTTTTTTCCAGCCTTTTCTGACTAATTTAGACCCTCCCCAAACTTGTGAACAGCACTCATACTTGGTCAACATGGGAAAGACAAAGGAGCATTCCAAGGCCATCAGAGACAAGATCGTGGAGGGTCACAAGGCTGGCAAGGGGTACAAAACCCTTTCCAAGGAGTTGGGCCTTGGGCCTACCTGTCTCCACTGTTGGGAGCATCATCCGGAAGTGGAAGGCTTATGGAACTACTGTTAGCCTTCCACAGCTTGGACAGCCTTTGAAAGTTACCACCCGTGTCGAGGCCAGGCTTGTCCGAAGAGTCAAGGCTAACCCAAGGACAACAAGGAAGGAGCTTCGGGAAGATCTCATGGCAGTGGGGACATTGGTTTCAGTCAATACCATAAGTAACGTACTCCAAATCAATGGTCTCTGTTCTAGACGAGCCCGTAAGGTACCTTTACTTTCAAAGCATCATATCAAGGCTCGTCTACAGTTTGCTCATGATCACTTGGAGGACTCTGAGACAGACTGGTTCAAGGTTCTCTGGTCTGATGAGACCAAGATCGAGATCTTTGGTGCCAACCACACACGTGACGTTTGGAGACTGGATGGCACTGCATACAACCCCAAGAATACCATCCCTACAGTCAAGCATGGTGGTGGCAGCATCATGCTGTGGGGCTGTTTCTCAGCCAAGGGGCCTGGCCATCTGGTCCGCATCCATGGGAAGATGGATAGCACGGCCTACCTGGAGATTTTGGCCAAGAACCTCCGCTCCTCCATCAAGGATCTTAAGATGGGTCGTCATTTCATCTTCCAACAAGACAACGACCCAAAGCAGACAGCCAAGAAAACCAAGGCCTGGTTCAAGAGGGAAAAAATCAAGGTGTTGCAGTGGCCTAGTCAGTCTCCTGACCTTAACCCAATTGAAAACTTGTGGAAGGAGCTCAAGATTAAAGTCCACATGAGACACCCAAAGAACCTAGATAATTTGGAGAAGATCTGCATGGAGGAGTGGGCCAAGATTACTCCAGAGACCTGTGCCGGCCTGATCAGGTCTTATAAAAGACGATTATTAGCTGTAATTGCAAACAAGGGTTATTCCACAAAATATTAAACCTAGGGGTTTAATAATAATTGACCCACACTTTTATGTTGAAAAATTATTAATATTTAACTGAGCAACATAACTTGTTGGTTTGTAAGATTTATGCATCTGTTAATAAATCCTGCTCTTGTTTGAAGTTTGCAGGCTCTAACTTATTTGCATCTTATCAAACCTGCTAAATCTGCAGGGGGTTGAATACTACTTGTAGGCACTGTATATCAACCCAAAAGCAAAAGACCTTGTGAAGATGCTGGCGGAAGCTTGTAATATTGTGTCATTATCCACAGTGAAACGAGTACTGTATCAACATGGGCTGAAAGGCCACTCTGCCAGGAAGAAGCCATTACTTCAAAAGAAACATATAAAAGCAAGATTAATGTTTGTATATGCACACAGGAACAAAGACTTTAACTTTTGGAGACATGTCCTGTGGTCTGACGACACTAAAATTGAAGTGTTTATACATAATGACCATCGTTACAGTTGGAGGAAAAAGGGAGAAGCTTTGAAGCCAAAGAACACCATCCTCACTGTGAAACACGGGGGTGGCAGCATCATGTGTTGGGGTTGCTTTGCTGCAGGAGGGACTGGTGCACTTCACAAAATGGTATCATGAGGAAAGAAGATTATGTGGCAATAATGAAGCAATAAATCAAGACATCAGCCAGTAACTTAAAGCTTGGGCGGAAATGGGTTTTACAAATAGACAATGACCTGAAGCATACTGCCAAATTGGTTACAAAGTTGCTTAAGGATAACAAAGTCAATGTTTTGAAGTGGACATCAGAAAGACCTGATCTCAATCCTATTGTAAATTTATAAAACTGAAAAGGCAGGTTTGAACAAGATAACCTACAAACATGGCTCAGTTACACCAGTTATGCCAAGAGGAATGGGCTCAAATTCCTACCAACTATTGTGGGAAGCTTGTGGAAGGATATGCAAAATATTTGACCCAAGTCATACAGTTTAAGGAAGCGATTCTCAGCTCACGCACCCCCACATGAGTCTATGGGAGCGTGTGAAACATCGCACTGCTCTCGCATGTCATACGACCACAGTGTGATGTAGGCAGAGATAGGCCGGGGAGGGGATGGGGAGAAAAGTGTTCCCTCCCTCTTGTCCTCAGCTGTGATAAGATCGCAAA
The DNA here is from genome assembly GCF_048569485.1 of Anomaloglossus baeobatrachus. Lineage (NCBI taxonomy): Eukaryota > Metazoa > Chordata > Amphibia > Anura > Aromobatidae > Anomaloglossus > Anomaloglossus baeobatrachus. Next base: position 161,975,931 of record NC_134354.1, read on the forward strand.
ATCACATCAGTTGCATGACCCTCGGCTCACACTCACAGCAGAGGTCCATTAGCATATCGCTTCTGATGCTCTCGTATCGGAAGCTATATGCAAGTGGAATTGTACCCAAATAGTGAGAAAAACATGAATGTGTCTTTTCAGATAGAGTATGTAAACTTCTGGTTATCTGTATGTAGGAGGGGTGTTAGAGAGTCGTCAAGTGTAGAAGAGTCTCTTAACTAGTGTCACTACAAGAGCAAGGAGAACTACAGAGACTTCTGGCCACTATAGATAGGTAGGAATAATATGGTGGAATCAAAAGAAATTTGGTACATGCCAAACAACAATTATATGATTGAATTCATGTAATTATCTATCCATGTCTGGGGCTCTGGAGATAAAATATTGCCGAGGTTCCCAAATTTCTGTTCCTGGTCACATCTTAAAATATAGATATTTTTAGGAATTGCATCCAATGACTCACATGTGAAAGTACAAGAAATGGAGCTCAATTTACACTATTTTTTTACCACTCCTAAGGTTACGTGCATTATGGAACAATCAATACATTTCCCATAAAGTTTCGCCTTGTTCAAACAGTTCAGTTCCTTTTTTTGTATTTTTTTCAACCAAATACAGGATTGGATCCAAAGAAGAGGTGATGTATAAGGCTGATATCACGCATTAACTTTTTTTTTTTTTTCATTAATCACTCATTTGTGAGACGCAGAGGTATCAGCATTTCCTATATAATTGTCATTTCCTTTGCATTCACTTATTGATTCGCAAAAAAAAAATCCACCATCACCAAAAGCTGCTTAAAAATGACCATATATCCTGAAAATATTTTCTACTTCTCGCTTGCTGCATTTTTTTTTGTTTTAGAGGACAAACACATCAAAAAGCCACAACAAATGTGTTCCATATGTGAACAGGTCAATCAGCTTATTTATTTTTTACTGCTAATGCTAGCCACTTCATTGTAAATAGCAAAACTATTGAACTAATCCAATTCATATATATTTTGCATTATTTCTGTTGCAACATAATGTATTGCTCAGACTGACCACAAGAGTGTGCACAATGATAACATAAAACCATAAGCTTCCAGCTGGTTACAGTATATACTGTTACACTGAAGCAACGCAAACTTTATATTTAGATATCCAGTGTAAGTGATATTATATCCATAAGCACTTAGGGTACATTCACATAATTCTTTTGTGAAGATATTGGTGCAATATCTTTGATTATTACAAGTTATTATTGATGAAGAATCTCTGACCTTGAAGAGAAAAGTGCACAACGGCGTAAAACCCTAATATAGGAGATAGTATAAGCAATAGTTTTGCTCACCTTGGGTGGTTGTGAGCGGACACAACCATTATAAGGCCGAGATCCCACTAGTGTATAGCATCAAATGCCAGAAAATCGTGTACGATACGTTAATGACACGGTTCAGACGCTGTTGCGAGCGTGAGCCATGTATCATTCACTGTGATCTGAACCATTAGCCAGCATCAGATCACAGGTGCGGAGAAGCGGGAAAGATTATTTTCTCCATCTTCTCCATTGTTCCTGTCTTAATTTATCGGACTGTACTCGAATGACAAAAGGGCAGACTGACGTTTCACTCATGCATAGACTTGTATAGGTGCACATGATCCAAGATACATTGAAAATCGTGGCATGCTTTGATGTTTTTGCTCATGCTTATTCAGCAATTGAAAAAAATCACAGATCTAACGTGAATCATTGATTAACATTGGTCCGAGTGCAATGTGAGATTTTCTCACCTTCCACTCATCCGATTAAAACAGTAATGTGAGTGAGCCCTAAGGCTATGTGCCCACGGGAGCTTGCACTTGCGGATTTTGCCGCGGAAAACCTGCGGATTTATCTGGATTTTCTAGTTAAATCCGCAGGTTTCAGCAAGTACAGACACTCCCCATGTTATCCTATGGGACATGGGGAGTTCTGTGTTCATGCTGCGGTACGTGCGGCTGCAGAATATGCTGCCGTAGTCCCGCAGCCACACGTAACTGCATGTCAATTATTCCTGTGGAATTGCCTGCGGAAATCCCGGCCCTCCACTATGGAGATTGAAGCCGGGACCTCCGCAGATAAGTTGCATGAATGTCCGCAGGTTTACCGCAGCTATTTCGCTGGAATCCTGCAGCGATGGATAGCTGCGGATTCTGGGGAGCTTCTGCGGGAAGGCTGCGGACGTACCTGCGGATATATCCGCAGGTACAGAGTCCCGTGGGCACATAGCCTAATGGTTAAAATATCCAGCTAATGGTGGAACATCCACCATATGGAAATGACCAAAACAGGATAAAAACACTTAAAAATTAGCGGCGCTTCTGAAATGTAGTCTTTTACTGCGGTGTTCTTTGAAGATTCATTATTATCCACATGGGTGAAGGATTGGAAAAGTTATTGGAGCTAGAATTTTTTTTTTTGCGCAGGATTACCAGGATTAGTAACTGAGGGATTTTATTGATTTGTAGAATTTGAGAATATTTGCTATTCAAAAAGGGATGAGAGTTGTTATGGTTATAATGAATTAATGCAGCAGTAGATACAGAGGGGGGCAGGAAACTGAGGGTTTCCTTTTGGGTTTAGCAGAACCAATGGGTTTGAAAGTCTTATTAACCCTTTCCCCACTGGGCAATTTTCTGTTTTTCATTTTGTCCTCTCCTTCTTCCAAGAGCTAATACTTTTTTTTTAATTTTCCATCACCATAGTCATGTGAGGGCTTGTATTTTGCTGGATGAGTTGTACTTTTGAATGACATCAATTATTCTGCCACGTATACTAGAAAACAGATAAATTCCAAGTGCTGTAAAATTGCAAAAAAAGTGCAATTCCACGATTGTTTTTTTCTATTCCAGTTTTCATTATAGGATTTCCCAGGTCAATTCGAGTTCATAGATACCAAATATGTATAGTTTTACTTTTATCTAAGTGGTGAACAAAAAAAATCATAAATTTGTCCAAAAAAAGAATTGCTCTTTTGTCGCCATTTTCTGAGACCCTTAAGGGTACTTTACACACTGCGATATCGGTATCAATATTGCTAATGAGTGTACCCACCCCCGTCAGTTGTGCGACACGGGCAAATTGCTGCCCGTGCCGCACAACCTCGCTTACACCCATCACACGGACTTACCTGCCCTGCGACGTTGCTCTGGCCGGCGAACCGCCTCCTTTCTAAGGGGGCGGTTCGTGTGGCGTCACAGCGACGTCACAAGGCAGCCGTCCAATAGAAGCGGAGGGGCGGAGATGAGCGGATCGTAACATCCAGCCCTCCTCCTTCCTTCCTCATTGCCGGTGGACGGAGGTAAGGAGATGTTTGTTGCTCCTGCGGTGTCACACACAGCGATGTATGCCGCCGCAGGACCGACGAACAGCATCGCTACTGTCCACACATCGATATTTGGTGTTGGAATGACCTCTCCAACACCAACGATTTTTGTCTTTTTTGCGATCGTTTTAGGTCACTCCAACCTGTCACACTCTGCGACGTCGCTAACGACGCCGGATATGCATCACAAACTCCATGACCCCGACGATATATCGTTAGCGATGTCGCAGGGTGTAAACACCCTTTAGTGTTCTCAGTTTTCTGGATCTGGGGCTCAGTGACGACTTTTTTTTGTATCTTGAGCTGTCATTTTTAATTATACCATTTTTGTGTAGATGTGATTTTTAAATGTCTGTTATTACATTTTAATGCAATGTTGTGACAAAAAAATATGTAATTTTGGTGTTTGTAATTTTTTTTCTCACTATGCTGATCAGAGTAATTGATTTTAGATTTTGATGGATTGGACATTTCTAAATGTGGCGATACCAAAAATGTGCATTTTTTTTATTGTCTTATTCTCAATAGGGCAAAAAATGGGGCATTTGAACTTTTACATTTTTTTTTAATTTTTCATATTTTTTAAAACTTGTTTTTACTTTACTAGTCCCCCTAGGGGACTTTATCACTGCACAATCCAGTAACTTGCTCTGATCAGAGCGATGCTTTAGCATTGCTGTGATCAAAAGAAGTGTAGTGTTCCTGTGAGCGCCGGCACTCTGCCGACTCTCAGAAGAAGTGACTCATGACAGCATCAGGGGTCATCATCTGACCCTGCTCTGTTATGGTAATGTACCGCCCCATGCTCGTCAGCCGATCTGCTCGGATCCGGACCATAAGTGGGTGGCTCAGGGTCTCCGGACCCGGAGGTCTCGCGGTCACTTCGACTAAAAGAGGGGTTGTGGTTTGGGGACGTAGATGTACGGCCGGAGCCGTGTTAAGTTCATGACGCCACCCACGGGATGTGGTGAAGGTGGACACCACCGTTGAAGTTACGAGGCACCCGGGGGAGATGTTGCGCAGCAAGTTGTTAACCCCTCCGTGGGCAGGGATTGTGGCGCCAGGACCCATTGGTGGTGTTTGGCAGTGCAGGGAGATGGGCGACCGGAGGGTGCTGATGTACTCACTCTTAGTAAACACACGAGTCTCTGGTAAACCAAAGTGATGGTGATCGGTGCCCGCAGCCGGCTGCGGTCTGGTCCCCCACCCGGCTGGTTGTCACTGTCTTTCTCCCGCACCTGTTTTGGATGGTGGACTGCCTGTGCTTGCAACTTCAAGAGTCCGCTCCCGGCTTGTGGTCGCCTAAGGAGCCCTTTGCCCGCAGACGCTAGCCTGTGGGATCTCTGAGCCATGGCGGTGGCCTTTTATCCTCCTCGGTGGGCTGTTGCCTTCAGTCGGGATTTTGGGTGGGGCAGGACCTCTAGTCCTGGCCGCAATCAGTTAATTAGCTAGCCCCCAGTAGCTTCTGGTCCTAGCTTCAGGGTCTGAGTACCCTCCTTTGTGCTCCGCTTTCTGAGTCGGTTCCCCGGGTCAGTACCGGCAGGCTACAACCCTGTCCCGGTCCACCTCGGTTCCACCGAGCCGTCTTTCCGGCTCCTGCAGATGGAGACCGCCGTCTGCCTCTTAGCCAAAGGTACCAGGGCTCCTACCCCGGCACCTGCTCAAATTGGTTTCTCTCCTCTGCTGGAGCTGCACACAGCTTAATCCCTTAGGGGGGTGACTAGGGTTTTAATGTTTGGCTGTATGTTACCTATGAGGGACAGGTGTAATGTGGGGCCCTATTTGTGACTACCTGGCCCGGCCAGGGCATCACACTCCCTCTTGGTTAACCACAGACCGTCCGCGGGCTGTCCGACCACCACCGGTTTATTTTGCTTTTTAACTGGATAAAAGATAAAAGATTTTAGAACATGTACAATTATAATAACATATTTACATTCATGAAAGCTTTGTTTCATCCCTGTGACGGGAGGCATATTACTTAAGCGTTGCATAATAAAACATTTTTATTAACCGGGACGGGACGGGACCAGGTCCTTTTCACTTTTGCCCACCCAAACAAACCTCACCCTGATGCTGCCTCTAAAAACCATGTCAGCACCCCTTTTCCCCAGTCCAGGACACGGGTTCGGGTCCGGGTGTTGCCCACACGAGCCGGGTAATAAGTTCCTTACTCGGCAGTCTCTCTCAGAGGCCCCACATCCAGGGGACCCCTGACCCGGAGGGTCATCACCTGTCTCGCTAGTGTCAGGACCTCGGCCTACAATTTCCTGCAGGCGCTTCCTCCAACCAGCCTCTCCGGTGACTGCAGGACGATGAAAAGGGTGGTCTGGGGCTATTTACAAAGCCCAAAAGTTTTTGGGTTGGCCTGCAAGTTCTCAGCCATGTCTTTTTGTATAAACAGGGTAAAACTTGACAGGGAAGTCAACAAGGTCCCAACGGGGACGGGCAGAAAGGAAGCCGTGAACTGCTACCTACTTAGCATTCTTCTTTTTAATCAGTGAAAATCTCAGTTAATTGGCATTCATTCACACATCTATTTACACAATCAACATGCAACACCCCTAGATTGTGGTCTCCCTGTATCTGAGCGGGGGCTGACCGAAATTAGGGCGTGTGGACCTTCTGACCCCTATACTCTCGTGTGGGGCTGGTGGAGGAGAGGGGATGACAGGCCCCTCTTCTCGAGTGTCAGGTATGGCGGGCAGAGACCTGCGGGGGCGTGGTGTAGATGCATCCCTGGGCGCTTGCTCGGGTGACTCGCTGACGGGCCTCTCTGGCTCTGTTTTCTTCCATGGGTTGTGGGAACATTATCACGGGAACAATCACCATGCCGTTCTGCATAGGCCAGTCAGCCGGAAAATCCTCCATCACTGTGTGGATCACCTCTTTCTTCTTTTCCACGCTCGGTGTGGGAACAGGAACTTCGTCCATCAGCTTCAGGGGCCCTGGGTGTCTCTTCAGGTGGTCCCTGGAAACAGTGGCCGTGGTCTTCCCCTGGTCGCGACAAATCAGATAGGTTTTCTTGTCCTCCCATCCGGTAGGCTGTATGACGTAGGGGGTCCTTTCCCACTGATAATCAAGCTTGTGCGTCCTCCTTTTACACTTCAGCACCTCATCTCAGGGTCCAAAAGGGGCAGCCTGAGCCCGTTTGTTGAAGCAATGTTCTTTCCGCTCCCGGCTTTGATGCAGATTACTTTCCACATACTCTTGGATCTGTCGGTACTGCTTCTGTCGCTTGGCATCCCAATTGGCAGTGGGGGGAAGAATTTCAGGCACTTCTATGTCCAATTCTAGGTCCACTGGCAGCCGCCCCGGCCGAGCTGTCATCAGGTACTCAGGTGTGCACTTGGTAGAGCTGCAGGGGATGTTATTGTACATGTCCACCAAGTTGGGCAGCTTCTCGGGCCACAAGTTCCGCTCTTCCAGGGGCAGTGTCTTGAGGAGATTAAGGACCAGATGGTTAATCTTCTCACACATCCCGTTAGTCTGGGCATGGTAGGCCGTGGTCCAGATCTACTTGCACCCATACAGGTTGCAGAACTCCTGAAACACCTCCGCTTCAAAAGCTGGGCCCTGATTAATGAGCACCTTCTCCGGGTAGCCATGTGGCCAGCAAAAGTAGGCCTGAAAGGCGCTGGCTGCAGTGCGGCCTGTTAAATCCTTGATGGGGACAACCACCATGAATCTTGAGAAGTGGTCTACGATGGTCAGGGCATATGTGTATCCGCTCCAGCTAGGCGTGAGTTTGACATGGTCCAGAGCGACCAAGTCCAATGGCTGGTGGGTGACAATCAGCTGCAGCGGAGCCTTCTGACTGGCTTCGTCCCGTCTTCTCAGCGCACAGGGACCACACTCTCGGCACCAGGCCTCCACGGACTCCCGCATCCCACTCCAGTAGAAGCACTCCCTCAGCAGCATCTCCAGCTTCTTCCAGCCGAAGTGCCCTGCTCCATCATGGTAGGCCTGCAGGACCTTGGGCACACATGCCTGGGGTACCACCAGCTGGCGAACTCTTTCGTGTGTTTTCGGGTTAATCAACCCCCTATACAGCTTTCCTTGATGCAGGTAGAGGTTGTCTCTCTCTTTCCAAAACCGCTGAGCTTCAGAGGGGGCTGTAGGGTCTAGCCTGGAAGTGCCTTGGGCAATCATCATTTTGACAAGCTGGACTGCGGGCTCCTGATCCTGAGCTTCCTGCCACCCCTGGCTGAGCATCGGGTCGAGGTTCGCTCGCTGTTGGCCAACACAGGGTTTTCCGTCCTTTGGCTGATGAAACGCGGGCAGCGCGATCTCCTCCAGACCGTCTTCCTCTATCCCTTCATCGGGCAGGTGTGGCATTCGAGACAGTGCATCTGCGTTGGTGTTCTTGCGGGCAGCCCTGTACTTGATGGTGAAGTCATACTTGGATAGCTGGGCCACCCATTGCTGCTCTAAGGCACCCAGTTTGGCCGTGTCCAAATGTGTCAACGGGTTGTTGTCCATGTTAGCAGTGAACTTCGCCGATGCTAGGTAATGTTTAAACCTTTCTGTTATCGCCCAGACGAGGGCCAAGAACTCCAGCTTGAAGGAGCTGTAATTCTCGGGATTCCTCTCTGTCGGCCGGAGCTTCCTGCTTGGGTAGGCGATCACCTTCTCCCTTCCATCTTGCATCTGGGACAGGACTGCACCTAAGCCAACATTGCTGGTGTCAGTGTAAAGAGTGAACGGGAGGCCATAGTCGGGATAAGCCAAGATTTTTTCCCCTGTCAGGGCCGACTTCAGCTGCTGGAAGGACTCCTCATGCTTCTCACACCAGACAAATGGGGGTCCGGGAGCTCTGCCATTCTTGGTCTGTCCCACGAGAAGGTCTTGGATGTTCGCGGCCATCTTCGTGTATCCCTTGATAAAGCGACTGTAGTAGCCCACCAGGCCCAGGAACTGCCTCACCTCTTTTACTGTGGTAGGTTGCGGCCAACTCTGGATAGCGGTGATTTTCTCGGGATCCGGGGCAACGCCTTCCGCGCTCACCACATGCCCGAGGTACTGCACTTTGGGTTTCAACAGGTGGCACTTAGAGGGCTTTAATTTCATCCCGTACTTGGAGAGGGCCGCAAACACTTCTGCCAGGTGTTCCAGGTGGGCTTCATACGTCTTGGAATAAACAATCACATCATCCAGATACAGCAGAACAGTCTCGAAGTTGAGATGCCCCAAGTAACATTCCATGAGACTCTGGAAGGTTCCCGAGGCATTGCACAGCCCAAATGGCATACTGTTAAACTCGCAGAGATCCATTGGAGTAGCGAATGCAGCCTTCTCGCGGTCTTCTTTTGCAACAGCCACCTGCCAATAGCCACTAGTAAGGTCAAGGGTAGAGAAATAATTAGCAGTCTTCAGCGCAGCCAGCGACTCTTCAATGCGAGGGAGAGGGTATGTGTCTTTATGCGTTATCTGATTAATCTTCCGGTAATCCACACTGATTCTCATGGTACCATCTTTCTTCCTCACCAGCACCAACGGAGCTGCCCAGGGACTACAACTATCCCGGATGACCCCTGCCTCTTTCATGTTCCTCAACATATCTTTGGCGCATTGGTAGTTTGTAGGTGGGATCGGTCTGTACCTCTCTTTAATGGGTGGATGTGAACCTGTCGGGATATGGTGCTGAACCCCCTTAATCCTCCCAAAGTCTAACGGGTGCTTGCTGAAAACCTGCCCGTACTCTTACACTACCAGATATACCCCTTCTTTGTGATGCATGGGTGTGGACTCTGTGCTGACATGCAACTCCCGACACCACACCTCTGTTTGGGTGGAGGGTCGCTGCCTGAATGTGATGTGGTGGTCGTGGGGGTTGTTTCATGGATAGCGTGTGCGTCTACAGTGAACAACTTGGCTATAGTGTTGTAGCGGGTCAGCCTGACCTCTTCCTCTCCGCAGTTCATCACTCTCACAGGCACTCTCCCCTTCTTGACATCAATCACCCCTCTGGCTGCCATTACTGTGGGCCAATGCTCCAAAGGCAAGGGCTCTACCACTGCTGTGTAATCCTGCCCCTTGGGACCTACTGCTGCCCTACACCAAATCATCTCGCTCCGCGGCAGCACTACCAAAGGCGCTGCATCCATCACTCGCACACCACCGATCTCTCCACCTGTCATGTTCACCTGCTACCGCTGCAGGAGGGCCCGAATTTCACGTTCAGAGCCCTCTGCCGACCCCCTCACTCAGTGGCAGACAATTGTTGCAACAAGTGTAGCACTTTACCCATACAGTTTTCAATCACGTTGGTCCCGAGGACCACCTTTGGGTTATGGTCACTGGAATCATTCTGCACCACAATCATCCCCTGACGTTTCAGCTCTGTTCGCCCTACGGTCAAAGTCACTTCCTTGAACCCCACTTGGGTCATAGGGAGTCCATTGGCCGCAATGATGGCTAAGCTATCATCCGGAGGGGCAAGTTCACTATCAGTCCAATACCGTTGGTACAACTTGTAAGGCATAGTCGTTACCTGCGATCGGGTGTCGAGATGGGTCATGGTCGGGATACCGTCCACCGCCAGGGAGATGATGGGGCGACCTCCAACGTACCAATCTCACCAATCAGCTGGGCCTTGAGGATCTACTCCTGAGGATTGGCCCTTGGCCTCAGGGGTTGCTCGTTTAACGGACACCGTCTGGAGTAGTGCCTGGTCTTATTACATTTGTAGCAGACAGGTGGTCCATACAGGGGATCGTTATTTCTCCTCCACTGCATCCAGGGGACATCCTCCGGGCTGTCGGTGAGCTGTATCTTCTCCGTGGGCTAGACTTTCGTTGGTAGCTGCAGAGCGGCGAGGATCCTGGCGACGTCATCACTCAGGCACTGGACTTGTGACAACAGATCTTCCGGAGCTCTGGTGGCTGCGGCAGGGGCCGGCAGGGCCAACAAGGGGGATGCTACTGAGACGGGAGCAGTATCAGCCGACCAAGATGGCAGTTCGGGGGCATCAGCATCCGGTGCCTGTAGGGCTATGATGGCCTGGTCTTTTAGGACTGCAAAGTTAAGGTCGGCGTGCTCCAGAGACCACTGCCGCAGTTGTTTACGATCTTTGGCGGACCCCAGTCCCTGCAGGAACTGTTCTACTAGCATTTTGTTACTGTTAGTCTCATTAATGGGGTCCACCTGCCTCAGGGTACATAAGGCCGTCTGTAGCCGCAATACATAGTCTCGAATACTGTCCCTCGGCCACTGCCGACAATTATAAAACTGCATCCGTAACTCCGCTTCTGTGCGGGTTTCAAAAGCGATCTGGAGCTTATCAAAAATGGTGGTTACCGAGACCCGGTCCGCGTCTACCCAAGTCTCCACCTCCTGCTCGGCGGCACCGGTCAGCTGCCCTAGCACTAACGCTGCATGCTGCTTGCCAGTCATGGCATACAAATCGAGGATCGTGCATATTTTCTTCCGGAACACCTACAAGGCATAAGGCTTCCCATTGTACTGGGGTAGCCAGGCAGCACCGGGCACGTAGGGCAAGGAGATTGGCATTACCTGGGTGACCGTCGGAGCCGTGGCCTCTCCTGCTCCTGCGAGTGCCGCCACATTCCCATCATCAGGCGCACCTGCGGCCGCCGCCGCTAAAGAGGCCGGCGCCACTCCGCCATCAGTGTTATTTGCGGACATCTTCCCGCTTTTCCCCCTTGGTCTGTTCGTGGCACTCCACTAGCCGGCCGGTAAGTTTCGTTTTTCGTGGGAAAGAAGACTTTGGCGGGAATCTTCGCACCAAATGATGGCGGCAAGATGGCGGATTCCGAAAATTTTGCAACGGATCACTGCTGACTTCACTACAAGGCGCACTTCCACAAGGTAAGTGGATGGGTAAGTATCCTGTTCGTGAAGCCAGAAATTGAGGTGTACCACCCGTGTTCGGCAGCCGAGCTGCTCGGACCGAACCTTCAGTGGGTGGCTCGAGGGTCTCCGGACCCGGGGGTCTCGCGGTCACTTCAACTAAAAGGGGGGTTGTGGTTTGGGGACGTAGATGTACGGCCAGAGCCGTGTTAAGTTCGTGACGCCACCCACGGGATGTTACGGGGCACCCGGGGGAGATGTTGCGCAGCAAGTTGTTAACCCCTCCGTGGGCAGGGATGGTGGCCCCGGGACCCATTGGGGGTGTTTGGCGGTGCAGGGAGATGGGCAACCGGAGGGTGCTGATGTACTCACGAGTCTCTGGTAAACCAAGGTGATGGTGGTCGGTGCCCGCAGCCGGCTGTGGTCTGGTCCACCACCCGGCTGGTGGTCTCTGTCTTTCTCCCGCACATGTTTTGGATGGTGGACTGCCTGTGCTTGCAACTTCAGGAGTCCGCTCCTGGCTTGTGGTCGCCTAAGGAGCCCTATGTCCGCAGACGCTGGCTTGTGGGATCTCTGAGCCGTGGCAGTGGCCTTTTATCCCCTTCAGTGTGCTGTTGCCTTCAGTCGGGACTTTGGGTGGGAGAGGACCCCAAGTCCTGGCCGCAATCAGTTAATTAGCTAGCCCCCAGTAGCTTCTGGAGTTAGCTTCAGGGTCTGAATTCCCCCCTTTGTGCTCCGGTTTCTGAGTCGGTTCCTCGGGTCGGTACCGGCGGGCTACAACCCTGTCCCGGTCCACCTCGGTTCCACCGAGCCATCTTGCCGGCTCCTGCAGACGGAGACCGCCATCTGCCTCCTAGCCAAAGGTACCAGGGCTCCTACCCCAGCACTTGCTCAAATTGGTTTCTCTCCTCTGCTGGAGCTGCACACAGCTCCAGCCCACACACCTCTCCAACTTGAAGTCTAGACAAAAAACTGTTTACTTTCCCTCCCCAGGCTATCTGAGACTCCTCAGTGGGCGTCTTCCAACTGCCTGGTTCCGCCCCCTGGTGTGTCCATCAAGCCCTTTGGGGGGTGACTAGCGTTTTAATGTTTGTCTGTATGTTACCTATGAAGGACAGGTGTAATGCGGGGCCCTATTTGTGACTACCTGGCCCGGCCAGGGCGTCACAGTAACACATTGGAGCCCCATAAACCTGCCATGCCGCTACCATTGGCGGTGGGGACCAGTGTGATCCCTGCCGCTGCCCTTCAGAATTTCAAAATTTCTAAGGGGTTATCAGGGGCAGGTGGATCTCTGATCCACCCTCACCTGTTAGCCGCACATGTTTGCTGATCAGATCAGTAGACATGTGTGGAGATTACAGTGGGCTCACCGTCGGTAAATAGGGGAACACAACCACTGACCTAAAAGTGCATCATTGGTTGTGAAGGGGTTAAAATAATCTTTGGAGGCAGAGTGATCTTCCAGGAAGTATCCGCCCCATAGCCTGTAGCAGTGTAATTATATAAATTGATAAAAGATTTTTTATCCATAACAAGGCTTCTTCTTTTGTTTTGAGACATACATGTGGCTCCGCTGAGGCTTTCATCGCCACAGAGGTACTGAACGTCAGCCAGAGGCGTGGTATCCCATCCCGAGTAAGAAGGGGGTCATTTACCGGTTGACAAACAAAACCTACACACACACCAATTGTTAGTACACTCACTGGGTCAGGGTTTAAGGCAGGTACCCCATTAATGCTGGGAGTAGCGACCAGTATATCTGGTTATGGGGCCTTAAGTCCCATTCACTTTTCCTGGAGGGGTGGAGCCTGGCAGGGGGGGGTGTAGGAGGAGTCAGTGGGTCAGTTAGGAAAACCGGTTAGTTCAAGTTTGAACCAGGCAGTCTGTCAGAGAAGTGACAGTTGACAGGAGTCTGTGAGAGAGTCTGTGACAGTCTGAGAGAAAGGAGACTGGGTTTTGTGGTGAAGACCCTGGGGCTCTGCTAGGTCCAGGTGACACTGAAGAGGAGGAAAAGGGTTCCAGAGTGCCACGGATGTGCCGGAGGCCTCCGTGGACTTGTTCCACTAAGAACACCGGGGTGGAGGAATCTGGCTGCAATAACGGGGACGGACCCCAGATTAAAGAAAGAAAGACATTTCCTTTAGCAATCTGATGGCTCGGGAGATTGCTGCAGGCACCCGAGGCCACAACCTGCCACCCATCACCTGCAAGGCGGGGCAACAAAAAGGACCGAGGTCAGCCACCCTTTGGACAGGCTTGGTGGCGGAGGTGCAGGACAGTCTAGTGAAGGTCGGCGTTAGAGAGACGGCCAGGAAGGACACATTGAGTGGTGCATCGGTACTGACCCTTGAACTATTTGGGATTGGCGAAGGCCCACGACGGTGAATCCTGGCACACCACAGGGTAACCGTTCAGCTGCAGTATTGGAACCAACAGTGAGTAAAAACATCTTAACTGCAAGCTCCGTGTCGTCTGCTCTGTCCTGCACCTCATCAACACCCACCATAGACTTACAAACGGCTGCTCTGGGGTACCCGCTCCACCTGTGGTGAGCAGAAACACCTCAGCTGCCATAACACTAGCCCCGGAGGTCCCGTCCAGCAGCGGTGGCTACAAAGCCGCAATCCACAGGTGGCGTCACAAATCTTATCCAAACTTTATTACCATCTCCCCAATACCGTCACATCAATTGACTCCGCCAGAGTCACGGAGTCGGCCACTGCCACCGCTGACTACCCCAGACTAGTCCGGCCCGACACAGTCACCTAAGGGCTGCTTCTCACTTGCGAGTTTCTCGCAGTAGAGCAATGCGAGAAAATCTCGCATTGGAATCAGACACATGTTTATGAATGATTCAGCTCGCATTTGCGATTTTTTTCTCAGTCCAAGTCGGACTGAGAAAAAAATAGCAGCATGCTGCTTTTTTGCAAGTTTCTACTGCGAGTCTCTCCAATGCAAGTCTATGGGAGCGTGTAAAAAATCGGATGTCACGGGACAGCACTCACACCATCCTAGTGACATCTGATTTTCTAAACACATTTCTCGAATGTTTCCTAAAACACTGGAAATGAGGGATGTCTCACAGTGTCTGTCAATCACTATTCTGTCAGTCGGTCTCTCCCTCTCGGTCTCTATTCTCTCTCTGTCGGTCGGTCTGTCGGTCGGTCACTATCTCTGTCCCTCACTTTCTGTCCATGTCGGTCTATCCCTCTCCCCCCCTCTCTCATACTCACCGATCCCGATCACCAGCGCGGCACTGCACGGCATTCACACTGCTCCGGCAGCTTCTCTTTTGAAAAAGCCGGCCGCTCATTAAACAATCTCGTATTCCCTGCTTTACCCGCCCACTGGCACCTATGATTGGTTGCAGTCAGACACGCCCCCACGGTGAGTGACAGCTGTCTCACTGCAACCAATCACAGCCGCCGGTGGGCGTGTCTATGCTGGGCAGTAAAATAAATAAATAAATAATTTAAAAAAACGGCGTGCGGTCCCCCATTTTAATACCAGCCAGATAAAGCCATACGGATGAAGGCTGATATTCTCAGGATGGGGAGCTCCACGTTATGGGGAGCCCCCCAGCCTAACAATATCAGCCATCAGCCGCCCAGAATTGCCGCATACATTATATGCGACAGTTCTGGGACTGTACCCGACTCTTCCTGATTTGCCCTGCTGCTTTGGCAATCTGGGTAATAAGGAGTTAATGGCAGCCCATAGCTGCCACTAAATCCTAGATTAATCATTGCAGGCGTCTATGAGACACCCCCAATGATTAACCTGTAAATTAAAATTAATAAACACACACAGTGAAAAAATCCTTTATTTGAAATAATAAACAATAACAAAGACCCTCGTTCACCACTTTATTAAGTACGCAAAAAACCCATCCTTGTCCGACGTAATCCACGGAGGTCCCTCGACGCTGTCAGCTCTGCTACATCGGAAGCTGACAGAGAGCAGTCACAGAGCACGACCGCTCTCTGTGAGCTCCCCGCAGCGACTGAATTGAGTTGCACTATCAGCGATGACGTCACTCAGGTCACCCGTGGCCACTGCTCTCAGCGTGAGGACTTCTGCTGTGGCCGCGAGTAACCTCAGTGATGGCACCGCTGATAGCGCGGCTCACTGCGGTAACTCAGGGGATTTGCGGTCACCGGTGACATCTTCACCGGTGACCGAAATCAGGGCATGCCACACAGACAGAGCCGCAGGATGACAATGAAGTCTGGTGACGTTCATCCGACTTAATTCTGATCGTGCGGCTCTGTCTGTGTCTGCTGTCAGCGGCTATTCAGCTCTGCTACATGGCTGTCTGTGGCTGCTGTCAGCGGCCATGTAGCAGAGCTCAATGGCAGATGACAGCTGCTGAGGAAAAAAAGGAAAACACACGCATTACACACACATTACACACGCTAGCCAAATCATTAATTTATTCAGAAATAGCATCGCACTTGCGCTGCACTCGCACCTAACGTGAACTAAAATCAGCCGAGTTTTTTTCAGCCAACTTTGACCGACTTTACGCGCATAGATTTGTTTCCAGCCTAAGGCCCTGGGGAGGGCGAGTCATACGGGTATGACATTTTTCCGCATTCTATAACCTGTATGCCTATTGTAATAGGCTAGATAGGTCAAATGTGGTGAGATTCCCTTTTAAGAAATAATGTAACATTTTTGGCCCTTCATTTAAAGGATTTATGAACTGCCAACATCTACGTAAACATCTTAACAGAATTATACGTGTTTGCTAGAGATGAGCGAACCGGTTGCGGTTCGGCTCGAGGTCGGTTCGCCGAACGGAGCTCCCGTTCGAGTTCGGTTCGTCGAACGTTCGACGAACCGAACTCGAACCAATAGGCTATAATGGGAGGCAATCACAAACACATAAAAATGCATTATAAATGTACACATACAGTTAATAAACATTGCCATAATACTTACCGGTCCCCGCGATCCCTCCTGCACACTGTCTCCTGCCGCTATTCCATCCGATGATCTCTGAATCCTCCCGGTGACTGGCACTGCCAGCAGAGATGCAGGACCTATCGTGACGTCAAAATAGCCATGTGACCAGTCCCGTGGCTATTATCTCATTGGCTACAGACTGGTCACATGACTATGACGCGTCATGTAGGACCTGCGAGTGCATCTCTCCGGTACACGGTGCACATTTGTGTATCGCCGTGTACTGGCGACATGCTCTAGCACACGGTCGACTCCCCATTCCGTTAGGGACCGGCTAACACAGCCGGTCATTAACGGAGATCACCGTTGCCATAGCAACGCAGTTAGCGGTGACGTCACCGCTAACCGCGGCTCCGGGAGCACCGTTGCTATGGTAACGCGTCTGTCAGCGTTACCGCTGTTACCGCTAGCAGCACTGATCACTCACGGAGTGAAGGCTGCACGCTGCTTCTCGTACAGCTTTCACGGAGTGAATTCTCCATGCGAAGCAGCGTCTTCCCCCATGCAGCAGTGATGTAGCAGAGCTGCATTTGTTGAACGAGAAAGACAGAAGACCATGGATCGTGGAGGGCTGACAGGGGGTAATAAAGATAATAAAGAAGTCTCTAATGTGTCTGTGTATTTATTTCTATCAAAGTATTTTTTCTCTGTGTGGTGTCTTTTTTTTAACCCTTTATTGAAGATTCTTAATGGCCGGGTCAAACGTGCCTGACATTAAGAATCTCTGGCTTAATACTAGCTAGTAAAACAAAGCCAGTATTAACTCATGATTACCCAACAAGCCACCCGGCTCCAGGGCTGTTGGAAGAGTTGGATACAGCGCCAGATGATGGCGCTTCTATGAGAGCGCCATTTTCTGGGACGGCTGCGGACTGAAATTCGCAGCAGAGGTGCCCAGAAACCTCGGGCTAACCTGTGCTGCGGATTCCAATCCCCAGCTGCCTAGTTGTACCTGGCTGGACACAAAAATGGGGCGAAGCCCACGTCATTTGTTTTTTAATTATTTCATGAAATAAGTGAAATAATTAAAAAAAACGGGCTTCCCTATATTTTTGGTTCCCAGCCGGGTACAAATAGGCAACTGGGGGTTGGAGGCAGCCCGTGGCTGCCTGCTGTACCTGGCTAGCATACAAAAATGTGGCAAAGCCCACGTCATTTTTTTGGTGGGCAAAAAACTTCTGCATACAGTCCTGGATGGAGTATGCTGAGCCTTGTAGTTCTGCAGCTGCTGTCTGCTCTTCTCCATACAGACAGGCAGCAGCTGCAGAACTACAAGGCTCAGCATACTCCATCCAGGACTGTATGCAGAAGTTTTTTGCCCCCTGAAAAAATTATGTGGGCTTCGCCATATTTTTGTATGCTAGCCAGGTACAGCAGGCAGGTACGGCTGCCCCCAACCCCCAGTTGCCTATTTGTACCCGGCTGGGAACCAAAAATAAAGGGAAGCCCTTTTTTTATTATTTCATGAATTTCATGACATAATTAGAAAACAAATGACGTAGGCTTTGCCCCATTTTTGTGTCCAGCCAGGTACAACTAGGCAGCTGGGGATTGGAATCTGCAGCACAGGTTGGCCTGAGCTTTCTGGGCCCCACTGCTGCGAATTGCAGTCTGCAGCCGCCTCAGAAAATGGCATTTTCATAGAAGCGCCATCTTCTGGCGCTGTATCCAACTCTTCCAGCACCGGCCTGCTATACCTGGCTAGCATACAAAAATATGGCGAAGCTCACGTCCTTTTTTTGTAGTTTTTTGGCAAAAAAAATAAAAAATGCTTCCCTGTATTTTCCATTGCCAGTGAAGGTAACACCAAGCAGTGGGGGTTAGCAGCCAGCAGCTGCTTGGATTACCCTTAGCTAGCAATAAAAAAATGCAGCGGGAGCCCATATATATTTTTTTTAATTATTTATTTAAATAACTAAAAACAAAATGGGCTTCCCTGTATTCTGATTGATGGACATCACAGTGCTGTAAAAATAAATCTTTAAAAAAATGACGTAGCGCTCCGCGGTATTTTTGATTCTCAGCGCAGATAAAGCAGACAGCTATGGGTTGCCACCCCCATCTGCCTGCCGTTACCTTGGTTGGCAATCAAAATACAGGGAAGCCCATTAATTTTTTCTATTTAAAAAATAGTTAAAAAAAAAAATTACGTTGAGTCCCCCCATTTTTGATAGCCAGCTAGGGTAAAGCAGACGGCTGTAGCCTGAAAACCACAGCTGGCAGCTTTACCGTGGTTGGGGATCCAATGTGGAGGTCCCCTCAGGCTCTTTTTTATAATTATTTTATAAATATTAATAATTACACAATAAAAGTAGGGTCCCCCCCAAATTGGATCACCAGCCAAGGTAAAGCGGACAGCTGTGGTCTGGTATTCTCAGGGTGGGAAGGTCCATAGTTATTGGGCCTTCACAGCCTAAAAATAGCAGGCCGCAGGCACCCTAGACATGGCGCATCCACTAGATGCGCCAATCCTGGCGCTTCACCCCAGCTCATCCCGTGCCCTGGTGCAGTGGCAAATGGGGTAATAAATCGGGTTGATACTAGCTGTAAAGTCACCTGAGATCAAGCCCAGCAGTTTGTGATGTCATGGCGTCTATTAGATACCCAACATCATAAACTGTCAGTACTAACAAAAAAAAAAATCGACAAAAGAAATTTATTTGAAAAAACAGTCCCCAAAACATTTCCTCTTTCACCAATTTATTGTAAGAAAAAAAATAAAGGGGTCCCACGACGACTCTGGACCGTCTAGAATATGGGGGGGAGACACTCAGGGAACGTATCCCCCATTTTCTAGGAGTGCGGACCCTTCATGTGAGGAGTGTGGGTGCAATGAATCTGCACTCACTCTCCCCGGGTCCACAGCAGCAGAGTCCATGTCGTAAAGGTTGCTACCAAAGCTGCAATGCCCTGCTCATGAGGTAAGGGCATGCCTAATCAGGAGAACTACTGTAGAGGAAGCTCTGCTCACTGGTATATAGGTGCTCAGAGGTAATAATAGATAAAATTAGTGAGTAACCTCGGCACTCTAAATCTCCCAGACTAAGTCAGTAAGTCACAACGGATAGTAATGCAAAATCACTCTTTATTGGTCCATATTAAGAAAAAAATTTTTTTCATAAGCATATATGTTTTTGTCCAAAACAAGTTACAAATGACGTTTCGGCCTGAGCCTTCGTCAGATTGGACTTATCTGCATGTAATCATGAAAAATGACAATAATCAGTATCACATAAGAGTGAGAAAACAATAACATAAACTCGAACAATGTAGAGGTACAATTGGGATGCAGCAAAAAAATTGCAACACAGCAAGAAATGAAACACATGATACAAATGTCATAATACAGTACAAGGACAATATAGTACTGACAAATATGGGGTCAGAGTAGGCTTAGACAGCTCTGGTACGAAAGAGATGTCAATCATAAAGTAACATGTGCAGTAGGTGTAGAGCTACACTATGCATGGCAGAGCTAATGGGTAGACCGACCATAGAAAAAGAACGGAAAAAAAGAGAGAAAAAGTGGAGAAAAAGTGGAGAAAAAAAGGAGAAAAAGTGGACAAAAAGTGGAGAAAAAGTGGAGAAGACGTGGAGAAGACGTGGAGAAGACGTGGAGAAGACGTGGAGAAAAAATGGAGAAAAAAATGGAGAAAAAGTGGAGAAAAAGTGGAGAAAAAATGGAGAAAAAGTGGAGAAAAAGTGGAGAAAAAATGGAGAAAAAGTCTAGAAAAAGTGGAGAAAAAGTGGAGAAAAAATGGAGAAAAAGTGGAGAAAAAGTGGAGAAAAAGTGGAAAAAAAATGGAGAAAAAGGGGAGAAAAAGTGGAGAAAAAGTGGAGAAAAAGTGGAGAAAAAGTGGAGAAAAAATGGAGAAAAAGTGGAGAAAAAGTGGAGAAAAAGTGGAGAAAAAGTGGAGAAAAAAATGTAGAAAAAGTGGAGAAAAATGGAGAAAAAGTGGAGAAAAAGTGGAGAAAAAAATGTAGAAAAAGTGGAGAAAAAGTGGAGAAAAAATGGAGAAAAAGGGGAGAAAAAGTGGAGAAAAAGTGGAGAAAAAGGGGAGAAAAAGTGGAGAAAAAGTGGAGAAAAAGTGGAGAAGAAGTAGAGAAGTGGAGAAGAAGTGGAGAAGAAGTGGAGAAGAAGAGGAGAAGAAGTGGAGAAGAAGTGTTTGTTCATGCCAGATGGGAGATAAATAATTTTTTACCGGCGCTGTCATTTACTGTAACGTGATCATCGGTGTACGGTGTATACCTGTGATCACGTGAACGGGGATCGGAAAAACCGTCCTGAATCACGATCTCCAGGGTCTCAGCTAGCCATGAAACCCCGGAGATTTTCTGACGCCGGTGGGCGTTATTCACTTATTTCTGCCTGCTGTTTATAAATGGCAGATCAGAATAAGGCTACATTAACACGACCGATCCATTTTTGTGGTCTTCAAAAAACAGTCAGTTTTTTTTCACGGGTGCATCCGTGTGGCATCCGTTTCCGTTCCGTAGACGGTCCGTATGTCATCTGTTTGTCATCCGTGTGCCTTCCGTTTTTTTTGTGTACTGAAAAAAAACTGAAAGAGGGTAAATGCATAAATTTACCCAGTATCCATAGCTTCATCCTACATGAGGCGGTCACATGTTCACTCCAGTGCCATTTTCTACTGCTTTTCACAGCGTAGAGCGCTCTGGTGATTTTCTTTTGCTTGTGCACTTCATAACAGTCTTTTCTGTCATTAAAATGGCAGAAAGACACATAATGTCCCACTCTCCTGCATTTTGTAATTTTGCACCCTTTTTCCCCCTAGTTTTGTAGCCAGCTAGGGTAAAGCAGACGGCTGCAGCCTGCAGACCACAGCTGGCAACCTCACCTTGGCTGGTAATCCAAAACTGAGGGCACCCCACGCTGTTATTTTAAATTAAATAAATAATTTAAAAAAAAAACACGTAGGGGTCCCCCCAAAATTGGATCGCCAGCCAAGGTAAAGCAGACAGCTGGGGTCTGACATTCTCAGACTAGGGAGGTCCATGGTTATTGGACTCTCCCCAGCCTAAAAATAGCAGGCCGCAGCCGCCCCAGAAGTGGTGCATCCATTAGATGCGCCAATCCTGGGGCTTCGCCCCAGCTCATCCCGCGCCATGGTGCGGTGGCAAACGGGGTAATATATGGGGTTAATACCAGATGTGTAATGTCACCTGGCATCAAGCCCTGGGGTTGGTGAGGTCAGGCGTCTATCAGATACCCGACATCACCAACCCAGTCAGTAATAAAAAAAAATAGACAACAAACACATTTTTATTTGAAAAAACACTCCCCAAAACATTCCCTCTTTAACCAATTTATTAGAAAGAAAATAAAATCCAGGTCTGGTGTAATCCAAGGGGTTGCCATGACGATCCACACTGTCCCAGTCAATGAAGAGCAGGATGTTCCCCATTGGCTGTGAGAGCAATGCAGTGACCTGAGCTAACATCAATAGGTCAGCCCAGGTCACTGCAGGGCATGACAAGTGCTGCTGTCAGCGAGGTACATTACCTGCGCTGATCTCCTGCACTGCTGACAGCACCTGTCACTGAGTTCAATGACCGCCGCCTTCACAGCCAAGTATCGCGAGAGGCCCGTGACGTCACCGCTAGTCACTCTCGGGTCGGAAGCGAGAGAAGGTGATGTGACAAGCAGCGGCCATCGAGGACAGTGACAGTGACAGCGCTGAGGTCGGGATGGCGGGACTTCATCACCGCAGGTAAGCCGAGCGGGACCATGTGTGCAGAGTGTGTGTGCAGAGTGTGTGTGTGTGTGTGTACATGCCGCGGGCAGGAGGGGGCGGAGCGAGCTGAGCGGGGAAGTGTGGGCTTCCTGCACGTAACCAGGATAAACATCGGGTTACAAACCAAAGCGCTTTGCTTGGATACCTGATGTTTATCTTGGTTACCAGCTTGTGGCAGGCTGCCAGCGATGGCTCCTGCACACTTTACAGCCCTGCTTTTTGCTGCTAGAACCGTTCTCGAACATATCTAGAACTATCGAGCTTTAGCAAAAAAGCTCGAGTTCTAGTTCGATCTAGAACAGCCCCCAAAATCACTCGAGCCGCGAATTGGAGAACCTCGAATCGCGAACCGCGCTCAACTCTAGTGTTTTCACCAAATTTCAGAATCAAATTTGCACCTCCTGGAGAAAAACTGCACAGAAAGGGCATCAAAACTTTTCTTCCTGCATGTTTTTTTGCCAAGAAATCCAGACTTGGTGCTGAAAACTTTACACCATATTGCTGCACCCAATCTATACCTCCTGGCAAAAACAAAATTGTATCACTACCACATTATTCTGCATGTGGTAATGATGTTTTTTTGCCAGGAGGTGTAGGAATGTAGTGTTAAAATTTCAGCACCAAATTTGCATCTCTTGGCTAAAAACGCAGTTTTCTTCCAGGAGATGAAGGTTTGTGAATTCAGAGAGGGTTCATTCATGTCTCTGGAGGTCAAGTTACCTGCGGTAACAGTTGGAGGACAGTGGGAACTTTAAGCTGTGACTGCAAATAACCTGATTGACATCACCTCTGATTGCTCAGCTCAGTCTCAGCCTGAACCTCAAAGGGGGCACTCATGTTCTATGGCACTCACTGTGAGTTCAGAAGTAGTAGAGCTGGAAGCGCCATGGGACCTCATAGTGTGGATTTTGTTGGATCTAGGTGTTTTGGGGTTTAATAAATTGGTGAAAGAGGGTTTTGTTCCTATTTTTTTTTTTTTACAAAAAACTAAATAGTTTTCAAAGCCAGCTTACCCGTACACTCCTGTGTGTGGATTCCAGTATCAATCCAGAAGATAGTCCACACGGAAAACCAGAGCAGGAGCCAGCCATGGGAAATCCAAATGAAAAAACTTTATAAATCCAGTGGACAAATTTGAGGATGTAGATATATATTAAAAAATTTCTTGCATTTGCAAATCTTTATTTTGAAAATATTTCATAAAATTGGAGGCAACACTTCTGGGCGGTGATTTTTTTTTTTAAATAAAGGATTTTTCTGTATGTTTGTGTTTATTTCTTTTTACTTATAGGATTGTAAGATCCTCCCCATCACTAATCTAGGGCTTAGTGGCAACTATAGGTTGTCTTTAACCACTTATTACCCCCCATTGCCACTGCACCAGGGCAAGCGGGAAAAGCTGGGTAAAGTTCCGGGATTGTTGCATCTAATGGATGTGGCAATCCTGGGTGGCTGCAGGCTGATATTTTTAGACTGGAAGCTTCCAATAAGCATGGGTCTCCCCAGCCTGAAAATACCAGCCCCAGCTGTTGGGCTTTATCTTGGCTTGGTATCAAAATTGGGGGGACCCGCACAACAGTTTTTAAAATTATTTATTTATTTAATTTGTGCTGCCTTGTCCTCGGCTGCACCCGAGCCACTTCGGTCCGGACCTTCAGTGGGTGGCTCGAGGGTCTCTCCACGGTCACTCCAATCTAAAAGGGATTGAAAGGGAACGTAGGTGAACGGCCGGAGCCGTGTTAAGTTCGTGACGCCACCCACGGGTTGTGTTGAAGGTTGACACCACCGCTGCAGTTACGGGGCACCCGGGGGAGATGTTGCGCAGCAAGTTGTTAACCCCTCCGTGGGTAGGGATGGTGGCCCTGTGATCCATTGGGGGAGTAGTTGGGCGGTGCAGGGAGATGTGCGGCCGGAGGGCACTGATGTACTCATGATTAGTAACACACACAAGTCTCTGGTAAACCAAGGTAATGGTGGTCGGTGCCCACAGCCGGCTGCAGTCTGGTTACCCACCCGGTTGGTGTTCTCTGCCTTTCTCCCGCACCTGTTTGTGTGATGATGGGCTACCTGCGCTTGCAGCATCAGGAGTCCGCTCCCCGGCTTGTGGATGTTGGATGAGCCCTTTGCCCGCAGACGCTGGCCCATGGGATCTCTCTGCCGTGGTGGTGGCTTTCTATCCCCCTCGTTGGGCTGTTGTCTTCAGTCGGGACTTTGGGTGGGAAAGGACCTATAGTCCTGGCTGCAATCAGTTAATTAGCTAGCCCCCAGTAGCTTCTGGACCTAGCTTCAGGGTCTGGGTACCCGCCTTTGTGCTCCGGTTTCCAGTCGGCTCCCCGGGTCGGTACCGGCGGGTCACTACCCTGTCCCGGTCCACCACGGTTCTTCCCGGCTCCTGCAGGCAGAGGCCTCCGTATGCCTCCTAGCCAAAGGTGACAGGGCTCCTACCCTGGCACCTGTCAGTTAGTTGCAGACCTGTCACACAAGACTGCTTCCACTTCACTTCACCTCCACTAACAGACTCTAACTAGAAACTAACTTTGTTTCCTGCCTCAGGCTCTCTGAACTCCTCGTTGGGCGTGCCAACCACCTGGTTCCGCCCCCTGGTGTGTCCATCCAGCACTGAGGGAGGTGACTAGGTTTTAAATGGTTGGCTGCTGACACCTTGTTAGGGGACTGGTGTAGTGCGGGGCTCTATCTGTGACTACCTGGCTGGTCCAGGGTGTTACAAATTGATTTTTACAAAAAAGCCACTTGCGGTTCCTCTTTTTCTGATACACAGTCAAGATAAGCGCACGGATGGGGACTGCAGCCTCTAGTCATATGTTTTATCTGTGCTGGTATCAATACAGATACAAATAAATAAATACATTGTTTTATGTATTTATTTATTTGTCACCAGTATAAGAACATAGACAGCGTCTTTAATTCCAACCAATCACAGACGTTGTCTCAGAGAGTGGGGGTGGGGTCTAACAGCAGCGAATCAGAGACGCTGGTGGAAAGGAAAAGCAGTAAATATGCATTAGTGATAATTATCGGACCTGAAAGAAGCACTGCAGCCGCAGGGACGCGTTAAGTATGTATGGTTTTATCCCTTTTGCTTCCTTTTTTACAGTGGCTAATCACAGGCATGCCAATACATGACATGGCTGTGATGGACAGTGAGGAGATAGCTCTTGTCATCTGATCATTTACTGATCCTTGGCAAGATCGCCGACTTTTGCGTAAATGCTTGGATGTCCGATCTGATCCGGCCAAAGATCATACAATTTAAACATTTTCAGATCTTTGCCGATCAAGATTGCTCAGCTCTAATAACAATCTCTGTACAGCAATGCAGAATATATTGACGCTATATAAGCTACTGGAAAAAAATTGCACAGAGCTCAATTTTTTTTTTAATTTTGTGCACTGAGAGAGGTTACTGTCCTGTTCTATTGATTAACTTTTATCAACATGACGAATGGGCATGGTGTTTGGAGGCTTCTTTTAAAAGACTTACGGAAGCTTATTAGTGTCAAAAGAATGTACCATACAACGATTTTATATTTTGGTAATAATGATATTGAAAAAAAGACAAAACAAAGCTACAAAACAAATTTTCCTAATGCAAGTCCTATATTGTTTCAACAAAAAGCAAAGTGTCCTCAAACCGTATGACCCATCCAGCACTACAAAAATAGAATAAAAAGAGCCCAAATATATCCAACTATGGTATATGATGGATAAACAAGAAAAGTTGTTACTTGGCTTATGGACAACCACAGTTTAGTTTGCCGTCCACATTATTAATCATTCTACTTTTCCTATAAATAATCCTTTGGATGACTTTATAAGTTTTCGTGCATTTGAAAAATGCACTTTTTTTCACAAATTACACAATCTTTTTTAAATCTAGAAATTGGAGTTCCAATTAGCTCTGTAGGACATGGACTACAAATTTAAGTTAAATGGAGGAAGAGGAGAATAGTTATAAATACCGTGTTTCCCGGAAGATCAAACTGCAGTCAGACCCACAAAAAAAAAGTGTCCTCAAACGATAATGACACATACTTTGACACTGTAATTTTTTTATTCTGGTAAGTGAAAACAAACCCTATGAAGCAATGACAGAATTACTGTTTTTTTGTTATTTCAACATTACAAAATTAGAATAAAATATGACCAAAAATGTCTTTGTTACCATAAATGGTACCAATATGTTAAAAAATAAAACGGAGTGAGGGCTATTTATGTGTTTGATGAGAGCCAACTATATGATGAATAAATGAGAAGTTGTTACTTGGCTTATGGACAACCACAGTTTAGTTTGCAGTCCTCATTATTAATCATTCTTCCTTTCCTATAAATAATACTTTGGATGACTTTAGAATTTTTTAAGCATTTGAAAAATGCATTTTTTTTAACTTACAAAACCTTTTTTAAAATCTAGAAATTGGAATTCCAATTAGCTCTGTAGGACTACAGGAGAATAATACTATAGAACAAAGATGTCACCTCACCCTCCACTAAACAGACAAATGCTTCTCAAATCCTTTGTTTCTTCCAGTAAAATAATATCAGTTATATTAACCCCCAGTGCCACTCCAGTAGTGTCGGCACCGGCTCTCCCGGGATTGGCCACCAGGATAGCATGACATGTCTCTTAATGGAAATCCAGAGGAAGTAAGAAAGGAACCACAACTCTCACTTCCTCTGGATGTGTCCAATTTGTGTTAAGGAGTGAACAATGAAGCCAGTGTTGATTGGCTGCAGGGATCAGGTGAAATAAAAATGTCAAGTGTGAAAGCCAGTGTCGACATTTCTGGAATGGCTTCTGCACCAGAAGTGAGTATAAGTGTTATTATTATACTGGGGAGAGCATAGGGATGAAGAAGGGGTTGTCCTAGTAGTAGACAACCCCTTTAAGGGCGTAATTCATCTGGTCAGGTAGCAACATGATTCACAGAAAAGGACATAAATTCAGAAGAAGTCACAGAAAAAACTCACCAAAACCAGCCAACAGGTCATCAGTAAATGCACTAGCAGGATGCAGCCGGACCCCCATGATAAAGGTGGTGGAAACACAGGTGCAGAATGCCGATGATACAACCACTCCCAGCCTGCCATCTCATGGAGAAGCTGGTTACTGGTATAAAAACTGCACACAGATGGGGTTTGCATAGGATGCCAATCACACAGGTATGTGCGATGCACAGTGGTTGGCTTACAGTCTATTGATGACGACCATACTATTAGATTAGGCGGGCTATCCATCACTATATAAGTGCCCCAATAAACAAGACAGACACCCCAAAGGGGCCCAGATGCATTCTGCAGAAAATTGTGCCACTGCAAAGTGATTGAGGTGTATTGTTAAACTCATTTCAGATAAAACTCAATAAAAAAACATCAAATGAGCATATACCCTATAATAAAGTAAATAAGTAATTAATAGTAGCACATATAAATAACATAGAGTGCCGGTTTAACACAGTTAGACAGAACGGAGTCCACAGAGGAGCCATGGGCAAAGTGACTCATGACTCACTTTCGAGGGCAACAAGGGGTTAACCTGGGGAAGAAAGGAAGTGCGGGCTCTTGGGGGGGGCAATGTTTAAGGGGGTTGGTTTGGAAGCAAAAGAGGAGGTGGTTTAAGTTTGCAGGGGTATATAGAGTCAGGAAGTGGGGGTGGAGACTACCATTCGGCACATGTGGCCACCAGGAAAAGGTCCTGTGCCCTCACCTTGTTCTCCTGCTCTGATGGCGTCGGTTTGAGAACAAGAACAACTGGATCAGCTTTGGGCTGTTGCCGGCGGCGAGGATGGAGCCGCGGTCAAGCACATCAGGAAGTGAGCTCACTGGTGGTCTGGCCAGGTCAGAGCATGGTGGCTTGCCAGCTTTCCCCCCCCCCCGGGCTGCAGCGGCTTTAGTGCTTGAAGATCCGGGAGAAGTTCATCGTCTAGAAACAGGAGTTCCGGCTGGTGGGTGTCATGCACCTACGTAGCCTGGTGAGTATCATTCTGTGTTATTTACATCTCTTGCTAGTTCAGTTATTCCTTAGACGGGTAGTTCTCGGTATTTGGGGGGACATCGGAAGCTGGCAATAGGGTCAGCAGTGGTTTGGGGAGTGTGTGTGAATTTATGGAGAGTTTGGAGCGTTGGAATAATGGTGTGAGGGAATCCATGGCAGGCCGCCAGTCAATCGACGAGGGAGGTGTCACCTGGTGGGGGGGTTATGTGTCGGTGCAGATTGAGAAGGACATACGAAGGGGATAAGAGAGTTCTGGATGATAGAGCAAAAGGGGAGGTATACATGCATTTTGAGGTTCCCTTCAGGGGGGGTTACTTGAAGAAGGAAGTCAGGGGAAAGGATTTGGAAGGATGGCATTGGTGGAAATATTCCCCCCCTTTTAGAAAAGTTTAATCTGGATAGGGTAAGAAGGAGGAGGAAGAGGATCGGAGATGACGGCTTATACCCCAGATTTTCGTTATTTGGCTTCAGACGTTTGCCATTTTGGCGAGTGTCAGAGGAGAGGAGGCCTCAGAGAATTGTTCTGGTCTGTTTAGTTATATGGATGCGATAGGGGAGGGGAGGTATATGTGCGGCCCAACATAAGTTGGGATTAGAAGGACATAGGGTCTGGTTGAAGGTTATGGTACCGGCTAGCTATGGTCAGTCATTTCAGGGGTGGGCTGACTCATCTGGCCAGCACGCCACTGGTTTGTCCGCTGCCCATGGGGGGCCATCAGCAGTTTAATGAGGGTCTGTGTAAGTTCGGCGTGAACTGCAGACTTACTGTCACGCTCCCCGGGTCCCCTGCGCTGCTCCCCGGCTCACCTGTCATGCTCTCCGGCTCCCCTGCCTCGCTCCCCGGTTCTTCGGTCCGGTCTCCGCCGCTCCCCGCTCTCCAGCGTCCATCGCCTGCGCTTCCCAGGCGTCCTGGTCCCCGCTCCCGGCGCCCGTCGGCTTCTCAGCCCCAGCCCGGCTCTGCTGCTTCCTCCCCTCAGCTTCCTGCTCTGGCTTCTGGCACCCGGGCCGCGCGCATGCGCATTAGGGCGCGCGCGCGGTCATTGACCCTTTCTTAAAGGGCCAGCGTCAATTGACAGGAAATGAAGCACACAGGTACAGGGTATAAAGGGGTTTAATGTCCAAATGGGCGGGGCCTGATCTTCGTGTTTCTCTAGCTAGGAGTCAGGTCTCCTTGTGTTCCTGTGAGATACTCACCTCTCTCTCTTCTAGAGCCGATCCTGCCGTGCCATCCGGTCCTGCCGAATCCCGAGACCCGAACGCTGTCTATCTGCCATCCTGACAGTCCGTACCGTCTCTGATCCCTGCGGTGACTCGTCATCTCGCTCCCAAGGTTCTGGACTCCGCCTGACATCATCTCGGCTTCCGAACCGGAGCTCCGTCACCCGGACTACCATCAGTGACTCCGTGGTCCCAGGGACTTCTCCGTTATACTCTTGTGCACGGACTGTTCAGCTATCTGTAGTGCTCCAGCTACCGGACCCCTTACCACCATCAAGGAGTTCGGCCCAGTGGATCCACCTCCTGGGTCTGTCCGTCCACCTGGCCCTAACAGTAAGATCAGGCCATGGATCCCGCTGAAGCATTAGCAGCCGTACAAGAGGAACTCCAACGCCAGCGTGAGACTCAGACCCGCATGCTGCAATTCATGTCTTCTGTGGACGCCCGCCTGAACACGCTACAAGCGTCAGTTACGTCTTCAGCATCCCGGGCTTCCACTAGTCAATCCACGGCTCCAGCTCCCGTGGCGACTTCTTCGGATGCTTCCAGACTTCGTTTGGCCTCACCACCCTGGTACGCCGGAGACCCCAAGACCTGCAGGGGATTCATAAACCAATGCTCCCTCCATTTCACGCAGCTGCCGCATTTGTTTGCCTCCGACCAAGCCAAGGTCGCCTTCATCATGTCCCATCTAGAGGGTGAGGCACTGGCGTGGATGAACCCCTTGTGGGAGAAGGGGGATCCTGTGACCACAAACATCCAGGAGTTCCTGCAGGCATTCCGTGGCACCTTTGACGAGCCAGGACGCGCCTCCGCGTCTGCTTCATCTCTTCTCCGGTTACGTCAGGGGACTCTGACGGTGGGTCAATACGCAATCCGGTTTCGCACCTTGGCTTCGGAACTCGGGTGGAACAACGAGGCCCTAACCGCCGCCTTCTGGGAAGGACTCTCGGGGCGAATTAAAGATGAGCTGGCGGGTCGTGACGTACCGTCCACCCTGGATGCCCTGATTACTCTAGCGACTCGAGTGGACATACGCTTTCAGGAGCGATCCAAAGAGGTGTTTTGGGAGAGACGTCCGGTACGGCATTCCTCTCCTCCGCAGAAGCCCGCCGTACTTCAGTCAACGGCATCTGGTGTCTCCGTCCACGAGCCCATGCAGATCGACTGTGTGCGGCAGTCTGAACAACGTCGAGCCGAGCGGCTCGCCAAGGGCCTCTGCTTTTACTGCGGAGAGGGCACACACCTGCTACGCTCCTGTCCGGAGAGGCCGGGAAACTCCAAAGCCTAGGGTTGGTAGGAGAGGCCACCCTAGGTGCTGGGACTCTCTCAGACCCGGTTACGTGGACTGTGCAAGTGACAACGGGAGAGACGCGGTTCACGGCTGAGGCGTACCTCGATTCTGGGGCCGCAGGCAATTTCATCCAGCAGGCCACGGTGGACAAGTACCAGGTGCCTGTTACTCCACTCGACAAGCCCCTAGTGATTGCCTCTGTGGATGGGAGACCCCTCTCTGACACCATCTTCTGGATCACCAGGCCGGTCGAACTGCGTATCGGTGCCCTGCACACCGAGAACATCGCTCTCTACGTCCTCCCACACATGTCCCATCAAATCCTGCTGGGACTTCCCTGGTTACGGACACACGAACCATCAGTCAGCTGGGGCACTGGTGAAATCACCCGATGGGGCTCTTCGTGCCATGATAAATGTCTGAAGACCATACAACCCATCCGACGACCTCCGGTTCCAGAGAACCTACCGGGACTGCCCTCGGCCTATTGGTCCTTCACGGACGTCTTTGATAAAAAGGAATCTGAGGTACTTACGCCACATCGTCCTTACGATTGTGCCATCGACCTGCTCCCAGGAACAACACCACCTCGAGGACGGATATATCCATTGTCTCCAGCCGAAACAAGGGCCATGTCTACCTACATCACAGAGAGCCTGGCAAGGGGATTCATTCGGAGATCCTCCTCTCCTGCTGGAGCAGGCTTCTTCTTCGTTAAGAAAGAAGGCAACTTACGCCCATGTATAGACTACCGGGGATTGAACCAAATCCCCGTGAAAAACAAGTACCCTCTGCCGCTCATCCCCGAATTGTTTGACCGGCTTAGAGGAGCTCGTGTGTTCACCAAGCTGGATCTTCGGGGTGCCTACAATCTGGTCTGCATCCGCTCTGGGGACGAATGGAAGACCGAGTTCAATACTCGCGATGGGCACTATGAATACTGCGTGATGCCCTTCGGCCTGTGTAACGCACCAGCAGTCTTTCAAGAATTGGTGAACGACATTTTCCGGGACCTTCTCTACGTCTGTGTGGTGGTGTATCTGGATGACATCCTTGTCTTCTCTCCGGACCTCCAGACCCACAGAGAGAACGTGCAGCTGGTTCTACAAAGACTGACAGAGAATCGTCTGTACGGCAAGTACGAGAAGTGTGTCTTTGAGCAGTCTTCTCTCCCCTTCCTGGGTTACATCATCTCCGATACTGGACTGCAGATGGATCCAAAGAAGGTCTCCTCCATTCTCAACTGGCCTCCTCCTTCTGGACTGAAGGCAATCCAACGCTTCCTGGGGTTCGCCAACTACTACCGCCAGTTCATCCCTCACTTCTCTGCTCTGACTGCTCCTCTCTCCGCCTTGACCAAGAAGGAGGCTAATCCAAAGGACTGGTCACCTGCGGCCGACGCCGCGTTTGGCTCTCTGAAGCGGGCATTTGCCTCCTCTCCTGTACTCCACCGTCCGGAGTTAAACCGCCAGTTCACCTTGGAGGTGGATGCCTCCTCCTCGGGAGCCGGAGCAGTGCTCATGCAGAAGTCCTCCTCCGGGAAGATGGTGACTTGCGGATTCTTCTCCAAGAGCTTCTCAGCGCCTGAACGCAACTACACCATCGGTGACCGAGAGCTATTGGCAGTCAAACTGGCTCTGGAGGAATGGCGCTACCTTCTGGAAGGAGCAGTGTACCCCGTGATTATTTACACGGACCACAAGAACCTGGAATACCTGCGGTCCACTCAGCGACTGAACCCACGGCAAGCCAGGTGGTCCTTATTCTTTGCCAGGTTTGATTTCCAGCTCCATTTCCGACCCGCGGACAAGAATGTACGCGCTGATGCCTTGTCCAGGTCTTTCATGCCCTTGGAGCAGGAGGAGGAGACTACCCAACCCATCATCTGTCCTTGCAAAATCATTCCGGTGGCCCCTGTCACCCTGGCCCAGATACCGCCCGGGAAGACCTATGTCTCTGAGACTGACAGGCAAAAAGTGTTACACTGGGGACATGCCTCGAAAACAGCCGGTCATGCTTGTCAGAAGAGAACATGGGGTGCGATTGTACGTCATTACTGGTGGCCATCCCTTCGCACGGACGTCGCTGCTTTTGTCTCTGCCTGCTCCTCTTGTGCCAGGAACAAGACGCCCAAACACCTGCCATATGGCCGTCTTCTGCCTCTGCCGATACCCTCAGTTCCGTGGCAACACATAGCGATGGACTTTATTACGGACTTGCCATTGTCCTCCGGACACACAGTCATATGGGTCGTGGTGGATCGGTTCTCTAAAATGGCTCATTTCGTCCCTATGGCTGGACTGCCCTCTGCTCAGGAACTCGCGGACGCCTATATACATCACATCTTCCGCTTGCATGGCTTTCCATCACACATCGTATCCGACAGAGGAACTCAGTTCACCTCCCGCTTCTGGAGGGCTCTCTGCAAACATCTGGGAGTGACTCTGGACTTTTCTTCTGCCTACCATCCTCAGTCTAATGGCCAAGTGGAAAGGGTCAATCAAATCTTGACCTCCTTCTTACGTCACTACGTCAACGCCCATCACGACGACTGGTCCACGCTTCTTCCTTGGGCTGAATTCTCCCATAACCACCACATCAGTGAGTCGTCCTCCAGCTCTCCCTTCCATGTCGTTTACGGACTTCAGCCCTCCGTCCCATTTCCTGTATCCCCTTCTTCGGATGTCCCTGCTGCTGATACTGTAGCCCGTGACTTTGCAACCATTTGGGACTCTGTCAAGGCGTCCCTTGGGCGTGCTTCCCTGCGGATGAAGAGACACGCAGACCAGAGACGTCTGGACCCTCCGTGTTTCTCTCCTGGAGATCTAGTCTGGCTTGCTTCCAAGTACGTCCGATTGAAGATACCATCCTACAAGCTGGGTCCTCGCTACATCGGGCCGTTTAAAGTCCTCAACAAGATCAATGAGGTCTCCTACAAGCTACAGCTCCCGGCCACGATGAGGATACCCAACTCATTCCACGTCTCCCTGCTCAAGCCGGTTGTCCTTGGTCCCTTCTCCGCTGCTGCCAGTTCGGCTCCTCCTCCTATTGCCGATGACGACATCTATGCGGTAAGGGATATCGTGGCCATGAAAACCGTACGGGGTCAACAGTTCTTCCTGGTGGACTGGGCAGGGTATGGTCCTGAGGATAGGTCCTGGGAGCCCCGGGAGAATGTGGGTACTCCGCTGATCCGTGCCTTCCTGTCCCGGTTGCGGGGAGGGGGGCGTGGGGGGGGGTACTGTCACGGTCCCCGGGTCCCCTGCGCTGCTCCCCGGCTCACCTGTCACGCTCTCCGGCTCCCCTGCCTCGCTCCCCGGTTCTTCGGTCCGGTCTCCGCCGCTCCCCGCTCTCCAGCGTCCATCGCCTGCGCTTCCCAGGCGTCCTGGTCCCCGCTCCCGGCGCCCGTCGGCTTCTCAGCCCCAGCCCGGCTCTGCTGCTTCCTCCCCTCAGCTTCCTGCTCTGGCTTCTGGCACCCGGGCCGCGCGCATGCGCATTAGGGCGCGCGCGCGGTCATTGACCCTTTCTTAAAGGGCCAGCGTCAACTGACAGGAAATGAAGCACACAGGTACAGGGTATAAAGGGGTTTAATGTCCAAATGGGCGGGGCCTGATCTTCGTGTTTCTCTAGCTAGGAGTCAGGTCTCCTTGTGTTCCTGTGAGATACTCACCTCTCTCTCTTCTAGAGCCGATCCTGCCGTGCCATCCGGTCCTGCCGAATCCCGAGACCCGAACGCTGTCTATCTGCCATCCTGACAGTCCGTACCGTCTCTGATCCCTGCGGTGACTCGTCATCTCGCTCCCAAGGTTCCGGACTCCGCCTGACATCATCTCGGCTTCCGAACCGGAGCTCCGTCACCCGGACTACCATCAGTGACTCCGTGGTCCCAGGGACTTTTCCATTATACTCTTGTGCACGGACTGTTCAGCTACCTGTAGTGCTCCAGCTACCGGACCCCTTACCACCATCAAGGAGTTCGGCCCAGTGGATCCACCTCCTGGGTCTGTCCGTCCACCTGGCCCTAACACTTACACACCAGTATTTAGGCTGTGGAGGCCATTTACATGTAGCATCCCACTGTTTTTAAGGAGGGAAGAATAAGCCCAGTGGAGATTGGGAAAAGGGGCGAGTCCAGTGATTCTTCCCTTACCGGCCCCTTATCTAATTAGGTACCCTAAGCGAGATAAGGCGGAATGGTTATTTGACGTTTTCGGTTTCAGTTCAATGTTCCTCCTCCATCATAGGTTGTCCCATTCCACTCAATAAGTTTGGCATTGGCTTGCCAGCACCCGTTGGTGGTGAGGGAAAAGATTTGGCGAGGGGTGGAATTCGAGCGTATGGCGGGTCCATTTCAGTCCCCCCCCCGATTTCTGGTTTGGGTGTTTTACCGTTAGGGGTTGTGCCAAAGGAGGAGTCAAATAAACTTTGGCTCATTCAACATTTGTCTTTCCCTAAAGGTATGTTAGTTAGCGATGGTATAGGCCCAGAACTGTTTTCTTTGGTTATACTCAGTTCGACGCTGTAGTCCAGGCATATGGGAAAGGTGCATTGTTGGCAAAGACGGACATCGAATCAGTATTCCATTTGTTTCCGGTTCACCCGGACAGTATGCATCTGCTGGGATGTTTTTGGGACGGTTCATACATCGTGGATAGGTGTTTACCTATGGGATTGGCTATCTTTTGTGCATATTTTGAAGCATTCAGTTTGTTTTGGAGAGGGTGGCATGTGATGTGGCCAGGTTACCATCGGTGATTAATTACCTCAATGACTTCCTTTTTTATCGGGCCTCCTAATTTGCCGATCTGCCAGTTATTGTTATTACTGCAGATTATGGAGTGGATAGCGCACCACTTCGGGGTTCCATTAGCGCAGGACAAAACGTTGGAGGGCCTTGCACGTGTTTGAGTTTTGGGCATCACGATTGACACTGAAGAGGTTGGAGTGTCAGTTGCTGGATTGGAAGATTGTGGCTTTGCGGGCGGAGGTATGCAAGGTCGGTCGCCTGAAGAAAATTCAGTTTGGGGTCCTCAGTCGTTGTTGGACAAGCCTAATTTTTCTTGTCGTATCATTCCTATGGGATGAATGTTCGAGCCAGCTGGCTGCCGCAACATCATGCGCAAGGTTCTCTCTGCATTTGTTATACGACTGTCAAGGGAGCTCCTGGACGACCTGGCAGTGTGGTTCGTTTTTCCTGATCGATAATGTTAGGTCTCTAATGATTTAGGATGTGGTGGTTGATGTTGATTGTGAATTGTTTGCAGACGCAGCAGCGGGTTTTGGTTTCCTTCTACTGTAGGGAAAAAATGGTATAGGGGTATGGCCGCAGCCTTGGACAGAGGCGGGATTTATGAGGCACCTGACATTGGAGCTGTTCCCCGTAGTAGTAGCCATGTCTGTGTGGGGGTATTACTTTAGCAATAAGAAGATCCGTTAGCATTGCGGTAACATGGTTCATGGCTAGGGCGGTTAACAATTTGTCTGCTGCTTCTCCCCGGTAGTGCGGTTGTTGAGGTATTTTGTGTTATGGTTCCTCTGCCTTAATGTTTGGGTTTTTGGGTACTAAAGGTGGGGGGAGAGAGAAGGCGCAGATAGGGTCTTACCCGATATAACTCTGATTGAATGTAAAGTAGGGAAAACACTCACCTATTTCGGTTGTGCCAGTCACAACCCCTTGAATCGCATTTGAGTGTCAGCGTGGTATTAAGCAGCGGCCCCGTACGCAGCAAGGTAATGGTACAGAAAAAAGGGGGAAAAAAACGGGTTTTAGCCGCGCTAAAAAACCACTGATGTTGAGTTGATTAAAATTTCTTTTTATTTCAGCATTTCCAACGCGTTTCCGAGACAAAGTCCGTCTCCTTCCTCAGGGAAAAAAGAAATCAAGCAGCTGTCTGCAGTCCAATGCTTTAAAGGAGGATACAAACTGCCACGTTGACAGCTATGACGTCAATCACCAACTGAGCTCATGACTCATATACACGTGGAGAACACACAATGAAAAAACACATTTTGATATGTCAGACATTATAAAAAACACATATAACATTGTGAAATACCAGTTGAATAAAACTAAAATAAAAATAATTAAAATGATCTATATGTGGTTCTATTTTTAACTAGTTTAAAATTATGGGCTTGGAAACATAATTTGAATGAAAGGTTTAAAAGAAATTGAAAGGTTGCGAACCTGTGAATTGGTGATAATATGCAGGGGAATCAATCACACCTACCATTACTCTAAGTGCATCTTATTGAATTTAATAGAGGCCAGAATAAACCATATACAAATATATATAAACCTATGCATATATATATATATGCATGCGAAATAACGATATAATTAGTATAATTAGTATTAATATTAATATTAAATGTATATCAATATTCTAAAGAGTATAATAAGATATGAGATATAGTGATATGAAACAAATTAAAAAATTATTAAAATTTATTAAAAAACTTTATGCTGTTTATTCTTATTATTATTATTTATTATTTTCATTCTTATCATTCTTATCATTATTATTTAATTTCTATTTTTATCTCTATCTAATTTAAAATTATAAGCTAGGGGCATAATTTTGAAAAAAGATCTAAATAAGATTGGAGGGGTGCGAACCTGTGAAATAATGCCAATATACAAGGGGATTGATCGTGACACTATTACTCTATATTCATATTTTCAAAACTAGTAAGAAACAAAAATGAATGGTTATTCAGTAACCTGAAACCATTTAGTAAGGGACCAAACATTATAGAAACCAAGGACCAATAAATGTGCCATATGTATACAAAAATAAATATACATATGTAAAAAAT
The DNA here is from genome assembly GCF_048569485.1 of Anomaloglossus baeobatrachus. NCBI lineage: Eukaryota > Metazoa > Chordata > Amphibia > Anura > Aromobatidae > Anomaloglossus > Anomaloglossus baeobatrachus. The sequence goes on from NC_134354.1 coordinate 162,013,163, forward strand.
TGTGTAAACATATGGACATGATTGATATTGTTGCGGTAACATTGTGATGAATTTGAGAGATGACATCGTGATAAAAACGAATTCGTTTTTATCACGATGTCATCTCTCAAATTCATCACAATGTTACCGCAACAATATCAATCATGTCCATATGTTTACACAATTTTTTACATATGTATATTTATTTTTGTATACATATGGCACATTTATTGGTCCTTGGTTTCTATAATGTTTGGTCCCTTACTAAATGGTTTCAGGTTACTGAATAACCATTCATTTTTGTTTCTTACTAGTTTTGAAAATATGAATATAGAGTAATAGTGTCACGATCAATCCCCTTGTATATTGGCATTATTTCACAGGTTCGCACCCCTCCAATCTTATTTAGATCTTTTTTCAAAATTATGCCCCTAGCTTATAATTTTAAATTAGATAGAGATAAAAATAGAAATTAAATAATAATGATAAGAATGATAAGAATGAAAATAATAAATAATAATAATAAGAATAAACAGCATAAAGTTTTTTAATAAATTTTAATAATTTTTTAATTTGTTTCATATCACTATATCTCATATCTTATTATACTCTTTAGAATATTGATATACATTTAATATTAATATTAATACTAATTATACTAATTATATCGTTATTTCGCATGCATATATATATATATGCATAGGTTTATATATATTTGTATATGGTTTATTCTGGCCTCTATTAAATTCAATAAGATGCACTTAGAGTAATGGTAGGTGTGATTGATTCCCCTGCATATTATCACCAATTCACAGGTTCGCAACCTTTCAATTTCTTTTAAACCTTTCATTCAAATTATGTTTCCAAGCCCATAATTTTAAACTAGTTAAAAATAGAACCACATATAGATCATTTTAATTATTTTTATTTTAGTTTTATTCAACTGGTATTTCACAATGTTATATGTGTTTTTTATAATGTCTGACATATCAAAATGTGTTTTTTCATTGTGTGTTCTCCACGTGTATATGAGTCATGAGCTCAGTTGGTGATTGACGTCATAGCTGTCAACGTGGCAGTTTGTATCCTCCTTTAAAGCATTGGACTGCAGACAGCTGCTTGATTTCTTTTTTCCCTGAGGAAGGAGACGGACTTTGTCTCGGAAACGCGTTGGAAATGCTGAAATAAAAAGAAATTTTAATCAACTCAACATCAGTGGTTTTTTAGCGCGGCTAAAACCCGTTTTTTCCCCCTTTTTTCTGTACCATTAATGTTTGGGTAATAGTGGTGCATGTACCAGGTGTAAAATTAAATGGCCGATTCTTTATCTCAATTGCAGTAGGAATCGTTTTCTGAGCTTGACGCCAGAGGCGGAGTATGACGGCTGCATATGGCTGGCTGAGCTCTTGGAGCTGGTATTCGAGCATCGTGCTCATTAATTCAAACATCCCTTGTGGAAAGTACATGGTTGGGATATGAGGCAGCTGGGAGAGAATGGGAAGAGTGGACGCTGTTATCTGGTCAGGGACTGGATGAGGAGGATTCAGTGAGGAGCGTTGGGTTGGTTAAGTAATGTGGCATAAGACGGATGGTCCATGGCCAAGGTTAATAATTTTATGGCAGGAATCATGTTTGGTTTCAAATTCCGGAGACCAAGGGATGTCATGAAGCATTTTTTAGGTTAGTCAAGCATTGAGGGGCTTTAAAAAAGAGATTCAAAAGTCAGACAATAGTAGACCGGTTTCGTTTCAATTGCTTGAGGGAGCGGGGTTACAGCTGGAACACGGGTTCCATTCCCATTTCAGGGAGGCGTTGTTTCGATTGCTTTTTCCTGGTTATTTTGGGGCCATGAGAGTTGGGGAATTGAGTCCTCATCGTCATGAGGAGGTGGTGTGTTGGGGCAAGATGGGATGATGCTAGTCGACTCAGTGGAATTCTGGATATGTCGAACTAAAATGGACCAGTTTGGTAGAGAAAGGAGGGTTCAGTTGGGGACCTAGCCAGGTCGTCACAGATAACACTCAAACACCCCCACCCCCATTAGACAGGGACACCAGCCAAACAAAAACCCTTGTTGCCTCCCTCCAGTGTCTGATGTCCACACCAGGTGGGGCGGAGCCAAGCGGTTGGCCCCACCCACCGAGGAGTTCACAGACCTGGAGGTGGGAAAAGTGACAGTTTAGTGTACGAGTTTGAAGAGAGAGGAGCAAGCACTTGGGTGTCTGGGTTTGTGGCCCAGGCACTGACAGCAAGGTTGGCAGATGGTGGTGGCCGTCTGCAGGAGTGGTGGAGCAACGCGGAACCGTAGGACCGGGGTCGGGAGATGGCCCGCCGGTACCGACCGGGGAGCGAAGTGAAGCCAGCACACACAGGCAGGGCCATCAGACCCCGACCAGGCTTGGAGCCGCCGTCAATAGTCAGATCCGAATGTGACTGGAACCCCAGGGGTTTCACAACAGCAAAAGTCCCGATTGAAGGCAACCGCCCACACCGTGAGGGTATACAGCTACCGCCTAAGGCTAGAGACCCAAGGGCCAGCGCCTGCGGGCAAATGGGCTCCTCCGGTACCCATACACCGGGGAGCGGACTACCGTTGGGAATCCATAGTAGTCAGAAGGAGAACATCAAGGTGCAGGGAAAGACAGCCACCATCACCTGTCCAGGGAGAGACACTGCAGCCGGCTGCGGGACCCGTCCATACAGCCGTTTGGTTTACCGAGGACTTTGTACCTTTCTTGCTGAGTGAGTACACCCATGCCATCCGGCACCACGCCGCGCTGTCCCTGCAACCCTGCACCTCACCGACCCTGCCTCCCCGTCACATCATCGGGCCCCGGGACCACCAACCCCTACCCACGGAGGGGGAAACAACATCCCAACTGCTCCCTACCATCGCTCCCGGGATCCCCGTCACTAGCAGCGGTGGTGCCCATCTTCACCATGACCCGTGGGTGGCGTCACGGACTAAATTCCCCAAACCAACCACCCCTTTCACTCACGGGCGAGGAGCGCCGCTCGAGTCCCCGGATCTGGCCCACTGCTCGAGCCACCGAGCAGCAGCAGCAGCCGCAGCAGCGCCGGACCCGAGCGTTAGCGAAAGTGCAGCAGCGACGGCGTCCTCCCCACCCACGACAACTTGGCATCACAAACAGGATTGAACCCATCTACTTACCAGTAGAAGTGCGCCTTGTGATCTCCACCGGCGGCATCCGGCTGAAAATTTTGAAGCGCCGCCATCTTGGCGCGAAAATCGCCCGCTCAAGCGTCTTCTCCGAGAAGGGAAGGTGCGAAAGCGAAGCCCCGTCCCCAATCAGCGGAAGTGCTGAAGAGTACCAAGGGGGCGTGAGAGTGTGTCTGCCTGATGTAGCCGAGGCTATAGAAAGCGGGGACGCCAGGACTCTGCAAGATACGCCGTTCCTGGAGGCTGAGCAAGTAGGATGTCCGTCCTGTCCAGCAGGCCCACGCCCAGAACAGCGGCATGGGTGGAGGCTCGGGTGGCCCAATTAAGCCACAGGCTGCAGACCCGGCTCCAGCTCCTGGTGCAAGAATGGGAGGCTGGAATGGTGGAGGTGGTGATGACTGTGCAGGCACATGAGTCGAAAACAGAATCGGAGGAGCGGGTAAGTGACCCACGCCCCTGTGTCCCAGAGGGACCGGTCGCTGCGGCCGAGGGGCCCGGTTTACTGTCGCTCAGCCAGCTGTGTTCCCCGCTGCCCGTATTGGTCGGTGCCACCCCGTCGGCCGGCCAGCTTCTCCTGAACCCGACAACAGATGACATCACCCCCGCCTGCGAAGATCCACCTGCAGGTGCTGCCTGCGAACGACAACTTGCCCGGCCAGTCCCGACCCCGCTCCCCTGGAAGGTGCCCGCTCCCCAAAGGAAGCCATCCAGCTCGGAGGCGGCCGCATCCGAAGAGCGCCCCAGCAGTCCGCCCGGCCAGTACAGAGGTGGAGGGTAGCCCACCTCAAGCCCAGAAGGTGACGCTGACCACTCTCAAACTCCAGCCCTCGGCTGAGGCTGCGGAGGGTTGCCGCTGGAAGGCAGCAAAGCAGGCCGCGACACAGCGGTGCCCCCCTAACCAGAAGGTGCCGGTCGTGGCCCGCATCAGGGGGTACCAGCTGGGCCCAATCCCCATGCTGGAGGAGCCGCCATGTTGGGAGCGGCAGCCAAACCTGATGGGCCGGGAGACAGAGGCTCAGGAGAAAGAGAAGGCTGCTATCCTGGCCCACACCGTAGAGGCAAAGGACGCTCTCCGGAGAGCCTCTCCCGAAGCTCGGGGCCCGATCTTTGAAGGTCAAGTCCGGCAGTTCTACCCCCGGCGTGGATGGGGGTTTATTCACGAGCTAAGCCTGGGAGTCGAGGCATTCTTCTCCCGTCGGGACGTGCACAGCCGACTGCCTCTGGGCCATCCGGAGCGTGTTCCCCGCTGCCCGTATTGGTCGGTGCCACCCCGTCGGCCGGCCAGCTTCTCCTGAACCCGACAACAGATGACATCACCCCCGCCTGCGAAGATCCACCTGCAGGTGCTGCCTGCGAACGACAACTTGCCCGGCCAGTCCCGACCCCGCTCCCCTGGAAGGTGCCCGCTCCCCAAAGGAAGCCATCCAGCTCGGAGGCGGCCGCATCCGAAGAGCGCCCCAGCAGTCCGCCCGGCCAGTACAGAGGTGGAGGGTAGCCCACCTCAAGCCCGGAAGGTGACGCTGACCACTCTCAAACTCCAGCCCTCGGCTGAGGCTGCGGAGGGTTGCCGCTGGAAGGCAGCAAAGCAGGCCGCGACACAGCGGTGCCCCCCTAACCAGAAGGTGCCGGTCGTGGCCCGCATCAGGGGGTACCAGCTGGGCCCAATCCCCATGCTGGAGGAGCCGCCATGTTGGGAGCGGCAGCCAAACCTGATGGGCCGGGAGACAGAGGCTCAGGAGAAAGAGAAGGCTGCTATCCTGGCCCACACCGTAGAGGCAAAGGACGCTCTCCGGAGAGCCTCTCCCGAAGCTCGGGGCCCGATCTTTGAAGGTCAAGTCCGGCAGTTCTACCCCCGGCGTGGATGGGGGTTTATTCACGAGCCAAGCCTGGGAGTCGAGGCATTCTTCTCCCGTCGGGACGTGCACAGCCGACTGCCTCTGGGCCATCCGGAGCGTGACCTTTGCGTGGGAGAGTTGGTCACATATACCTGTCACCTGGGAGAGAGGGGCTGGTTCGCCCTGGATGTCCAGAGAAGGGTGAGCCATGATGACTACGAGCAGCCCCGGTCACCTCCTCCGCCATACAGTCCTAGGGCGGATCCGGAGGAAGCGAGTGGTGATGGTGATCTCCAGTAGTGGCAGCGGTTCGCTGTTGCAAGCAGTTGTCCCCCGTTGGGACCCTCAGCAGTTTGATTGAATGTCTCTAATGAACCGTGAACCTTCATCTGATTGTCCATGTAATGTTGCCGGCAAGTTGTCCCCGGAGGGACTTTATGCGTCTACCAACTGCATGAGAGACTACTCATGGACATGGCCGAGAACTGGCAGGCCACCCACGAACTTGTGGGCTTGTAAATAAGTTGAGGGGTGATTTTCCGTCGGAGCCACCTCCGAAGAAGCAAATTGGAGGAAGGGCCCACAGCAGAGCAGGCTGGGGCCTGGCCACCACCAGGACCGGTGACCATCCTCCGGGGATCAGGGGTCCCCCAAGGACGTGGGGTCCCCTGAAGTGACAGCCGGGTGCGAGTCAACGTACCCATTCCTGTTCAGGCAGCCTGAACCTGGACAGGGGTCAAGGGGTGCTGCCCACTTCTTAGGGGCAGCATCAGGGCTAGGTTGCTTGGGTGGAAGAGTGGAAGACATCCGTCCGTCCGTCTGTTATTATTAAAAATGTTTTATATATATGTGTAACGTTCAAGTGTCCTAACTAAAATACTTATGTTTGAAAATGTTTACCTATTATTTATATTTTTACAGCTTTTGAAAAAAAATAAAACCGTGATGGACGGGCAGCCCGCGGATGTTCTGCATTTCACCAAGGGGGAATGTGGCGCCCTGGCCTAGCCAGGTCGTCACAGATAACACTCAAACACCCCCACCCCCATTAGACAGCCAAACAAAAACCCTTGTTGCCTCCCTCCAGTGTCTGATGTCCACACCAGGTGGGGCAGAGCCAAGCGGTTGGCCCCACCCACCGATGAGTTCTTAGGCCTGGAAGCGGGAAAAGTGACAGTTTAGTGTACGAGTTTGAAGAGAGAGGAGCAAGCACTTGGGTATCTGGGTTTGTGGCCCAGGCACTGACAGCAAGGTTGGCAGACGGTGGTGGCCGTCTGCAGGAGTGATGGAGCGACGGCCCGCCGGTACCGACCGGGGAGTGAAGTGAAGCCAGCACACACAGGCAGGGCCATCGGACCCCGACCAGGCTTGGAGCCGCCGTCAATAGTCAGATCCGAATGTGACTGGAACCCCAGGGGTTTCACAACAGCAAAAGTCCCGATTGAAGGCAACCGCCCACACCGTGAGGGTATATAGCTACCGCTTAAGGCTAGAGACCCAAGGGCCAGTGCCTGGGGGCAAACGGGCTCCTCCGGTACCCATACACCGGGGAGCGGACTACCGTTGGGAATCCATAGTAGTCAGAAGGAGAACATCAAAGTGCAGGGAAAGACAGCCACCATCACTTGTCCAGGGAGAGACACTGCAGCCGGCTGCGGGACCCGTCCATCCAGCCGCTTGGTTTACCGAGGACTTTTTACCTTTCTTGCTGAGTGAGTACACCCGTGGCATCCGGCACCGCTCCGTGCTGTCCCTGCAACCCTGCACCTCACCGACCCTGCCTCCCCGTCACATCATCGGGCCCCGGGACCACCAACCCCTACCCACGGAGGGGGAAAACAACATCCCAGATGCTCCCTACCATCGCTCCCGGGATCCTCGTCACTAGCAGCGGTGGTGCCCATCTTCACCATGACCCGTGGGTGGCGTCACGGACTAAATTCCCCAAACCAACCACCCCTTTCACTCACGGGCGAGGAGCGCCGCTCGAGTCCCTGGATCCGGCCCACCGCTCGAGCCACCGAGCAGCAGCCGCAGCAGCGCCGGACCCGAGCGTTAGCGAGAGCACAGCAGCGACGGCGTCCTCCCCGCCCGTGACAAATGCATATGGACAGTTCAATTTTGTCGCATTGCCAGTCCGTAGCAATTTTCAGAAAATATTTGAGTTTGATGGGTTAGGAAGCCGACAAATTTTCTGCCCTCTCCTTCTGATTTGGGGCCATGATCAATACGGACAGGTGGGGACTTCCAGCTGAGTGTGGAAAAGAATTGGTTGGTGGGAGCCCATTTGGTACAAGCTGTATGTTCACCCCCTCCTGGCGTGAGTTGATCGTCGGGGGTGTGAGGTGGATTGGTGAGAGGATTATGGGGTGGTTGTTTTTATGGATAAATGTGATAGCTATAGCCTGTCGGCATGTTGCGGGGCATTTACCTCCCTCCTGTTTTCCTCTTTTTCCCCCTTTATTTGGTCATTCATTCCTATGCTGGGGGGCCCTTTTGGCCAATAGGCCGTGGAACTGGCATAAGTTGAGTTGGTCGTATGATCAGGGACCGTTCCCCTGATGCGTCAGTGCTGCATGTGGAAGGAAATGATCTGTGATTCGGCTTCGTAGGGAACTGATCAGAGATGTTGTCACGCCCCCGGTGTCCTGGCGCTGCTCCGTACCCACTGATCCAGTCCTGGTGTCCCGACGCCACTCCATACCCACTGATACGGTCCCCGTCCTCACCGACCGTGGCCACGGCTCCCGCTCCTGCTCCCCTGCGTCCCCCGTGCTTCCTGCTCGGCGTTCCCCCTGGCTTGCTGCGACTCGGGACTCTGCCTCCGGTTCCTCTACATCCTGTCCCCGGCCTCCTGTGCTTGCTTCTGGCTCCCGGGCTTTGCGCATGTGCATTAGGGCTCGGGTACGCTCATTCACCTTTCCTTAAAGGGCCAGCATCCCTGGAAAAGGAGATGGCTGATTGCAGGTGCAGGGTATAAAAGACTTCCTGTTACATACAGGCGGTGCTTGTTCAACAAGTTCTCACAGCTTAGTATCTTGTGATTGTGTTCAAGCCCTCTGTGTTCTGTTCCTGGATTAATCCTGTCTCTGTCCTCATAACCTGAAGCCCGGTGTGTGCCACAGCCGGTCCGGCTCCCTGGAGATTCCCCGGTGTCCGTTAGCAGTGGACCTATTCATCGTCCCTCTGCTTCACTCCACCACCAGCTCCAGATTACATCTGAAGTCTCCAGCCTGCACTCGTCACTGGTTCTGAACTCCGCCTGCTGTCTTCACCCGGCTCCGGTCATCCGTTCTGATTCCCTCCGGTCCGAAGACATCACGGGACTGGCCTCAGTATTCCCTCCGGACTTTCCGAGGACGCTCCCGGTATCCCGACTGTGTTCCAGCTACTGTGCATATAGGCCCTCTGGGGTGGTCGCCAGACAGTCCTTGTATAGAGGTTCGCTCCTGGTGGCCCCCTTGGGGGAGTCCGGTGCATGGTCCCATGGGTCCACTCCTGGACTGAACGTAACAGATGTTCGCTATGATTTGCTGAGACTGCAATCACCTCTCTCCACAGATGAGGATAGTCTGGAGGGATATCGTACCTAGAAAAGGTCCACTGACCTGGCGTGGGGCCAGGTCAGTGGACAGGATTAGTAAGACCAGGCTCAAGGTGAGCAGGGCAGTGGGGAGTGATGGTGGGATTGTGGTCCGGGAAACGGATCTGGAGTCAGGAGAAGGGCATTTTTGGTGAAGTGATGGGGTGCAACTCACTTCGGTTGGGATGGATCTTTGGGTCTTGGCCATTCAGGAAGGAGTGGAGCGAGCGCTTGGTTTGGTGTGGTGTCTCGCATTATGAGGTGTCAGTAATGCTCACGGTGGCGGTGGTGAGGTAGGTTCTTGGAGTTGGTGGAAAAATGGTGGTTGGGGGTTATGCGTCAGGTTGATGGTAACCCCCTCCTTTTTCCTTTGGAATGGTAATTATATGGTGGACTTTGGGGCACTCCAGGGTGGGTTCCTTTGAGAGTCGGTGTTAGGGAAAGGTTTTTGCTGTAAGTGGTGTCCCCGAGCTGTTGTCCCTGAGTGGTGTTGCGGCTAGGGGCAATACCAGATGCTTTACCAATGTTAGGCCCCTTTCACACGTCAGTGATTCTGGTAGGTTTGTGCTTTTTTTAAAACGTACCAGAATCACTGACATATGCAGACCCATTATAATCAATGGGTCTGCTCACACATCAGTGATTTTTCACTGAACTTGTCTCCATGCAGCGTGCATGCGTGGCCGTGATTCTGCACGGAGACAAGTCAGTTTTTTTCTGGCATCACTGATGACCCACGGACCACACTATGGTGTAATCCGTGTGTGATCAGTGAAACACGTACCAGAAAATCACGGACATATTAAATATTTTCAACTTACCTTGCCTGCGATTCGCTGTGCAGCCTCTGCTCTCGGCAGCTCCTGCCTGGCTCATGAATATTCATGAAGGGCAGGAAAACCCGACCAGGAAGTAGGTGCAGAGAGCGGTGGGCGGACGCTGCAGAGCCGAGGAGTTTAGCACCATGGACAGCAGCAGTGAAGGCAGGTGAGTAATGTCCATATGCAATCACGGATCACGGATCACGGATTGCACATGGACAACCCACGTGTGCCATAAATCACGGAACATGGAGGGACATGTGCGTGTTTTACACGTCAGTGAAGAAAGTCTGTGTTTTTCACTGACGTGTGAAACGGGCCTTATGGGAATGTCTGCCAGATTGTTTGTAGCTCCGAGAACCCTCCTCGCAGAAAGAAAAGTATTTACAGGTTGTTTGTATGATAAAGGCCGATTTGGACAATTTATCCAAGCAGGTGTCATGTCTTTATTAGAGGGGAATTCGTGGGGAAAGGAAAAAAGTATGGTGGGGGGAAAGGAGTTTTGGTTAAAGATGGGGAGGAAGCATCTACAATAGTGCAGTCATGATCAAAGAGTGTAAAAGCCTTCCCACTGCGACAAGGTGTTAACCAAGTATCCTATGTTATTAAAATGTACTACTATTATTAACTTATTTACTTTATTATAGGTTATACGATCATTTAGAATTTTTCTGTTAGGTTTTGTCTCTGAAATAGCCATAGTGTGATAATGCTTCTATTGCTCATATACCAACTTAAGTTCTGGCTAATTGTTTTGCTGTTTCTGTATTACATATACATGGGCGCGGTGCAGGACACATATGCAAGTGCAGGCGATATATACATGTTTTTCCCATGATGCAGAATTATCATCCAGTGAACAAGGGTCAAGTGCCTGAAATGCATATGAATATACCATGTAATCTGCCATACATGGATTTTAACAATGTTTTTCTATAATGAACTTTGAAGATTTTTATTCTACAATCTCCAACCTTCCCCTTTTTCTTCATGAGACTGCTGTAGGTCAGCGGCTTAGGATAAATATCTAGTTTTTCTCATCTACCACAGGTGCCTGATTGTTCCAGCATGCACAGTGAGCATACAAAATCCCTATTTTTCTTTTCCTTGTCAGAATCAGTAGTCTGAACAGATCCCGACACCGCCATGACAGTCAGTGAGCTTTGTAAAAATTTCCGTATTACATATTTGTTTTTTTTACAACATACCCCACTGATATTGGGAAGAGGCACAGGTTTGCTCACTCATAAAGCCCCCAAAAACAGATGGTTTTAATAAATTGGCTTAGAAAGAGGAGAAAAACATTTGACAAGTGTGTCCTTTTCTTTGGGGTCGCGAGTGCTCATCCCAGGAGACCAGAGTGGCCAATGCATACGATCAGGGTTCAGGCACTGCAGACTTTAACTGTGCTCTCCCTGGCAAGAACCCTGGCGTCTCCACAGCATAAATTGACATGCTGAGCCTCTGAAAGCCATGCCGCATGTCAGTTCATGCTGCAGAGAAAAGAAGCACAGTGTGGATAGGATTTCTTTAATTCCCATCCACTGTGCTTCTACTGTACAACATAACATTTTAGAAGCTGGGGAAACACAAAACATCCAAACCACTGCTATTACTGACCGTGGGCAAATACCCTAATTTCCAAAAACCTTGAACATGTCTGGCAAGGGAAATGGGTGGTAATCAGCGGTAACCAGCAGCATATTTAACAGCACACTGCAGTATCTGAGGTTTTTTTAGGATATTTAATTTTTTTAATGGTTTAAAAAATATCCCTATTGGGGAAACAGATCTTCCTGTTGTTTTATAAACAGTCGTTGGAAATGGAAGAAGACTTGACAATTACACAGGGTTGAGTTCAATAATTATCCCTGTTTGGGGAGTATATAGAGCATTGTACTTTGCTAAAATGCAAAGAGATACATAGTAGTTTAGGGACAGCAACAGAGGTTCCAGCAACAACAGTACAGTCTAAGGCGGGCTTTGCACACTACGACATCGCAGGTGCGATGTCGGTGGGGTCAAATCGAAAGTGACGCACATCCGGCGTCGCAGTCGATATTGTAGTGTGCAAATCATTTTTGATACGATTAACGAGCACAAAAGCGTCGTTATCGTATCATCGGTGTACCATCCGACATTTCCATAATGCCAGTGCAGCGACAGGTACGATGTTGTTCCTCGTTCCTGCGGCAGCACACATCGCTGTGTGTGAAGCCGCAGGAGCGAGGAACATCTCCTACCTGCGTCCCAGCTGCACTGCGGAAGGATGGAGGTCGGCGGGATGTTTACATCCTGCTCATCTCCGCCCCTCCGCTGCTATTGGCCGCCTGCCGTGTGACGTCGCTGTGACGCCGCACGACCTGCCCCCTCAGAAAGGAGGCGGATCGCCGGCCAGAGCGACATTGCAGGACAGGTAAGTGCATGTGAAGCTGGCATAGCAATAATGTTCGCTATGCCAGCAATCACAAGTTAGCGCTGCTGCGACGGGGGCGGGGACTATCGCGCTCGATATCGCAGCATCGGCTTGCGATGTCGCAGCGTGCAAAGTACCCCTTACACTATGAAACACAGTGAGAAGCCAGGAGGCATGTGCTGACGGGGCTGCGTAACGTCTATGGAAGGAGCAGCATAGTAAAGAATTATGAAAAGGCAGGCAAACAGTTGCACTTATGGGCCCGCAGAAGCAGTCATGGCAAGAACAGAACTACATAACTATAGATGACAAAATGGATAAGCAATAGATGCCGGGCTGATTTAGATTGATCAGCACTGGTGGCAGCTGAATGGTGTAGACAAAAGTCAATGGACAGTAAAGTAGGAAAACAGATGGAATTCCATATTTACCCATTGGTATCAGCTGTTGGTGCATGAAAGTCTCCAATGATCTATGCCTGATTCATTTTGACAAATGCTATGTTGTGGTCAATAATCTGGTTTGCTTAGGTGTGACAAATCAATTGGCTGCACTGAGTACCCTCTCTGACATGACCCCTGAGCCTGGACATGACTATGGCCATTGGAAACTGGACTAGTTCTTGCCACTGATCTAACTGATTTACATAGAAATTAATAGAATTTGGGTTCAGGACACAGTCTAGACACCTGACTGCTTAACTTGAGCATCTGTGTACGACTAAAGCATGCCATGTTGTTGCAGTGGCAAAAAAACCCCAACTGGTCCATCATGTCAAATATACTATAGGTGTTGTTGCTGCTGCCTCAGCTACATCTTAAAGTCTTCATGCTGACACGGACGTGTGAGCATTGTGTATGTGTGGATCGCAGAGAGTACTGTTGGTCAATCATGCAGCCAGCTGGCATTTGCTCAGAGAAAGCTTCACAGAGCTTATTCTGGAAGTAAGCCAATTTGGATGCATTTTCAGATGCTGGAAAAAAATACTTCAGAAGCTGCTACTAGAGAATAAAATTACCTGTGGCTAATGGGGGAGGGGTGCACAGTAAGAGGGACATTTGACTGTGCACCCCTCCCCCACTAGCCACGGATGATTTTATTCTCTAGTAGCGGGTTACTAGTTACACCACACATGGAGGTTTTTACCCCAGAGAGGGGTGTTAGAGTAGGTACCCAGTATACGAGATATGCCTTTACATGGCTACTGGGCAGATATAGAAATGGCCATTTTTGTATGCTAAATATTTCAATTTTTCCTAGATTTCCTTTAGCAGTAATGCATGTCTATATTCTTACAATCATGGTTTGCATCCTTTGGCATTTCAGAGTGTACTGGGTTTTTTTGTTATTATACATCATGTTCAGATTTGTACCTGTTCAGACTGCATGTTGGGACTGCCTTCAGTTTCTTTGTCAGTGATTTGAGACTTGGATGGAGGTTCATCTTCCAACAAGACCATAAATATGTAAAAATATGTAAATGTATTTATGCGGCCTAGTCAAAGCCCAGACCATAATTGTACCGCCCCGTGCTCGGCAGCCGAGCCGCTCGGGTCCGGACCTTCAGTGGGTGGCTCGAGAGTCTCCGGACCCGGAGGTCCTGCGGTCACGTCAATCAAAAAGGGGTTTGCGGTTTGGGGACGTAGGTGTACGGCCGGAGCTGTGTTAAGTTCGTGACGCCACCCACGGGATGTGGTGAAGGTGGACACCACCGATGCAGTTACGGGGCACCCTGGGGAGATGTTGCGCAGCAAGTTATTAACCCCTCCGTGGGCAGAGATTGTGGCCCCGGGACTCATTGGGGGTGTTTGGCAGTGCAGGGAGATGGGCGACCAGAGGGTGCTGATGTACTCACTCTTAGTAAACACACGAGTCTCTGGTAAAACAAGGTGATGGTGGTCGGTGCCCGCAGGCGGCCGCAGTCTGGTCCCCCACCCTGTTGGTGGTCTCTGTCTTTCTCCTGCAACTGTTTGTGATGGAGGACTACCTGCACTTGAAACTTCAGGAGTCCACTCCCAGCTTGTGGTTGCCTGAGGAGCCCTTTTGTCCGCAGATGCTGGCCTATGGGATCTCTGTGCCGAGGCGTTGGCTTTCTATCCCCCTCGTTGGGCTGTTGCCTTCAGTCAGGACTTTGGGTGGGACAGGACCTCTAGTCCTGGCTGCAATCAGTTAATTAGCTACCCCCAGTAGCTTCTGGACCTAGATTCAGGGTCTGAGTACCCCTTTTTGTGCTTCGATTTCCGAGTCGGTTCCCCGGGTCGGTACCGGCGGGCCACTACCCTGTCCCGGTCCACCACGGTTCCACCGAGCAGACGGAGACCGCCATCTGCCTACTAGCCAGCAGTACCAGGGCTCCTACCCTGGCACCGGTTCAGTTTGGGTCCTTCCTCTGCTGGAGCTGCACACAGCTCCAGCCCACACACCTCTCCACTTGACCTGTAGACTTGAACTCTAGAACACCACTAAACTTTCCCGCCTCAGGCTGTCTGAGACTCCTCGGTGGGCGTCTTCCAACCGCCTGGTTCCGCCTCCCTGGTGTGTCCATCAAGCACTGAGGGAGGTGACTAGGGTTTTATGTGTTTGGCTGCTGTCACCTGTTAGGGCCCCGCATTACACCATTCCCTATCTGTGACTACCTGGCTCGGCCAGGGCGTCACATAATCCATTTGCGAATCTGTGGTCCGACTTGATGATTGCTGTTCATCAGAGGAAACCATCTAACTTGAAGGAGCTGGAGCAGTTTTACCTTGAGGAATCTAAATTGACTTGCAGCTGTAATTGCCACAAAAAGAAGCCTCTACAAAGTACTGACTTTAGGGTGGTGAATACTGTAGTTATGAACACTGACGTTTTCCGTTATTTTGTCCTATTTGTCGTTTGCTTCACAATAAAAAGAAAAACAAATGTTCCCAGATGTAGGCATGTTCTTTAAATGAACTTATGCAAACAAAACAGTGAATGTCCAGATTGTGAGGTAGCAAAACACAAAAAGTGGCAAAGTGAATACTTTTGCAAGGCACTGTAGAATCATGTTGTCCATCTATTACAGTAACATGTCTTCCAAGAACAAAAGTTGACTGTTCATGTCTTCCAAAATATCAATTGTAAGAAATTTTTCTGCTGTTGTATATTTCTTCTTCCCAGGGTCCTGTGGGATAGGAGACTTAGGGGAAAATAAAAAAAAAAGTTCCACTGTTTACAAAATGAATTGTTATGGGTTTGGAGGAGGTGGACTTGGGAGAATGCTGACTCCAGTTAAAAAAATTGTTTAAAAGAACTGAGAGTCCAGTTAATGATGTGATTGTCAAAGGCTACATCGTTCTACATTGATTGAGATGAGGAACGGGACATTTATTCCATTACACCCTGAGCGTCCTACCCGCTAATGTGCTTCCATGATTCAGAGGACATCAAATGTGTCTTGAATTTGTTATTACTGCTGCCGGGGCAGTTGCTAACAGCACTCCCGATTGTGTTCTAGTAGCTACTGGCAGCCACATTCTTAGTGATATTTTTTCCCATCGTTGTGCCAGGTCCACTTCCCATACCATGTTTGGCTTTAGTATATATGTTGGCAAATGTATCATTTTTAATTATTTAACAAACTTAACCAATTTTTAGTTTTTAAATTTTCCAACATTTGAGAAAAAAGCTTAAAATTAACAAGATCAATATGTAGGTACATGCACAGAATGTTATATGTGACAACAGCCAGCAGAATTGTGGCACCTTCAATTATTAAATGCAATGAATCAAACAGTTGCAATTTTTTGCAATTTCTTTCTTGGCTTTTTTTTTTTTTTAACTCTTTCACCCGCAAGACTATTTTCCACTTCATGACAAGGCCAATGTTTTGAATTCTGACCAGTGTCCATGTATGAGGTAATAACTATGGAATGCTTCATCCGATACCAGTGATTCTGAGATCATTTCTTGACGTATTGCACTTCATAATAATGGTAAATTTAGGATTTTTTTTGTTTATTTCTGAAAATTAAGAATATTTCTCAATTTTCAAACTTTGAATTTTTATGCCCTTAAACTAGAGAGTTATGTGGCACAAAATAATTAATAAATATAATTTACCACAGGTATAATTTACATTAGCATAATTTCTTAATCATGATTTTTTGTTAGCAAATTAGAAGGATTAAAAATTTATCAGCAATATCTCATTTTTCTAACAATTTACAAAACCATTTTCTTACGGACGACATTCCATTTCAAGAGACTTTGAGAGGCCTATGAGACAGAAAATACTCAAAATTGACACTATTCTAAAAACTGCACCCCTCAAATTGCGCAAAACCACATTCAAGAAGTTCAGGTACTTCCCTATATAGTAGAGCAATGTGGAAGGAAAAAATGAAAATTTTAGTTTTTCCCACAAAAATGTTATTTAGCCCCAAATTTTGCATTTTCACAAGGGTAACAAACAATAATGCACCATACAGTTTGTTTTGCAATTTCACCTGAGTACAGCAACACACTATATGTGGTGGAAAACTACTGTTTGGGCGCACGATAGGGCTCAGAAGGGGAGGAGTGCTATTTGACTTTTGGAGAGCAAAAGTGGCTGGAATCGATAGCAGATTCCATATCACATTTGCAGAACTCCTGATGTGCCTAAACAGTGGACACTCCACATGTCACCCCGTTTGAAAAACTTAACTCCTCAAGGACTTCATCTGAAGGTGTGGTAAACACTTTGAACCCCCAGGTGCTTCACAGAATTTTACAACGTTGAGCTGTGAAAATAACAAAATCACATTTTACCAACAAAAATGTTGTTTAAGATCTAAATTTTGTAATTCCATATAGAGAAGAGAAAATGCACCATGCAATTTGTTGTGCAATTTCTCCTGAGTACACAGATTCCCCACGTGTAATGGAAAACTACTGTTTGGACGCACAGCAGGACTCTGAAGGGAAGGAGTGACATTTTTCTGAAATAGATTGCGTTTGTCATGTCACATTTGAAAATAGCCTGACATGTAATAAAAGCAGAAACCCCCCAAGTGAACCTACTCTGAAAACTACACCACTCAAGAAATTAATTTTGGGGTGTAAGTGTAGTGAGCAATTTTATCTCTCAGGTGATTTATAGACTCATACAACAATTGGTTGTGAAGATAAAAAAAATGTTTACACTAAAATGTTGATTTGGCCCCAAAGTTTTAATTTTCAAAAACGGAAATAGGAGAAAATAGACCATACAATTTCTTGTGCAATTTTTGCTGAGTACGCC
Source organism: Anomaloglossus baeobatrachus (assembly GCF_048569485.1). NCBI lineage: Eukaryota > Metazoa > Chordata > Amphibia > Anura > Aromobatidae > Anomaloglossus > Anomaloglossus baeobatrachus. Next base: position 162,030,226 of record NC_134354.1, read on the forward strand.
AATACCCAATATGTTGTCAAGAACTACTTTGAGGCACAGTGCGAAGCTCATAAGGGAAGAAGCACCATATAGGAGCTCAGATTATGTTGGGATAGTTTGGCGATGACTTATCACATTGGCAGAGCCCCTGGCATTCCAGTAAAGCAGATGACCCATAAGTGGCCCCATTTTACAAAGTATACCCCTCAATGAATTTATCTAGGGGTGCAGTGAGAATATTGATACCACAGGTGTGTCACAAGATTTGATGCTATTGGGTGGTGAAGAAAAAAGAATTACATTTTTACCCCTAAATGTTGATTTAACCCTAGATTTCTATTTTCACCAAGGGAGTAGGCAAAATAGGCCCAATAATGTTTTACACAATACCTTCTGAATATGCCAGCACCTCTTATGTGACTATACAGTATTGTTTGGCCACATGGCAAGGCTTGGGAGGGAAGGAGTTCCATTTGACTTTTGGAGAACAGATATAGGTAATAAAAGTTAGCAAATTTCATTTGCAGACCCCCTAAATACCTGAACAGCAGAAATCAGTTTTTTTTCCAGAGAATGTGTGCTATCAGTAACATGGAAGCCCTTTATTTCAATTAACAGATAATAGACCTGAGTGGGAGCTATTTTTTGTGGGTCAAGTTGAATGCTATTTTGTGGCAATTTGGGTACCGAAGATTTTGGATCAGTTCACTTACATCAGGGTTTCCATCTACATCTCTTGAAATACTATGTCCCAAGAATGATAAAAGTATTTTAGGAGTGATACCTTTATAGGCTAACCAGAAAAATCATATTAGCAAGCTTTCAGAGCAAACAGGCTCATTCTTCAGGCAAATTACAAAAATGTTTTGTAATGTTTTGTAATTTGCCTGAAGAAGGAGCCTGTATGCTCTGAAAGCTTGCTAATATGATTTTTTTGGTTAGCCTATAAAGGTATCACTCCTAAAATACTTTTGTCATTCTTGGGACATAGTATTTCAATTGATTTTTCTGGCTAACACGGTACCACAATATTACCCTGTATTGCACATCTACATCTCTGAAATACTTGATTCAGGTGAAACCCCAGACGGATCCATTTAAAATAATGAGCTACTCCTAAGGCCCGTGGGTTGTCTAAGTGCAATCCGGGCTCCGTTCTCCATGGCCCGTGATTGCACTTAGAAATCAACTCACCTGTGCGCGCTCCCGCTCTCCATGGTGCTGATCACTCCCGCGGTGCAGCATCCGGCCGGCGCTGACCCCCGCAGCAGCTGCTTCCGGGTCGGCTGTGTCGTGCATCATGAATATGCGTGACAGTAATGAGCCGGCTCAGAAGCAGCAGGGAGAACGGGCTGCAGAGAGCGTCGCTGGAACCGGGTGAGTTAAAATGCTTTTTATTTTAGAAGCACGTTTTTTTCTGGCACGTGTTTCACGGACCACACCACTGCGTGGTCCGTGGTACATCAGTGATGCCAGAAAAAAATGGACATGTCTCCGTGCGGCAATCACGGACACGCGGGTACGCTGCACGGAGACATGTGCAGTGAAAAAATCACTGACGTGTGAGCAGACCCATTCATTATAATGGGTCTGCGTATGTCAGTGATTCTGGTACGTTTAAAAAAAAGCACAAACGTACCAGAATCACTGACGTGTGAAAGGGGCCTTACTGTGTTTGGCCTCTATTCAGCTTTGTCTGTCTTTTCAAATGTGCACAAATATGTTGTTAACAGCACTTTTTGTTGCACGCCTTAAAAGAACTGTTAAATATATGGATAATTCTGGATCACAGGCCAGATGGGAGTTCAAATGACTTTTCATTGGGAATTTTGTCTGAATCACATTTTTTAGAGATCGAAATGTAATCTCCAGCATAAGCACACAGCATAGAGCACAGTATAAATGTGAGCTGAGTCTTACTGTGATCTTTGGGAAACAGAATAAACAAATAAACATCAGTTAAAGAATTGGCTTTATTACTATTTCTTACTGTGTTCACCTTGCGGTATGTGTTAAGGCTGATTTATTTCGATACAGCAATATCATATTTATATAGTTTTTTTTTAGGTTTGGCTTTATAATGTCACAACCCCCCTACATGTTACACTGTACCCTTGAACCCTTTAGTGTCATTCATGTGGCCCTAAAGCGTGTTTATTCTGATTTAACCTAATAAATAAATAATTTAAAAAATGACATGAGCTCCACTCTATTTTTGATAACAAACAAAGGTAAAGCAGACAACTGGGGACTGATATTATCAGGCTGTGAATATCTATAGTTATGGGGTCATTCCCAGCCAAAAAATACCAGCCCACAGCTGCCCCAGAAGTGGCAAATCACATTAGATATGACAATTCTGGCGCTTTACCCAACTCTTTCCAATTTCCCTGGTGCAGTGGCAATTGTGGTAATTGTGGTTGGGGTTGATGTAAGCTGTGTGGTGTCAGCTGGCATCAAGGCCTGGTGTTATTAATTGAGAGGCGTCTATCAGACACCCCCATTACTAGTCCAGTAAGTTAAAAGAAAAAAACACACACATTCTGTACTTTATTTGAAAAACATTTTCCCACACTTTCCCATGTTCATGATTTTATTTAAAAAATCCAATAATCATGGCCCTTACAAGCCTGTTAATATCAGCTGTCTGCTTTATCTCTGCTGTTTACAAAAATAGGGTGGACCTGACGTCATTTTTTTTTTTTTTTAATTATTTATTTATTAGGTTGAACCAGGCTAAACACCCTTTAGTGTCACATAAAAGGCACTAAAGGGTGAAAGTGTGTATTAGGTGGGGGAATTGTGACTTATACAGCTGCAGGATATCTACCTTCTTATTTATTCTATCAAATATATCTCTATAATCTATCTAGCTATATCTTTATATTTTTTGTGTCTGTATATTAGTGTTTTCATGTATTGACACATGTTTATAATATTTCGTATCAAATTGTAAAGATTATAATTATGTATTTTATACCACTCTAATCTGAGATAATAAACTTGTTTCTTTGCCTTGGGCAACTTCCTGTTTGCTCTGTGTTTCAACCAACTTTATTGAGACATGGGTCGAAAACCGTATAAAAAATACATGTAACAAAAAACACATAACTATGCAAAAACACAAGTAAACTATGGTGCAGAAATTCTGCAGCATCAAAAACTAAACAAACACTGATTGTGGGAACATAACCTAAGGCTGTGTGCACACGTTGAATTTTATCTTTGACCCATATTTGAGTGCAGATTTGTTACAAAACCTGAATGTAATCCTCATGCCAGCAAAGTCAATCAGAGTCTTGAAGTGTCATGCTCACGTTTCTTATTTATGACCTGCAGATTTGGTGCAGAAAATAATCAGCAGCATGTGAATTCTTTCAGCATTTTTGCAACTTTTTTTACAGATTGATTTCTTTGAAGTCAGTCAAAAATGCTATAAAAACAAAGCGTTAATAATTATTTCATGTTAGCTGCAGTTTTGTAGCGTTTTTGATTGCTTTTTATGCATTTTTAGACAGTAGTGAATGTTATAGAAATACAGTAGTTAGCTAGTTAATTTATTTCAGTTATTCAATACAAAAAGGCAAACACATAATATAGAGTCATTATGAACAGAGTGATATATTTCAAGTGTTTATTTCTGTTAATGTTGATTATTATGGTTTACAAAGAATGAAAATCCAAAGTTTATCTCAGAAATTTGGAATAATTATCAAAAATCAAAAATAATTATGCAAAGGCTTCCTAAGTGTTTAAAATGGTCCCCTAGTCTGGTTCAATAGGCTACACAATCATGGGGAACATTGTTGACTTGACAGATGTCCAAAAGCAGTCATTGACATACTCCACAAGGAGGGTAAGCTACAAAAGGTCATTGCTAAAGAAGCTGGCTGTTCACAGAGTGCCATATGCAAACATATTAATTTAAAGTTGAGTGGAAGGAAAAAGTGTGGTAGAAAAAGGTGCACAAGTAACTGGGATAACTGCAGCTTTGATAGGATTGTTAAGAAATGGCCATTCAAAAATTTGGGGCAGAGTCACAATTAGTGGACTGCTGCTGGAGTCAGTGTTTCAAGAGCTACCACTCACAGACATATCCAAGACTTGGGCTACAACTGTCACATTCCTAGTGTCAAGCCACTCATGACCAATAGACAATGCCAGAAGCGTCTTAACTGGGCCAAGGAGAATAAGAACTGGACTATTGCTCAGTGGTCCAAGATGTTTTCAGATTAAAGTAAATTTTGCATTTCATTTGGAAATCAAGGTCCCAGAGTCTGGAGGAAGAGTGGAGAGGCCACATTCCAAGCTGCTTGAGGGCTAGTGTGAAGTTTCCACAATCAATGATGATTTGGGGAGCCATGTCATCTGCTGGTGTAGGTCCACTGTGTTTTATCAAGACCAAAGCCAGTGCAGCCATCTACCAGGAAATTTTAGAGCACTTCATGCTTTCCTCTGACGACAAGCTTTTTGGAGAGGGAAATTTTATTTTCCAGAAGGACTTGGCACCTGTTCACACTTCCAAAAGTACCAATACCTGGTATAATAATCACAGTATCACTGAGCTTCATTGGCCAGCAAACTCACCTGACCTAGACCCCATAGATTTATTGTCAAGAGGAAGATGAGAAACACCAGACCCAACAATGCAGACGAGCTGAATGCTGCTATCAAAGCAACCCGGGCTTCTATAACACGTCAGCGATGCCACAGCCTGATTGCCTCAATGCAACACCACATTGATGCAGTAATTCATGTAAAAGGAGCCCTGACCAAGTATTGAGTGCATTTACTGTACAGACTTTTCAGTAGGTCAACATTTCTGATTCTAAAATAATTTTATTCAGTTGGTCTTCTAGAATATTCTAATGTTCTGAGATAATGACTTTTGGGTTTTCATTGGCTGTAAGCCATAATCAGCAACACTAACATAAATAAACACTTGAAATGGGTCACTCTGTTTGCAATGACTCTATATAATATATGCGTATCCCTTTTTGTATTGAATTACTGAAATAAATTAACTTTTTGATGATATTCTAGTTTATTGAGATGCACCCATGACGGGGTCCTTCTCCCGTATCACATAATCAAAAAAGCGAGAGATGGCTGTACAATCCAATAAGCGTTTATTCCAAGCAAATCAAAATGGTTCGTAACATAATCCTCAAAACAGAGGGTAAAATTAGTCCAGTAACACAAATATAGTCCGATAAGCGATAAATGTCCAGGTCTCTGTAAGAAGCCAGTTTCTCCTAGAGGATCAATCCTTCTCTCTTCAAGTTCTCAAATGGACTAACAAATCCCCAAGGTAAGCAGAAAGTTTACAGTTGGTGGATCCCTGGCCCCCTCCTCCAGACTTTGGGACAAGAACACTACAGGGGGTAATTACCTACAAACAATACAATGTACACACAAGCAATACAAATAATGGACAGTGAACCAAGTGTAAAATACAAACCTACACAACATGATACATAGTACACCATATCCCACCATCACAACCTCTCCCTCCTTCTAATAAGTGAGTATGCCATGGGGTCTACACAGACCTCTGGCCATCTCAGTTAAGTCCATGTTGTTCAGCTGTGGATAGTCTATGGTTCTTGTTGCCAGGACAATCCATCAGCATTCTGATTTTGGCTTCCATGCTTGTATTGGATGGAGAAGCTGTAAATAGTCCCTTGTACAGTGGTAGGGTTGGAAGGATAAACTTCCCTTTTTGTCCTCCTTCACTCAAACTGTGTTTCCTGCACCCACAAATCGGCATTGCAGATCTCCCACATAATTTTCTAGGAGAATATCTGCAGGCAAACCGCTCATCACCCCAACCACACATTGCTTGACCCCAAAGCCAAAGTGCAGATCTACAGTCGCCTTTGGGATATTCCTCCTTTTGTCCTCCAGCCAATTCAATAACAATCCCTGGTCCATGATGTATCACCTCTGGCCTAACCACTCAGGGATCAGTTATTGTGAAAAAAGCCCCAGAGTCACAAAATCCAATGACACTCTGTCCATCCAGCACAACCTCCTGTAAGTGCTTACGTTGATAGTGAAAGTAGTTCGGGGCTGTGCCTTGCACCCCATACACCCCTAGTGGTCGACCACGAGTGTCTGAGTCATTAGGCAAGTCAACTTGAAGGGGTGAGAACTCTTTTCCTCTTGCATGTGGCTGTAGAGAATGAACAGGTCAATTTGGTGCAAGGTCATTCCTCAATCGACCAGCAGGGCAAGTGTTTTGCAAATGCCCAGGCTGCCCACATCGATAACATCTCCTCTGCATTGTACTCCTTCTAATGTTCATTCTGGAGAAGGCAGTAGGAGAACCTGGTGACAAAAGCCGGAGGCCTTATACTCCAACAGGGGCATCTATGGTGCAGGGGTCAGCGGTACACTCCGATGGAGGTGGTGGTAACTCTTCCTCAGATGGGATGGAATGCACTAAATGCACCTGACGAGATGGAGGTGCGTGGGGGGTCCCTCCAAGACCTTGCGGGACAACTGGATTGCAGGTGCCCAGGTTGCCAGCACCCATAACATCTCCTCTCTGTGATTACCCCAGGGCGTGGTCGGAACTGTTGGGGCCCAGGATTGTTTGCCGTGGTTGTCATCGGCCTGTGGCTGGTAGGAAGGGCAGATATAACTGGAGAGGGCCAGGGAGCAGGAGCAGGCTGTGGCTTAATGTCCTGAAGCCCCCTCCATTGCGGTCGGATAGTAAGGGCCTCATCAACCAGGACAGCAGCTCTATCCAAGGTGCACGACATGCGCTCTCTGACCAATTCCCATATTTCTGAGTGACACTTGTAAAGAAATTGTTCTATCAGAAATACCTGTATAACGTCTTCCACAGTGAAGACATTTTCCGCTTCCAGCCATCTCCGACATGCCTTGGACATCTTATGGGCCTACATCCTAAACGATCCCCCCGTGGTGCATAACAGGTCTCAGAACTGTGGCCTATGTGCATCTGCAGTGATAGCATGATAATCCAGGATAGTCCGCTTTACAATATTATAATCCCGGTTCTGCTGTGAGTCAATGGTGCGATAAGCCTCTTCCAGGCTTCCGTTCAGGAGTCCTACTAACAAACGCATCCAGCCAGAGTGGGACACCTCCATCACGGCACACTGCTGCTCAAAGTCCTTGAAGAAGCCTTCCACATCTCTGGAAGCCTCATCAAATGGCTTGAAGTCTACCCAGGTGATCTATACAGGCTCCCAGATTGCTGGGTTTACAGTCCAACACATATTACTCTCTCTGCCGGACTCCCTTACTTCTTGTCTCCTTTGTGCTCGGCTAACAGCCTCCTCTTGATACGCCTGAAATACACCTAAGCCCAGAACAGCCATCTCTTCTTCGAACCACACCAACCACTGGCTTTTTGGGGCAGGGATCCCTGTCCCCAGTGCTTATCCGTCAGACATCTGGGAGCAGTGAGTCTGGCTCTCACCCACAAGTATCTCAATTAAGGCTTCTTTACTCAGTCCCTGGTAGATGAAGGCCCAGATCTTTGGCTCTCTCCTTTAGACTGGATGCAGTCCAGTTTCTGTACTCACTCTGTTGGTGGATCTCCATTGGGCTGTGCTCTGTTGATCCCACTGCTGACACCAGTTGTGATGGGGTCCTTCTCCCATATCACACAATCAACAGAGCGAGAGATGGCTGTACAATCCAATAAGCATTTATTCCAAGAAAATAAAAACGGTTCATAACATAATCCACAAAACAGAGGGTAAAATTAGTCCAGTAACACAAATATAGTTTGGTAAGCAATAAATGTCCAGGTCTCTCTGAGAAGCCAGTTTCTCCCAGAGGATCAATCCTTCTTTCTTCAAGTTCTCAAACAGACTGACAAATCCCCCAGGTAAGCAGAGAGTTTACAGTAGGTGGATCCCAGGCTCCCTCCCCCAGACTTCGGCCCCTTTCACACGTCAGTGATTCCGGTACGTTTGTGCTTTTTTTTATAATCAATGGGTCTGCACACACATCAGTGATTTTTCACTGAATGTGTCTCCGTGCAGCGTGCACCCTTGGCCATAATTCTGCGCGGAGACATGTCAGTTTTTGTCTGACATCACTGATGAAACATGGACCACACAATGGTGTGATCCGTGTGTGATCAGTGAAACACGTACAAGAAAATCACCGACATATTAAATATTAAAAATTTTCAATTTATCTTGCCTGCAATTCGTTCTGCAACCTCTACTTTCGGCAGCTCCTGCCTGGCTCATGAATATTCATGAGAGCAGGAAAACCCGACCAGGAAGTAGGTGCTGAGAACGGTGGGTGGACGCTGCAGACCCGAGGAGATCAGCACCATGGACAGCAGCAGTGAAGGCGGGTGAGTAATGTCCATGTGCAATCACGGGATCATGGATCACGAATCACGGATTGCACATGGACAACCCACGTGTGCCGTGAATCACGGAACACGGAGGGACATGTGCGTGTTTTACACGTCAGTGAAGAACGTCAGTGTTTTTCACTGATGTGTGAAACGGGTCTTAGGGACAGGAACACTACAGGGGGTAATTACCTACAGACAATACCAGGGCCAGACTGGGACTAAAATTCAGCCCTGCCATTTGGAGGCGCACAGGCCACTTGTTGCGTGGTGAATATGCAGTATGTTGGTGCAAAGGACGCATCAGACATCAAGAGGATGTGAGCAGTCAGCGTCATGTAAGAGGAACTCACATGAATACATCACTAAAACCAAAGATTTGAGGAGGATTTGGAGACATTCTGTGCGTGATTTACACGTCAGTGAAGAACGTTAGTGTTTTTCACTGACGTGTGAAACGGGCCTTAGAGACAAGAACACTACAGGGGGTAATTACCTACAGACAATACCAGGGCCAGACTGGGACTAAAATTCAGCTCTGGCATTTGGAGGCGCACAGGCCACTTGTTGCGTGGTGAATATGCAGTATGTTCGTGCACTTATAGATTGTGTAACACGACCATATAACATGTAGTCACAGCTGCGTCCAGTATTACATCTCAGGCCTATGTATTGCTCTTAGTAGCAGGACCTGGTGATTGGCCGCTATTTTCCCTACAGAGCTGGGTCTCGCAGATAATGAAGAGGATGCTGCTTTCTATATAATGCTGCAGCCTCGTCATATAGCTGATGGGCAGGGATGCAAAATCAGTTCCCCTCTGAACTAATGTTGATGACCTATTCTACAGATAGGTGATCAGGGAAGCTGTTGTTTTCACTGGTGATAATTTTGGACAGATACAACTTAGGGAATGTGCAATGACATTTTTGGGGGCAGATCCCACCATGGAAACTACTATGAAAAATACTCAAATGAATGACCATTTGTATCTACTCACTGTGCACAGGATCAGGCTTTTCAGAATTTTTTTAACCACTTCATGTTTCTACAACCACCAAGCAGTTATAAGAAGTGACCGCTCCATTCTTCTGGTGTTTGTACTTTAAAATGCAGATACATTTAAAGGCTCGGGAGATGCCCAGATGGCTTTTGTTGTGTTTACCATCGCTTTTTCTTAAAAGTGCAGTAAAAAATATGTCAAAAACAATGGGAAAACACTAAAAGAAAAACCAAAGATGGTCAAAACCATAGATGCTAGGAAACAACTGTAAAACTATACAGAAGATGGGTCAAGAAAAAAAAAACTCCACGGTTTTCAACATCTTCTGCTTGAGCAACATGGCAATTTTGCTTGAGTTTAAAATACCTTGTGTGCACATTCCTGTAGGTTTTCAGCTTTTGAAAACCCTTTGCCTGCATAGTTTGTTTATTTTATTCCCTCTCCCCAGGTCTGCTATTGTCTGCAGTGCTGATGTCACATCACAATGACAACGCTGCAACCAATCATGGAGCTCAGCATCTAACTGATTGGCTACAGCGCTGTTGATGTGATGACAGAGATGCAGACAATTCTAGACTCCAGATGCAACAAAAGTTTGTATTTTTTATAAGAAAAAGGACGCATCAGACATCAAGAGGATGTGAGCAGTCAGCGTCATGTAAGAGGAACTCACATGAATACATCACTAAAACCAAAGATTTGAGGAGGATTTGGAGACATTCTGCTTAAAAAAAGTGTAAATATATACTAATTTACACTGTTTTTGGAGCAGAAAATGGGTAGAATCTTGCCAAATTCTCCTCATATTTGCAAAACAAAGTTTTTTGATTATTTTTAAGCTTTAACATAGCCATGAAACTTCTTTTGGATTGTGAAGTTCAGAACCACCATCAGCACATGAATATAGCTTCAGAGCCACCATCAGCACATGAATGCAGCACCAGAACCACCATTAGCACATGAATGCAGTGCCAGGACCACAATCAGCATATGAATGCCGCACCATAACCATCATCAGCACATGAATGCAGCACCAGAACCACTACCAGAACATGAATGTAGTGTCAGAATCACTATCAGCACATGAATGTAGCACCAGAACCACCATCAGCACATAAATGCAGCACAAGGACCCCATCAGAACAAGAATGTAGCACCAGAACCACCATCAGCACATGAATGGATCATCAGAACCACTATCAGCACATGAATGCAGTTCCAGAACCACCATCAGCAAATGAAAGCCGCATCAGAACTACCATCAGCACATGATTGCAGCGCCAGAGCCACAGTCAGCACATGACTGTAATGTCAAAACTAACGTCAGTACATGAATCATGTTTAGCCCCATGTACAATTGGATTGTATGAACCTACAACTCTCAATTTGTCCTTAACAATGGTAAGGAGATGCTGAGAGTTGTTGTTAGCACTAATTATCAGACTGCGGATCATACAAGAACCACAGTACTGATAAGACACCAGCAGTATCACAAATAAACATTTACATTCAGGTACCTTATAGGTGACATCATCTCTGATCAGAGTCGTTGCCATCCCTTTTGTCTCCACGTAGTACAGAAGCCATCATGAGATTTCATACTCTCAGCCTGTCTCTGAAGACCTCCCTGTTTGTTTTTCAGCAGCACTTCCTGACACAGTGCCTTTAAAAATAAAAGTTTAATTATTTTGACCCATTAATATGAATATTTCCCATGCTGCAATCCTGAATAAATAATTGCTGTACTTCCTTCACAAAATATCTCCACTAATATACACACTGCCATTATCCAAACTATCTCCGCACACTGCCCCTCTTCATAATATACCCCCTACACTGCCCCTCTTCATAATATTCCTCCCACACTGGCACTCTCCTCAATATCCCCCCAAGCTGCCACTCTCCTTAATATACCCCACACTGCCACTCTCATTAATATACCCCCAAACTGCCACTCTCCTCAATATACCCTCACACTGCCAATCTCCTTAATAAACCCCCATGCTGCCACTCTCCTTAATATCCCCCCATGCTGCCACTCTCCTTAATATCAACCCATGCTGTGACTCTCCTAATTATACCCCCATGCTGCCGCTTTCCTTAATATATCCCCATGCTGCCATTCTCCTTAATATACCCCCACGCTGCCACTCTCCTTAATATACCCCCACGCAGCCTATCTCCTTAATATACCCACACGCAGCCTTAATATACCCCTTAATATACTTAATATAATACACATCCTTAATATACCCCCCACACTGCCTCTGCAAAATATTGCCGCCCCCACATTGCCCTTTTGTAAAATATCCTCCCCTCACACACACTGCCCCTCTGAATAAAGTACTCACCCCACTACCTGTTGCAAAGCTGTGTCCCTTTCACGATTATTCCTCCCTTCCCCAGCATACACAATGATTACTCAGCTCTTGTTTGGCTCCTCCATGGAATGCTCACTGCCTCCTGACGTGTCTCTGTGGCGCCCGCAGCAGTGTGATGATGTCAGCAAGGTACTGATCTCATCACGCTGATGCTCGTCGGAGCCCAGACCCATGCGCTGCACTGCACTGCTCAAATGTACTTATGACTGAGAGAGATGCAAATACATTTGATCAGTAAGGAGGGAGCTGCGGACACCACTGCTTTCCTCAGTAGTGTGAATGCCAGGTGCAGGATCGAACAGCAGTACTGGCACAGCACAGTGTGCACTGCGGAGGAGAGCGGCAGTGACTGAGGATTGAGCAGCCCACTACAGGCACCAGCCCTTCTGGCATTTGCCAGAATTGCCCTATGGCCAATCCGGCCCTGGACAATACAATGTACACACAAGCAATTTAAATAATGGACAGTGAACCAAGTGTAAAATACAAACCTACACAACATGATACACAGTACACCATATCCCACCATCCCACAGCTGTAGATAATAGATGGATATAGAAACACAGAGAGTGTTACAGACATATAATACAATTGCAGCCTGTGCTCTACAGGGTGCATTACACAGCTTTTTATTATTATTATTATTATTATTATTATTATTATTATTATTACTATATATTTTTACTTTTTATTATTACAAAGCTTTTTGAAAAAAGAAATGGGGTCCCTCCTATTTTTGATAACCAACAAAGGTATAACAGCTGCAGGCTGATATCAGGCTGGGAAGGTCCATGATTATTGGGTCATTCCCAACCTAAAAATACCAGCCCACAGCCACCCTAGATGTGTCACATCAGACTAGATGCGCAAATTCTGGTGCTTCACCTCGGATCTTCCCAATTTGCCCTAGTGCTGTGGCAATCTGAGTAATGGTGGTTGGAGTTGATGTCAGCTTAGTAGAGTGATCAAGCCCTGGTGTTAGTAATGCAGACATTATCAGATATCATCATTACTAACCCAATAAGTGAAAAGAAAAAAACATACACACAGGAAAAAACACTCCCCTTACACTTTCCCTGATTCACAATTTTTATTAAAAAAAAAATCCTTGCAGGTGCGCCATAGTCCAAAATTAGAAGGTGAAAAAATCCAGCACCAGCAAATTAAATGTAAAAATTTTATTGAAACATAATTGAAAAGCCCATAAAAATTGTTAGGGCGGGTAAAGAGCAAAGAAATGTCAACGCATTTCAAGCAAAAAAGGCTCTTAATTACGTTTTGGGCTTTTTAATTCTATTTCAAGAAAATTTTTAAATTTTATTTGCTGGTGCTAGATTTTTTTACCTTCTAATTTTGTTCTTCACCTGCCAACCAAAGCAGGTTGTCCGGTCACCACCACCCTTCATTTTCTCTAGTGAGCTGTGCATTTCTCCTTTTTCTGTGCCATAGTCCAGGTTAGCCAATGTAGCCCACAAGCAGAAACCTGAAATATATTAAAAGAGAGAAATAAAACAAGACACTGTCCCTCATTCACCAATTTATTAGAAATCAAAGTTCCTACAGCTGACATGGTCCAGCGGTTCATGCGACATCCATCAATTATTTGGCTCATAGACTACTGATCCAAGAGATGCAGAAATGGTGCAGAAATTTCTGCACCCAAATGCTGAACATGTGCACATACCCTAGATGCACACACTTTTTAGTAGGATTTTTTTTCTGTTAAAAAGTGCGTCTTATAGTCCAAAAAATATGGAATATTAAGAACCTTACATTTCAGTGTTCATATACAGTATATAATGTTTGAAGAGAGATATAGAACTTTTTGTGAGAATAGATACATTTTATCCAGATTTTGAAACATTGCAAGTCCTAGGACCTGTTATTTTGCCAAGTGAATGCAACCTTTTTAGCTGCTTTTAAACTTATAAGCTTTGCATAAACATCAGATAAAACAGCAGCAACAAGGAGCTTATATACAATTGTCCTATTCTTGTACTTACGGAAACTGAACGGTAAAATAGTGTTTTTCCGTTCTGTAATAGATCTCCCAGAAAGTCTGGAAATAATCTAAAGGTTTTACATGTGCACTAAGTATGTTCTCGGAAGTTCCATTGATGAAATTGCTCAATGGTCTCTTTAACAATAAAGGCAATATACTGGGAAACTCTGGAAAATGTTGTCATGCAGCACTCTTTTCATCACGTCTGGACTATTATGTCACATCTGCAGCTGTATTTTTTCTTTCACAATTTTTAAAGTACAATACAAGTTGTGTAAATTGTATTTCACAGACACAAATGTATCTGATACAAGTTTCACAGCAGTTTTGACAGCTATTTCCTCTCACTGCTTTGTTTTTTGCAAAATTTACCTTCTTGATGATATCCTCCAAACCTTGCCAAATGTAGAGTTGATGATAACTCATTCCATATTTACTACCAAAAATATTTTTTTATGTGGATATTGCTAAACCCTCATCAACTGGACCAGAAAACCTTGTTTGTCACATACTGTTACTTCTTTCTCTTGTGATTGGGCTAGACAATTTGAAGTGAGATCTGAAAAGAATTTTTGCTTGTGGAAACTTTTTTGCTTGTACAAATACTATGTAGTGGGACATCAGGACTGGGCACACTAATAAAAGTAAGTCGCTATTGTTTGTCCAAGAATATTCATTTAAAATTGATTTTTATTCATCCTGACTTAAAAAGTAAAGCTACTGATATCATACATTTGATAAAATTACAAAGTAATGGACTTGAAATTTTTGCACAGTACTACATACAGTCTCATCAATTGATGTAAACTCCAACGGATTGAAGATTTTTCAGACAGTTAGTATTTATTGACAGGGGTGGACTGGGCTGGGAGGCAGAGGGGCATACGCCTCACGGCCAGTCTGCAAGCAGTTGTTGAGGACCGCCAAGCCAATTAGAGCAAGCCTGTAAAACATGCAGAGCACCAAAGGGACTGCTGCAACCTACAGTCCTGTCCAGGAGACGTTGATCTGTCCTTCCTATATTCAAATGCATTTGCAACTTTCAGACACTAATACATTTGAATATGCTTGGCCCTGACGTTCAGCAGCACAGGTAAGTGCTTCATGGAGGAGGTAAAGATGTGCTTTTATTTTAGATGATGGGGCCATGGTTACTATGGGGGCAGTGGGGCATTATGAAAAGAAACAGCATAGTGGAGACATGGAAAGGGACAGTTTGAGGTGTTATTTTGGAGAGAGGTGTATGTGCGTGTGTGGGATATTATGGAGAGAGGTTGTGTGTGTGGAGAAATATTATGGAGAGAGGCAGTGTATATGTAGAGGAATATTATGGAGTGAGGCTGTGTGTGTAGGGGAATATTATGGAAGGGGAAGTGTGTGGGGGAAAATATTATGGAGAGGGACCATGTGGGGGAGTATTATGAAAAGGAGCTGTGTGTGTGGGGAATTGTAGAGAGGGTTATTGTGTTGAGGAATTTTATGGAGGGGGCTGTGGGTGTGTATGTGGGTGGATAATATGGAGAGAAGTTGTGTGTGGGGAGGAATATTATGGAGAGGGGTAGTGTTTGTGTGGGCATATTATAGAGTGAGGCTGTGCGTGCAGGAGAATATTATGGAGAGCAGTAGTGTGTGGAAAAATATTATGGAGAGGGACTGTGTGCATGGGAATATTATGGAGAGTGGCTGTGAGTGGGAGGATATTATGGAGAGGGACTGTGTGTGCAGGGGAGTATTACGCAGAGGGGCCGTGTGTCAGAGTGATATTATGAAAAGGGACAATGTGTGGGGGGAAGGTTATGGAGAGGAACTGTGTGTGGAGAGGAATATTACGGAGAGGGACTCCGTGTGGGGGGAATATTATGGAGAATGGTAGTTTGTGGGGTGGGGAATGTTATGGAGAAGGGTAGTGTGTGGGGAATATTATTGAGTAGGCAGTGTGTGGATTAAATTTTGTGCATAAAGCACAATGGGAGCAATTGTTTTTTCAGAGGTTTAAAATAAGAGATATTTATTGGCCACTATAATGATATTTTTATTTTTAAGGACACTGTGTCGTGATGTGCACGTGTTCACGCCTATTGGATGTGCTGATCAGTCTTTTATATTTGTATTCCATTCTTTCGGACTCAGTCTTTCAATCCGGATGTTTTAATTAGAGTTGAGCAATGTTCGAGGTTCGAGGTTCGCCAATTTCATGTTCGAGTGATTTTGGGGGGTGCTCGAGATCGAACTCGAACTCGAGCTTTTTGCTAAAAGCTCAACAGTTCGAGTTACGTTCGACAACGGTTCAATCACCATAAACGTGGCTTTTCACAGTAAGGCTATGTGCACATGTTGCTATCTGCATGCGTCCTGTGTCCCCAGCACAATCCCTCTCCTTTTCCTACTCACCGATCACGGGCGCCTCGCTCCACGTCTGTCACAAATCTGCGGTGTCTTTTCCTCTTTAGAAAATAGCTGCCGCTTCATTAGTCAATTAGTTATTCCGTGCTTTCCCCGCCCACCGGTGCCTATGATTGGTTGCATTCAGACACGTCCCCAAGCTGAGTGACAGCTTTGTCATTGCAACCAATCACAGCAGCCAGCGGGCGTGTCTATATCGTGCAGTAAAATAAATAAATAATAATAAAAAAAAATGCGGTTTCCCCCATATTTGATACCAGCCAGGATAAAGCCACATGGCTGGAGGCTGGTATTGTCAGGATGGAGAGCGCGACTGTCCTGGGGTACTCTACCCAGCTCATCCTGAATTGCCCTGGTGCGGTGGCAATCGGGGTAATAATGAGTTTAATCATGCCAGGCGTCTCCCCGAGATACCGTCCATGATTAAACTTTAAGTGAAACTAAAGAAACACACACACCAAAAAATTCTTTATTTGGAATAAAAGACAAAAAATCACCCTCTTTTACCCCTTTATTAACCCACAAATATCCCTCCAGGTCTGACGTAATCCACACGACACCGTCAGCTCTGCTACAGAACACAAGTGCTAAGTTCTCAGCTCCACGTATCAATAAAGTGAAATCTGCCTATCATTAACATTAGAAGCAGTAGACTAGTGGGTATAGCGCTCGTCTAAGAAGCATGAGGTCGTGAGTTCTAGTCCCGATAAAGAATTTTTTTTTATTTTTAACCCCTTAACGACCGCCGATACGCCTTTTAACGGCGACAAATTAGGGTACTTCTTCCGATCCGCCGCTTTTTAACGGCGGTCGGAAAAAAGGGTCTAGCGCCCCCCAGAGTCAGAAAATTTCTGGGGTCTCAGCTGCCGGGGGTAGCTGAGACCCTGGAGATTATGATTCTGGCCGGTTTTTCCGGTCCCCACTCACCTGATGACCGGTATACACCGTATACCGATGATCAGGTTACAGTAAATGACCGCGCCGGTAAAAAATCATTTATCTCCCATCTGGCATGATCAAACATGCCAGATGGGAGATAAATCTTTTTCCCGGTTCCCTCCGGTCCCCCGGTGTCTCCAAAGTGCCCCCCCCGACCCCCAACCCCCTCCCGAAAATCCAAGATGGCCGCGCGCACCGGCGATCACAGCAGCGCGCCGGCTGCATTTCCCCCTTTCCTATGGTTTCTGTCGCATGTGCCATAACACATGCGACAGAAACCTGCTCCCCAGGCCCTGCCGGGTAACCCCCTATCCCCCCTGGTGTTCCCCGGTGTCATACATACCTGTCACAGCGCTGATCCCCCGCGGCCCCCTCCTCTGGCTCCTTCACAGCAGACGCTGGTCACATGTGCCGAGCAGCTGACAAGCTGACAGCTTCCTGTGTTCAGGACGCTGGCTGCTGCTGCTGCTCGGCACTGTGTGTGCAGCTGTGACCCAGGGAGGGTGGGTGCAGATTCATTGCACCCACTCTCCTCAAATGGAGGGTCCTCACACCTAGAAAATGGGGGATACATTCCCTGAACGTGTCCCCCATATTCTAGAAGGTCCAGAGTCGACGTGGGACGTCCAAATGGATTACAGCGGATTTTTTTTTTCTTTTCTTTTCAATAAATTGGTCAATCAGGGAATGTTTTGGGGAGTGTTTTTTCAAATAAATTTTTTTTTGTTGTCAATTTTTTTTTTTATTACTGTCAATTAGTTATGTCGGGTATCTGATAGACGCCGTGACATAACTAATTGCTGGGCTTGATGCCAGGTGACATTACACACCTGGTATCAACCCCATTTATTACCCCGTTAGCCACCGCACCAGGGCGCGGGATGAGCTGGGGCGAAGCGCCAGAATTGGCGCATCTAATGGATGCGCCACTTCTGGGGCGGCTGCGGCCTGCTATTTTTAGGCTGGGAAGAGTCCAATAACCATGGCTCTTCCCATCCTGAGAATACCAGACCCCAGCTGTCAGCTTCACCTTGGCTGGTGATCTAATTTGGGGGGACCCCACGTTTGTTTTGTTTTTTTTAATTATTTATTTATAAATAATTAAAAAAAAAAAACAGCTTGGGGAGCCCTCCAAACTGATCACCAGCCAAGGTGAAGCTGTCAGCTGTGGTTTGCAGGCTACAGCTGTCTGCTTTACCCTAGCTGGCTATCAAATATAGGGGGGACCCCACGTCATTTATTTTAGTTATTTTTTTTTTCTTTTTGGGCTAAATACAAGACTAGGCACCCTATAGTGCCACATGAAAGGCACTAAAGGGCGCCAGCTTAGAATATGCAGGGGGGTGGGACGTTATATATGTTTGACATCTATCCATTCATCCAGTGTAGCATTTTAGGCTGTGTGCCCACAATCAGGGTTTGCAGCGTTTTAGACGCAGAGTGTTTTCCCTGCGTCCATAACGCTGCGTTGTGCAGTAGAAGCACAGTGGAAGGATTTTTAGAAATCCCGTGCCCACTGTGCTTCTTTTCTCCGCAGCATAAACCAACCTGTGGCGCAGCTTCCCGAGCCTCAGCATGTCAATTTATGCTGCGGAGATGAGTGTTCTCTGCAGGTAGCATAGAGCTCCACAGCAGCCTGAACCCAAATCGTGGGCATGGGCAGCTGCGTTCTCCCGTGGACAACACTCACATCTCTGCAGGAAGGCTGACACTGTGTACTAGACGCCGTGTCGCTGGATCATGGACACATAGCCTAAAAGAGAGAAATTTGTTGCTACAGCAACATTTTTATGAAGTACCTGGGGATTCAAAATGCTTAGTATACTCCTGAATAAAATCCTTGAGGGGTCCAGTTTCCAAAATGGAGTCACTTGTGGGGGGTTTCTAATGTATAGGTACCCAAGAGGCCCTGCTAATGTGACATGGTGCGCGCAATTTATTTCAACTTTTCCAAAATTCAAATAATGCTCCTTCCATTCCAAGCCCTCCCATATATCCAAACAGAGGTTTTTGGCCACATATGGGGTATCCCTGCGCTCACAAGAAATTGGATAACAACCTGTGGGGTCCACGTTTTGTTGTTGCCTCTTGAAAAAGTGAGAAATGTGATGCTAAAGAAACATTTTTGTGAAAAAAATGAAAATTTTCAATATGGCAACCTAAGCTTATCAAATTCTGTGAAGTATTCGTGGATTCAAAATGCTCAATATACCCCTAGATAAAAGCCTTGAGGTTTCTTGATTCCAGAATGGGGTCACTTGTGGGGGGCCTCCACTGTTTAGGCACTTTAGGGGCTTTCCAAATGCGACATAGCGTCCACTAATTATTCCAGCCAAATGTTCAGTCAAATTGCACTCCTTCCCTTCCAAGACCTGCCGTGTGCCCAAACAGTTGATTTCCACCACATATAAGATATCACCAAACTCAGGAGAAATTGCAGAATACATTTCATGGTGATTTTTTTCCTGTTACCCTTGTGAAAAAAAAAGCTACCTGGTTGAAGTAACAGTTTTGTGGTAAAATTTTATTTTTTTATTTTCATGGCTCAACGTTATAAACTTCTGGGAAGCACCTGGGGGTTCAGGGTACTCACCAAACATCTAGATAAATTCCTTGAGAGGCCTAGTTTCCAATATGGGGTCACTTGTGGTGGTTTTTTGCTGTTTACGTACCTTAGGGGTCCTCCAAATGCAACATGGTGCCCGCAATCTTTTTCAGACAAATTTCCTTTTCAAAATTCAAATATTGCTCCTTTCGTTCCAAGCCCTCCCATTTGTCCAAACAAAGGTTTCAGACCACATGTGAGGTATCACCGCGCTCATAAAAAAGTGGGTAACAAACATTTGGGTCAAATTTTTGGAATTACCTCTTGAAAAAGTGAGAGAATTGATGCTAAAGCAACATTTTTGAGAAAAAAATTACAATTTTCAATATGACAAAGTAACGTTATCAAAATCTGTGAAGTGCCTGTGGGTCCAAAATGCTCAGTATACCCCTCGATAGAAGCCTTAAGGGGTCTAGTTTCCAAAATGGGGTCACTTGAGGGGGGTTCCTGCTGTTTAGGTACCTTAGGGGATCTGTAAAAGCAACATGGTGCCCGCAATCTGTTTCAGCCAACTTTGCTTTCCAAAATTCAAATATTGCTCCTTTCATTCCAAGCCCTCCCATTTACCCAAACAAAGGTTTCTGACCACATGTGGGGTATCGGCGCACTCATAAGAAAGTGGGTAACAAAGTGTGAGGTCCAATTTTTGGTGTTACCTCTTGAAAAAGTAAGAAAATTAGTGCTAAAGTAACATTTTTAGGTAAAATGTTAATTTTTATTTTTTTTCATTCCATATTACTTTAGTTCCTGTGAAGCACCTGAAGGGTTAATAAACTTCTTGAATGTGGTTTTGAGTACCTTGAGGGGTGCAGGTTTTAGAATGGTGTCACTTTTGGGTATTTTCTGTCACCCAGGCCTCTCAAAGTCACATCAAATGGGATGTGGTCCCTAAAAAAATGGTTTTGTAAATTTTGTTGAAAAAATGGGAAATTGCTGATGAACTTTGAACCCTTCTAACTTCCTAATCCCAAAAAATTTTGTTTCAAAAATTGCGCTGATCTAAAGTAGACAAGTGGGAAATGTTATTTATTAACTATTTTGTGTGACATAACTCTCCGGTTTATGGGCATAAAAATTAAAAGTTTGAAACTTGCAAAATTTTTAATTTTTTTGTCAAATTTCAGATTTTTTCACAAATAAAATAAAAAAATATCATCCTAAATTTACCTCTAACATGAAGCCCAATATGTCACGAAAAAACAATCTCAGAATCACCGGGATCCATTGAAGCGTTCCAGAGTTATAACCTTATAAAGTGACACTGGTCAAAATTGCAAAAAATGGCCTGGGCATTAAGTACAAATCTGGCTTCGTCCTTAAGGGGTTAAATTATAATTATTATCTATTTATAAAGTGAAAGTAAATAAACACACACCGCGAAAAATCCTTTATTTGGAATAAAAGACAAAAAAACACCCTGTTACAGCATTTTATTAAAATCCTCCAAAACTCCTTCAGATCCGACGTAATCCACACGACACTGTCAGCTCTGCTACAGAACACGAGTGCTCTATCAGCTCCATGTAGCAATCAAGTGAATCGCGTGGTCAGCTGAGACTTCAGCAATTCAAACTTCAAGTTACTGCCTATCTTTATCACAAGAGGCAGTAGCTGAGTGGATAGAGTGCTCGCCTATGAAGCATGAGGTTGCGACTTCTAGACCTGGTAAAGAATTTTTTTTTTAATTTTAATTATATTTATAAGATATTTATAACTATAATTTAATTATGCACTGAGGGGAGGTGCCGGACATCAGCTGTGAGCTCTCTCTCTCTCTCTCTCCTTTCTCTCTCTTCTTTCTTTCTCTCTCTCTTTCTCTCCTTTCTCTCTCTCCTTTCTGTCTCTCCTTTCTTTCTCTCCTTTCTTTCTCTCCTTTCTTTCTCTTCTTTTTCTCTTTCTCTTCTTTCTCCTCTTTCTCTCTCTTCTTTCTCTCTTTCTCTCTCTTCTTTCTCTCTCTTCCTTCTCTCTTTCTCTTCTCTCTCTCTGTCTCTCTCTCCTCTTTTTCTCTCTCTCCTTCCTCTCTCTACTTTCTCTCTCTCCTTTCTCTCTCTCCTTTCTCTCTCTCTCTCCTTTCTCTCTTCTTTCTCTCTTTCTCTCCCTCTTCTTTCTCTCTCTCTTCTCTCTCTCTCTCTTTCTCTCTCTCTCTCTTCTTTCTCAGACCTGGGTAAGGCTCCAGACATCAGTCAGAGGTGATCAGACACCGGACATTAGGTAAGGCTCCAGACATCGGGCAGAGGTCATCAGACTCTGGCCGTCATGCACAGCGAGCATAGTCCGGAGCCGGGTGGCACAGGCACAACAAGCACAGACTGCATCAATGCGGTGCTGGCACAGCGGGATTGAACTACAACAGGGTGGTGCAGGCACAGCAGGCTTGGACCGCAACAGGTTGCTGCACGCACTATGGGTTTGGACCACAACAGGGTGGTGCAGGCACAGCAGGAACTCTAGACTTAAGACTTAAAACACAAACAGGACTTTATTCAGAGCAGGGTTACAGGAACAGGACACAGCAGAGTTTCAAGTACAGAAAACAGCAGAAATTCAAGAACAGGATACAGACTGGTATCAGAGCAACACATGGACAGGACAGGACCAGGGCAGACATTAGCATACCCGAACTAAAGCAGTCAGGCTGGAGCGGGGTACGGGCAGACCAGAGCAACATGGCAAGAACACAAAGCTAGTTTACTCAACCCAAAGCAGTTGCTCGGCCACGCCCATCAGGGAAGAGGAACTTTTGTACCAGATGCCTCCCAACAATAGGCCGGAGAAACCAATTCAAGGTGCGTACACCATACCAATATCAGTAGGGAAGGCGTTCGCGCACCATAGGCATTAACCAGGAACTTAGCACGACAAGCTCAGGGCCTGAGGCCTAAGGACCGAACACACGTGGATGGCCATACTGGACAGCAGAGGACAAAACAACATATGAGTGGCAGTGCAGCAAAGCAGAGAACTGTGCAAGGAACCAAAAGGTGAACGCAGGGACATTGGCACTGGGACACCAGCATAAGTATGGAACCAGAATGCCGACGATACAAGCAGTCTGCAGCCACCCAGAATTGTTCCATCTGTTAGATGCGATAATCCTGGCACTTTACCCAACACGAGGCCCCACAACGATCCCAGCTCTGCTACATACTGAAATCACAGTGCTTGGGCACACAACATGACTACACACTGTGGCTTTAGGCACAGACTGACTGAACCACAGCTGTGTGAGTTGGTGCTAAACTTTATTCATCAAATTCCTGCACCAAATCTGCATCTTCTGGCAAAAATGGGCATCTAAACGCCATGTGATGTTGATGTGATATTGATGCAATCTTTTCACAGAAGATGCAGATTTGGTGTAGGAATATGGTCTATAAATTTCAGCATCAAATCTGCATCTCAACACACAAAAATTGTTTTGACCCCACTTTAGTGCAGTTTTCTGCCAGTTTTTACTTTAGTGCAGTTTTCTACAAATTTGGTGGAAAAATCTGGTCCAGAATTCAGAAAACCACACTGAAACGGAGTAAAAAAATCGTTTTTGTGTGATTTTTATGCCAAGAGATACAGATTTGATGCTGAATTTTATACACCATATTCCTGCACTAAATGTGCATCTTGGCAAAAAATCACATCAATATAACTTTAAAAGCGCATCACAGTTTGATGCATATTTTTGCCAGTAGATTCAGATTTAGTGCAGGATTATGGTGCATACATTTTAACACCAAATCTGCATCTCTTGGGAAAAAAAATAACAACACGGTTTTCTTTCAGGAGATGCAGGTGTGATTGAACTCAGTTCACCTGAGGTGAGGTCACTGAATTTAATGAGGTCACCTGAGGTCAGTTTACCTGTGGTCACAGGTGGGCTGCCGTGGGAACCTCTAGCTGTGACTGCAGATAAACTAAGTGAAGTCACCACTCACAGCTGTGGCTCAGTTAGTCTCTGCGTGCAGCTGCAGCATACGGTCATGTTCTGTGCCCACACGCTGCGACCGCAGGATGTAGGAGAGTCGGGATCGTTGTGGGATATCGTGTGCATTACGTTGGACCTGGTTGTTTTGAGGATTAATAAAGGGTTGAAAGAGGGTGGGTTTTTTTTGTATTTCATTTAAAATAAAGGATTTTTTTCGGTGTTTGTTTCTTTTCACTTACAGATTACTGATGGGGAGCCTCATAGATACTTTCCATTACTAATCTGGGTCTTAGTGGCAGCTGTGAGATTTAACCTATTATATTACCCATTTTTTATTAAATTTATTTATTTTTAAACTATGCTCAGGAACCCAGACAGTGTGTGATTTCAACCAATCATAGGTGCTGTCACACAGGTTTCGCTAGCATCCTGTTCACATTTGCAATGGTGTTCCAGCAGTCTTTTTGATTGTTATGCACCTTTTTTTCTGTCTGAGAACCCAGTCCCGCCCTTCAGCCATGTTTATTCAGTATCCTATATAGCCAGGTCCTTGGCTTCCCATACACAAGCAGGTTTTAACTGCATAGAGAGGTACATTTGGTTAGGCACCCGATAAATAAGAGATCACCGTGAAGTGGTATCGGGCAGTAATTAATTGGTCAATACATTAGCAAAATCTCTCTTTTTTTAAATAATACTTAGCAGTCATGCAATGTTACATTTTCAATTTTTTCAATTTTTTCATATGGCTAATTGTATTTTTCATTCTTTATGTATCATAGAGCAGTTATGCTTATTCATATTTCCCTGAATTTGTTGTGCAGCTTTCACTTTATATAGATTGTGTATTTTTTTAGCTAGCACCCTGTTCACATTTGCAATGGTGTTCCAGCAGTCTTTTTGATTGTCACACAGGTTGGGGGCGTAGTCTGACTGTAACCAATCAGAGATGCTGGGACTGCCAGTAAGTGGGGAAAGCAGTGAATATGTATGAGGTTTAATGAGCGGACCCGAAAGCAATGTAACAGCTATATAGCAGATTTGGTAAATGTACTTGTCCTGCTTTATTCTTTATTTTCTTTCTTTTGCCCTTACTAACATCAGCCCCTTAGCCCTTGCTAACACAAGTTTTGACTCCTATTGAATTCAATGGTTTTCAGATATGTTCTTCAAGCTGTTCGGCGGACATAGGGAAAGTTGGTGAACACAAACTGAACCGAACCTTAACAGGTTCGCTCATCTTTAGTCAGGATCTATGGAGACTACAGATTCTGGCACTCTGCCTGCTAACCTGATGCTCTCTGATCAGAGTAGGGAGACATAGGTTTCAACCCATAGACTGCTAGTTCATAGACAAGTTATCAGGCGTTAATCTGTGATAGGATGCTTTTTAATGTCCTTTGATCACATGCTGTGGGGGAGCCAGTCACATTCGCGTTCCTTCTATATATGCTGGTTGGACAATTCCATTAATGCCAGCTATAGCTAGTCTATACTGGTCTGGGGATGTGATGCAAACTTAGTGGTGGTTGTAGTACTTCATTGCTGTGAGCAGTTGTGGTGTTAACCCTTGTCATTTTGTTGCTGCCTAATTTCCCTTGCTTTTCTTCTTAGTCTCTTATGATTTGTTTCTGTAAATATGCAGAGTGTCTGAGTTTTAATTTTTCCCTGTCTGTGTTTATCTGTGATGCCATTGCACTCCTGCCCCTTCCTTCCCTTGGGGACTGGAACAGATTAGTTTTGGTTAGAATAACCAGGCACGTGATTCAGGCATCTCCATTATTAGTGGTAACTAGTGATGAGCGAGTACTAAAAAGCTCGGGTGCTCGAAGCTCTGGCCGAGCCTCCCAAGATACTCGTGTACTCGGCCCGAGCACCGAGCCCAATGTTATCCTATGGGAGACCCGAGTATTTTTGTGAAATGACCCCCCGGCAGCATGTAGAAACCCTAAAAATGTCACAAAAGTCTCAGAAGAGTGCTCAAATGACATGGCATCAGCATGGGGAAGACCCCTTGAAGCATTTATCACTCAAAAGTCACAGCTGTGAACAATTTTGTCCAAGTTTTACGCCATTTTTACGGACTCACCAGAAAACCTTCCAAAATGACACCAAAATGAATTTTCATGGCGGAAATGTTAAGGGCACATACCCAATAGTGAGATAGAGCTGGTGTATGTTACTTTTTATTATTATTATTATTATTATTGTTTATTTATAGAGCACCATTGATTCCATGGTGCTGTACATGAGGGGGTTACATACAGAATACATGTACACGTTACAATAGACAGACTAGCACAGAGATTAATACATGAAAGATTTTACATGAAAACCTTGTGTGGCACTCCGATGTCCAAAACGCACGTTTTGTGCTTTTTACTAGCGATGTCGGTCATTTTTTTTTTTTTTATTCTATCTCCCTCAGTCCGTCGGTCTGTCTCTCTCTGTCTTGTTTGTCCCCCTCTCACAGTCTGTCGGTCAGTTCCCCCCCCCCTCTCTCTTACTTACCGTTCCCCGATCACTGCCGCGGCGCTGCACAGCTGTTCAAACTCCGGTGGCTTTTCCTCTTTTGAAAAAGCCGGCCGCTCATTAATCAATCTCCTATTCCCTGCTTTCCTGCTTTTCGGCGCCTATGATTGGTTGCAGTGAGACACGCTCCCACACTGAGTGACAGCTGTCTCACTGCACCCAATCACAGCAGCCGGTGTGTGTATACTGTGCAGTGAAATAAATAATTAAATAATTAAAAAAAACGGTGTGCGGTCCCCCCAATTTTAATACCAGCCAGATAAAGCCATACGGCTGAAGGCTGGTATTCTCAGGATGGGGAGCTCCACGTTATGGGGAGCCCCCCACCCTAACAATATCAGTCAGCAGCCGCCCAGAATTGCCGCATACATTAGATGCGACAGTTCTGGGGCTGTACCCGGCTCTTCCCGATTTACCCTAGTGCGTTGGCAAATCGGGGTAATAAGGAGTTAATGGCAGCCCATAGCTGCCACTAAATCCTAGATTAATCATGTCAGGTGTCTCCACGAGATTCCTTCCATGATTAATCTGTAAATTACAGTTAAAAAACACACACACCCGAAAAATCCTTTATTAGAAATAAAAAACACTAACAAAGTCCCTCATTACCAATTTATTAACCCCGACAAACCCTCCATGTCCGGCGTACTCCACAGTCCTCCAGCGTCGCGTCCAGCTCTGCTGCATGGAAGTGACAGGAGCTGCAGAATACACCGCCGCTCCGGTCACCTCCACGCAGCTAATGAGATGAGTATAGCGATCAGCTGAGCTGTCACTGAGGTTACCTGGATCCAGCGGTGGATGCAGCGGTGGCCACGGGTAACCTCAGTGACAGCTCAGCTGATCGCGCTACTCACCGCCGCTCCAGTCAGCTCCATGCACCAACTGAGGTGAGTATAGCGATCAGCTGCTGTCACTGAGGTTAATCGCGGCCACCGCTGGATCCAGCGGTGGCCGGGAGTTACCTGACTGACAGCAGCTGATCGCGCTATTCCCTTCATTAGCTGCGTGGAGGTGACCGGAGCGGCGGTGTCTTCTGCAGCTCCTGTCACTTCCATGCAGCAGAGCTGGACGCGACGCCGGAATCCGTGGAGTACGCCGGACATGGAGGGTTTGTCGGGGTTAATAAATTGGTAATGAGGGACTTTGTTAGTGTTTTTTATTTCTAATAAAGGATTTTTCGGGTGTGTGTGTTTTTTAACTGTAATTTACAGATTAATCATGGAAGGAATCTCGGGGAGACACCTGACATGATTAATCTAGGACTTATTGGCAGCTATGGGCTGCCATTAACTCCTTATTACCCCGATTTGCCAACGCACTAGGGTAAATCGGGAAGAGCCGGGTACAGCCCCAGAACTGTCGCATATAATGTATGCGGCAATTCTGGGCAGCTGCTGACTGATATTGTTAGGGTGGGGGGCTCCCCATAACGTGGAGCTCCCCATCCTGAGAATACCAGCCTTCAGCTGTATGGCTTTATCTGGCTGGTATTAAAATTGGGGGGACCGCACGCCGTTTTTTTTAATTATTTATTTATTTATTTTACTGCACAGTATAGACCCGCCCACCGGCTGCTGTGATTGGGTGCAGTGTGACACCTGTCACTCAGCGTGGGGGCGTGTCTCACTGCAACCAATCATAGGCGCCTGTGGGCGTGGAAAGCAGGGAATATGAGATGGCTGTGTACAGAGCACAGCCGCCGGCCGGTATAAAGGCTCGGTCACGCTGTGCAGGCCAGCCAATCACTGCAATTCCACAACTAACAGGGCTGTGGCATTGCAGTGGTCTGCCAGCCAATCCCTGCATGAGGGCTGGCTCTCAAAAGAGCGCCAACATGCAGGGATGAAGACCACGAGTAAAGCACGAGTATTGCAAAATTACTCGGTACCCGCCGAGTAGCCCGAGTACAGTGATACTTGTGCGAGTACCGAGTAGTAACAAGCATGCTCGCTCATCACTAGTGGTAACCTATAGGTTAGGGATAGCCTAGGGTCCCCTAGTGTGACGGACAGTATAAGAACCCCCTGTCCCTCGCTTTCCTGCAATCACATTGTGAAATTTAGTGAAAAGAGTTGAGCAGTTAATTTCATCAAACTCCTGTCCTTGGGCCAGATCTATTTTCTCTGGTTGATAGATGGGAGGCTTGCAAATCTCTTACCTTCTAAGGTTTTCAGTGCTGTTTTTGATTAATAGGTGGTGCAATGCCATCTGTGGATCATAATGAAATGACAACATAATGCCAGCCCGTCTAAACTAAAACCATGCTGGAGATCCTGGAAGGTAAGAGATTAACGAGCCTCTTGTCAAGGGTTTGGAGACTAATGACTTGGCTGATGAACTAGAATCCTGTCAATCAAACTGCCTAACTTTATAACTTACTCTTTAGACATATGTTATATTATAGACTCCAAATCTTATGTTTTCTTGTTAGGCACTGATACATTTGTTATTATGTTGAAGTCACCAAAGTACATAGTAAAAAGATAAGGTTGTGATATTATCTTTAAAGCATGTAGGCAACAAAGGCCCTTGACGATAGAGTGGTTCCCCTCTTTGGGAGCATGGAAAAAATGTAGGCATAAACAAGAGACAGTTAAAAGGTTGCTTTGCTCACAAAGAAGCAACAAGCTCAATGGTTTCTGTATTGCTTAGGAGACTACATACTAGATGGTTACAGCAAACTCTCATTAGGATGATTTTTTAATTTCCCACAATAAGCCAACACTTCTCTTACAAGAACTTGTTAATATAAATCAGCAACAGGTTTTCTCCCTGCTAGCATACTGCTTAGGAGCTCAAAACTACCTTACTTACTTCTCACCACCCTGTCATCCCTATTACTAGCTTGTCTACCCATCTTGCAAACTCCTGCAGTGTACTCTCACTTTTACTGCATGACAGTTTCTCATATTATGCACTTGTTGCGGGCGGGGGCACAGACCATGGCAGGGAGGCTACTCAAGATGCACGGATCCGGGATCATGGCTGTGGCTCGAGTGGCAGCTAGATCCGGGGCTCGTGCAGCAGCCCATCGCCCACAACTCAAATAAAGTGGTTTCATTTACAGGGGAGAATTTGTCAGTGACGCCACCTGTGGGTTGTGGTGATTGTTGGTGACACCGCCACTGCCTTGGTATGGGGTGCCCGGGGCTGATGGAGCGGGGCAGCAGGATGGTATCCCCTCCACGGGTAGGCAAGGTGTGGTCCTTGGGCCTAGGTGTAGGTGGAGTGTTGGGTGCTGGGACGCAGTCCGGTGTACTCACTGTTGGGATAAAGACACACAGAGTCCAGGTAGTAAACCAAGTGCCGGATACCGGTAGCCTTCGGAGGGGTGTGCTCGGGTCCCGCAAACTGGTGGACAGAACAGGGGCCCTTCCTCCTGCACTTCTGTGTTGTTGTCTTGTGTGTTGACTAGTCCGCATGAAATGGGGAAAGTCCACTCCTGGTGACTTTTCTGTGGGAGCTGTGGCCCGCGAGACCTGACCCTTGGGATTTTAACAGGCACTTGCAGATGCCCTATCCCCCACGTTGGGCTTCCATCTCGCTCTATCTGGGCTGCTAGTGGGACAAGACTTGGAATCTTGTCCCCTGCTGGTTAATTGGAAAGTTGCTTGCCGCTGTCCTCGTCCTAGGGTCCAGGTACCCCGACTGTGCATGGCCTCCAGACCGGATTCCCACTGTCGGCACCGGTGGGCTACAACCCTGCCCCAATCCACTTAAGGTCTCCTGTGACCGGATCTCCATCGCCTCTGGCCCTGCCCTGCCATCTGCCACCTAGTCAGCTCAGGTAGTGCCATAGTCCGGGAGCTACAACCCCCAACTACCACTTCTCTCGTCTCACTTCCACTGTCCAAACATAACTAACTGTCTGTTCCACTGTTGTTCCCTCCTTTTGACACCTCAGGACCCCTAGGTGGGTGTCACCATCTTCCTGTCCCCGCCCACTGGTGTGTCCCTATTGTCTTGGGGGGGTGACTAGGCTTTTGTGGCTGGTGTATGTACCTGTGTGTGGGGTTGTGTTGGTGGGCCAAGGAGGAGAGAATTCTGCATCTGGAAGATGCATGCAGTCATCTGTGACACCCTGATTTTGTCAGGGTGTTACACACCATTCTCCTTGCCATCTCTGCAATGGCAAATCTCATCACTCACAAGCTTTAACAGACTTATTGTTATCTATCTCCTTACCCTGTGTTACCCTCTGTGGTGGCAATCCTCACCCTCTCTCTGTGTAAGGGTACGCTCACACGAGCATATGAATTGGATCAGTGCAATGCAAGAAAATCTTGCATTGCACTAGGATCAATGTTATTCAATGAGGGAGAGCAGATGGTCATCTTTTTCCTCATCCAAATTCTGGATGAGAGAAAAGTCGCAACATGCTTTGATTGTCAGTGATAGCCGTGTCACTTGCACCCATAAAAGTCTATGGGTGCAAGTGAAACATCGGACTGCTTGATGACATACGAGTGCAGTGCGATAATTACATCAGCTGACAATGGAGGAGATGGGGAGATTAGTCCTTTCCTGTCCTCCACAGCTGTGATCTGATCACAGGATCAGATCACAGTTACTTGACACTTGGGTCACGCTGGCAGCACAGCGGGAGCCGAGGATCATTAGCATATCACATTGGATGCTCTCGCACTGGATGCCATAGCATCGTGTGAATCCAGCCTAACGGTGGTTCTGTCATTCTGCTGGGTTAGTTTTCTCCACAAATGACAAGCCGCGCTGACCACAGTTCAGGCTGTAGTTTCTCATGTGCTTCTCTGTCACCTTTTCCAAAGCCCTGAGGTAAAGCACAAAATATTGCAAGTGCTATATACCCAGCATCTGCTCAGCCTTACTAAATGCCATGCACACAAATCTGTGTCCCATTGTCTGTTTTCCACGTATTTTGAAATAGTCACTATTGGAAACTTTTTATGTGAATAGTTTTCAGCCCTTGGTGTCCTTTATTTCCTGCCATTATACTGTAACCTTTATAACAGTTTTCATACGTGTTATGGTGAACTTCAGCTGCACTTTAACTGCTTCCAAGCCAGAGCTGAGCCGACACATGAGAATAAGCAGGTGCTTACAGTTACTTCAAGCAGCAGCAGCAAGGGGAAATCGCAATAACAAAAATCAGATTGTTTTACATATACATCCTCATGAGATAATAGGAGTATGAGTCATATATATATGTGCCGTCTCCAGGCTTGCAGGTGAAATAAATCATATTTTCTTGATTAAACAATAAAGCTTTAGTGCATTGGTTAACTTTACTCAGCAGCCATATTCACCATTTGTCATTTATAACAGACTGGCCAAATAACTTTTAGTTACAGTTAGAGTAATTTCACACACTGAGCTTTTTGGAATTTTGTGGCAGTATTTCAGTCAGATTTTTAGGCCAAACTAGAAGTGGATCTGGCAAGAATCAGCTGGATAAGTCCTTCTGTTATACAGTATTTCCTTTTTAATCCACTTTTGGCTAAAAAAAAAACCTGCCACAAAAAGAGTGCTTGTTAAACTTTGGAGGAATAGTCAAGATTGGTACTACAAATACCAATCTTGATCCTGCTAAAGTAAGATACCCTAATTTTTTGAGAGGCACACACCTCCTAATAAATTTGGACCATCTTTGTGCTGACCTCACACTAAAGCTCTTCTTTTTTTAGAAAAGAGCAGGACTGTGTAAACGGCACACATGGGTTGTCTAAATGCAATCCGGGCTCCGTTCTCCGTGGCCCGTGATTGCATTTAGAAATCAACTCACCTGTGCCCGCTCCCGCTCTCCATGGTGCTGATCGCTCCCGCAGCATCTGGCCGGCGCTGACCCCTGCAGCAGCTGTTTCCGGGTCGGCTGTGTCGTGCATCATGAATATGCGCGACAGTAATGAGCCGGCTCAGAAACAGCAGGGAGAACAGGGTGCACAGAGCGTCGCTGGAGCCGGGTGAGTTAAAATGCTTTTTATTATAGAAGCACGTTTTTTTCTGGCACGTGTTTCACGGACCACACCACTGGGTGGTCCATGGGACATCAGTGATGCCGGAAAAAAATGGACATGTCTCCGTGCGGCAATTACGGACAAGCGGGTACGCCGTAAGGAGACACGTTTAGTGAAAAATCACTGATGTGTGAGCAGACCCATTCATTATAATGGGTCTGCGTATGTCAGTGATTCTGGTATGTTTAAAAAAAAGCACAAACGTACCAGAATCACTGACATGTGAAAGGGGCCTTAAGGATAAACAATCATTATCATATGAATGGAGAATGCATTTAAACTCCTCAAACATACAATAGCTAATCATCCTGACCGACACCTGCAAATGCATGCTTAAATAAATGTGCATTTTTTTGAAGATTAAGTAGAAATTTTGGCTTCTAAAGCTGGTGTCACACATAACGACGACGACAACGACGTCGCTGCTACGTCACCATTTTCTGTGACGTTGCAGCGACGTCCCGTCGCTGTCGCTGTGTGTGACATCCAGCAACGACCTGGCCCCTGCTGTGAGGTCGCCGGTCGTTGCTGAATGTCCAGCTTCATTTTTTGGTCGTCACTCTCCCGCTGTGACACACACATCGCTGTGTGTGACAGCGAGAGAGCGACGAAATGAAGCGATCAGGAGCCGGCACTGGCAGCTGCGGTAAGCTGTAACCAGCGTAAACATCGGGTAACCAAGGGAAGACCTTTCCCTGGTTACCCGATGTTTACGCTGGTTACCAGCCTCCGCTCTTGCTGCCAGTGCCGGCTCCTGCACTGTGACATGTGGCTGCAGTATGCATCGGGTAATTAACCCGATGTATACTGTAGCAAGGAGAGCAAGGAGCCAGCGCTAAGCAGTGCGCGCGGCTCCCTGCTCTCTGCACTGTGACATGTAGCTGCAGCACACATCGGGTTAATTAACCCGATGTGTGCTGCAGGAGAGCAAGGAGCCAGCGCTAAGCGCGGCTCCCTGCTCTCTGAACATGTAGCACAGCGACCTTATGATCGCTGCTTCTGCTGTGTTTGACAGCTAAGCAGCGATCATAACAGCGACTTACAAGGTCGCTGTTACGTCACCGAAAATGGTGACGTAACAGCGACGTCGTTGTCGCTGTCGTTTAGTGTGACACCAGCTTAACAGACATTTATGGCAGAGGTTTATCTCCTGTAAAAAAAATCAACAAAGGATCAGACTATTTGAAACTTATTTGATTTTATATATTGTAAGGTTTCCAGTAGGAGACACCACCATATGCATTGATTATTATACATACAGTACAGTACAGTACAGTTGAGTATGGGCATGACCCTTTTATCAACAATCTGCTTTTGTTTATGTACCGCCCCCGTGCCAGCGGCCGAGACACTCCGATCCGGAGCTGCGGTGGCTCGAGGGGTCTCCGGACCTGGGGGTCGTGCGGACACTCGAGTTTGAAAAGGGGAGTATGTACAGGGGAGTTAGAAGTTCGTGACGCCACCCACGATGCGTGGTAAGGTGAGATACCACCGCTGCGGTTGGGGAGAGGGGGGGTCCGATGGTGATGGTACAGAAGCAAGGTGTTTAACCCCTCCGTGGGTAGGGGGTTTGTGCCCCGGGGCCCGGTGTTGGTGGTGCAGGAGTGGGGGTGCCGTTAGGAAAAGAAGGTTTTCTGCATACTCACTCAGTCCAAAAATATTGACACCAACAGCTTGTAAACCAGAATTCTGAGCACCGCTGCAGCAAGGAGGGAGCCCACTGGGTCCGTGCCCTTGGTGTTGCTTGTTAGCCTGTGACCTTTTCTGTGGCATCTTGTTCTCTGTTTGGACCCTGTAGTGGGGAACTAGTTGGGTCCCGCTCACGCATATGGCTAAGGGAGTGAGCTTGCTCTCAGGGTTCACACTTGGGATTTCTGTGGACTGTGTCAGGGAAAGTCCTATCCCATCAGTGTGCTAGTACCCTGATGTTGGAGCGAGTGAGGGATGAATCTTGAAGGCTTCACCCCCGTCGGGTAAATTACCAGGACGCTTTAAGCTACTTCCTGGCTTAGGGTCCGAGTACCCCGTCATGCCCTGGCCCCTGCCCGGAGATGGATCAAGGCCACCGATTGCGCTCCTCGGAATTCCGTGCCCCTTGACACAATCTCCTGCGACCGGGGTTCCAGCTCCTACTAGGCCCAGACCAACGTCTGCTACCTAGTACTCAAGGAGCCCAGCTCCTAACCTGTGACCTCTCCTCTTGAGAGTCACTGCACAGCTCTCCTTCACCTCGTCACTTTCCCCTACCAACCCCCATATTTGTGGCCTTATTCCCTTCAGGCCCCCCAATGGTGTGTCTGGTGGGTATGGTGCAAAGTGTTCCTAGGATTTTGACTGGCTAAGCTGTTAGCAACCCCAAAGGACCAGGACCCGTAACCAAGGAAGGTTGGATACTGTGCAGAAGGGCAGATTGCACAATACCCTGTGATAACCTGATAGGCCAGGGCGTCACATTTATTTGTGCTTCTGATAGATAGGATCATTTTCAGACTCATGACATGGACATGTACAACTTAAATATATAAAAAAAAAGTAAAAAAAATGTACATATACACATGTACACATACACAGTACAGACCAAAAGTTTGGACACACCTTCTCTTTCAAAGAGTTTTCTTTATTTTCATGACTCTGAAAATTGTAGATTCACATTGAAGGCATCAAAACTATGAAATACTTAACAAAAAAGTGTGAACCAACTGAAAATATGTCTTATATTCTAGGTTCTTCAAAGTAGCCACCTTTTGCTTTGATTACTGCTTTGCACACTCTTGCCATTCTCTTAATGAGCTTCAAGAGGTAGTCACCGGAAATGGTCTTCCAACAGTCTTGACGGTGTTCCCAGAGATGCTTAGCATTTGTTAGCCCTTTTGTCTTCACTCTGCGGTCCAGCTCACCCCAAACCATCTCGATTGGGTTAAGGTCTGGTGACTGTGGAGGGCAGGTCATCTATTGAGCACCCCATCACTCTCCTTCTTAGTCAAATAGCCCTTACACAGCCTGGAGGTGTGTTTGGGGTCATTGCCCTGTTGAAAAATAAATGATGTTCCAACAAAACGCAAACCAGATGGAATAGCATGCCGCTGCAAGATGCTGTGGTAGCCATGCTGGTTCAGTATGCCTTCAATTTTGAATACATCTCCAACAGAGTCACTAGCAAAGCACCCCCACACCATCACACCTCCTCCTCCATGCTTCACGGTGGGAACCAGGCATGTAGAGTCCATCTGTTCACCTTTTCTGCGTCACACAAAAACACGGTGGTGGGATCCAAAGATCTCAAATTTGGACTCATCAGACCAAAGCACAGATTTCCACTGGTCTAATGTCCATTCCTTGTGTTCTTTATCTCAAACAAGTATCTTCTGCTTGCTGCCTGTCCTTAGCAGTGGTTTCCTAGTAGCTATTTTACCATGAAGGCTTGCTGCACAAAGTCTGCTCTTAACAGTTGTTCTAGAGATGTGTCTGCTGCTAGAACTCTGTGTGGCATTGATCTGGTCTCTTATGTGAGCTGCTGTTAACCTGCGATTTCTGAAGCTGGTGACTTGGATAAACTTATCCTCCGCAGCAGAGGTGATTCTTGGTCTTCCTTTCCTGGGAAGTCCTCATGTGAGCCAGTTTCTTTGTAGCGTTTGATAGTGTTTGCCTCTGCACTTGGGGAAACTTAAAATTTTCCCAATTTTTCGGACTGACTGACCTTCATTTCTTAAAGTAATGATGGCCACTCATTTTTCTTTACTTAGTTGCTTTTTCTTGCCATAATACAAATTCTAACAGTCTATTCAGTAGGACTATCAGTTGTGTATCCACCAGACTTCTGCACAACACAACTGATGGTCCCAACCCCATTTATAAGGCAAGAAATCCCACTTATTAAACCTGACAGGGAACACCTGTGAAGTAAAAAACATTTCCAGTGACTACCTCTTGAAGCTCATCAAGAGAATGCCAAGAGTGTGCAAAGCAGTAATCAAAGCAAAAGGTGGCTACTTTGAAGAACCTAGAATATAAGACATATTTTCAGTTGTTTCACACTTTTTTGTTATATTTCATTCCACATGTGTTAATTCATAGTTTTGATGCTTTCAAGAGGAATCTACAATTCTCAGAGTCATGAAAATAAAGAAAAGTCTTTGAATGAGACGGTGTGTCCAAACTTTTGGTCTGTACTGTATATATATAAATTATTAAATCACAATACCTATATACTTTTGGTAAGTAGACAGTTCAATGCTATTTAGAAATTAACACATACAGACACCACCATGTAAGGCTCTGTGCGCACGTAAATGCTGAGATATCTGCAGCGATTTGGCAGTGCATGTGCGCTTCAAATCGCTGCAGAAGCACTGCGTAATGGATGCAGTGTTTCAGCAGATTACATACCGATTTCATGTGCTATGGCTGCTGCCTCTCCCATAGACAGAGTGGGAGCTGCATCCAAAGCACACAAATTAATTGACATGTTGCTTTTTTGAACGCACGGATTTGTGTCAAAATTTTGGCATCCAAATCGCTGCATTCACAAAAGCATTGTGTGCACAGATTATGCACAATCTACATAGATTGTGCTGGGATCGCAGGATGCATGCATTTACGCTGCAGTGCTAAACGCAGCGTAAATGCATGAATTTAGGCAACGTGTGCACAAGCCCTTATTTTACATCAAAATAAAAATTTTGGTAAGAACAATGAATATTTTTTTTTTTTAGTAGAAAAAGGTATGACCCAAACAGAAAAATGTGTACACACATCCTTAAAATAAAGGTTTAAAGGTTTAACATGTGCAGACTGCCTATATATCACTTAGACCCATGTCAACATTTTAACTATTTTATTGAATTAATTACAACTGGAGAAATATGTTTTATGCTGGAAAACAGAAATCAAATCAGGCATTTGTCATTTTAAGCAGTAACAATTTTGGAATGGCTTGACATATAACAATGGTAATGAGACTGTTTTTTTATTTTTTCATGACATAATGAAGTTAACGGTAAGTTCAGATTGATGTTTTGAATTAATTGAATAAAAAACTGGTGTTTACAGAACATTTGAAAATTTGCACTACATTATTTCTGTCATTAAAACTGAAAACCTTACCACAAAAATAATTAATATTTAACATTTTAAACATATCTACTTTATTTTGCCAGCAATTTTTATATATCCATTTCTTTTTTTCTAGCCACTGGATGACTTATAAGTAGAGATGGGTGAGCCTGCAGATGTTTGGGATCGGAGGGTCCGGCCAGACTTTAAAAAAAATTCCGGTTTGAGACCAGACTTGATCCCTAATTTAAATCTAGAAGCCTAACCGCATATAAGACTATGGAGACTCGAATTTGAGTGTTATAAAATGGTGTAAGTAATAGCTAGGTGGCAGCAAATGGAAGGTAAATGTCAACAAGTATGCATACCGAGTTTTCACATGGCTGTCACACTGCTTCTGGGTCCGCTCATTAACTTTGATGAATATTCACTCCTTCCTCTGCCCACCCTCTGTGACAGCGTCTGTGATTCGTTGCAGTCAGACTGCAGGCATGCCGACATCTGTGATTGGTTGTCCTCACAGTAGCTGTCTGGGACCCGAAAGTGGAGTATAAAAATAAATAAATAATTGGAAAAAATTGCGTAGGGTACCCCTTATATTGATACCCAGCACTAGGGTGACCGCAAAAAATCGATGTCGGAATTTTGTCCGTCTGGACCCCACAAAACGATTCCCCTTTCCAGATATTGAGATAGCCAAAATTTGAGCTCGATCAAATGATGTTAACCCGTGCCGCTCATCGCTCAAAGTTTGAAAAAATCCACATTTTTGGCCAAAAAGCTGACATATGGAGCCATAACTACAGAACGGTAAATAATAAAAACACGCTTAATATCTCAAAAGAAAGCTAATGTTGTTCTTCAAAATTTATGTTATACATAATTGTTGTTATTTTAAGTCAAACTCAGTTACAACAGCTTTTAGATACAGACGTAGTACCTACATGAGTTGATAATTTTACATAGTTATCTAATCTATTCTAGAGCTTTTGTTAAAGTAGTTTTTGAAACGTCAGAATATAATGCTCGGCATTGGCTTACAACTTGCAGGACATATTTCTTTTGTTCTTCATCTTTTGTCAGAAGTTCGTTAAAGTCGGTTATTAATTTAACACCACGCTCAGCCATATCATTAACTACTTTTAATGTTTTCACAATTTTCAATCCTTCTTGCATGTCATTATTTTGAGGCCAGGTGTTTGGATTTTGTCTTAGGAAATCTGTTTTTATATTAAATCGGTCAAAGAATGTAAATGTTTCTTTGGTAAGTAAATTTTCCAATCCTCCATCAACTACCTCTTTTAATTTTTCTTTCCTAACTTTTGGATTTGCAACCCTAGCGTGCTCTGATGGTTCATCTGTGCTACTGAGCAATTTATTAGCCATTAACAACTTTTCATCGTCTGTAATGGTGCGATCAAAAAACGATAATCCCACCAACTCTGCATTCAAATACCACAAATTGTTCGAAAATTTGGTCAGGGCTATTTCTGCAATGTCGTTGTCACATTCTTTATAGTCTAACAGACTATACAAAATACCTAAATCTTGCTTTGGCGCAAGATGAGCTTTTGGAGCATTGAACCAAGCTTTACAATAAATTTTAACTAGGAAAACAGAAATGGCACGCACAGAACTTTCTTCTTCTTTAGACATCTTTAATTGACAACGAAAAATGAACATTTTTAAGCAGTAAATAGCCTTTGCCATCCACCTAGCGTGATGAATGGCTCCTGGAGTTCTAAAACCCACAACATTGCCGTCTAGTGATCCAACAAATACGAGAACCAACTGCAACAGCTCCTTGTAGTCATCTCTGGGGTGGCTCTCAGTTAATTTGGTCTCGAATTCAGCAGTAACATTTGCAATTACTTCTGGAGTTAGCTGCTTTTGTATTAGATTGTCACTGATACCTGTGTCGTATTTTCCCCTTTTCGTATTTTCGTACTTTAGAAACTAAAAATGAATAAATAAAAGGTCGGTTGTACGCTGAAGTAAAATCTCCATCCCTAAAATAGAAATTACATGCACCCTGTGTGTAACATATACATTTTGAAGAACAACATTAGCTTTCTTTTGAGATATTAAGTGTGTTTTTATTATTTACCGTTCTGGAGTTATGGCTCCATATGTCAGCTTTTTGGCCAAAAATGTGGATTTTTTTCAAACTTTGAGCAACGAGCGGCACGGGTTAACGTCATTTGATCGAGCTCAAATTTTGGCTATCTCAATATCTGGAAAGGGGAATCGTTTTGTGGGGTCCAGACGAACAAGATTCCGACATTCCCCCCCTATGAGATCCGGTCATCCTATCCAGCACAGATAAAGCAGACAGCTGAAGACTACAGCCCCCAGCTGTGTGCGCTATCTAGGCTGTATAACAAAATACGAAAGACCCCATGTGGCTTTTTTAAAGAATTATTTAAATAACTAATAAAAAAAATCAGAGTACTGTCCCCCCCATTTTGACACCCAGACAAGATAAAGTAGTCAGCAAAGGGATTGAATTATCAGACTGAGGAGGCCCATGATTATTGGGCACTATCCAGCATAAAATTGCAGCCCACAGCCACCCTAAAATTGGCGCATGCATTAGATATGCCAGTCCTGGCACTTACCCATCTCATCCCGGTTGCTCTGGAGTGGTGGCAATCAAGGTCACATAAGGGGGTAATGACAGCTGTGATTTGTCAAAAAATTCACAGCTGTGATCAATCCCAAGGTTAATAATTAGTATGGGTCTCATAGGCCCCTTCATTAGTAATCGTGTAAGTAAATAGAAATAAACACAAAACACACAGAAAAGTCATTTAATAAAAAAAAACACAAAAAAACCCTCCTTCTCCAATTCATTTACCCCCCAAAACAGTCCTCCAGGTCCGACATAATCGAGAGAGACAACGTCCCACAGTGATCCCGGCTCTGCTATATCCTGAGGTCACAGTATGAGGTCATATCAGAAAATATGACCTCTGTGGCCTGCAGAACACTGATGGAGCCACAGTTCTGACAGTGGGGGCATGAGTGAGTTCAGCTGAGGTCACAGCGGGGTTCCCATAGTACCCCAACTGTGACCTCAGGTGATCTCACTTGAGGTGACCTCATTCAACTCAGTGACCTCACCTCATGTGAAGTCATTGAACTCAATGCCGAATTACCGTATTAGGTGATATACGCCCGTTGAGTATTTGGTTGCAGTTCAGTGACTTCACCTGAGCTGAGATCATTGAATTGAATGAGTTCACCTCAGGTCATTGAATTAAATGAGTTCACCTCAGGTGAGTTAACATGAGGTCACAGTTGGGGTACCATTGTAAACCCCAACTGGATTAGGCACGCATTCAGTATTTAGTTGCAGACATTTCTGCAAAGGAAATGCAGATTTGGTGCAGAGATGTTTGTAAACAATTACTCTACCTGTGCACAATGCCTAATTTGGTAATGCTGCATTGCGATCAATTAATGACTTCACTTTTGGGGAGGTTACCAAGTTCACTCAGTTAATTTCTAGTGAGTTCATCTGAGGTTGCAGCTGGGACCTCAGGTGAAATAATTGGATTCAGTGCCAAATTTCCAGATTTGGTGATGTTCACACATTGAGTATGTAGTTGCAGAAAAATGCACTGAATC
This sequence comes from Anomaloglossus baeobatrachus, assembly GCF_048569485.1. NCBI lineage: Eukaryota > Metazoa > Chordata > Amphibia > Anura > Aromobatidae > Anomaloglossus > Anomaloglossus baeobatrachus. The sequence continues at coordinate 162,071,016 of NC_134354.1, forward strand.
TGTATGCAGTTTTTATGTTGTTTTAGTACATTTTTCAGCCAGGATATGCAGATTTGGTGCAGAAAATTCTGCAATCAAATACTCAACATGCGCTCATCGCCTAATCCAGTAATTTGGTATTTAGTTAAATGACTTCACCTGAGGTGAGGTCATTGAGTTTAATAAGTTCAATGAGTTCACCTTAAGTCAGTTCACATGAGGTCACTACATTTTATAAAGTACACCCCTTATAGTATTGAAAACAGTGTTTAGCAAGTTTGCTAAGACTTCCGGTGCTTCTCATGATCTAACACAAATTGGAATGAATAAATAGATGTTTCAATTTAAAATAACCTGAAGCAAAATGTAGTCTTAGATCCAATTTTTCAATTTTTAATAGGAAGGATACCACAATATTTCAGGCACATTTCTCTTGAGCGTGACATCATTCTTAATATGGTCATAGATTGCTGTTTGAATGCACAGAAAAGCTCAGCAGAGAGTGACATCCATTTTTAAAGGGGTATTATTTTTATTCTGATTATGCTTACTACTTATTGGTATGGGACCTTGGACCTTGGAGATGGAAATACCACTTTAAATCAATTTTGCTGGAATATTTTCCTCATCTCATTTTGGATGCTTTGTGTGGAGATGAAATGAGCTAGCGGAGCCCTCTCTGCAGGTTTATGTATAGGCTGCAGTCTTGGTGATGACTGCAACAGGTTACAGGTATGTGTGCTCCATTATGGTTCTGCTTTTAACTTTATCTAGGAGGCCGCATGGCACATGAAATACATAATATAGTGTAGGACCCCCCTATTGAGATTTGCTGTGATGTTGGCAGGGGTGGCTCAAAGAATTGATCAATTATTTGCTAAAAATCTAATTTTTTTATTATAGTACAGTTGGAATAAATCTGTGAATTTGCACTTTTTATATGATGCATGCCATTTTCAGATCGTGCTGGCTCCTTTTTCTCTGTTATGACTGTAGTTATGCTACATTTTTCTGGTGGCTGACCACCACCAAACTATGCACGCCTGATTTTGGTTTGCGATGTATTCCTCCTGTTGGTAGCTGTTCACATTCAGTTGCCTCACCCCTTTTTCACTGGCAATGCTAATTAAGCACCATACTTGGATCTGATCCGCCTCTATCAATTGTTGCTGTCTGCCACTGGGAGGGTCAGTTCTGATATAGTCCTGGTATGTGTAGAGCTTGCTCCACATGCTAGAACCTGGGCTGGCCTCTATCCATAATTGCCTCTTTTGCAACATGGAACGGCTATATACAGGTTACAGGTATGTGTGCTCCATTATGGTTCTGCTTTTAACTTTATCTAGGAGGCCGCATGGCACATGAAATACATAATATAGTGTAGGACACCCTATTGAGATTTGCCGTGACGTTGGCAGGGGTGGCTCAAAGAATTCATCAATTATTTGCTAAAAATCTCATTTTTTTATTATAGTACAGTTGGAATAAATCTGTGAATTTGCACTTTTTATATGATGCATGCCATTTTCAGATCATGCTGGCTCCTTTTTCTTTACCACAGGGAACTGCATCCCTTCACCCAGGGTGCAGGACCTACCCCACATGGTTCCAGGTTTCTAAGAAACCGGTGTCACTACCATCAGTACCACAAATCCTAATCAACACCTCACATCATGACCTGTCAGACACACCAGTGGGTTGGTGTAGCTGGAAAAGGGCCACCCACCTAGGGGTCAGGCAGACTGGTGGGAGAGAAATAGAGTCGAGTGAGAGCCCTAAACAGAGAAAAGCTGGGGAGAGTGAGCTCCAGGGGAGCTAGACCGAGGTTGGGTCGCAGACGGCGGTCAAGGACTAGAGGAGTTGGGGACCGGTGGCAGTGACATTGGAAAAGGGTGCAACGGACATAGTCTAGGAGGACTGTTGGCATCAGAAAACCCAAAAGAATTGACCGATACCGAGCACGACGGGGTACAGGACCCTAGGTCAGGAACCGATTCAACGTCCTAATAATCAACCTGGGAAGGAGAGTATCTTCACGAACTTCCCTGAGAGCTCAGAGATTGAAGGCATCAGCACACTGCGGGGGATAGGGTTTTCCAGTAAAGCAGCCCACTGAAATCCCAAGTGCCAGCCATCAAGAGCAAAGCTACACTACACATATTGAGCGAGACCCCAGCAGCTTCAAGCCAAGGGACCACACCAGACAACTAAATTGTGCACGGAGGTGGGCTCCAGATTATCAAGTCATACCGGTGGGAGCAGATACCTAGACGGGCTCCCCGTAGTAACTGTGGTACACAGAGGATTTGGTTTGCCTTCAGTGTGAGTGTCTACTTTATAATCCTCATCTAGCACCATGACTACCCACAGTGAGTACCCTGGCCCCCCTGAACCCTGCGCTCCCAAATAACCACCAAACACCCTGAACCCAGGGCTTTCTCTGCCTGTGGAGGAATTAACATTAGGCTGCTTAACTCCATCTGCCCCGGTACTCCTAACCGCAGCGGCGGTACTCCAATTACTGCAACCCACAGGTGGCGTCACGAACTTCTTCCCTGTATATACCCCCCTTTTATGGATCAAAGTGTCTGCTCACTTAGGTCCAGGCCCCTCGAGCCACCACGATGCCGGATCCGAGCAGCCCGACCAACACCGGGGCGGTACAGATCCAGGGGAGGTCGGTGCCAGTTTCACCATACACAACCACATACACACATGGGTTGCCCCTTCCCCACTGGGGACTAGGCTAGGGCCAGGTACCAAAGGGGTCGCCTACAGTGTGGCATTTACAGGATGCCATCACAACCGGGGCCCCAATCCACTAGCTTAGGACCTGGGTTGGTGGAGGAGGGGCCACCAGGGGGAGTTAGGAGTCACATACAGGAATACAGAGTTTTCCAGCAGGAGTGACACTAAGTGGACATCTTTCCCGGTAGCTCCTGTGAGGACACCATGTCAGTTCTCCCAGGCCAGCGCTTTTCAGGGTGCAGCACCCTATGGTGGTGTAATTCCACGTTGTATTATCAGACTTTGCTGGACGGAGGAATTCCATGCTCCTCCAACCACAAAATTTTCCACAGCCAAGTGGCACCTAGGATTCCAGGGCCTCGATCACGGTCAGACTCACCGGGATCCACGCTACTGGCATAGGGAACAGTACTGTACCTGGTACGGAAGGGATTCCAAGTGCTATAAGCCGCAGGGACCTGCACTACAAAGCGCAGCAAGGAAGGGCCCACAGACTACCGCACCATTTATGACCTCACACAGATCCGGGATCGGCTGGAGCCCATCACAGCGGTGACCGGTACTAAGTGGCTGGCAACTGAAGTTGTGAGGAAAGACACCTTGAACCTGCAGAGACTATGTCAGCTTGTCCTTACCGGCATCACCACCCCATGCTTAGGTGCTGACCACCATTAACACCCCTCATCATCCCCTCGCCTCGCCTGTGGGGAGCGACACCATCCCGGCTGTCATAACACCTACTCTGGTGAGAAATTCTGAAGCGGTGGCTACACCCTGGCCACATACCACATGGCATCACGACAAACTTTCCCCAACACCACGCTTTCCCCACCATTTACTGTAAACCTTGGAGCAATGGAACCGGGCAAGGCCACCCGTGAAATCGTCTGACCCGACCCGGCAATGACTAGGTTAACCACCTGCCCCATGGGGCGCTACATTGTCTAACGCACTCCATCAGATATTGTGCTGCTCACTGCTGCTACCAGCAGCCCCATGAAGCAATAATGGGGTGTCAGTGGGTTGTTATAACAGCACTGATGATGCCTGTCGCTGTCATAATTCACTTCCTGTGAATACCGGAAGAGTGCCGGAATTCACAGGAGAACAATAGTTTTGCTGACCAGAGGGATGCTGGAGCATCGCTCAAATCAACAAAAGTGATTGGACAGTGCAGGCTTCAAATCTCCTAAGGGGACTAATAAAATCAATAAAAAATAAGTTTTTGACAATATGAAAAAAAAACCCAAAATCCTAAAAGTTCAAATCACCGCCGTTTTGACCTATTCAAAATAAAAATGTAAAAAATACACATATTCGATATCACTGGGTTCAGAATCTGATCGGTAAAGGGTGTAGTGATTAAAAAATCAAAACACCAGAGTTACGTGTTTTTGGTCGCTGCAACCTTGCATTAAATAGCAATAACAAGTTATCAAAACATTGTATCTATGCAAAAATGGTGCAATTAAAAATTACAATTCAAGTCTTAGAAAATAAGCTGTTACTGAGCCTCAGATCCCGAGGGTTTTTTTTATAAGCTTCTGGGTTTTTTTTCACCACTTATATGAAAATAAAAATGTAGCTAAAATCTTGTACTAACCTGGGAAATCATATTGCCAGGTAAATTTACCATACAGGGAACCTGATAAATAAAAACAAAAAACAATAGTGAAATTGCACTTTGTTTGCAATTTCACAGCATTTGGAATATATTTACTATTTTCCAGTACAATATAGTGTACAATCATTGGGTTCATCAAAAAAAAAAGCCCTCATATGGATATATTGACGGAATAAAATAGTTATGGCTCTTGGAAGAAGGGGAGGAAAAAAGAAAACAAAAAATGTAAACTCGAACAAGAGTGAAGGGGTTAAAGGGAATCTGTCACCAAGTTTTTGCTGCCTCATCTGAGAGTAACATAATGTAGGAAAAGAGACACTCAATCCAAAGATGTATCATTTATTTTACTGGGTGCAACAGTTGGACACAGAATTCTAACCTCTAGGATAAAGTAGAGTTAAGAAAGATAACCCAACTTACACCAGGTTCTTTATGTCCAAAGTCTATTGACACTGAGCTGCTTATCACAGTTGGGGACGTGGTCCAGCACAGGCAAACAAGCACTGTAGACTTAAGCTGGTTTCACACTTAGCGACAGCGACAACGACGTCGCTGTTACGTCACCATTTTCTGTGACGCAACAGCGACCTAGTAAGTCGCTGTTATGATCGCTGGTTAGCTGTCAAACACAACAGACACAGCCGCGATCATAACGACACGCGTTGCTGTGGAAGCCATGCTGCACTTGGTAACTAAGGTAAATATCGGGTAAGCATTACCCGATATTTACCTTGGTTACCAGCGCACACGCTTAGCGCTGGCTCCCTGCTCTCCTAGCCAGGGTACACATCGGGTTAATTACCCGATGTGTACTCCGGCTCCGGCTACGTATGCAGAGAGCCAGCGGTGTGCTCTCACGCTGCCAGTGCCGGCTCCCTGCTCACGTAGCTGGAGTACACATTGGGTAATTAACCCGATGTGTACTCTTGCTAGGAGTGCATGGAGCAGGGAGCCGGCAGCACTGGCAGTATGAGAGCGGCGGTGCTAGTAACTAATGTAAATATCGGGTAACCAAGGAAAGGGCTTCTTGGTTACCCGATGTTTACCTTGGTTACAGCTTACCACAGGCTGCCAGAAGCCTGCTCCTGCTCCCTGCTTGCTTCAGTTCGTCGCTCTCTCGCTGTCATACACATCGATGTGTGCTTCACAGCGGGAGAGCGACGAACAAAAAATGAAGCAGGACATTCAGCAACGAGCGGCGACCTCACAGCAGGGGCCAGCTCGTTGCTGGATGTCACACACAGCGACAGCGACGGGACGACACTGCCATGTCACAGAAAATGGTGACGTAGCAGCGACGTCGTTGTCGCCGTCGTTGTGTGTGACACCACCTTAACAGTGATAATCAACTACTGATAAAACCTTCAATATAAGTAGTCGTGAGTGAATAAACCCGGCATTATTGATTATTCACATGAATATTATAGTATTTGCAATATCCCTTACTTGATGATTATTTTGATATTCTCCTCGTGAGTTTCGGATACCCACACCACATGATTGGTGCCTTATTTTCAGCCACTAAACATTCGGGTATAAATTGCCAATCACAGTAATGACAGCTACAGGATGCAGCCCCCAGCGGTGTGCATTATCTTAACTGTTTTTTAAATTGAACTCCGTGAGCTCACCTAAGGTGAAGTCATCGCCGAATTATCAGATTAGTCTATGTGCACACATTCAGTATTTGGTTTTAGACATTTCTACACCAAATGTGCAGCTACTGGCAAAAAAACACACTGAAACCACATCAAAATGCATACAGAATCAGTGTGTTTTTTGCCAGGATGCAGATTTGGTGCAGAAATGTCTGCAACCAGATACTCGATGTGTGTAACTAGCCTAATGCGGTGATCCTGCATTGGGGTCAAAGACCTCCCCCACGGTGCGGTTACTGAGTTTAATGAGTTCATCTCAGGTTAGTTTACCTGAGGTTACAGCTGGGGTACCATGTAAACTGACAGCTGTGACCTCAGGTGAACTCAGTGACATCACTGTTCCCAGCTACTGGTCCGTCAGTGTGTCCCTGATGGCGCAGTCATTGGTCACATTTTCCAATGTGACTAACACACTAAAAAGTCAGGATGTAGCAGAGTCAGGATCATCGTGGTGCCTCCTGTGGATTATCTCGGACCGGAAGTGGTGTTTTGGGGGTTAATAACTTGGAGAAAGAGGGTGTTTTTTGTTTTTTTAAATAAAGGATTTTTCTGTGTGTTTTGTGTTTATTTCTTTTGAGTTACATGATTAATAATGTGGGGTGTCTCATAGGCACCTCCCCATTACTCACATCATGCTTGATGACAGTCATCATTTTTTGACAAAAACCCCTTGCATTATCCTGATTTCCACTTAACCAGCGCTACCAAGTAATTAAAAAAAAATCACTTGTGGGGTCTCTCATGTTTTGATACACAGCCAAGATAACAGTCACAGTTGAGGGCTGCAGCCTGTAGCTGTGTGCTTTATCTGCACTGGGTATCAAAATACAGGGGACTCTTTACCATATTTTGATTATTTATTTATTTTTACACTCCTTTTATTGACTCTTGGCTAGTGTGAGAGCAACTAATCACAGATGTCCGCGCAGAGGGTGGGTGAGGGAAGAAGTGAAAATTCATAAGTGTTAATGTGTGACAGCCGTGGGAATCTTGGTATTATTTTCCTGCTTCAATGACAGCTCTTTTTTTCACACTGAGTATTTGGTTGCAGACATTTGTGCACAAAAGCTGCATCTTCTGGAAAGGAATACGTAAAAATGCACCAAAACTGCATCAAAATGCATGCGGTAAAGGTGGGTTTTTTCAGGAGATGCAGATTTGGTGCAGAAATGTCTGCAAACAAAAATTGAGTGTGTGCACATAGCATATTCCAGTAATCCATAATTGAGTTCAATGACTTCACCTGAGGTCACTGAGTTCAATTAGTTCACCTCACTGAATTCAATACCAGATTACGGGATTAGGCTATGGGCATTTCTGCACCAAATCTGCATCTCCTGGCAAAAAATAGATGCGCCAATTTTTGGGTGGTGGCAGGCTGCTATTTCTAGACTGGGGAGGGCCCAATAACCATGAGCCTCCCCAGTCTGAGAATACCAGCTCTCAGCTGTCAGCTTTATCAAAATTGGAGGGGGCCTCGCAACATTTTTTAATTATTTATTCAAATAATTAAAAAAAATGCATGGAGTCCCTTGTAATTTGATTTACAGTCAAGATAACGTGCACAGCTGGGGGCTGCAGCCTACAGCCTGCGTTATCTGCACTGAGTATCAAAACAAAGGGAACCCTAAGCCATATTTTCCAATTATTTATTTATTTTAATACACACCACTCCGGAGACCCAAACAGCTAGTGGGAAACAACTATTCACAGAAGTTGGCACAGAGAGTCCGCAGGTGAAGCAGGACTGCAACCAGTCACAGACAATGTTACAGTGGGTGGGCAGGGGATTCAGTGCATATTTATGAACTTTAATGATCAGACCGGAAGCAGTGTGATAGCCGAATGGAACTGTATGTACAGTATAATACTCCTGCTTTAATCCCCATAATACTCTGATAACACTATTTGCGGATCCAAATGTGAGTCAGAAATACATTCAGTCACCTTCCCTATGCTGTTGCCATTAAGTTTTAGCCCTTTTTCATCAATTGCAGCATTTTTACATCTCTCCCATGCCTACTTCCAGGGAACTCTGAAAATTATTCAAGTTCCAATTGACTTGCATTAGGTTCATTATTCGGTATTGTTACGGGGGGACCGGCAGATTAGGACCAGGGGGTATATATCCTAATCGCCAGTCGGGGCCCACCGTGCTCCAGATGACAAAGGAGCTGCTGGCACCTGAGGGTTAGGCGGAGACTATAGAGCTGGATGGCTCTGAGATAACCCAGGAACTCTGGGAACCGGTCACGTGTGTTGGGACACGTCAGACTGGACGACAACCCGATTAGCGTTTTGGTGCACCTAGCGCTACACCAACCACATGTGCAGGAAACACGTCAGGCCGGGTGGTAACCAGGTAGCGTTGACCGGAAGACCACCACGAAAGCGCCCTGTCGGCCACGTGTGTAGGACACGTCAGGCCGAGCGGTCCTCCGATTAGCGTTTCTGGCCCCCTCTCGACTGGCCACGTGTGTGTAGGACACGTCAGGCCAGATGGGTACACCAGTAGCGTTGACCGGGAAGCCGAGGAGGATAAGGAACACCCTGGTAACTCCACAGGGGTCCTGGGGTACGCTGTCCGTGCGCGTAGGGGGCACAACCGGATAGGTGGCGCAGCAGGTGCGTTGTCCGTGTGCGTAGGGGGCACAATCGGACAGGTGGCGCAGCAGGTGCGTTGTCCGTGTGCGTAGGGGGCACAATCGGACAGGAAGCACAGCAGCCGCAGCCCAGTTAACGCCACTGGGCTGCTATAGCAAGACTGGAACGGCAGGAGGGAAGCACGGCGCCTGACCCTGATGTGCCGAGCCACGAATCTTGGCGTGACAGGCACCGTTCACCTAACCCTACCTACCGCTTCCCAACATAGGCTTATGCCGCAATGAGGCTCTAACGTGGAGGTGTGCTCTGACTGAGCAAAAGTGAAGACTGCGCACCTCCATGTTGTCTCCAGCCCCTTTTATAACCTGGGTCCGCCCCAAACCCAGGGTGGAACCACCAAGGTCCAATAGCAGAGTGCCATGTCATCAGTGACGTCACATGCGACCTATCCGGAACCGCCACGTCATTGATGACCTCATGGCAGCCACGCCCCAAACACTTCACCAGTCATCGTCTGACGACCAATACTGAGGTGCCAGATCATAGGGGCGGGCCTCTGCGAGCCAGTCCGGAGTTGCCACGTCATCAGGACACCTGACACCCTCTGCCCTATCAGGGCCTGCCACCTCACAGACATGCTCAGTGAGGTCCTTATCGGACCTAGCCTCTGGTGCACTAAGTGCCTGAGCATGCCCAGTAGCCTGAGAAATAGGCTCAGAAATCAGACTATCAGTTTGAGCATGCTCAGTAGGCACATCCCAGAACTTAGACACAGCACAAAGTCCAAGTACCTGTGCAAAGAGGCTGTTAGGGTTAATTGTGGGAGCATGCTCAGTAGCCCGAACTGAGGACTTAGTCTCAGACATAACACAATCAGGCTGAGCATGCTCACTAGGCAAAACACCGGGCTTAAACTCTGGCTGGGGTAAATCGGCGCACGCATGCGCACTAGCCGCCTCTCCACACTTAGACGTGGTGGAAGGAACAGCCAACTGGACGACCCGAGGCACGGCCAAGAACGGCAGCCGGCGCCTGGGCGCAACAGGAACCGCAGCAGGCTGCTTGCGGCTATGGCGGCGCCGGTTCGTAACAGGTATGAACTCACAACTGAGGCTGGACTCACAAGAACGTATGAAAACCTGGTCCCATTCTCATCCAGGAGAGTAGGACGATTTGTTTTCTCACTTGTCATCCGTGTGCTGTCCGTGTGCAATTCTTTTTTTTTCTCAGCAGCTATTAGTGATTTACAGTCATTTATAGGACCATTTACAGTGTTCTCTGCTACATGATAGGATTGTATCCAAAAAAACAGACATCACTAAGATGGTCGGTATACCGTCCGTGTGACATCAGTTTTTTACTTGCACCAATTGACTTCCATTGGCGAGATATGGACGATTTTGGCAGCAAATTGCAGCATGTTGCAACTTTTCTCTCACCCAGAATCTGCATGAGAAAAAACCTGACCAACTGCTTTGCCTCATTGACTAACATTGGTCCGAGTGCAATGCGAGGAAGTAATTCTTTCCAATTTAAGTAGAGTTCCATTAGTACTAATTTTAAAAACTTGTACAAAACTTTTTAAAGTGTAAAGCGCTTTTACTTTTTACTTTTGTGTGTTGAAGAAAGTGGATGTGGTTAACAAAATGGGCATGACTATATAAATGGGCGTGACTATATAAATGGGCATGACTATAAAAATGGGCATGACTATAGAAATGGGCATGACTATAGAAATGGGCATGACTATAAAAAGAGGCACTGTTTTAAAATAGGCATGGTTTCTTAACACAAACAGGGAACGTTTTGTTAAATATTTGAATTCCACCCCTGCCAACACCTGAAAAAAAAAAAGTTTGATTGTCTACTCTAGGCCAATCCCAGTGGGACAGTGGGAAGGCACCTGGAAACCAACAGTTCTAAATAACAGACTCTATAACTGAAATCTTCTGCCTCTTTGGACAATTTTCCTTCACTAATTAAGTCCACACATTCAGCACGTTGAATCACCCAACATTTTACTAACTGGTGGTGTTTTTCTCAAGCAGGAATGATATGAACCTTAGCAAACTGGGCTTTGCTTGAGATTTTAATTTTTCAGCTCTCCTGGATTTATTACCGTATATCTCATCCAGCTCTTCATGTCATGGATAAGATATACAGTATACTTACTACAACCTTGTATTGACACAGCACAAGAGGAATATATACCATTTGTTCTGCCACTATATTATATAGAAAAATTGTCTGATTTTCTATTTAAGAAGCAAGTTATTAAAATAAAAATTTTACAAACCTAAATTCAATAAATGATGTGCCTGACCCCCATCTCTAATAAAAAGTAACTCTCTATCTCTGAGTTTTTGTGGCTAGTGGATTGTTATACAGGGTTAAAGGGGTGCTCTTTGAAAAAGTAAGAGACAGGTAAAATGGATTGCAGACTGAAGTAAATGCTTTTATAGTAATAATTATTAATACAAAAACACTAAGCTAAGTGAAATCCCAGTGCTGCATTAACGCAGCTTATTTCTAAAGATAGCAGCCAAATGGCTCCATACACTTCCTAGAGATGGAAGTTGGAAAACTACAAACCAGAGTTTCCAAGCAATGAATCTTTCATTCCAGAAGAAAAGTCACTAGATAACATCCTTTAATTACTAATGAGAACCATATGTGCACGTCAGAGATATATAGTGCAAGGAATATAAAGGAATGTACAGTCACAATTGTACTACATTTACGGTACTTGGTAGATACAATGGTAGGATTTGATTGTTATAATAAATGTCTGGAATGTATTGCCTGAATGGTTTTCTGACTTGGCAAACAGCTAATCCTAAAATAATTGGAATTTAAAAGGCTTTATTTTTGGCAAACACATAGATCTTACTGTCTGTAGTATTTTACAAGATCTATTATTGTCTTAGATATTGCACATTGCTGCTGCACAGTACATATATGTGGTATGTGTTTTATATAAGTATTACATTAATAAAAGATAGCAAATAGAAGTTTGTTTACTATACATGTGTGGTGCCCCTGAGGCTTCAGTCACCACAGGGTACTGCACCTCATTTAAGTTCAGTATTCATCTCGGATAAGGAGGGAGTTAATCACCAGTTTTTCCACATTTCACCTTACATACAGTTAGGTGCCTTCCCACTGGCATATGCCTAGGGTAGACAGGGAGTGGCCATCACGAGACATAGGACTTTCCCGGTCACTAGGACAACCACCTGGGGGGCGGGCACCACTTAGGGTAGAAGTAGCAGCAACTTTAACACAATCTTCAGTCAAGTTGGGACTACAGTTCTGGCAACACGACACCCATATTCTTCTTCTTCACGGGGCCTGTGGCTTGGAGCTAGAAGCCCAGCCCAGGTACCTCACTTCTACAGAGGCAACCCTTAGGAAAGGACATTTCCAAATGTCCGATGGCTACCTCCAACTTATCCGGGATCGGTTGGAGCCCATCACGGTCACGACCGGCATCTTACAGACACCTTACGGACAGTGAGTAAACACCTAGAACCACAACTACTGTGTCGGCCCTTCATTGCAGGTGCCCTGCGCTTCGGCGCCAATGGCCACTACTACCTCCATCATCCTTCTTGGGACCTAGCTTTACCAGCAGGAAGCTGAACTATCCTAGCTGTGACACCATCTGCCCCAGAAGACAGCGACCGCAGTGGAGGCTAATCCCTGGCCACATACCGCAGGTGGCGTCATGAGACAACTACAAATCCCAACATCCTCAACCCATTTATCATCACCCATCCTCATCCCATCCTCCACATTCCCCTTTTGGTGGACACCTCGGGGCCATGAAGCTGGGCAGGGAAACCTGTGACATGCCAGACCTCACATCACCGGCCCGGTGATGAGTATTTAACCCCTGCCCCGTAGGGTGCTACAACTTGGCATCATGAACAGGATTTCGTGCCCGCAACAACGAGTAATGTGCGCCTTACAGAAATGTGTTAAATTTGATTTCCTAAAATGACAGTCACCATTAAACCATTCCGGCGTGGGAAAAGAAGGGGCGTGCCATCGCCGGGAAAATCCAAAAAGAGCGCAAAAGCGTGGGTGGAGCCATAAAGAGTGCGAAAAAGAGCCCCACTGCTGGAAACCAGCGGGAAACACCATGCCTGCAAGGACATGTCCACTGAGGAGAAAAGAGAGACTGTTCCTATAGCTGTAGCAGCAGCTCTGATGTTACAATTTTCCATGCCATACCTTCCAGGAGCTATCTGGTTACCGCAATATTCAGGGGAAGACTGTACCCTGACCGACTTTAAAGATATACTTTACAGTTTTTTTTCCAGGTGTACACTTTGACCGAGGATGTCCCTTCAGTGCCCAGAGCCAGGGTGCTGAGACCAGCCCTCTGGTACCATCAGCAATCAAGAAAGAGTAAATGTTTTCTTATGCACATGTTGATGTTTTTATGTTGTTGCGTTTGAACACTGCTGACCAGTAAATGTTTGAAATGTTGAATTGAAAATGCCTCCCATGCAGGGAATATTGTCACCCTATTTAATTGCATAACAAAATGCAGTATACCATTGTTATTTTATTGCAGCCCGGGAGTGCTGCGATTTGCCATGGGGGAATGTGGCACCCATGAGGCTTCAGTCCCCACAGGGTACTGCACCTCATTTAAGGTGCAGTATTCATCTTGGGTAAGGAGGGGGTTAATCAACGGTGTTTTCACATTTCACCTTACATACAGTTAGGTGCCTTCCCACTGTCCCACTGGGATTGGCCTAGAGTAGACAGGGGGGTAGCCATCACGAGACATGGGACTTTCCCGGTCACTAGGACAACCACCTGAGGGGCGAGCACCACTTGGGGTAGAAGTAGGAGCAATCTTCACACAATCTTCAGTCAAGTTGGTACTACAGTTCTGGCAAGACGACACCTATATTCTTCTTCACGGGGCCTGTGGCTTGGAGCGAGAAGCTCAGCCCGGGTTCTTCACTTCTAAAGGGGCAACCCTTAAAAAAGGACATTTCCAAATACCGATGGCTACCTCCAACTTATCCGGGATCAGTTGTAACCCATCACGGCAATGACTGGCACCTCCATGCATCTAATGGACAGTGAATAAACACCTGAAACCAAAACCACTGTGTCAGCCCTTCATTGCCGACGCCGTCGCCCCGAGCTTTGGTGCTAATGGCCACTACTACCTCCATCATCCTCCCTGGGGCCTAGCTTCAACTGCAGGAAGTTGAACTATCCTAGCTGCAACACCATCTGCCCCAGAGAACAGTGAAAGCAGGGGCGGCTAATCCCTGGCTGCATACCGCAGGTGACGTCATGAGACAACTACACCTCTCAACATCCTCATCCCCTTCATTATCACCCATCCTCATCCTATCCTCCACATTCCCCTTTTGGTGTACACCTCGGGGCCATGAAGCCGGGCAGGGCCAACTGTGACATCCCAGATCCAACATCACCGGCCCGGGGACTAGTACTTAACCTCGGCCCCGTGGGGTACTACATAGTCATACCAGATGTTATGTATAGTGTTAAGCCACACCCCTAGTGTTTGAGTTCGGTTCGGCGAACGGCGAGTTAGTTCAACGAACGTTCAACGAACACCTTTGAACCCCGTTGAAAACAATGGCAGGCAAACAAAAACACATTATACATATACACATACAGTTAATAAACATTGCCATTATACTTACAGGTCCCCACGATGCGTCCTGCACTCTGTCTCCCACCGCTTTTCCTTCTGATCATCGCTGCGCCCTCCCGGTAACCAGCACAAATGATAGGACCTTCCATGACGTCGTCATAGCATGTGACCAGTCATGTGTCTATTATCTCATTGGCTACAGACTGGTCACATGGCTAGACATCATGCTAGGTCCTGTCAGTGCATCTCTCCGGACAGCGATGCTCAAGCTTGAGCATCTCCGTGTACCGGCAAGATGCTTGGGCACATGCTTGGCTCCCCGTTCCTACATGTCGGCGCTCTTTACAGAGTCAGCCCACATGCAAGGACTGGATGCCACAGCCGGTGAATAGTGGCACCAGGAATCAGGTGATCGGAGATCACCGTTGCTATAGTAACCCACCTGTCAGATTACTATTTCAACGGTGGCAGCGGTGACGTCACCGCTTACAACTCGCAGCCTCTGCTCACTCACTGAGTGATTAGACTGCACGGGAGCAGCAGCATCTTCGTCCCATGCAGTGCTGCCTGATGTAACAGAGCTGCATGGGTTGAAGGAGAAAGAACTCAGATGACCAGGATCGTGGAGGGGTGAGAAGAAGTAATAAACACGGAGTCTCTTAGTGTGTCTGTGTATTTATTTCTATTAAAGTATTTTTTCTCTGTGTGGTGTCTTTTTTAACCCTTTATTGGAGATTCTTAATGGCCGGGTCAAACTTGCCTGACATTAAGAATCTCTGACTTAATACTAGCTAGTAAAACAAAGCTAGTATTAACCCATTATTACCCAGCGAGCCACCCGTCACCAGGGCAGCTGAAAGAGTTGGATACAGCGCCAGATGATGGCGCTTCTATGAAAGTGCCATTTTCTGGGGCAGCTGTGGACTACAATTCACAGCAGAGGAGCCCAGAAACCTTGGGCCAACCTGTGCTGCGGATTCCAATCCCCAGCTGCCTAGTTGTACCTGGCTGGACACAAAAATGGGAAGAAGCCCATGTTGGGTTTTTTTTTTTTTGTTATTTCATGAAATTCATGAAATAATTAAAAAAAGGGCTTCCCTATATTTTTAGTTCCCAGCCGGGTACAAATAGCAGCTGGGGGTGGGGGGCAGCCGAACCTGCCTGCTGTACCTGGCTAGCATACAAAAATATGGCGAAACCCACGTCATTTTTTTGGTGGGCAAAAAACTCCTGCATACAGTCCTGGATAAAGTATGCTAAGCCTTGGACTTCTGCAGCTGCTGTCTGCTCTCCTGCATACACTAGTGAATGGAACATGCTGAGCCTTGTAGTTATGCTCCCCCTGTCTCTCCCTCGAGCATACAGTCCTGGATGCAGCATGCTGAGCCTTGTAGTTCTGCAGCTGCTGTTTGCTCTCCTGCATACACTAGTGGATGAAGTATGCTGAGCCTTGCAGTTCTCCTCCCCCTGCCTCTCCCTCCAGCTTACAGTCCTGGATGGAGGATGATGAGCCTTGTAGTTCTGCAGCTGCTGTTCTCTCCTCCATACAGACAGACAGCAGACCGCAGCTGCAGAACTATAAGGCTCAGCATACTCCATCCAGGACTGTATGCAGGAGTTTTTTGCCCCCCCCCCCAAAAAATGACGTGGGCTTCGCCATGTTTTTGTATGCTAGCCAGGTACAGCAGGCAGCTACAGGCTGCCCCCAACCCCGAGCTGCCTATTTGTACCTGGCTGGGAACCAAAAATATAGGGAAGCCCTTTTTTTTAATTATTTCACGAATTTCATGAAATAATTAAAAAAAAAAATTACGTGGGCTTCGCCCAATTTTTGTGTCCAGCCAGGTACAACTGGGCAGCTGGGGATTGGAATCCGCAGCACAGGTTAGCCCGAGCTTTCTGAGCCCCTCTGCTGAGAATTGCACTCCGCAGCCGCCCCGGAAAATGGCGCTTTCATAGAAGCGCCATCTTCTGGCGCTGTATCCAACTCTACCAGCTGCCCTGGTGACGGGTGGCTCGCTGGGTAGTAATGGGGTTAGGACTAGCTGTATATTATCAACTGGCCCTAAGCCCAAAATTCATGGCATCACGCTAATATTAGACATGGCCACCATGAATTTCTAGTACAGATAAAAAAAAACACAACACACAGAAAAATATTTTTATTAGAAATATAACACAACACAATTAGTGACTCCATCTTTATTGAAATAAGGAACCCCCCTCCGCAATAATCATGGGTCAAGGGTCCCGCAACGTCCAATCCGGATTTAATATCATCTGATCGGTTTGCTGGAAGGCAAAGCGATCAGATGATGTGTCAGGTTCAAGGGCCTGAATCACATGACACAGCAGCTGATTGTATAAACGGCTTTTATTCAATCAGCTGATGCATCAGTGCAAAAAAAACAAAAACTACACATTTCTGTGCAGCAGCTGATAGTTTAGCCGACCAGGCGGTAAAAAACCGGCCTCACCGCTCGACTTATAGTGTCAGCAGACTCCGTCAGTTGACCGCATCAGCTGATCATCGCCAGGTCTGAGAGAGAGAAAAGAAAGAAAAAAAGAGAAAGAAAGAGAGAAAGTAGGAGAAAGAAAAAAAGAGAGAGCGAAAAAGAGAGAAAAAGAGAGAGATAAAAAGAGCGCGAAAGAGAGAAAAAGAGAGAGAAAGAGAGAAAAAGAGAGAGAAAAAAAGAAAAAGAGAGAAATAAAGAAAGAGAGAAAGAAAGAAAGAGAGAGAAAGAGGGAAAAAGAGAGAGAGAAAAAGAGAGAAAAGGAAAGGGGAAAGCAGCCTCATTCTGTTAACTGCTTCGATTTTAGCGGTGTGTCCCTCGGCTCACAGCTGATGTCCGGCTCCTCCCCTCAGTGTATAATTAAATTAAATTATAATTATAAATAAATAATAATTATAAATAAATTAGATTCTTTACCGGGACGGTTAGAAATTGAACTCGTGAACTAATTCTCCTTAGTCGGCCACTCTACCCATTGAGCCACTGGCTGTAATAACAAGCATAGGAAGATTTGATAATCTTCACCTCTGTATTGCAGTAAAGAATGCAGAAGTGGATTATTCAGCTACAAAGAGGAGAGAGAGAAAAAGAGAGAAAAAGTGGGAGAAAAAGAGAGAGAAAGATAGAGAAAGAAAAATAGAAAGAAAGAAAGAGAAAGAGAGAGAAAGAGAGAGAGAGAGAAAAAGAGGGAAAAAGAGAGAAAGAGGGAAAAAGAGAGAGAGAGAAAGAGGGAAAGAGAGAGAAAGAGAGAAAGAGCGAAAAAGAGAGAAAGAGAGAGAGAGAAATAAAGAGAGAAAAGAAGAGAGAAAGCAGCCTCATTCTGTTAACTGCTCCAAATTTAAAGGTGTGTCCCGCGGATCACAGCTGATGTACGGATCCTCCCCTCAGTGCATAATTAAATTAAATTATAATTATAAAGAAATAATAATTATAATTTCAAACTATAAATATATTAAATTCTTTACTGGGACTCCACCTTGTGAATTAATTCTGCTCAGGCAGCAGCTCTACCCTTTGAGCCACCGTCTGTAATGAAAAGCATAGCAAGATTTGGTAATCTTGACCTCTGTATTGCAGTAGAGAATTCAGAAGTGGATTATTCAGCTACAAAGAGGAGAGAGAGAAAAAGAGAGAGAAAAAGAGAGAGAGAAAGAGAGAGCAAGAGAGAGAAAGAGAAAGAAAGCGAATGAGAAAAAGAGAGAGAAAGAGAAAGAGAAAAAGAGAGAGAAAGAGAAAGAGAGAGAAAAAGAGATAGAAAGAGAGAGAGAAAAAGAGAGAGAAAGAGAAAGAGAGAGAAAGAGAGAGAAAGAGAGAGAGGAAGAGGGAAAAAGAGAGAGAAAGTGAGAAAGTGAGAAAGAGAGAGAAAGAGAAAGAGGGAAAGAGAGTGAAAAAGAGAGAGGGAAAAAGAGAGAGAAAAATGAAAGAGAGAGAAATAGAGAAAGAGAGAGAAGAAAGAGAGAAAGAGAGAGAGAGAGAGAAAAAGTGAGAAAAAGAGAGAGAAAGCGGCCTCATTCTGTTAACTGCTCCAATTTTAGAGGTGTGTCCTGCGGCTCACAGCTGATGTCCGGCTCCTCCCTTCAGTGCATAATTAAATTAAATTATAATTATAAAGAAATAATAATTATAATTTAAAATTATAAATTCTTTATAGGGATGGCCAGGACTCGAACTCGTGAATTAATTCTCCTTAGGTGGCAGCTCTAACCATTGAGCCACTGCCTGTAATGAAAAGCATAGGAAGATTTGGTAATCTTGACCTCTGTATTGCAGTAGAGAATTCGGAAGTTGATTATTCAGCTACAAAGAGGAGAGAGAGAAAGAGAGAGAAAAAGTGAGAGAAAAAGGTTGAAAAAGAGAGAGAAAAAGAAAAAGAGAGAGAGCGAGAGAAAGAGAGAGAGCGAGAGTGAGAAAGATAGAGAAAGAGAGAGAAAGACAGAGAAAGAAAGAAAGAGAAAGAGAGAGAGAAAGAGAAAGGGAAAGAGAGAAAGAGATAAAGTGAGAAAGAAAGAAAGAGAAAAAGAGAGAAAAAGAGAGAGAAAAAGAGAGAAAAAAAGAGAAAGAGAGAGAAAGAGAAAAAGAGAAAAAAAAAGAAAAAGAGAAAGAGAGAGAAAGAGAAAGAGAGAGATATCACACGCAGGCACTGCCTGAGTGAAGTCTCAGGTGACAGCGTGGCTCACGTCAGTTGCTGCGTGGAGCTGACACAGAGCACTTGTGTTCTACGGTGCTCCCTATCAGCTTCATGTAGCAGAGCTGAAAGTGTCGTGTGGATTACTTCGGACCTGCATTGTTGTTTGGGGATTAATAAAGAGGTAAATGAGGTGTTTTTTTGTCTTTTATTCCAAATAAAGGATTTTTCGTTGTGTGTGTTTATTTAATTTCACTTACAGGTTAATCATGGAAGGTATCTCGGGGAGACGCCTGTCATGATTAACCTAACCTTATTACCCCGATTGCCACCGCACCAGGGCAATTCAGGATGAGCCGAGTAGTGTCCCGAGACTGTCGCATTCAATGGATGCGGCAATTCCGGGCGGCTGCTGACTGATATTGTTAGGGTGGTGGGCTCCCCATAACGTGGTGCTCCCCATCCTGGCAATACCAGCCTCTAGCCGTGTGGCTTTATCTTGGCTGGTATCAAAATTGGGGGGGACCGTGGTTTTTTTTTAAATTATTTATTTATTTATTTTACTGTACGATATAGACCCGCCCACCGGCGGCTGTGATTGGTTGCAGTGAGACAGCTGTCACTCAGCGTGGGGGCATGTCCGACTGCAACCAATAATGGGCGCTGGTGGGCGGGGAAAGCAGGGAATACCAGATTGATTAATGAGCGCCAGTTATTTTCAAAAGAGGAAAAGCCTCCGGAGCTTTGTGACAGCTGTGCAGCTGATCGGTGAGTAGGAAAGAGAGAGGGATTGTGCTGGGGACGCAGGACGCATGCAAATACACAACGTGTGCACATAGCCTTACTGTGAAAATCCACGCTTTTGGTGATCAAACGTTATCGAACGGTAACTCGAACAACCGAACTTGAAGAAAATCGTTCGAGTTCGTCGAACGACTTGAACACCGCCCAAAATCACTCGAATTTGAAATGAGCGAACTGTTTGAATCAAACATCGCTCATCTCTAATTATATATTTATGTATACATATATATTACAGTACAGACCAAAAGTTTGGACACACCTTCTCATTCGAAGAGTGTTCTTTATTTTTCATGACTCTGAAAATTTTAGATTCCCATTGAAGGCATCAAAACTATGAATTAACACATGTGGAATGAAATACTTAACAAAAATGTGTGAAACAACTGAAAATATGCGTTATATTCTAGGTTCTTCAAAGTAGCCACTTTTTGCTTTGATTACTGCTTTTGGCATTCTCTTGATGAGCTTCAAGAGGTAGTCACTGGAAATTGTCTTCCAACAGTCTTAAAGGAGTTCCCAGAGATGCTTAGCACTTGTTGGCCCTTTTGCCTTCACTCTGTGGTCCAGCTCACCCCAAACCATCTCGATTGGGTTCAGGTCTAGTGACTGCGGAGGCCAGGTCATCTGGCGTAGCAACCCATCACTCTCCTTCTCAGTCAAATAGCCTTTACACAGCCTAGAGGTGTGTTTGGGGTCATTGTCCCCCCCCCACCCCGAAGAAGGAAGCGCCGAAACGCCAGCGTCGGGGAGCATCACGATCCTGTATCAGCGTCTGGTGCCATTGCAGCTATCAGGTAATGTGCCTGTTTGTACTTCTTTGTTCCCAGCAGTGCTCCTAATATGGCGTCATTGTACATATCACACGCTTTGATCTGCCTGTGTGTCTCTGATTAGGGCATTCTGCCTACCCAGCAGTAATTTTCACAGTGGCACCTGGCAAGGCTGCAGTGCTTATTTACTTCTAATCTTATTACATGATGATTAGACTTGCATATCGTTATCCTTGTCACAGCCACTGTCCCTGGTATCACTTAATAAGGGTTCTTTTGCTCTCTGGTTTACCCCCTTGTCCCAGAGTGCTAATATATTTTTGTATATATATATATATATATATATATATATATATATATATATATATATATACTTATATCCTCCATCTTGAGAGTTTATCACCTGGGGCACCCCCCCTTTACTAAGTACTAGTGATACCATTAACATCCAGATCTTTTTATTATGGTTTTTTTTCCATACCAATATCATCAAACCTGTCCTCTCTGTTCATCTACTAATTCTACCTTGTGTATTTTACCCTTCACTCTAGATTCTGTGAGTTTAACCCCTTAAGGACGAAGCCAGATTTGTACTTAATGCCCAGGCCATTTTTTGCAATTTTGACCAGTGTCACTTTATAAGGTTATAACTCTGGAACGCTTCAATGGATCCCGGTGATTCTGAGACTGTTTTTTCGTGACATATTGGGCTTCATGTTAGAGGTAAACTTAGGATGATATTTTTTTATTTTATTTGTGAAAAAATCTGAAATTAGACAAAAAAATTAAAAATTTTGCAAGTTTCAAACTTTTAATTTTTATGCCCATAAACCGGAGAGTTATGTCACACAAAATAGTTAATAAATAACATTTCCCACTTGTCTACTTTAGATCAGCGCAATTTTTGAAACAAAATTTTTTGGGGTTAGGAAGTTAGAAGGGTTCAAAGTTCATCAGCAATTTCCCATTTTTTCAACAAAATTTACAAAACCATTTTTTTAGGGACCACATCACATTTGATGTGACTTTGAGAGGCATAGATGACAGAAAATACCCAAAAGTGACCCCATTCTAAAACCTGCACCCCTCAAGGTACTAAAAACCACATTCAAGAAGTTTATTAACCCTTCAGGTGCTTCACAGGAACTAAAGTAATATGGAATGAAAAAAAATAAAAATTAACATTTTACCTAAAAATGTTAATTTAGCACTAATTTTCTTACTTTTTCAAGAGGTAACACCAAAAATTGGACCTCACACTTTGTTACCCACTTTCTTATGAGCGCGCCGATACCCCACATGTGCTCAGAAACCTTTGTTTGGGTAAATGGGAGGGCTTGGAATGAAAGGAGCAATATTTGAATTTTGGAAAGCAAAGTTGGCTGAAACAGATTGCGGGCACCATGTTGCTTTTACAGATCCCCTAAGGTACCTAAACAGCAGGAACCCCCCTCAAGTGACCCCATTTTGGAAACTAGACCCCTTAAGGCTTCTATCGAGGGGTATACTGAGCATTTTGGACCCACAGGTACTTCACAGATTTTGATAACATTACTTTGTCATATTGAAAATTGTAATTTTTTTCTCAAAAATGTTGATTTAGCATCAATTCTCTCACTTTTTCAAGAGGTAATTCCAAAAATTTGACCCAAATGTTTGTTACCCACTTTTTTATGAGCGCGGTGATACCTCACATGTGGTCTGAAACCTTTGTTTGGACAAATGGGAGGGCTTGGAACGAAAGGAGCAATATTTGAATTTTGGAAAGGAAATTTGGCTGAAAAAGATTGCGGGCACCATGTCGCATTTGGAGGACCCCTAAGGTACGTAAACAGCAAAAAACCACCACAAGTGACCCCATATTGGAAACTAGGCCTCTCAAGGAATTTATCTAGATGTTTGGTGAGTACCCTGAACCCCCAGGTGCTTCACAGAAGTTTATAACGTTGAGCCATGAAAATAAAAAAATAAAATTTTACCACAAAATTGTTACTTCAACCAGGTAGCTTTTTTTTTCACAAGGGTAACAGGAAAAAAATCACCATGAAATGTATTGTGCAATTTCTCCTGAGTTTGGTGATATCTTATATGTGGTGGAAATCAACTGTTTGGGGACACAGCAGGTCTTGGAAGGGAAGGAGTGCAATTTGACTGAACATTTGGCTGGAATAATTAGTGGACGCTATGTCGCATATGGAAAGCCCCTAAAGTGCCTAAACAGTGGAGGCCCCCCACAAGTGACCCCATTCTGGAATCAAGACACCTCAAGGCTTTTATCTAGGTGTATATTGAGCATTTTGAATCCACGAATACTTCACAAAATTTGATAAGCTTAGGTTGCCATATTGAAAATTTTCATTTTTTTCACAAAAATGTTTCTTTAGCATCACATTTCTCACTTTTTCAAGAGGCAACAACAAAACGTGGACCCCACAGGTTGTTATCCAATTTCTTGTGAGCGCAGGGATACCCCATATGTGGCCAAAAACCTCTGTTTGGATATATGGGAGGGCTTGGAATGGAAGGAGCACCATTTGAATTTTGGAAAAGTTGAAATAAATTGCGCGCACCATGTCACATTAGCAGGGCCTCTTGGGTACCTATACATTAGAAACCCCCCACAAGTGACTCCATTTTGGAAACTGGACCCCTCAAGGATTTTATTCAGAAGTATAGTAAGCATTTTGAATCCACAGGTACTTCACAAAAATGTTGCTGTAGCAACAAATGTCTCTCTTTTAGGCTATGTGGCCATGATCCAGCGACACGGCGTCCAGTACACAGTGTCAGCCTTCCTGCAGAGATGTGAGTGTTGTCCACGGGAGAACGCAGCTGCCCATGCCCACGATTTGGGTTCAGGCTGCTGTGGAGCTCTATGCTACCTGCAGAGCACACTCATCTCCGCAGCATAATTTGACATGCTGAGGCTCGGGAAGCTGCGCCACAGGTCAGTTTATGCTGCGGAGAAAAGAAGCACAGTGGGCATGGGATTTCTAAAAATCCTTCCAATGTGCTTCTACTGCACAACGCAGCGTTATGGACGCAGGGAAAACACTCTGCACCAAAAACGCTGCAAACCCTGATTGTGGGCACATAGCCTAAAATGCTACAATGGATGAATGGATAGGTGTCAAACATATATAACGTCCCACCCCCTGCATATTCTAAGCTGGCGCCCTTTAGTGCCTTTCATGTGGCACTAAAGGGTGCCTAGCCTTGTATTTAGCCCAAAAAGAAAAAAAAATAATTAAAATAAATGACGTGGGGTCCCCCCTATTTTTGATAGCCAGCTAGGGTAAAGCAGACAGCTGTAGCCTGCAAACCACAGCTGACAGCTTCACCTTGGCTGGTGATCAATTTGGAGGGCTCCCCAAGCTGTTTTTTTTTTTTTAATTATTTATAAATAATTAAAAAAAAAAACCAAACGTGGGGTCCCCCCAAATTAGATCACCAGCCAAGGTGAAGCTGATAGCTGGGGTCTGGTATTCTCAGGATGGGAAGAGCCATGGTTATTGGACTCTTCCCAGCCTAAAAATAGCAGGCCACAGCCGCCCCAGAAGTGGCGCATCCATTAGATGCGCCAATTCTGGCGCTTCGCCCCAGCTCATCCCGCGCCCTGGTGCGTTGGCTAACGGGGTAATAAATGGGGTTGATAGCAGGTGTGTAATGTCACCTGGCATCAAGCCCAGCAATTAGTTATGTCACGGCGTCTATCAGATACCCGACATAACTAATTGACAGTAATAAAAAAAAAATTGACAACAAAAAAAAATTTATTTGAAAAAACACTCCCCAAAACATTCCCTGATTGACCAATTTATTGAAAAGAAAAGAAAAAAAAAATCCGCTGTAATCCATTTGGACGTCCCATGTCGACTCTGGACCTTCTAGAATATGGGGGACACGTTCAGGGAACGTATCCCCCATTTTCTAGGAGGGCAGACCCTCCATTTCAGGAGAGTGGGTGCAAAGAATCTGCACCCACTCTCCCCGGGTCACAGCTGCAGACTCCGTGCAGCAGCAGCAGCCAGCGTCCTGAACACAGGAAGCTGACAGCCGCGCTCTGCACATGTGACCGGCGTCTGCTGTGAAGGAGCCGGAGGAGGGGGCCGCGGGGGATCAGCGCTCCGACAGGTTTGTATGACACCGGGGAACACCGGGGGGGATCCGGCAGGGCCTGGGGAGCAGGTTTCTGTCGCATGTGTGATGGCACATGCGACAGAAACCATAGGAAAGGGGGAAATGCGGCCGGCGCGCTGCTGTGATCGCCGGTGCGCGTGGCCATCTTGGATTTTCGGGAGGGGGTTGGGGGTCGGGGGGGGCACTTTGGGGATACCGAGGGGACCGGAGGGAACCGGGAAAAAGATTTATCTCCCATCTGGCATGTTTGATCATGCCAGATGGGAGATAAATCATTTTTTACCGGCACGGTCATTTACTGTAACCTGATCATCGGTATACGGTGTATACCGGTCATCAGGTGAGCGGGGACCGGAAAAACCGGCCAGAATCATGATCTCCAGGGTCTCAGCTACCCCCGGCAGCTGAGACCCCGGACATTTTCCGACTCTGGGGGGCGCTAGACCCTTTTTTCCGACCGCCGTTAAAAAGCGGCGGATCGGAAAAAGTACCCTAATATGCCGCCGTTAAAAGGCGTATCGGCGGTCGTTAAGGGGTTAAATATATCAGTGACAGTGCCCTATATCCATTGATGATTAGAACCTCTTGGCATATGCCCTATGTAGAGTCCTATCTTTGATAACAATTCCTACACACCTATATACAGCACTTATATACATACTAGAAGGTGGCCCGATTCTACGCATCAGGTATTCTAGAATTTACGTATTGTGTAGTTCATGTATGATT
Organism: Anomaloglossus baeobatrachus; assembly: GCF_048569485.1. NCBI lineage: Eukaryota > Metazoa > Chordata > Amphibia > Anura > Aromobatidae > Anomaloglossus > Anomaloglossus baeobatrachus. The sequence goes on from NC_134354.1 coordinate 162,096,360, forward strand.
TTTGTTATAGATATAGATATATATATATATATATATATGTATATATAGATGTTGTTCTGTGTAGTTACCAAGTGTTTGTGTAGGGCACTGTACATGTTCTGGGTGTTGTCTGGGTGTGGCGGGGGGTGAGAGCGGTGTTGTATGTGTGTTGCGTTGTTTGTGGAGCGCTGTGTGTCTGTCGCGTTGTGTGTGTGTTGCGCGGTTTGTGTGGGTGTGGTGTGTTTTGGGGGGAGGTATGTTTTGTGCAATGTGTGTGTTGTGCGGTATGTGCGTATATTTATGTATGCCGCGGTGTTTGTGTGTTGGGTGTTGTGTGTGTTCAGCGTTGTCTGTGTGTGTGGGTGTCTGTGTATGGCGGTGTTTGTGGTTCCCTGTGTGTGTGTGTGTGTGGGTGTGTGTGTGTTGGGGGGAGGTGTGCACCTCCCATCGTGCTCCATCCCCCATGCTGCACACCCCCATCATGCCCCATCCCCTATGCTGCGCATTACCCATCGTGCTCCATCCCCCATGCTGCACACCCCCCATCGTGCTCCATCCCCCATGCTGCGCACTCCCCATCGTGCTCCATCCTCCATGCTGCGCACTCCCCATCGTGCTCCATCCTCCATGCTGCGCACTCCCCATCATGCTTCATCCCCCATGCTGCGCACCCCCCATCGTGCTACATCCCCCATGCTGCGCACTCCCCATCGTGCTACATCCCCCATGCTGCGCACTCCCCATCATGCTACATCCCCTATGCTGTGCACCCCCCATCGTGCTACATCCCTCATCGTGCTACATCCCCCATCGTGCTACATCCCCCATGCTGCGCACTCCCCATCGTGCTACATCCCCCATGCTGCGCACCCACCATCGTGCTCCATCCGCCATGCTGCACACTCCCCATCGTGCTACATCCGCCATGCTGCGCACTCCCCATCGTGCTACATCCCCCATGCTGCGCACTCCCCATCGTGCTACATCCCCCATGCTGCGCACTCCCCATCGTGCTACATCCCCCATGCTGCGCACTCCCCATCGTGCTACATCCCCCATGCTGCGCACCCGCCATCGTGCTCCATCCGCCATGCTGTGCACTCCCCATCGTGTTACATCCCCCATGCTGCGCACTCCCCATCGTGCTACATCCCCCATGCTGCGCACCTCCCCATCGTCCTACATCCCCCATGCTGCGCACTCCCCATCGTGCTACATCCCCCATGCTGCGCACCTCCCCATCGTCCTACATCCCCCATGCTGCGCACTCCCCATCGTGCTACATCCCCCATGCTGCACACTCCCCATCGTGCTACATCCCCCATGCTGCGCACTCCCCATCGTGCTACATCCCCCATGCTGCGCACTCCCCATCGTGCTACATCCCCCATGCTGCACACTCCCCATCGTGCTACATCCCCAATGCTGCGCACTCCCCATCGTGCTACATCCCCCATGCTGCGCACCCCCCATCGTGCTACATCCCCCATGCTGCGCACCTCCCCATCGTGCTCCATCCCCCATGCTGCACACTCCCCATCGTGCTCCATCCCCCATGCTGCGCACTCCCCATCGTGCTTCATCCCCCATGCTGCACACTCCCCATCGTGCTACATCCCCCATGCTGCGCACTCCCCATCGTGCTACATCCCCCATGCTGCGCACTCCCCATCGTGCTACATCCCCCATGCTGCGCACCCCCCATCGTGCTCCATCCCCCATGCTGCGCACTCCCCATCGTGCTACATCCCCCATGCTGCGCACTCCCCATCGTGCTAAATCCCCCATGCTGCGCACTCCCCATCATGCTACATCCCCTATGCTGTGCACCCCATCATGCTACATCCCCCATGCTGCGCACCCCCTATCGTGCTACATCCCCCATGCTATAATAGTTCTCCTATTATACTCAGAGAGGAATATAATAGGAGGACTGTAATAGGAGGAGTAGTCCTGGGGGGAGAGGAGTATAATGCCGGCTCCCTGCACATGTGTACCAGGAGCCGGTGTACACTGGTAACTATGATACACATCGGGTAACCAAGGGACCTTAGTTACCCGATGTGTATAATGGTTACCAGCGTTCACGGCCTCCGTCAAGATCCCAGCATTTCAAGGTTATGTCTGGCGCTGCTGGGATCCTGACGGAGCCGGTGTACACTGGTAACTATGATACACATCAGGTAACCAAGGGACCTTAGTTACCCGATGTGTATAATGGTTACCAGCGTTCACGGCCTCCGTCAAGATCCCAGCATTGCAAGGTTATGTCTGGTGCTGCTGGGATCCTGACGGAGCCGGTGTACACTGGTAACTATGATACACATCGGGTAACCAAGGGACCTTAGTTACCCGATGTGTATAATGGTTACCAGCGTTCACGGGCTCCGTCAAGATCCCAGCATCGCAAGGTTATGTCTGGCGCTGCTGGGATCGTGACGGAGCCGGTGTAGAAGCAAGCGATATCCCAGGATGTTGTGAGTGTGTGGATGTGATGTGTGAGGTGTGTGTGAGAGTGAGTGTGATCTGAAGTGTGTGTGTGTGCTCACCTGAGAGTCGGAGCTCCGTGTCAGTTGGGCCAGATCCGTGTGGGGGGGCGGGGCCATGGCGAGCCCAGCGGCCAATCAGCTTTGTGTCACCGTAAGGACACAATTTTGGAGCATGACAGACAGACAGACAGACAGACAGACAGAATAAGGCAATTATATATATAGATATACATTTTTATACTGACCTCTTATCTTCTTTTATCTATTTATTTTGCACCTTGCACTTTATGATTGTTCAGTAACCATAATTCCTGGACACATCAACGTATTGGTCAAAGATTTGTCTATCTACAATATACACTTGTCCCTTTATGATTAACTGACAATGTACTTTACTGTATCTATACATCTATTGGTTTGAGATATAACTTTATGAACTCCCATATGGTTGTATTCGGTATCCTTGATCATATATAATGTTGTGATACATTCTTCAGTCTTATTATTTTTATATATATACTCCATATTTACATTGCACTTTGAGACAAAGATCATATTATCGTATGGATAGTGATGCCTATTGTCCAGCTCCGGCTGTGTCTCTTGAGATAAATGGTTTTAAATGAATTAATAAAATATTTTGTGTGCATTATAGACCTTTGTATTTGTTTTTTTTCTTTTTTGGTCTTGATATTTATTTATATGTATAAATATATACTATAAATATATTGCCCTTACCATTCATTAAAATCCAATCAAACATTGTAACCGGTTGTTTTTGTAAATAGCAATTTGCAATCTTTTATCAATGAAATCCCTAGGTAAAAGATATATGACGTATACAGATGTTGCAAGTGTTAAACTTTAGGGCCTGATTCACATGCCGATATTTATTGAGTTTGTTCTATTGGATTAATGAACATATTCATTTTTTCATTATTTTCTACCCATAAAATAATAAAAATCCAAAGAATAATGATTAGCGCTCAAACCCAATATCCTATAATTCTGCAGCTAGATTTTAATACAAAAACCCCTTAATTTGCCTAGGGTCAGACTAGAAAAAATGCATAGAAATAAATTCCTATATATAAAATCTGCGCTGAATTAAAGGTTTAATTTTTTTCTATCTGAAGGTGGTAAGCCGCCGGCCTGGGCTCCACATACTTTTAGAAAATATTTTTTTTAGGGTTTCTAGAGTATAAGTACTGTAAGTTTATGTGTTTTTATGTGACCTTTTGTTTGTTTAATCGGAATATTATTTGCACCATTGGAACAAGGATAGAAATAAAAATTAAACCGTTAACTCAGCGCAGATTTTATATTTAGGAATTTATTTCTATGCACTTTTTTCTACTTTATACACATATACTACTTGTTTTCATTTCTCAGTACACTTCTCACACAGTCACATCACATCTTTGCTCATTATCACATATAAGCTGGGAGAAGTGTCTGATATATACTGTAATCCGATTACCCCTATTCACCAGACAAAGCCCAAAATAGTGTCTGTAACCTATATCTCACCCATAATACACCTGCATATTATTTAACTGTGTAGGAAAGAAGGTGTAGCACACTATTTTTCTATACAGTAGAGCACTGCAAAAAAATCTAAATCATGCAGTATAATTCTTTTTCCCGTTAGCTCCCTAGAGTGGCAAGCATTCAGACTTTGGCTATAGTATCTCCAGAGTCTACACTGTTGAGTAAATAGATGAAAATGATGACCAAAAAGCATGAAAGCACTCCATCCACGATAAGGTGTACCTCATATCGATGGGCCATAGCTCTAATGACTCACCTCTCCAGGAGTCCAGACAGTTGTCAAATGAAATGGGGAAGCGATAGGATCCATACTTAGCTCATAGTGAAATCCGTTTTTTGAAAGTTGGGTGGATCACATCAGGGAGCACTACATGCCATGTCATTTCACCTTCATAAACACAGAAATTATTCTTCCATCTTGAAGCAATAAATAATAATGGTCACCAATTATTTTTTCTCTACTTTCTTCACTTTATGGGTACTCTCACATCAACGTATAACATGGCCGAGTTACTATTTTTTATATATAATGTAGGAACCTACAAACATGAGGTCCCATGACGAGGGTTGTAGGCTTCTGTATTCTGGCCATAATACTAACTAAAACCTCATAATTTTTATTTTTTTTATACAGGATACAGCCAAGCCCCTTTATGTTAGGCCTTGCATATTAGAGTTCTTGTCCCTGTATGTTGCACAGATGGAGTTCGACTTGGCAGCCCGCCTGATCTAATAGTATGGGTGTCACCTAATAGGCTGCAGGCTAGTGACTGTGCATCTGCATATGTGAACAGTGCTCTATGCAAGCCATCAGTGTGCAGTTTTATCATCCAGCAATCGCTCCCTCCATGTTTTGGAAGTGTGTGTGTGATTTGCTCTTCCTGCATCTGTGATGCCTCCACTTAGTGGGGGTTTGGCTGCATCCTGCTAGAGTATTAGTTTTTGGCTGGGCAGTTTATAACTGCAGCCCTTTTTTTGCTGTAAGTAAATACTTAATTTTTGGAGGATATTTATTCATTATGTTGCTATTGTTTTATTATGAAAAGTAAAGAAAAAAAGTGGAGAAAGAAGTTAAGGGAAAAGAATGTAATTTTTTTTTTCAGAAGAAACACTTGGAATAAAAAAATATGAAAAGAAAAGTCAGAAGAAGCAAAAAAGCTTTGTATGAAAAAAATTACAGTTACGTTCACTCTACTAATGCACTACTTATGAAGATACTCAGCGATATTATTGTTTTTCTGCAATAGAAAAAAGGACATCACCAACATTTTGACGTCCGCTCCCCTAGAGCGCAAATTATGAAGCAACTTAGCATTATTATTTTTTCTGCAAGAGAAAATGGATGTCATTAACACTGCGACATCCATTCTCCAAATTTGCTACTTATGAAGCTACTTGTCGCTAACTGTAATTATTTTTCTAGAAGAAAAAAATGCTAAAACCAACACTGCAATGTCCAATCCCGTAATGTGCTACCTATGAAATTATTTGGCGCTATTTTTTTTTTTTGCAAGAGAAAAACGGATGTCACTAACACTGTGACGTGAGCTCCCCTAATGCGCTACTTCTCTACCTATAAAAGCTGCTCAATATTAACTACTATTATTTTTTCTACAAAAATATCAGACATGACCAGGAGTGCAAAGTCCACTATTCTACTCACAGAAAAAAAAGAAAAGGTCCCTTGGCACAGACTCTGATCAGCAGCAATACCCATCAGAGCACGGAAAGCGCACACGTTAATGTCACAAATAAAACTGCGCCAAAAATTGAGCATGTAGCTCAGCAGAAAATGAAATTGAGGTATGCACGCAGGATGCATACATGGTAAAGGACCCCCCCCAAAAAAGTATGATAAAACTTCAATTGTGAAGTGAGGGGTTTGGGTGTAAGGAGGGATCTGGAACAGGGATTTGGGACTGCAGTGATCACAGATCAGTTACACAAACAGCAAAGCACAGACCAAAGCACAGAGGAGCACGGAAGATTGCAGGAAATCCAGAAGGATCGCACTGGTCAACAATAATTTTTATTTTCTTCTCAGGTACACATGGGGTATACAACCACTCTGTATACCAGATCAGAAGAAAAGATGGCATGCAGAGGGCGATCATAATTTTAAATCAAATCTTCTGACGATTGGTCATGAATCATTGATCAGCCAATCGGCTCTTAAAGAGTGGTGATGTCGCAATCACCCCATACCTTTTTACGAGAAAAATAATTCAGTTTTGACTTTTTTCTCTATATGTAGTTTATTATGAGAGGTAATTCATTTTATAGTTTGATGCATTAGTCTTGTACAAACGCAGGGTTACTAAATGGTTTTTATTCTGTACATTTATGAATGCGGTGATGGTAAGTACATTGCTTTTATTTTTTAATGGAGAAAAAGGCAGTGATTTGACTTTTTATGTGTGTTTAATTTTTAATATATTAGGTTCCTTACGGGACTTGAACCTGCAATAATCTGATCACTCATAATATAATATATTCTGTAATAATATCATGGTATTGTATTATACAGTCAAAATAGAGGTCTATTCTAAAAAAATTATGTCTCCTTGCAATCAAATAGTGGTGGCCAAAAGGAGATGATGCACGTGTTCACTGTCTCCATCTTAGTTGTTTTATAGTTGCTGTTAGCAAATAACAGCAGCATTTAGATGGTTAATGGCAGTGATCAGAGCTTAGTTCCATCCACTGCTGTTAGCCACAGATGCCACACAGCAAGCATCTACCGCTGAGGCTGCTAAACACACAGTAATCCCAGTGTTGACCAACATATACAGTATGCCATTTTGTGTTAAGGGGTTAAAAGTTATGCTTACCTTTCTTCAGTAACATGAAATAGTCTATATAGTTCATTTACAGACTTCAGAACATTTTCTCGAGCTTCAATGGCTATATAGAGGATGGTCTTCTGTGGTGCATGATTACACACTAACTATGGCAAAAACAATGTACCAATTAACTTATCATTGACAGATCTCCTATCATAAAGTGGTTTAGGGAAAATGTAAAAACAGCTTTGGATATAACAAGAGAAAAATCAATAAGGACAGAGGCAATCTGATAACTGAGCATTTGGGTCCTCAGACATAAAAAATATTATGAGCAAGAAGGCCTGCGGAGACACCATCACATGTTTCTCAACGCTGGCAGGAAACTAGCCAGGTCTTTCACCGGGAAGGACCAACCACGGGAAGGGCAGTCTCCAGTCAAGGAGACCACCTATGCCAAACATGGTATCCATCCACAGACAGCCGTTTCGGGGTATTTCCCCTCATCAGTGTGGAGTAGGAATCTGGCTAGTGGGACATTGAATAGTAAAAGACTATGTGAGCAAGGATGGTTGACCTTAGGGAGATCAACATCCACCACTGCGGAGTCACCATCACGTGTTTCTCAACGCAGTGATTCTAGAGCAATGCCTCCTGGGAAATATTCAAAGCAAGAAGGCCTGCGGAGACACCATCACATGTTTCTCAACGCTGGCAGGAAACTAGCCAGGTCTTTCACCGGGAAGGAACAACCACGGGAAGGGCAGTCTCCAGTCAAGGAGACCACCTATGCCAAACATGGTATCCATCCACACACAGCCGTTTCGGGGTATTTTTTCGTTTGTGAACCCTCCCCAACCACACCTATTGCCAATCCATATCATACGCATAAATAGCCTGGGTCTCAGCTTCACACAGCAGTTTCTGCTATTACATGTATTCCCCTTACATAGTCACTGGTGTGCATACCTTATCTCCCCATAGTGATGTTTTTTTAGGTTTTTGCACCCAGTTCGGACTTAGAATGGTGTTCCAAACGTTATTCCTATTTGTTAGTATTTTTTCGTTTGTGAACCCTCCCCAACCACACCTATTGCCAATCCATATCATACGCATAAATAGCCTGGGTCTCAGCTTCCCATACACGGTAAGTTTTTTAACTGCATGAAAGGACACACACAAGTTAGGGACCCCAACATAGAGAAATACTTTGGCGTAGTGTTGGGGCTCTATTGCATTGATCAATTCAGTAGCTAAATTTCTCTTAATTCATATGTTCATGGCAGTAATGCAGATTCCATTTTTCACATATTCACTCTTGCATATAGCTATTGGATTTTTCAAGTCAGTATTCACACAGCAGTTTCTGCTATTACATGTATTCCCCTTACATAGTCACTGGTGTGCATACCTTATCTCCCCATAGTGATGTTTTTTTTAGGTTTTTGCACCCAGTTCGGACTTAGAATGGTGTTCCAAACGTTATTCCTATTTGTTAGTATTTTTTCGTTTGTGAACCCTCCCCAACCACACCTATTGCCAATCCATATCATACGCATAAATAGCCTGGGTCTCAGCTTCCCATACACAGTAAGTTTTTTAACTGCATGAGAGGACACACACAAGTTAGGGACCCCAACGTAGAGAAATACTTTGGCGTAGTGTTGGGGCTCTATTGCATTGATCAATTCAGTAGCTAAATTTCTCTTGATTCATATGTTCATGGCAGTAATGCAGATTCCATTTTTCACATATTCACTCTTGCATATAGCTATTGGATTTTTCAAGTCAGTATTCACACAGCAATTTCTGCTATTACATGTATTCCCCTTACATAGTCACTGGTGTGCATACCTTATCTCCCCATAGTGATGTTTTTTTAGGTTTTTGCACCCAGTTCGGACTTAGAATGGTGTTCCAAACGTTATTCCTATTTGTTTCAGGGTATTTGACCCCTGGGATTCTAGGCAATGTCCCACTATCCAGATTTCTACTCCACACTGATGAGGGGCAAACACCCCGAAACGGCTGTCTGTGGATGGATACCATGTTTGGCATAGGTGGTCTCCTTGACTGGAGACTGCCCTTCCCGTGGTTGTTCTTTCCCGGTGAAAGACCTGGCTAGTTTCCTGCCAGCGTTGAGAAACATGTGATGGTGTCTCCGCAGGCCTTCTTGCTTTGAATATTTCCCAGGGGGCATTGCTCTAGAATCACTGCGTTGAGAAACACGTGATGGTGTCTCCGCAGTGGTGGATGTTGATCTCCCTAAGGTCAACCATCCTTGCTCATATAGTCTTTTACTAGGCAATGTCCCACTAGCCAGATTCCTACTCCACACTGATGAGGGGCAAATACCCCGAAACAGCTGTCTGTGGATGGATACCATGTTTGGCATAGGTGGTCTCCTTGTCTTTAGACTGCCCTTCCCGTGGTTGTTCCTTCCCAGTGAAAGACCTGGCTAGTTTCCTGCCAGCGTTGAGAAACATGTGATGGTGTCTCCGCAGGCCTTCTTGCTTTGAATATTTCCCAGGGGGCATTGCTTTAGAATCACTGCGTTGAGAAACATGTGATGGTGTCTCCGCAGTGGTGGATGTTGATCTCCCTAAGGTCAACCATCCTTGCTTACATAGTCTTTTACTAGGCAATGTCCCACTAGCCAGATTCCTACTATACACTGATGAGGGGCAAATACCCCGAAACGGCTGTCTGTGGATGGATACCATGTTTGGCATAGGTGGTCTCCTTGACTGGAGACTGCCCTTCCCGTGGTTGTTCCTTCCCGGTGAAAGACCTGGCTAGTTTCCTGCCAGCGTTGAGAAACATGTGATGGTGTCTCCGCAGGCCTTCTTGCTTTGAATATTTCCCAGGGGGCATTGCTCTAGAATCACTGCGTTGAGAAACACGTGATGGTGTCTCCGCAGTGGTGGATGTTGATCTCCCTAAGGTCAACCATCCTTGCTCACTTAAAAAATATTATGGGCTTCTTTACCACAAAGACAACACAATTTATTTTTCAGTCTCCTAATATGACCACCATCATTTTAAGTTATTAGCGTACTGTGTTATGGAGCTTAAAGCCTAACCGTCATTTTAATTTTTATTTTATAGTACACATAAAAATAAGCAATCTTGTAATATACAGTATTTTTTCATAAAAATTTGCTTCTTTCTCTGCTAGCATTGATCAGTCAATATTAAAATTCTCAATTGTGAGGTAAAATCTGTATTCTGGCAGAGAAACAGATTTGTTTGAAAAGATATAGTACAAAGTTGCTTATTTTCATGTGTTCTATTGATTTATGAAATACAAATTAAAATGACGGTTACACTTTAAAGCTGTTCTCATTACGTCAGCATTCTAATTCCCTTTGAATTATCATCTCTCTATGCAATTGGAATGAATGCATTGCTTTATCAACATATTGCACAATGGCCAACGTGTTCATTGCTGCCAATTCTGTAAATAAATTGCAATATTTTGTCATACTCAATTTTGGGACTTATTAAATATTACGACTAGAGATTGGCAAAATTATTCAAGTGGAATTGAATTCTATTGCAATTTTACAAAAATCTGGAGAATACAAATTTTTTTTTTGCATTTCATCTTGCTAAACAGTAGAAAAAAGAAAGAAATACATACATCACTGCTCACATCTCTGTCCTTGCTACCATTTGTACCTTGTTTCCTGTCCGGGCTTCACAAATGCCGCATCTCTGTCATGGTGTTAACTTCAGGTTAGAACTTTCAACAGTGAGAAGGTTCCAGAAGATTACTGTGCATGAAGGCCAAAGTTAGATGCAGCAAAATTGAGGTTCAGAGAACAAGACGGCAGGCAGGGAGCAACAGTGGCAGGAGGAGAAATGAGTGATATGACGTGTATGATTTTTTTTACAATTGACATTAATTATAGGAACATAATAGATAACAGTCATTTTGTGGAGAATAACTTTGCTGCAATTCAGATTTCCAGGTTAAATTCGCACGATTTGGAAAATTCAAATTTTGTGAGATCTGTTAATCTCTAATTACAACCCCAACAAACTGCAAAGAATACCAAAAACAAGTTTTATTGGTATTACTACTATAATTCCTCACTGGTATGCCTCTACTGGTGGACATATCAAAATTATCCTAAGATCAATCTTCCTAGAGATCGTTCATCCATCAAGTCACCATGGCTTGGGATTGAGCTAAAGGACTTAAAAAAAAGTACCTCTACTAATCCTCTGTAGTGCAGTGATTATGTTGCTGTGATGCTGATTGCATATTTCATCACATGGACACTTATTACTATGGTTGATGGACACATCTCCTTAAAGTTATGATACTATTATATAATATTTTACACTGCATTAAATGTGTTTTTAGCTGTTGGATGATTTGCATGCATTTTGTTGAGTACATACAGTGTTAATAGTTCAGACTAGCCTCAGTGGGGAGTTGTACTGATGTACCTCAGTCAGTGAGGTTCTCATTAGTAAGCTGGGAACTGAGAGTATCTGTGATCGACCGTAGTGTTACTCCTCGACATGCACGGTCCTTACGGGGAAGATGGAGCTTTCCATAATGATTTGCTGGATTGTTTTGACTTATAAGGAAAGCAATATATCATCTCATGTAACGGGAAAGTGTCTATCTCTGTATTCTGCAAGTAAAACATTCATAAAGTTTTGTGCCTACTGTCTCATGTACATAATTCTCACCAAGTTAATGATAAGTGAAGAAAAGTTCATTTTCAGACTTTGGTCTCCCTCAGATAATTTTACTTCATTAGATGACACATCCTTGCGACTAAAGATGAAGGGACCCATGGAAGTTTGGATTCTCCTGGTTCTCTTAGTTCAGCTGAACTATAGATAAAGTTCAGTTCAGAACTTGGGTTTTTGTGTTTCTTTGTACATACAGAGGAACTTTGGATTAAGAGTAACTTGGTTTGAGAGTGTTTTTCAAGACAAGCAAAGCTTTTTACAAATTTATAACTTGGTTTAAGATCAGTGATTTACAATAAGAGCAAATACTCACCGTGCACACTTCTGGTTCTGTCCTTTCACCGCTCTCTGACCTGCTCTGAAGGTAACTTTTTGTACATATGTATTGTATAATGTATACAGTATACCACTGTACAGTATATACTATATAGCATATCTATCAATTTGCATTTGTGGATACAGTATTATACTTTCTTTCTGCTAACCAGTACAACACATTACTTGTACTATGATCTAATTGCCTGGACAGTATTCCTACCCCATTATTTGGTTTAGTTCTGCTCCCATCATGGGGAGAATAGATTTGGGGTGTGTTTTTGTGTATTGTACTAGAATAAAGGTTATCATATTTATACATCATTTTTTCTCTGTATAGTACCTCCTGCACACCAACAATTGTATTGTGAGTGCAGTTTAATTTGTTTTATATGTTTTTTACTGTACTGTACTGTATTTTATATTAGTGTACTGTGATAATTTTATATGAATGCATGATATTATTTTGTATCACTGTAATAAATTTGTATAAATACATAAATACAGTAAATATTTTTGGGTTGTGGAATGAATTGTCTGAGTTTCAATTATTTCCTATGGTAAAATTCACTTTGATATAAGAGTAACTTGGTTTAAGAGCACAATCCCAGAACCAATTATGCTCGTAATCCAAGGTTTCACTATATTACATCCAAAAACGTTGCTTTACCCCCAGTGAGAGCCATTTGAAGACTGCAAACAACTCGCACTAGGCCGAGCAACGTGCTTCATAAAGTGATGCTTCATAAAGTGATTACAATACGAAGGACATTCGAACTCCAAATTCGGACACTGATTTTTTGTAAATCCCATGTTCAATACAAAACTCAAACTTTACAATTCGGTTTTACTCATCTCTATTTGTGACATGCCATCACTATATATGAAATGTCACTACACCCTTTTCCTCACTTCACAATATGAGGAATCATTAGGGAGTATATTACAATTATTGGGCAAGTTAGTAATTTTATCATTTCATAATTGTTATGCATATCTTCTGATTTCTGGCTGTATAAAAGTAAATACTATTGGTTTGAAGCATGTCAAGTGATGTCTATTTTTGTAATGGGGGAGGAGTGGCCAAAGGATATCAACATCCTTTATCAAGGTGTGAAGAATTATTAGGAAGCTTGTTTTTCACAGGCAAAATGAGTCAACAAGGAAACTTAACAGACTCTAAAAAGTCCTACAGAGTAAAATAGCACTCTTGAAATTGCTAATATATTGGGGCAGAATCAAAGAACAATCACAAATTTTGTGTTGAATATTCAATAGGGTCACAAAAAAAATGTGTTGAGACAAAGACAAATATTAACTGCCAAATATTTGAGAAGAATCAAAGGTGAGTTGACCACGAACCCATTATCCTCCAATGCTGTCATAATCCAGAACTGGAAGCTCCCTGGAATGACCAGTAGTAAAAGGTATTATGGACTCCGAAACATGGCTAAAGTAATAAAGGCAAAAACCTGATCACCACTGAACAAGACACTAAATTTGAAATGTCAAGATTGGGTCAAAAAATATCTGAAGACAGATTTTTTAAAGGTTTTATGTACTTTTTAGATGAGTGACTCCTGACAAACTAGATGTATGGGCCCATGGCTGAATTAGTAACTGGCACAGACATCTACTTTAAATGACATGACAGCAAGGTAGAGGTGGGGTACTGCTATGGGATGGTATTATTAACCCTAGAATGCGTACCTGGGGCCTCGCAGGCCTGCTAGGTCATTTGTTTTCTATGGTAGATTGTTATGCTTGCGCATTCTAGGGTTAAAGATGAGCTAGTGTGACCTGGTTGGCTTTAAGATGGACTTACAATCATCTTCCAAACCTGCTGTCAATTTTTAGAAGAGACTTTCTTCAAACAGTGGAAGAAGAAAAAGTCTTCATACTTCCATAAAATCATGACAATGCTGCCCTCATGACAATGCTCCATCGCATGCATCGAAGTCCTTCCCTGCTTGGCTAATCAGTATAATATGCCTTAAAGATGAGAGATACGGTAATGACAAAGCCACCTTACTCACCTAACCTAAACCTATTTGACGTGGAGAGGACTGTGGAAAAACCAAGCGCAAATAGGGTTTTACCCTAATATGTACGGGGTAAGGAGGGGGGAGTAAGAATACTCACCGTATGTAGTTGTGAGAGTCACAACTACTATGAACGCAAGTGATGTGGATCCCAGGCAGCAGCCACCAGCAGACAGCAGATCACAGAGAGTAAAGGAGAGAGGTGTTCATTTGCTGCGCCAAAGAGATCACTCCAGTAGATGTTCAGATTAATGCCACTTTATTAATCATATAGGTCAACGCGTTTCCGGAGCATCTGCCCCCTTCATCAGGACCATCAAGAACAAGAAACATCAAATTTGTGATGACAGTGAGTCTCTCTACCTCCTTCACTCTGCTCCTTTTCTGCCTCCTTTCTCCGGGAGTTACAATAGGCAGCGGTAATCAGATCCCTCAATGAGCTAGCAATCCATTGTCTCTTCGGCAGGATGGATTTTTTTCAGTTTTTCAGAGTGATTGATGAGTTTGGGGGGCTTTTTACTTTTGATGATTGGGGGACACTTCTCTCTTCTTCTCTCCCGTGTAGCTACAGACTTCTTTCATGGTAAATCCCACGGGCCCGTGGGATTTACCATGAAAGAATGCTGTAGCTACACGGGAGAGAAGAAGAGAGAAGTGTCCCCCAATCATCAAAAGTAAAAAGCCCCCCAAACTCATCAATCACTCTGAAAAACTGAAAAAAATCCATCCTGCCGAAGAGACAGTGGATTGCTAGCTCATTGAGGGATCTGATTACCGCTGCCTATTGTAACTCCCGGAGAAAGGAGGCAGAAAAGGAGCAGAGTGAAGGAGGTAGAGAGACTCACTGTCATCACAAATTTGATGTTTCTTGTTCTTGATGGTCCTGATGAAGGGGGCAGATGCTCCGGAAACGCGTTGACCTATATGATTAATAAAGTGGCATTAATCAGAACATCTACTGGAGTGATCTCTTTGGCGCAGCAAATGAACACCTCTCTCCTTTACTCTCTGTGATCAACCTAAACCTATTGACAGTTTCAGGCCATTTTGAAACAGGAGACTTATGGTGAAGAAAACAGTACACCTCTCTGAACAGTGTCTAGAATACTGTAGTATTATAGCCCAAAAATTGATTGTCAACAAATTAAGAAACTGACAGACTCCATCATGTATGGCAAGCTTAGAAAGAAGGGCTGCTCACTAATGTTTTTTGGAAATGCAGAAATGTAATTTTGTAAATGTCGAGTTTGGCTATTTTTCTACATTGATGAGATGAAAATAAACAATTTATATGGGAACAGTTATTATTATTATTATTATTATTTATTATTATTAAAGCGCCATTTATTCCATGATAGGGACAAGTACAATAATCATAAACAATACAAGGCACAGACTGGTACAGGAGGAGAGAGGTCCCTGCCCGCGAGGGCTCACAGTCTACAAGGTTACATTTTCATTTGATTATATAATAATTCTGGACACTAATAGTTGCCTAATAATTATCCACACATGGATATGTGGCACTCTGTGCCTGGATCACCACAAAGATGAGCTGCATGTATTGTATATTTGAATGTGTATAACATGTACTGCCAGCTTTAATGAGATTTAGTTTCTCTGCTGTTCACTACATACACATATTTGCCTACACTGCCTTACTGGGGCTGCTCACCTGGTCAGCAAATAAGGCTTGTGAATGATCCCCAGAAGGAGAGGGAGTAGCTTGGAGTGTGAGGAGAAGTCAATGTGCGTGTGAGGGCACAGTAAAATGGAGACGGTCCTGGACTCAGGTGGCTTTTGAGTCATCTGAAGGCACCAACTGAAAAGGCAGGGTATCAGTCCATAGGCCACCTAGACTTTCAGGGTCAGTGGCAAACTGAGAGACTGCTTGGAGTCTTTTTATAAGGAACATTAAATTGCTCAGGAGCTCAGCCATGTCATTGAGTCTGGAAATGTCTACAAGCTATGGTAAGTTTTACTATAGGATGCAAGTTGTCTGCTCGCCGGAAGGGATCTGGGATGCTGAATTTGTCTGGCTTGAAAATCCCAGGATTTCAAGATACCTTTCCCAGGAAGGGAAGTAGCACCAGGAAGATTCCACTACAAAACAGTAGAGAAACTAAACTCTCATTGGGGCAGGTCAGACTGACATAATAGTGAATGCTGTATGGAATGTTCTGGACTGTTTTTCAGAGCTTCAGCAAAAGGTAAAATCTCTCTTTCCAGCCTCTGGCTTATTATTCCCTGCTGTGTTATCCCTACACTAATTTCCCCAGAAACCAGCCCTAGTTGGGGGATTGAGGGGATAACTCTCTGGCACTGTGCATCATCAACTAACTCCTGGGGACCTTCACCAGTGCCTGGCCATACCAAAGCCAAACAACTCAACTGGTATCATGAACTGTTTATTTTCCTCTTCCTTGTTTATACTATTATTTAACCCCCGTATGGCAACATCACCACTCGGACCACATGACCCTGCTCCATGACATCAGAGGCCTACTGGGGGTGGCAGAGATATTCTTCTAAGAAAGATAAAAACTCACTTTTACATTCTTAAATTTATTAACCATTTGGATTGACCAACAGTTATATATTATTATATTATAGTTATATAATATATTATATATTATAGTTATTTAATAATAATATAATCATAAAAAATAAAAAATTGCTTAATAATTGTGCACACAGTATACATGTAGTATACTGCTGGAGTCAAATCAAACGACAGGATGTATTTACAAAAAGAATATAATATCTTACCATTCTTATTATTTATGCTCTTTAACCCCTTCAGCCCCCAGCCTGTTTTCACCTTAAAGACCCGGCCATTTTTTGCAATTCTGACCAGTGTCACTTTGACAGGTTATAACTCTGGAACGCTTCAACGGATCCTGGCGATTCTGAGATTGTTTTTTCATGACATATTGTACTTCATGTCAATGGTAAATTTAGGCCGATATTTTTTGCGTTTATGTGTGAAAAGTTTGGAAATTTGGCGAACATTTTGAAAATTTCGCAATTTTCAAAATTTGAAATTTTATGCCCATAAATCTGTGAGATATGTCACACAAAATAGTTACTATGTAACATTTCCCACTTGCCTACTTTACACCAGCGCAATTTTCTAAACAAATTTTTTTTCCGTTAGGAAGTTAGAAGGGTTCAAAGTTCATCAGCAATTTTTCATTTTTCCAACAAAATTTACAAAAAAAATTTTTTAGGTACCACATCACATTTGGAGTGACTTTGAGAGGCCTGGGTGACAGAAAATACCCAAAAGTTACCCCATTCTAAAAACTGCATCCCTCACACTGCTCAAAACTACATCCAAGAAGTTTATTAACCCTTTAGGAGCTTTACAGCAACCAATGCAATGTGGAAGGAAAAAATGAAAATTTTACTTTTTTACACAAAAATGTTACTTTAGCCATAAAATTTAGCATTTTCACAAGGGTATCAGGAAAAATGCACCATAAAATTAATTGTGCAATTTCTCCTGAGTACACCGATATCTCATATGTGGGGGAAATCAATTGTTTTGGCGCACGGCAAGGCTCGGAAGAGAAGGAGCATCATTTGAATTTTTGAAAGCAAAATTGTCTAGAATAATTAGCAGATGTGATGTTGCGTTTGGAGACCCCCTGAGGTGCCTAAACAATGGAGCTCCCCCACAAGTGACCCCATTTTGGAAACTAGACCCCTCATGGAATTTATCTAGATGTTTATTGAGCACTTTGAACCTCTGGGGGCTTCACAAAAGTTAATAACTTTGAGCAATGAAAATAATAAAAAAAAAAAAATTACCACGAAATTGTTACTTCAACCAGGTAGCTTTTTTTTTCACAAGGGTATCAGGAAAAATTGCAACATAAAATGTATTGTGCATTTTCTCCTGAGTACACAGATACCTCATATGTGGTGGAAATCAAATGTTTGGGCGCACAGCAGGGCTCAGAAGGCAAGGTGCGACAATTGACTTTTCAAACGCAAAATTGTCTGGAATCGTTAGTGGATGCCATGTTGTGTTTGGAGACCCCCTGAGGTGCCTAAACAATGGAGCTCCCCCACAAGTGACCCCATTTTGGAGACTAGACCCCTCATTGAATTTATCTAGATGTTTACTGAACACTTTGAACCCCTGGAGGCTTCACAAAAGTTAAGAATGTTCAGCCGTGAAAATATATATATTTTTTTTTTACCATGAAATTGTTATTTCAACCAGGTAGCTTTTTTTTCCACAAGGGTATCAGGAAAAAAATGCACCATACAATGTATTGTGCAATTTCTCCTGAGTACACAGATACCTCATATGTGGTGGAAAGTAATTGTCTGGGCACACAGCGGGGCTCAGAAGAGAAGGAGCGCCATTTCACAGCAAAATTGGTTGGAATTATTAGCGTATGCCATGTTGCGTTTGGAGACCCCCTGAGGTGCCTAAACAATGGAGCTCCCCCACAAGTGACCTCATTTTGGAAACTAAACCCCCATGGCATAAATCTACATGGGTAATGAGCACTTTGAACCCTCACGTGCTTCATACATTGAGGCATAAAAACAAAAAAGTACTTTTTTTTTTCCACAAAATGTTATTTTAGGCTCCATTTTTTAATTTGTACAGGGGTAACAAGATAAAGTGGACTGCAAAATGTGTTGGGCAATTTGTTCTGAGTACGCTGATACCTCATATGTGGCAGAAAAACACTGTTTGGGCGCACGGCAGAGCTCCAGAGGAAAGGAGCGTCATTTGACTTTTTAAATAGAAAATTAGCTGGAATCGTTAGCCGCACCATGTCGTGTTTTGAGATCCCCCTGATATGCCCAAACAGTGGAGCTCCCCCACATGTGACCCCATGTTGGAAACTAGACCCCCCCCCAATACAAAGAAATATTAGTTTGGCATAATAAAAAATACAGACGTCAGTAAAAAAAAAAAAAAATATATGCACCTGCAACTGACACTAAGGCAAGCGCCACACGTGAGAGCAATGCACAAATCTCGCATTGCATCACCCGGCACAGCCGCACACTCCTGTCTGGAAGAGAGCGACCATGCCGGATGATGCGGTGTGAGACTCGAGCATCGCTCTCATGTGTGGCACTGGACTGACCCTTACAATATTCAGTAAAAAATACTGTAGTTGATGATTACTACAGTATAATTTTACTGGCTCTAAACTAAGTTTATTTGTATTTCTTTCTTAGTTTACAGAAAAAAAAATTAGGACGAATGCACAGATGTACTGCAAAAAGGGGGGGACTAGGTGGGATGGAAAAAAGATGGATGGAGGATAGAAGGGCGCAACGGATGCAGGAGCGGCGGAGGATGGGTGAGGGGGCACGGCGGAGGTTGAAAGGGCGTGGCGGATGGAGGAGCGGTGGAGGATGGGTGAGAGCACAACGGATGCAGGAGCAGCGGAGGAAGGGGGGCGAGGGGAAGGGTGGAAGGGGAGTGGGAGATGAGATTGGGGATAGCTGCCTTACAGAATGGATCTAAGCAGCAGGATTGCAGCAGATCCGGGAGGGGGGAAGAGGGGGCAGAGGATTAAGGGGATGGGAGAGAGCAGGCAGCAGATCAGGGAGGGGGCAGAGGCTGATGGGGGAGTGAGGTGGCAGATGCAAGTGCGCAGAGGCTGATTGGGGAGTGAGGTGGCAGATGCAGGGGCGCAGAGGCTGATTGGGGAGTGAGGTGGCAGATGCAGGGGCGCAGAGGCTGATGGGGGAGTGAGGTGGCAGATGCAGGGGCGCAGAGGCTGATGGGGGAGTGAGGTGGCTGATGCAGGGGCGCAGCGGCAGATGGGGAGAGTGCGGCGGCAGATGCAGGGGCGGTGGAGCAGCTGATGGGGAGAGTGTGGCGGCTGATGCAGGGGCGGTGGAGCGGCTGATGGGGAGTGCGCAGCGGCAGATGCTGGGGAGTGCGCAGCGGCAGATGCTGGGGAGTGCAGCGGCAGATGCAGGGGAGAGTGGAGCGGCAGATGCAGGGGAGAGTGGAGCGGCAGATGCAGGGGAGAGTGGAGTGGCAGATGCAGGGGAGAGTGGAGCGGCAGATGCAGGGGAGAGTGGAGCGGCAGATGCAGGGGAGAGTGGAGCGGCAGATGCAGGGGAGAGTGGAGCGGCAGATGCAGGGGAGAGTGGAGCGGCAGATGCAGGGGAGAGTGGAGCGGCAGATGCAGGGGAGAGTGGAGCGGCAGATGCAGGGGCGGTGGAGCGGCAGATGCAGGGGAGAGTGGAGCGGCAGATGCAGGGGCGGTGGAGCGGCAGATGCAGGGGCGGTGGAGCGGCAGATGGGGAGAGAGCAGTGGCTGATAGGGAGAGTGGAGCAGCAGATGCAGGGGCGGTGGAGCGGCAGATGCAGGGGCGGTGGAGCGGCAGATGGGGAGAGAGCAGTACCTGATGGGGAGAGGGGAGCGGCAGATGCTGGGGCGGTGGAGCGGCAGATGCTGGGGCGGTGGAGCGGCAGATGCAGGGGCGGTGGAGCGGCAGATGGGGAGAGAGCAGTGGCTGATGGGGAGAGGGGAGCGGCAGATGCTGGGGCGGTGGAGCGGCAGATGGGGAGAGAGCAGTACCTAATGGGGAGAGGGGAGCGGCAGATGCTGGGGCGGTGGAGCGGCAGATGCTGGGGCGGTGGAGCGGCAGATGCAGGGGCGGTGGAGCGGCAGATGGGGAGAGAGCAGTGGCTGATGGGGAGAGGGGAGCGGCAGATGCTGGGGCGGTGGAGCGGCAGATGCTGGGGCGGTGGAGCGGCAGATGCTGGAGCGGTGGATCGGCAGATGCTGGAGCAGTGGAGCGGCAGATGCTGGGGCGGTGGAGCGGCAGATGGGGAGAGAGCAGTACCTGATGGGGAGAGGGGAGCAGCAGATGCTGGGGCGGTGGATCGGCAGATGCTGGGGCGGTGGAGCGGCAGATGGGGAGAGAGCAGTACCTGATGGGGAGAGGGGAGCGGCAGATGCTGGGGCGGTGGATCGGCAGATGCAGGGGCGGTGGAGCGGCAGATGGGGAGAGAGCAGTACCTGATGGGGAGAGGGGAGCGGCAGATGCTGGGGCGGTGGATCGGCAGATGCAGGGGCGGTGGAGCGGCAGATGGGGAGAGAGCAGTACCTGATGGGGAGAGGGGAGCGGCAGATGCTGGGGCGGTGGATCGGCAGATGCTGGGGCGGTGGATCGGCAGATGCTGGGGCGGTGGAGCGGCTGATGGGGAGAGAGCAGTACCTGATGGGGAGAGGGGAGCGGCAGATGCTGGGGCAGTGGATCGGCAGATGCTGGGGCGGTGGATCGGCAGATGCAGGGGCGGTGGAGCGGCAGATGGGGAGAGAGCAGTACCTGATGGGGAGAGGGGAGCGGCAGATGCTGGGGCGGTGGATCGGCAGATGCTGGGGCGGTGGATCGGCAGATGCTGGGGCGGTGGAGCGGCTGATGGGGAAAGTGCAGCGGCCGCCGTGACGCTCTCCTCCCGCTGCGCCACCCCCTGCATCTGACGCCGCTTGCTCTTACTGCTGAGTAGCGGCGTCACATGCAGGAGCGCAGCGGGAGAGCAGGGGGCGAAGCACATGGAGCAGGGCAGCGGTGGATCGGGGGCTGTGACTCACAGATGGGCGCCCGCAGGGATCGCTCTCCTCAGATTCCACGGATGGAGATGCTGAGGAGAGCGATCTCCTACAGCGAGCTCACCCGGTCCCAGAGGCACGGTGCTGCTTGGAGAAATCGGTCACAAGGCCGATCTCTCCAATCAGAGCTGGGGGCGGTTGCAGTAAAGCTCACTGAGCTCCAGCCAATGGCCAGTGCTGCAGCAGCACTGACATAGCTGGATTTCAATGCTTCAGCCATTTTCAATGGCTGAAACATAACACTGGCTGTGATTGGCTGACGAACGCCGTTCAGCCAATCACAGCCTCCGTAGGTCCGGGAAGGAGACACCACCCCTCCTGAGGTCAGGTACAAGTCCTCTCCTTCCCGAATCTACAGTTTTTTAAAACCGATCGCGGTGCCCGGTGCTCCGGGGCCGCGATTTCGCCATGACGGATCTATCCGTCATGGGTCTTTAAGTACCAGGGCACCATGACGGCTAGATCCGTCAAAGGTCGTGAAGGGGTTAATTGAGTGTTTTTTTTACAATTCACTTAATGAATTCAGCTAGTCACAAGTTAAGATAACAGAGAGTAGTAGAGAATGGGTTTCACAGCCGCGCCAAAAGACTACTGGATTCTTCTCAGATTAATGTTTCTTTTATTTCATAACAGGTCAAGTCTACGCGTTTCAGGAGAACACAGCTCCCTTCTTCAGGACAAACCAGCAAAGAATCATCAAATCACAATTTTGCTGGTTTGTCCTGAAGAAGGGAGCTGTGTTCTCCTGAAACGCGTAGACTTGACCTGTTATGAAATAAAAGAAACATTAATCTGAGAAGAATCCAGTAGTCTTTTGGCGCGGCTGTGAAACCCATTGTCTACTACTCTCTGTTATCTGCCTCATGGGGACCGCTGCCGGGACTTGGTGTTACATGCTGCTATAGGTGTTGTGACTGTCACAACCCGAATTGGTGAGTAGGATTATTCTTTGCTTCACCCTATATATATTGGGGTAAGACCCTATTGCGCTTTCTTTTTCCACAGTTTTCAGTCACAAGTTAAGGACATTTACCAGAGATAAATTGCAATATAGTAATACGAACCATTAAATGGTTTAATTAATTACAGCATACAGCCCACAAGATCTAATCTGTTATAGACCTACAGATATCATAAATTCATTGATTATTTTATATAAAAAATGAAAAATGGCAAAATCCATGTAATGATGCGGGTTTTAATTCAAATATTGAAAGAGATGTGCTCAAGAATTCAGAACCAGCAGCTAAATAGACTTTTGGCATTAAGTGTAGCTGTGTTCAGGAATGTTCACAGGGGATTAGAAAGTAATATTCCTTAGAAGTTTGGCTGGAGCCAGAAATTTATCTGGGTAAACAATAAAGTTATGAAATTGTGGCAGTCAGAGTTCCCAAGGAAATTAACTGCCAAGTGAATTAAGTTATGGTAGCAGGTCGTGGATTTCTTACTGTTCTTCCTCTAGTAGCTAAAGTTTAATTTCTGCATTCTTCTGTCATGTGAGACTTGCAGAGTGTAGCATTAATGATGATTGACTAGATAGACCGTGAACGCACACGTTATTTTTTTAGACAAGCAGCATTGTTATCTTTAAATTTAGAAACAAGATTTTACACTGAAGCCTTAACTTTGATATCATTTTATTCTGACAACTTATTGTCTTACAGATAGGACCAGAAATATTTAGACAGTGACAGAATCTTAGTGATTTGGACTCTACTTATGAATATTTTTTTATTTAAAATGAAACAACTGATTTGCAATTGAAGTCCAGACTTTAAAGAGATTGAACAAAAATATCCTGTGAAACATTTTAGGACTTTTCAACAATTATTCTACTACGCATCCTCATTTCAGGGGCTGAAAAGTAATTGGACAAATTAAGCCTTAAAGGGGTTATCCAGCTTATTTTGACTTTTTTTATTATTACCCTATTGGGCTACATTGGGGCAGGTAAGTAGATAGTGACCACTTACCTGCCCTGCTGTAAGCCCCTCTCCCCCGGCTCAGAGTGGTCATGTGTATCATGCTCCTACAGCGATTTTGATGCTTCCGGTCATTTCATGTCAACATGGGCAGGACCATGTTGACATGCAAATCTGGGAACAATTTGTTGCCGCCCTGCTGGGCTAGTACAGTGCGTGGAGTCACCGCCCCCCTTCCCTGCACCCTCCCACACATTCCCCGCACCCATACTCTCCCCGACCACGGTGTCACCGCCAGCACCGGGCCCCCTGCTTACAGTGCTTAGGATAGCAGGAGTGCCCGTGCAGTCTGTGTCCCGCTCCCTGCCAGCCCCATGGCTGCTCGCACTGCAGTGTATCAGCAGCTTCTCACAGTGCGTGCAGCCGCGTGGATGACGAGCGCTGCCGTCAGGAGGTTAGATGAGATCATTACCTGCTGTGACGATCTCCTCCTCTGCTGACATCACTGCTGTCACTGCCTTCTATGCCCGCCGCGTTCTCACGTCACGTTTCGCGGGTGGCCCGAGACTGTCCCTAGCGGTGACGTCACGGCCTTTCACGATACTGCTGAGAACGCGGTGGGCATAGAAGGCAGTGGCATCACTGACGTCAGCAGAGCAGGAGATTGTCACAGCAGGTAATGATCTCATCTAACCTCCTGACAGCAGCGCTCATCATCCCCTGCAGTGACCTGGGCTGACCTATTGATGTTAGCTCAGGTCACTGTACTGGTCTCCCAGACAATGGGGAACATTCTGTTCTTCATTGACTGGGACATTGATTATGGTATGGATGTCGTGGGACCCCCTTATTGGATTACGCCGGACCCTTATTTTATTGTTCTTTTCAATAAATTGGTGAAAGAGGGAATGTTTTGGGGAGTGTTTTTTCAAATAAATCTTTTTTTGTTGTCTATTTTTTTTTTTTTTATTACTGACTGGGTTGGTGATGTCGGGTATCTGATAGACTTGTGAAATCACCAACTGCTGGGCTTGATGCCAGGTGACATTACACATCTGGCATCAACCCCGTAT
Organism: Anomaloglossus baeobatrachus; assembly: GCF_048569485.1. Classification (NCBI taxonomy): domain Eukaryota; kingdom Metazoa; phylum Chordata; class Amphibia; order Anura; family Aromobatidae; genus Anomaloglossus; species Anomaloglossus baeobatrachus. Next base: position 162,120,837 of record NC_134354.1, read on the forward strand.
ATTACCCCGTTTGCCACCGCACCAGGACAATGGGATGAGTTGGGGCGAAGCACCAGGATTGGCACATCTAATGGATGTGCCACTTCTGTGGCGGCTGTAGCTTGCAATTTTTAGGCTGGGGAGTGTCTAATAACAGTGGACCTCCCTAGTCTGAGAATACTAGACCACAGCTGTCCGCTTTACCTTGGCTGGTGATCCAATTTGGAGGGGACCCCACGTTTTTTGTTTTAAATTATTTATATAATTTAAAATAACAGCGTGAGGTGCCCTCAGTTTTGGATTACCAGCCAAGATAAAGCTGCCAGCTGTGATTTCTAGGCTGCAGTCGTCTGCTTTACCCTAGCTGGCTACAAAAGATAGGTTTTTTTTATTATTTATTTTTTGGCTAAATACAAGGCTAAGCACCCTTTAGTGCCACATGAAAGTCACTAAAGGGTGCCAGCTTAGAATATGCAGGGAGGTGGGACATTATATATGTCTTTCTCATCTATCTATCTATCTATCTAGCTATCCCATTCATCCCTCTATCTCTCTGTTTCTATATCTATCTATCTATCAATTTCTATATCTATTCTTCTATTTATCTTTCTTGCTGCATCTGCCCGATGTGGAGCTGTTATTTCCAATGCTAGAGTGATAACAGGTCAGGTGTTGGGGCAGAATACTGACATGGAATGTGTGTGCAGGGGTCCGAGCCTGGACAGTGAGGGCGGGCAGGGGGCGAGCCTGGACACTGAGGCCGGGCGGTGCCAGCTGTGACTGGGAGGTGTGGCACAGGAAGTTATCATGTTTGCTGGAGCTGAATGTAAACAAGGAGCTGCAGAGAATAAAGAGATAATTCAAGAGGAACAAAAGTTAGAAAACAAAAAATAACAATGTAGGGGTGATTTATATGACAATACAGCACAGATAAACTCAAAAATGTTTGGTAAGCTAATGTCGGACAACTCCTTTAAGTTTTGTCTTAAGTATGTGAAATGCATGCTCCAGGGGATTGAGATCTGGTGATTGACTTTGATATTGCAGAATATTCCACTTTATTGCCTTTAAAAACTCCTGGGTTGTTTTTGCAGAAAATTTTTGGCCATTATCCATCTGTACTGTGAAGCATCATCCAATCAACCTTGATGCATTTGGTTGAATCTGAGCAGAAAGTAAAGCACTGAACACTTTAGAATAAATCTGGCTGCTTCTGTTTTCAATCCCATTAGTATAAAACCACAAGTGACTCAGTGCTATTGGAAACACACACAAAGGTACAAGACAATAAGAGGTAAGGAGGAAAACAAGAGCAAGGAGGAAACAATAAGGCGACGAGAGAATTCCACAGCAACTCCAAGCACCAAGCAATATAATCACTAGCAGGACTGAAGGGGGCTTTACATGCAGCAATATCGCTAGCGAGCGTACCCACCCCCGTCGTTTGTGCGTCACTGGCAAATCGCTGCCCGTGGTGCACAATATCATTAGGAGCCGTCACACGGACTTACCTGACTAGTGATGTCGCTGTGGCCGGCAAACCACCTCCTTTCTAAGGGGCGGTTCTTGCGGTTTCACAGCCGCGTCACTAAGCGGCCGCCCAATAGAAGCGGAGGGGCGGAAATGAGCGGCCATAACATCCCCCACACCTCCTTCCTTCCTCATTGCCGGCGGCCGCAGGTAAGCTGTGGTTCGTCGTTCCCGAGGTGTCACACAAAGCGATGTGTGCTGCCTCGGGAACGACAAACAACCTGCATCCTCAACAATCAACGATTTTTTGAAAAGGAACAACGTGTCAACGATGGACGATTTAATGAGTATTTTCCATCGTTAATGGTCGTTCGTTGGTGTCACACGCAACGACGTCGCTAACAATGCCTGATGTGCATCACGGAATCCGTGACCCCGGCGATATATCGTTAGATACGTCATTGCATGTAACGGGACCTTAAGACACAACAGCACACAGACCAACACAGTAAAAAACTATAGTCGGCCCGGGAAGTCAGATTCTACCATCTTAAAAGGGCGGCAGTAGATGTGATAGCTTTCCAACAATATGGGATCCCAGAGCTGAGCAGCAGGCTAGTAAAGGTTAATAGAGCACACAGCTGGTTGACGTCCAAGCTATCCTGTGTAACTCAGAAACAACAGAGAATACCAAAGTGTGGAGTGTCTGAATCTGTAGTGGGAACAGAATCTGATGCCACCATGACACAAAACTCTGTGTGACATTGTCCTCCTCCAGCCTATGGTTAATCTATCTTCTGCAGATTGTGAATGTTTTCACTTTACTTCTTCAGTCTATGGTTAATCTATCTCCTGCAGATTCTGAATGTTTCAACTTTACCTCTCCAATCAATGATTAATCTACAGTATGTATTGTGGAGGTTGAATTTTTTAACTTTAACTCTTCTTTATTATTAATGCTATATCACTGTCAGTTTAAACAATATCCTGGAAAAAAGTTGTCAAACAGTTTAAGAACACTTAGCAACATTATCTACAAAGAAATATTTTAAAGATTATGTCTTAAATATTGCTTTGAGCTGAGCAATATAATCTGAGAACTGAAATGTATCAGTCATGTGGATTAAACATACTTTACTGCAAGTGAAAAATGTTACTTAGAAAGCTGTTTGGAGATATAGTAGCAGACCAGGAGAAACCAAGGAAAATATTGTGAAAACATACCCTGCTGTAACTAAATAAAAGCATAGTGCATATAAATATATAGTAAAAACTGTTTTTGATCAAAAAAAGCATAAAGCTATCCCACCAAACGTCAAGGTGTACCCAGTTGGGATAGTACCTACACTCTCTAATATTAAAACCTTACCATGGGTCTAAAATAGGCCTCAATGTGGCTAAGGGCTGAGAGCGACCGGGTCCCAACAGGACACACACAGTCAGGGGGATTCACAGAATGAAATGTCCAGCTCGCTGAGAAGGGGGCCACTCCCTGTTTGTACTGAATACAAAAAAACTACATAAAAACAAAAAAGTGAGCCGGAGTATGAGATGGTATACATGGAACTTGTGAGACCATGTTCACACTGGCCATGAGACAAAGAGAAACCAAGGAAAATATTGTGAAAACATACCCTGCTGTAACTAAATAAAAGCATAGTGCATATAAACATAGGGTACTTAGTAAACACTGTTTTTGATCAAAAAAAGCATAAAGCTATCCCACCAAACATCAAGGTGTACCCAGTTGGGATAGTACCTACACTCTCTAATATTAAAACCTTACCATGGGTCTAAAATAGGCCTCAATGTGGCTAAGGGCTGAGAGCGACCGGGTCCCAACAGGACACACACAGTCAGGGGGATTCACAGAATGAAATGTCCAGCTCGCTGAGAAGGGGGCCACTCCCTGTTTGTACTGAATACAAAAAAACTACATAAAAACAAAAAAGTGAGCCGGAGTATGAGATGGTATACATGGAGCTTGTGAAAGAGAAACCAAGGAAAATATTGTGAAAACATACCCTGCTGTAACTAAATAAAAGCATAGTGCATATAAACATAGGGTACTTAGTAAATACTGTTTTTGATCAGGACACACACAGTCAGGGGGATTCACAGAATGAAATGTCCAGCTCGCTGAGAAGGGGGCCACTCCCTGTTTGTACTGAATACAAATAAACTATATAAAAACCTGTCCTGTTGGGACCCGGTCGCTCTCAGCCCTTAGCCACATTGAGGCCTATTTTAGACCCATGGTAAGGTTTTAATATTAGAGAGTGTAGGTACTATCCCAACTGGGTACACCTTGGCGTTGGTGGGATAGCTTTATGCTTTTTTTGATCAAAAACAGTGTTTACTAAGTACCCTATGTTTATATGCACTATGCTTTTATTTAGTTACAGCAGGGTATGTTTTCACAATATTTTCCTTGGTTTCTCTTTGTCTCATGGCCAGTGTGAACATGGTCTCACAAGTTCCATGTATACCATCTCATATTCCGGCTCACTTTTTTGTTTTCATAGTAGCAGACCAGGTAGTAAACTCCTGGGTTTACTTGATTTTTATCACAGAGCTATGGAAAAAGAAAATCCCCATGGTTCTATACCAGAATATCCCCTGATTGCAATAGCAGACAAAAATAGTTTACAATGATCAAAATCACGATGCAATTTTGTCATACTACGAACCATTATATGTAGCCTTAATATTGTACAAATAAAATGTGTTCCTTATTTAATAGTGTACAATACATTGTTGCAGACATATTGCAGTGTATTAATCTATTATCCTGTTAGCATTCTTATATTCATACCTCTTTGTGGCACGACATAATAGGAATACTAACAGGGCACACACATGGGCCTGCTCTTCAAAGGCCCTCAACTACTATGACAACAAGACATTTAGTGGATCACTTAAAAATCAAATTCACAAGGTTCGATGATATTGTCCTCAAAATTTCATCACGTGTAGTGTAATTGGCCTGACAATGTTTATTTAAGAAGGACACAGGTAAAAGATAGTCCAGTGGAGTGACAGCAGAGACTCTTCATTGTATGACTGCTCCTAAGCTTTAATAAATTATCTATGGTTATCTCTAGAGATGAGTAGAGTTGAGCGCGGTTCGCGGTTCTCCAGTTCTAAGCTCGAGTGATTTTGGGGGCTGTTCGAGATCGAACTAGAACTCGAGCTTTTTGCAAAAGCTCGATAGTTCTAGATACGTTCGAGAACGGTTCTAGCAGCAAAAAGCAGGGCTTTTTACAGCTACAGTGTGCAGGAGCCATCGCTGGCAGCCTGCCACAAGCTGGTAACCAAGATAAACATCGGGTATCCAAGCAAAGCGCTTTGGTTAGTAACCCGATGTTTATCCTAGTTACGTGCAGGAAGCCCACACTTCCCCGCTCAGCTCGCTCCGCCCCCTCCTGCCTGCGGCATGTACACATACATACACACACACACACACACACACACACACACACACATGGTCCCGCTCGGCTTACCTGCGGTGATGAAGTCCCGCCATCCCGACCTCAGCGCTGTCACTGTCCTCCATGGCCGCCGCTTGTCACATCACCTCTCGCTTCCGACCCGAGACTGACTAGCGGTGACGTCACAGACCTCTCGCGATATTTGGCTGTGAAGGCGCCGGTCATTGAACTCAGTGACAGGGGCTGTCGGCAGTGCTGGAGATCAGCGCAGGTAATGTACCTCGCTGACAGCAGCACTTGTCATCCCCTGCAGTGACCTGGGCTGACCCATTGATGTTAGCTCAGGTCACTGCACTGCTCTCCTGGCCAATGGGGAACATCCTGCTCTTCATTGACTGGGACAGTGTGGATCGTCATGGCAACCCCTTGGATTACAGCAGACCTGGATTTGTTTTTCATTCTAATAAATTGGTTAAAGAGGGAATGTTTTGGGGAGTGTTTTTTCAAATAAAAATGTGTTTGTCGTCTATTTTTTTTTATTACTGACTGGGTTGGTGATGTCGGGTATCTGATAGACGCCTGACCTCACCAACCCCAGGGCTTGATGCCAGGTGACATTACACATCTGGTATTAACCCCATATATTACCCCGTTTGCCACCGCACCAGGGCGCGGGATGAGCTGGGGCGAAGCACCAGGATTGGCGCATCTAATGGATGCGCCACTTCTGGGGCGGCTGCGGCCTGCTATTTTTAGGCTTGGGAGAGTTCAATAACCATGGACCTCCCTAGTCTGAGAATATCAGGCCCCAGCTGTCTGCTTTACCTTGGCTGGTGATCCAATTTTTGGGGGACCCCTACGTGGTTTTTTTTAAAAATTATTTATTTAATTTAAAATAACAGCGTGGGGTGCCCTCAGTTTTGGATTACCAGCCAAGGTGAGGTTGCCAGCTGTGGTCTGCAGGCTGCAGCCATCTGCTTTACCCTAGCTGGCTACAAAACTAGGAAGAACCCTACGTCATTTTTTTTTTTCATTTTTTTGGCTAAATACAAAGCTAAGCACCCCTTAGTGCCACATGAAAGGCACCAAAGGGTGCTCCACTTTTTCTCCACTTTTTCTCCATTTTTTCTCCACTTTTTCTCCACTTTTTCTCCACTTTTTCTCCATTTATTCTCCACTTTTTCTCCACTTTTTCTCCATTTTTTTCTCCACTTTTTCTCCACTTTTTCTCAACGATGTACGACGATGTACGTCAACGATGGACGATTTAATGAGTATTTTCCATCGTTAATGGTCGTTCGTTGGTGTCACACGCAACGACGTCGCTAACAATGCCTGATGTGCATCACGGAATCCGTGACCCCGGCGATATATCGTTAGATACGTCATTGCATGTAACGGGACCTTAAGACACAACAGCACACAGACCAACACAGTAAAAAACTATAGTCGGCCCGGGAAGTCAGATTCTACCATCTTAAAAGGGCGGCAGTAGATGTGATAGCTTTCCAACAATATGGGATCCCAGAGCTGAGCAGCAGGCTACTAAAGGTTAATAGAGCACACAGCTGGTTGACGTCCAAGCTATCCTGTGTAACTCAGAAACAACAGAGAATACCAAAGTGTGGAGTGTCTGAATCTGTAGTGGGAAAAGAATCTGATGACACAAAACTCTGTGTGACATTGTCCTCCTCCAGCCTATGGTTAATCTATCTTCTGCAGATTGTGAATGTTTTCACTTTACTTCTTCAGTCTATGGTTAATCTATCTCCTGCAGATTCTGAATGTTTCAACTTTACCTCTCCAATCAATGATTAATCTACAGTATGTATTGTGGAGGTTGAATTTTTTAACTTTAACTCTTCTTTATTATTAATGCTATATCACTGTCAGTTTAAACAATATCCTGGAAAAAAGTTGTCAAACAGTTTAAGAACACTTAGCAACATTATCTACAAAGAAATATTTTAAAGATTATGTCTTAAATATTGCTTTGAGCTGAGCAATATAATCTGAGAACTGAAATGTATCAGTCATGTGGATTAAACATACTTTACTGCAAGTGAAAAATGTTACTTAGAAAGCTGTTTGGAGATATAGTAGCAGACCAGGAGAAACCAAGGAAAATATTGTGAAAACATACCCTGCTGTAACTAAATAAAAGCATAGTGCATATAAATATATAGTAAAAACTGTTTTTGATCAAAAAAAGCATAAAGCTATCCCACCAAACGTCAAGGTGTACCCAGTTGGGATAGTACCTACACTCTCTAATATTAAAACCTTACCATGGGTCTAAAATAGGCCTCAATGTGGCTAAGGGCTGAGAGCGACCGGGTCCCAACAGGACACACACAGTCAGGGGGATTCACAGAATGAAATGTCCAGCTCGCTGAGAAGGGGGCCACTCCCTGTTTGTACTGAATACAAAAAAACTACATAAAAACAAAAAAGTGAGCCGGAGTATGAGATGGTATACATGGAACTTGTGAGACCATGTTCACACTGGCCATGAGACAAAGAGAAACCAAGGAAAATATTGTGAAAACATACCCTGCTGTAACTAAATAAAAGCATAGTGCATATAAACATAGGGTACTTAGTAAACACTGTTTTTGATCAAAAAAAGCATAAAGCTATCCCACCAAACATCAAGGTGTACCCAGTTGGGATAGTACCTACACTCTCTAATATTAAAACCTTACCATGGGTCTAAAATAGGCCTCAATGTGGCTAAGGGCTGAGAGCGACCGGGTCCCAACAGGACACACACAGTCAGGGGGATTCACAGAATGAAATGTCCAGCTCGCTGAGAAGGGGGCCACTCCCTGTTTGTACTGAATACAAAAAAACTACATAAAAACAAAAAAGTGAGCCGGAGTATGAGATGGTATACATGGAGCTTGTGAAAGAGAAACCAAGGAAAATATTGTGAAAACATACCCTGCTGTAACTAAATAAAAGCATAGTGCATATAAACATAGGGTACTTAGTAAACACTGTTTTTGATCAGGACACACACAGTCAGGGGGATTCACAGAATAAAATGTCCAGCTCGCTGAGAAGGGGGCCACTCCCTGTTTGTACTGAATACAAATAAACTATATAAAAACCTGTCCTGTTGGGACCCGGTCGCTCTCAGCCCTTAGCCACATTGAGGCCTATTTTAGACCCATGGTAAGGTTTTAATATTAGAGAGTGTAGGTACTATCCCAACTGGGTACACCTTGGCGTTGGTGGGATAGCTTTATGCTTTTTTTGATCAAAAACAGTGTTTACTAAGTACCCTATGTTTATATGCACTATGCTTTTATTTAGTTACAGCAGGGTATGTTTTCACAATATTTTCCTTGGTTTCTCTTTGTCTCATGGCCAGTGTGAACATGGTCTCACAAGTTCCATGTATACCATCTCATATTCCGGCTCACTTTTTTGTTTTTATAGTAGCAGACCAGGTAGTAAACTCCTGGGTTTACTTGATTTTTATCACAGAGCTATGGAAAAAGAAAATCCCCATGGTTCTATACCAGAATATCCCCTGATTGCAATAGCAGACAAAAATAGTTTACAATGATCAAAATCACGATGCAATTTTGTCATACTACGAACCATTATATGTAGCCTTAATATTGTACAAATAAAATGTGTTCCTTATTTAATAGTGTACAATACATTGTTGCAGACATATTGCAGTGTATTAATCTATTATCCTGTTAGCATTCTTATATTCATACCTCTTTGTGGCACGACATAATAGGAATACTAACAGGGCACACACATGGGCCTGCTCTTCAAAGGCCCTCAACTACTATGACAACAAGACATTTAGTGGATCACTTAAAAATCAAATTCACAAGGTTCGATGATATTGTCCTCAAAATTTCATCACGTGTAGTGTAATTGGCCTGACAATGTTTATTTAAGAAGGACACAGGTAAAAGATAGTCCAGTGGAGTGACAGCAGAGACTCTTCATTGTATGACTGCTCCTAAGCTTTAATAAATTATCTATGGTTATCTCTAGAGATGAGTAGAGTTGAGCGCGGTTCGCGGTTCTCCAGTTCTAAGCTCGAGTGATTTTGGGGGCTGTTCGAGATCGAACTAGAACTCGAGCTTTTTGCAAAAGCTCGATAGTTCTAGATACGTTCAAGAACGGTTCTAGCAGCAAAAAGCAGGGCTTTTTACAGCTACAGTGTGCAGGAGCCATCGCTGGCAGCCTGCCACAAGCTGGTAACCAAGATAAACATCGGGTATCCAAGCAAAGCGCTTTGGTTAGTAACCCGATGTTTATCCTAGTTACGTGCAGGAAGCCCACACTTCCCCGCTCAGCTCGCTCCGCCCCCTCCTGCCTGCGGCATGTACACATACATACACACACACACACACACACACACACACACACACACACATGGTCCCGCTCGGCTTACCTGCGGTGATGAAGTCCCGCCATCCCGACCTCAGCGCTGTCACTGTCCTCCATGGCCGCCGCTTGTCACATCACCTCTCGCTTCCGACCCGAGACTGACTAGCGGTGACGTCACGGACCTCTCGCGATATTTGGCTGTGAAGGCGCCGGTCATTGAACTCAGTGACAGGGGCTGTCGGCAGTGCTGGAGATCAGCGCAGGTAATGTACCTCACTGACAGCAGCACTTGTCATCCCCTGCAGTGACCTGGGCTGACCCATTGATGTTAGCTCAGGTCACTGCACTGCTCTCCCAGCCAATGGGGAACATCCTGCTCTTCATTGACTGGGACAGTGTGGATCGTCATGGCAACCCCTTGGATTACAGCAGACCTGGATTTGTTTTTCATTCTAATAAATTGGTTAAAGAGGGAATGTTTTGGGGAGTGTTTTTTCAAATAAAAATGTGTTTGTCGTCTATTTTTTTTTATTACTGACTGGGTTGGTGATGTCGGGTATCTGATAGACGCCTGACCTCACCAACCCCAGGGCTTGATGCCAGGTGACATTACACATCTGGTATTAACCCCATATATTACCCCGTTTGCCACCGCACCAGGGCGCGGGATGAGCTGGGGCGAAGCACCAGGATTGGCGCATCTAATGGATGCGCCACTTCTGGGGCGGCTGCGGCCTGCTATTTTTAGGCTTGGGAGAGTCCAATAACCATGGACCTCCCTAGTCTGAGAATATCAGGCCCCAGCTGTCTGCTTTACCTTGGCTGGTGAACCAATTTTTGGGGGACCCCTACGTGTTTTTTTTTAAAAATTATTTATTTAATTTAAAATAACAGCGTGGGGTGCCCTCAGTTTTGGATTACCAGCCAAGGTGAGGTTGCCAGCTGTGGTCTGCAGGCTGCAGCCGTATGCTTTACCCTAGCTTCACTACAAAACTAGGGGGAACCCTACGTCATTTTTTTTTTCTTTTTTTGGCTAAATACAAAGCTAAGCACCCCTTAGTGCCACATGAAAGGCACCAAAGGGTGCTCCACTTTTTCTCCACTTTTTCTCCATTTTTTCTCCACTTCTTCTCCACTTTTTCTCCACTTTTTCTCCATTTATTCTCCACTTTTTCTCCACTTTTTCTCCATTTTTTTCTCCACTTTTTCTCCATTTATTCTCCACTTTTTCTCCACTTTTCCTCCATTTTTTCTCCACTTTTTCTCCACTTTTTCTCCACTTTTTCTCCACTTTTTTCTCCATTTTTTTCTCCACTTTTTCTCCACTTTTTCTCCACTTATTCTCCACTTTTTCTCCATTTTTTTCTCCACTTTTTCTCCACTTTTTCTCCATTTATTCTCCACTTTTTCTCCACTTTTTCTCCATTTTTTTCTCCACTTTTTCTCCACTTTTGCTCCACTTTTTCTCCACTTTTTCTCCACTTTTTCTCCATTTTTTCTCCACTTTTTCTCCATTTTTTTCTCCACCTTTTCTCCACTTATTCTCCACTCTTTCTCCACTTTTTCTCCACTTTTTCTCCATTTTTTTCTCCACTTTTTCTTCACTTATTCTCCACTTTTTCTCCACTTTTTCTCCACTTTTTCTCCACTTTTTCTCCATTTTTTTCTCCACTTTTTCTCCACTTTTTCTCCACTTTTTCTCCATTTATTCTCCACTTTTTCTCCACTTTTTCTCCATTTATTCTCCACTTTTTCTCCACTTTTTCTCCATTTTTTTCTCCACCTTTTCTCCACTTATTCTCCACTCTTTCTCCACTTTTTCTCCACTTTTTCTACATTTTTTTCTCCACTTTTTCTCCACTTTTTCTCCACTTTTTCTCCATTTTTTTCTCCACTTTTTCTCCACTTTTTCTCCACTTTTTCTCCATTTATTCTCCACTTTTTCTCCACTTTTTCTCCATTTTTTTCTCCACTTTTTCTCCACTTTTTCTCCACTTTTTCTCCATTTTTTTCTCCACTGTTTCCCCATTTATTCTCCACTTTTTCTCCACTTCTTCTCCATTTTTTCTCCATTTTTTCTCCATTTTTTTCTCCACTTTTACTCCACTTTTTCTCCACTTTTTCTCCACTTTTTCTCCATTTTTTCTCCACTTTTTCTCCACTTTTTCTCCATTTTTTCTCCACTTTTTCTCCACTTTTTCTCTACTTATTCTCCACTTTTTCTCCACTTTTTCTCCACTTTTTCTCCACTTTTTCTCCATTTTTTTCTCCACTTTTTCTCCACTTTTTCTCCATTTATTCTCCACTTTTTCTCTACTTTTTCTCCATTTTTTTCTCCACCTTTTCTCCACTTATTCTCCACTCTTTCTCCACTTTTTCTCCACTTTTTCTCCATTTTTTTCTCCACTTTTTCTACACTTTTTCTCCACTTTTTCTCCATTTTTTCTCCACTTTTTCTCCACTTTTTCTCCACTTTTTCTCCATTTATTCTCCACTTTTTCTCCACTTTTTCTCCATTTTTTTCTCCACTTTTTCTCCACTTTTTCTCCACTTTTTCTCCATTTTTTTCCTCCACTGTTTCCCCATTTATTCTCCACTTTTTCTCCACTTTTTCTCCATTTTTTTCTCCACTTTTTCTCCACTTTTTCTCCACTTTTTCTCCATTTATTCTCCACTTTTTCTCCACTTTTTCTCCATTTTTTTCTCCACTGTTTCCCCATTTATTCTCCACTTTTTCTCCACTTTTTCTCCACTTTTTCTCCATTTTTTCTCCATTTTTTCTCCATTTTTTTCTCCACTTTTACTCCACTTTTTCTCCACTTTTTCTCCACTTTTTCTCCAGTTTTTTCTCCACTTTTTCTCCACTTTTTCTCCATTTTTTTCTCCACTTTTTCTCCACTTTTTCTCTACTTATTCTCCACTTTTTCTCCACTTTTTCTCCACTTTTTCTCCACTTTTTCTCCACTTTTTCTCTACTTATTCTCCACTTTTTCTCCACTTTTTCTCCACTTTTTCTCCACTTTTTCTCCATTTTTTTCTCCACTTTTACTCCACTTTTTCTCCATTTATTCTCCACTTTTTCTCTACTTTTTCTCCATTTTTTTCTCCACCTTTTCTCCACTTATTCTCCACTCTTTCTCCACTTTTTCTCCACTTTTTCTCCATTTTTTTCTCCACTTTTTCTCCACTTTTTCTCCACTTTTTCTCCATTTTTTTCTCCACTTTTTCTCCACTTTTTCTCCACTTTTTCTCCATTTATTCTCCACTTTTTCTCCACTTTTTCTCCATTTATTCTCCACTTTTTCTCTACTTTTTCTCCATTTTTTTCTCCACCTTTTCTCCACTTATTCTCCACTCTTTCTCCACTTTTTCTCCACTTTTTCTCCATTTTTTTCTCCACTTTTTCTCCACTTTTTCTCCATTTTTTTCTCCACTTTTTCTCCACTTTTTCTCCACTTTTTCTCCATTTATTCTCCACTTTTTCTCCACTTTTTCTCCATTTTTTTCTCCACTTTTTCTCCACTTTTTCTCCACTTTTTCTCCATTTTTTTCCTCCACTGTTTCCCCATTTATTCTCCACTTTTTCTCCACTTTTTCTCCATTTTTTCTCCATTTTTTCTCCATTTTTTTCTCCACTTTTACTCCACTTTTTCTCCACTTTTTCTCCACTTTTTCTCCATTTTTTCTCCACTTTTTCTCCACTTTTTCTCCACTTTTTCTCCATTTTTTCTCCACTTTTTCTCCACTTTTTCTCCACTTTTTCTCCATTTATTCTCCACTTTTTCTCCACTTTTTCTCCAATTTTTTCTCCACTTTTTCTCCACTTTTTCTCCACTTTTTCTCCATTTATTCTCCACTTTTTCTCCACTTTTTCTCCATTTTTTTCTCCACTTTTTCTCCACTTATTCTCCACTTTTTCTCCACTTTTTCTCCACTTTTTCTCCACTTTTTCTCCACTTTTTCTCCATTTTTTTCTCCACTTTTTCTCCACTTTTTCTCCACTTATTCTCCACTTATTCTCCACTTTTTCTCCACTTTTTCTCCACTTTTTCTCCACTTATTCTCCACTTTTTCTTCACTTTTTCTCCACTTTTTCTCCACTTATTCTCCACTTTTTCTCCAGTTTTTCTCCACTTTTTCTCCACTTATTCTCCACTTTTTCTCCACTTTTTCTCCATTATTTTCTCCACTTTTTCTCCATTTATTCTCCACTTTTTCTCTACTTTTTCTCCATTTTTTTCTCCACCTTTTCTCCACTTATTCTCCACTCTTTCTCCACTTGTTCTCCACTTTTTCTCCATTTTTTTCTCCACTTTTTCTCCACTTTTTCTCCATTTTTTTCTCCACTTTTTCTCCACTTTTTCTCCACTTTTTCTCCATTTATTCTCCACTTTTTCTCCACTTTTTCTCCATTTTTTTCTCCACTGTTTCCCCATTTATTCTCCACTTTTTCTCCACTTTTTCTCCACTTTTTCTCCATTTTTTCTCCATTTTTTCTCCATTTTTTTCTCCACTTTTACTCCACTTTTTCTCCACTTTTTCTCCACTTTTTCTCCAGTTTTTTCTCCACTTTTTCTCCACTTTTTCTCCATTTTTTTCTCCACTTTTTCTCCACTTTTTCTCTACTTATTTTCCACTTTTTCTCCACTTTTTCTCCACTTTTTCTCCACTTTTTCTCCACTTTTTCTCTACTTATTCTCCACTTTTTCTCCACTTTTTCTCCACTTTTTCTCCACTTTTTCTCCATTTTTTTCTCCACTTTTACTCCACTTTTTCTCCATTTATTCTCCACTTTTTCTCTACTTTTTCTCCATTTTTTTCTCCACCTTTTCTCCACTTATTCTCCACTCTTTCTCCACTTTTTCTCCACTTTTTCTCCATTTTTTTCTCCACTTTTTCTCCACTTTTTCTCCACTTTTTCTCCATTTTTTTCTCCACTTTTTCTCCACTTTTTCTCCACTTTTTCTCCATTTATTCTCCACTTTTTCTCCACTTTTTCTCCATTTATTCTCCACTTTTTCTCTACTTTTTCTCCATTTTTTTCTCCACCTTTTCTCCACTTATTCTCCACTCTTTCTCCACTTTTTCTCCACTTTTTCTCCATTTTTTTCTCCACTTTTTCTCCACTTTTTCTCCATTTATTCTCCACTTTTTCTCCACTTTTTCTCCATTTTTTTCTCCACTTTTTCTCCACTTTTTCTCCACTTTTTCTCCATTTTTTTCCTCCACTGTTTCCCCATTTATTCTCCACTTTTTCTCCACTTTTTCTCCATTTTTTCTCCATTTTTTCTCCATTTTTTTCTCCACTTTTACTCCACTTTTTCTCCACTTTTTCTCCACTTTTTCTCCATTTTTTCTCCACTTTTTCTTCACTTTTTCTCCACTTTTTCTCCATTTTTTCTCCACTTTTTCTCCACTTTTTCTCCACTTTTTCTCCATTTATTCTCCACTTTTTCTCCACTTTTTCTCCATTTTTTTCTCCACTTTTTCTCCACTTTTTCTCCACTTTTTCTCCATTTATTCTCCACTTTTTCTCCATTTTTTTCTCCACTTTTTCTCCACTTATTCTCCACTTTTTCTCCACTTTTTCTCCACTTTTTCTCCACTTTTTCTCCACTTTTTCTCCACTTTTTCTCCATTTTTTTCTCCACTTTTTCTCCACTTTTTCTCCATTTATTCTCCACTTTTTCTCTACTTTTTCTCCATTTTTTTCTCCACCTTTTCTCCACTTATTCTCCACTCTTTCTCCACTTTTTCTCCACTTTTTCTCCATTTTTTTCTCCACTTTTTCTCCACTTTTTCTCCATTTTTTTCTCCACTTTTTCTCCACTTTTTCTCCACTTTTTCTCCATTTATTCTCCACTTTTTCTCCACTTTTTCTCCATTATTTTCTCCACTTTTTCTCCATTTATTCTCCACTTTTTCTCTACTTTTTCTCCATTTTTTTCTCCACCTTTTCTCCACTTATTCTCCACTCTTTCTCCACTTGTTCTCCACTTTTTCTCCATTTTTTTCTCCACTTTTTCTCCACTTTTTCTCCACTTTTTCTCCATTTTTTTCTCCACTTTTTCTCCACTTTTTCTCCACTTTTTCTCCATTTATTCTCCACTTTTTCTCTACTTTTTCGCCATTTTTTTCTCCACTTATTCTCCACTTTTTCTCCACTTTTTCTCCACTTTTTCTCCACTTTTTCTCCATTTTTTTCTCCACTGTTTCCCCATTTATTCTCCACTTTTTCTCCACTTTTTCTCCATTTTTTCTCCATTTTTTCTCCATTTTTTTCTCCACTTTTACTCCACTTTTTCTCCACTTTTTCTCCATTTTTTCTCCACTTTTTCTCCACTTATTCTCCACTTTTTCTCCACTTTTTCTCCAGTTTTTCTCCACTTTTCTCCATTTTTTCTCCACTTTTTCTCCACTTTTTCTCCACTTTTTCTCCATTTATTCTCCACTTTTTCTCCACTTTTTCTCCATTTTTTTCTCCACTTTTTCTCCACTTTTTCTCCACTTTTTCTCCATTTATTCTCCACTTTTTCTCCACTTTTTCTCCATTTTTTTCTCCACTTTTTCTCCACTTATTCTCCACTTTTTCTCCACTTTTTCTCCACTTTTTCTCCATTTTTTTCTCCACTTTTTCTCCACTTTTTCTCCACTTATTCTCCACTTATTCTCCACTTTTTCTCCACTTATTCTCCACTTATTCTCCACTTTTTCTTCACTTTTTCTCCACTTTTTCTCCACTTATTCTCCACTTTTTCTCCACTTTTTCTCCATGTTTTCTCCATTCTTTTTCTATGGTCGGTCTACCCATTAGCTCTGCCATGCATACTGTAGCTCTACACCTACTGCACATGTTACTTTATGATTGACATCTCTTTCGTACCAGAGCTGTCTAAGTCTACTCTGACCCCATATTTGTCATTACTATATTGTCCTTGTACTGTATTATGACATTTGTATCATGTGTTTCATTTCTTGCTGTGTTGCAATTTTTTTGCTGCATCCCAATTGTACCTCTACCTTGTTCGAGTTTATGTTATTATTCTCTCACTCTTATGTGATACTGATTATTGTCATTTTTCATGATTACATGCAGATAAGTCCAATCTGACGAAGGCTCAGGCCGAAACGTTATTTGTAACTTGTTTTGGACAAAAACATATATGCTTATGAAAAAAAAAAATGTTCTTAATACGGACCAATAAAGAGTGATTTTGCATTAGTATCCATTGTGACTTACTGACTTAGTCTGGGAGAGTTAGAGTGCCGAGGTTACTCACTAATTTTATCTATTATTACCTCTGAGCACCTATATACCAGTGAGCAGAGCTTCCTCTACAGTAGTTCTCCTGATTAGGCATGCCCTTACCTCATGAGCAGGGCATTGCAGCTTTGGTAGCAACCATTACGACATGGACTCTGCTGCTGTGGACCCGGGGGAGAGTGAGTGCAGATTAATTGCACCCACACTCCTCACATGAAGGGTCCGCACTCCTAGAAAATGGGGGATACGTTGCCTGAGTGTCTCCCCCCCATATTCTAGACGGTCCAGAGTCGTCGTGGGACCCCTTTATTTTTTTTCTTACAATAAATTGGTGAAAGAGGAAATGTTTTTGGGACTGTTTTTTCAAATAAATTTCTTTTGTCGATTTTTTGTTTTTGTTAGTACTGACAGTTTATGATGTTGGGTATCTAATAGACGCCATGACATCACAAACTGCTGGGCTTGATCTCAGGTGACTTTACAGCTAGTATCAACCCGATTTATTACCCCGTTTGCCACTGCACCAGGGCACGGGATGAGCTGGGGTGAAGCGCCAGGATTGGCGCATCTAGTGGATGCGCCACGTCTGGGGTGCCTGCGGCCTGCTATTTTTAGGCTGTGAAGGCCCAATAACTATGGACCTTCCCACCCTGAGAATACCAGACCACAGCTGTCCGCTTTATCTTGGCTGGTGATCCAATTTGGTGGGGACCCTACTTTTTTTGTGTAATTATTAATATTTATAAAATAATTATTAAAAAGAGCCTGAGGGGACCTCCACATTGGATCCCCAACCATGGTAAAGCTGCCAGCTGTGGTTTTCAGGCTACAGCCGTCTGCTTTACCCTAGCTGGCTATCAAAAATGGGGGGACCCAACGTCATTTTTTTTTTTAACTATTTTTTAAATAGAAAAAATTAATGGGCTTCCCTGTATTTTGATTGCCAACCAAGGTAACGGCAGGCAGATGGGGGTGGCAACCCATAGCTGTCTGCTTTATCTGCGCTGAGAATCAAAAATACCGCGGAGCGCTACGTCATTTTTTTAAAGATTTATTTTTACAGCACTGTGATGTCCAGCAATCAAAATACAGGGAAGCCCATTTTATTTTTAGTTATTTATATAAATAATTAAAAAAAATAAATATGGGCTCCCGCTGCATTTTTTGTATTGCTAGCTAAGGGTAATCCAAGCAGCTTGGTGTTACCTTCACTGGCAATGGAAAATCCAGGGAAGCATTTTTTATTTTTTTTGCCAAAAAACTACAAAAAAAGGACGTGAGTTTCGCCATGTTTTTGTATGCTAGCCAGGTATAGCAGGCAGGTGCTGGAAGAGTTGGATACAGCGCCAAAAGATGGCGCTTCTATGAAAATGCCATTTTCTGAGGCGGCTGCAGACTGCAATTCGCAGCAGTGGGGCCCAGAAAGCTCAGGCCAACCTGTGGTGTGGATTCCAATCCCCAGCTGCCTAGTTGTACCTGGCTGGACACAAAAATGGGACGAAGCCTACGTCATTTGTTTTCTAATTATTTCATGAAATTCATGAAATAATAAAAAAAGGGCTTCCCTTTATTTTTGGTTCCCAGCCGGGTACAAATAGGCAACTGGGGGTTGGGGGCAGCCGTACCTGCCTGCTGTACCTGGCTAGCATACAAAAATATGGCGAAGCCCACATAATTTTTTCAGGGGGCAAAAAACTTCTGCATACAGTCCTGGATGGAGTATGCTGAGTCTTGTAGTTCTGCAGCTGCTGTCTGTCTGCATGGAGAAGAGCAGACAGCAGCTGCAGAACTACAAGGCTCAGCATACTCCATCCAGGACTGTATGCAGAATTTTTTTGCCCACCAAAAAAATGACGTGGGCTTCGCCATATTTTTGTATGCTAGCCAGGTACAGCTGGCAGCCACGGGCTGCCTCCAACCCCCAGTTGCCTATTTGTACCCGGCTGGGAACCAAAAATATAGGGAAGCCCTTTTTTTTTTAATTATTTCACTTATTTCATGAAATAATTAAAAAACAAATGACGTGGGCTTCGCCCCATTTTTGTGTCCAGCCGGGTACAACTAGGCAGCTGGGGATTGGAATCCGCAGCACAGGTTAGCCCGAGGTTTCTGGGCGCCTCTGCTGCGGATTTCAGTCCGCAGCCGTCCCAGAAAATGGCGCTCTCATAGAAGCGCCATCATCTGGCGCTGTATCCAACTCTTCCAACAGCCCTGGAGCCGGGTGGCTTGTTGGGTAATCATGAGTTAATACTGGCTTTGTTTTACTAGCCAGTATTAAGCCAGAGATTCTTAATGTCAGGCACGTTTGACCGGGCCATTAAGAATCTCCAATAAAGGGTTAAAAAAAACACCACACAGAGAAAAAATACTTTAATAGAAATAAATACACAGACACATTAGAGACTCCATCTTTATTACCCCCTGTCAGCCCTCCACGATCCTGCTCTTCTGTCTTCTTTCTTTCTAGTGTAGTAGTAGTGATGATTTTAGTGAGGATGAGATTCACCAGCTCATCACTTGGGGCTGGGGAACCTCATACTCACTACAATCATCACTACAATCGGGAAGCAGCGTGCAGCCTTCACTCCGTGAGTGATCAGTGCTGGCTGCTAGCGGTAAAACTGACAGACGCGTTACCATAGCAACGGTGCTCTCGGAGCCGCGGTTAGCAGTGACGTCACCGCTAACTGGTTTGCTATGGCAACGGGGATCTCCGTTAATGACCGGCTGTGTCAGCCGGTCCCTAACGGAATGGGGAGTCGACCGTGTGCTAGAGCATGTGGCCGGTACACGGCGATACACATATGTGCACCGTGTACCGGAGAGATGCAATCGCAGGTCCTACATGACGTGTCATAGTCATGTGACCAGTCTGTAGCCAATGAGATAATAGCCACGTGACTGGTCACATGGCTATTTTGACGTCACGATAGGTCCTGCATCTCTGCTGGCAGTGCAGGTCACCGGGAGAATTCAGCGATCATCGGATGGAATAGCGGCAGGAGACAGAGTGCAGAAGGGATCGCGAGGACCGGTAAGTGTTATGGCAATGTTTATTAACTGTTTGTGTACATTTATCATGCATTTTGATGTGTTTGTGATTGCCTCCCATTATAGCCTATACGTTCGAGCTTGGTTCGTCGAATGTTCGTCGAACCGGCCTCGAGCCGAACCGGGACCGGTTCGCTCATCTCTAGAGATGAGCGGACCCATGTAAGTTTGGTTTGGCAGGTTCAGCTGGAATTTAGATGAAGTTCTGTTTGAGAACCGAACTTGACCTGAACCCCAATGGAAGTCAGTAATTGGGCAGTTTTGGTCTACTTGAGTGATACGCCCACATGAAGCCAGCTATAAACAAATCATTTCCAGGGCCGGAATTTTTCACATTTTTTTTGTGTACACTACTTCTGATCATGCTTTTGTTACCCCCAGTGTGCGCTGTTCAAACACTGCAAGTGGCTCGCACTGGGCTGAGCACAGAGCGTACCTGAGCACAGGGATGCTCACATAAGTTCTTTGCACTTGTAAAGCATCCAAACTCTGATTTTTTTGTAAAGTCTGTGTTTGTTATATACACCAAATCTCGGGTTCACTTATATTTAGTTATCTCTAATCTGGATATTTGCACATGGATATCAGTTATATGACAAATAGCTAGCAACAGTCCCTGATGTACAGTGGCTGTCTTGAAGTTTCAGGACATATCAAAATTAGCATATTCCCTACCAAAAGAGATAATGTATTAATTAACTCAACCAAAAAGGGAACAGTTCCATTTCAATTGTCGTACAAGATTATTTTTAGGGTGGGATTCCTAAGCACGTTTTACCCACCCAATATGTAATGAACATTTACTTTACATCCAGATTAAGTAAACTATTATCAGATGTCTTGGCACGAGAACATTTAAGAAACATAGCAGATTTCCTTTTTTACCAGTGTAGCTAGTGCTCAACGTTTGAACTAAATGAATCCAATTTGTTTTTGGACTCTGTTGGAATTAGTATTATGACTTTTGTTTATCCTTTGATGGTTTTGTCTTTGCATGGATCCCAACAAATCCTTAGACTCCATTAGGTTTGCAATGGATTTCTGGTATTGTTTTTTGAACTTTGTTGGAATAAGTATGATGGCGTATGTTTATCCCTTAATGGATCTGTCTTCTCATAGATCTCGACAAATTATGAAAATCTATTAGGTTTCCAATGGAGTTCTGGTATTGTTTTGTGGACTCTTTTGGAATAAATATAATGGCTTCTTTTTATCCTTTGATAGATCTGTCTTCTCATGGATCTTGACAAATCCTGAGGGTCCGTTAGTTTTTCAGTTGAGTTCTGGCATTGTTTTTTGGACTCTATTGTAATTAGTATTATGGCTTTTGTTTATCCCTTGATGGATCTGTTTTCACATGGATGCCAACAAATCCGGAGAATCAATTACATTTGCAATGGAGTTATGGTATTGTGTTTTGAACTTTGTTAGAATAAGTACCATGGCTTTTGTTTATCCCTTGATGGATCGGTCTTCTCACGCATCTCAACATGTCCTGAGAGTCTATTATGTTTCCAAAAGAGTTCCAGTATTGTTTTTTGGACTCTGTTGGAATAAATATTATGGCTTCCTTTTATCCTTTCATAGATCTCTCTTCTCATGGATCTCGACAAATCCTAAGAGTCCATTAGGTTTCCAATTGAGTTCTGCCATTTTTTTGGACTCTGTTGTAATTAGTATTACAGCTTTTGTTTATCCTTTTATTGGTCGGTCTTCATATGGATCCCAATAAATCCTGAGAATCCATTAGATTTCCAATGGAGTTCTGGTACTTTTAATGAGAAGAAGTGTACTGTAGAATGCATTATTCCTACCATGAAAAACAGTAAACCTTGGTGGAAAGCACTTCATGAAAATGTAAACAGAATTTTGATTCTCTATCATTGTGTAAATTAAATAACAGTTTCTAGTGCAAAACAAAATTAGTAATTCTCTTTGAAATTCCTAAGTGTCTGTTCTGAAAGATTCCCACACCAGATCATTTTCTAGAGTCTGTAATGATTTTCCTGTTGAGAGTGTTCATTTACCACACACAGATATATAAACCTTTTGAGTACAATAAAAAAAGAATATAAACAAAGCCATTTGATAAAATATAGTAGATAGAATGAGTTTGTTTTCTTAAACATTCTAGGAAAGGCTGTATAACAGCAGGACAAATTTAAGCATCACATTTAAGTAGATACTGAGAACAATCTCTTTATTCTTCAACACCAAAAATATGACTATACTGTCAAATATAGGCACATTTGTAATATGTAATGTTATTATACCTCCAGTGCCTTGAAACAATATTCATAGCTTGGGAACTTTTCCACATTTTTTCACATTACACCCACAAACTTTGTTGTTTTATTGGGATTATATGTAATATACCAACACTAATTAGCAAGTATTTGTGAAGTGTAGCCAAATGGTACATGGTTTTCTATATATTTTAGAAATTAAAATCTGAAAATTGTGACATACATTTGTATTCAGCCCCTGGTAGTCTAATAGCCCTAATTAAAATCCTTAATGACTAATTTCCAGGTTCAGTGACCCCCTTAGCATGAGGGCCATTTTAGGAGCCCTGGTCCCCAGTTATCCCCTGCCACACCATGACAATAAGCTCCTGATATTCTTCCAGCCTAAAGAATGTATCATAACCCAGAAGATGACTAATCATTGAGTCTTCAGATCAATCATCTTTCCACACTTTCAAATAAGCACTGAACTGACATGAGACTTACTTCTAAAAGGTCTTTTCAGCAGGACAGAGTCTTTACATTCATGTGAATGTGCTTAAAGGGGTGGTTCACCCATATTTTTTATTTTCTAGATCGATATTATGTTGAGAAACAATGTTTCTCTCAAATACCTTATGTTGGCAATAGTGCCTGTGAGGGGCGCTATTGCGGACTGCTGTTCCCCATGCCTGACCCCAGGCTCCGTTACCTCGGGGTTCCGGTGATGTCACATCAAGTTCCTGTTAAACTGACATCACCGCGGCCAGTCTCAGTGTTCATGATTGATGAGCTTTGGGCGGTATTTCACTGCTTGTCAAAGCCCATCAGCTCCCTCCTCCCTCACAGCAAAGCACTACAAGCAGGAGACATGCTGGGCTGTGACAAGTAGTGAAACACCGCCCACAGCCCCTTGAGTTTGGAAGACTGGGGCCGGCCACAGGGATGTGACGTGATCCGGTATTTGACTTGAGATCACCGGATCCCCAAGGTCACAGAGCCCGGGGGTCAGGCATGGGGAACAGCAGTCCGCAATGGCACCTCTCACAGGCACTATTGCCAACATAAGGTATTTGAGAGAAACATTGATTCTCAATATAATATCGATCTAGAAAATAAAAAAATATGGGTGAACCACCCTTTTAAAACCTCTCTCTTTTTCCTCTTCTTAGGAACTTTACAGCTGCTTTATGGAGTTAAAGGAATTCCATCTAATGCCATTTGGCACCATTGTATGGTACAATATTTTTTCCTTCTAAGGGTAAGTGTCTCAATAAAGTAACATGTAATGGAATATGCCATGGTTTTTAACTCTCAAACATAATATTTTCAATACCTCCTTATTAAGCTTGCTAAAACATGGAAATATTGTGGTAATATAAAACAAAATGCTATATGCCTTCGGTTATTCATTAGTTATAGGATAAAAATGTATATCAATTGTTCCAAAAAAAGTCCAACAACCAGATGTAAATCAAAGTTACAATCATTATTGAGAAATGGAATTGGCCAAAGTGTAATACCTGAAAAATCATAAATCTGATCAGGCACCCTTACCGATCAGCTGTTCTTGGCTCAGGTGGGGCAGAAGGTGACCGGAAATGCTCAGTTCTGGTGCTGCCCCATCTTCTGATAGTGGCCGTGGTTGGGTACTGCACATCCACCTCCCATTCAAATCAATAGGAGGCGGATGTGCAGTGGCCACTATCAGAAGATTGAGCAGCTGTGGTACTGAGTATTTCTGGCCACATGGTGTCACCGCCGACACCAAAACCAGCTGATTGACTGTGATGCTGGGAGTCAGACCACAGCCAATCAGACTTTGATGATGCATCCTTATTTTAGGTTATCAAGGTTTAATTAGTGGACAACCTCTTTAAAAATTAGCTACTTGTGTGACACTATGGACTCTCAGTGCCTAGCAGGGGTTAACTTTCTTAAAATTCAGCCAGACATGAAGACAGTTTGTTTATAGATGGGGGATAATCCCTCATTGTTCTACAAGACTCTTGGGAGTTTAGTATTGAAGCTTTTGTTGACTCATGTAATTGTTTTGGCCACTGAAGGCCAGATACCCATTGTATTATAAGGTGTTTGCTGGATGCAATTTAACTTAGCTGACTCTGCCATTGACCATTATTATTGGGATATTCTATATGCGGCTTGAGATCTAGCCAATAAGAGCCCAGTCTTATCCACCAATCGTGAAGACCCCAATGGTCTGAATGGAGAGCTGAGGGGTATAAGAAGGAGGACTGTCCATTGCCCAGGGAGACTCTGCTACATGCTACCAATCTAGAACCTGTGGCTCCGATTGGCAAGCCATAACTGAACCTGGATTATAATACTACATGGACTTCAGCATTGAATGCAAGGATTCGGCTGAGATATCAAGGACTACTTAAGGAAGGAATCCAGCTTGGGACAATCCAGTCAGATGACTACAGACTTTGCAGACCTCAGCCAGCTTCCTAAATCTGGCATTATTCCATTCTCAGTGGGTGCCCGCCGAAAGCGGGGTGCTGCTGGATTGGAGTAAGTAGCCCTGGAAGCTCTGAGGCATGGACATTCTAAATCCCTGGTGAGCCAGCGCAAGGGTGATACTCTGTTGCCTGTTACATTTGTGTGTTTTGATGGTTATGTGTTATGTGCCGTTAATTGTTTGGGGATCCAATAAAGTCTTAATATTGTGATTCCCTCACCCTGTGTTGTCTGAGTAGTGTTCCGCCTACGGTTAAGGAGGTCGGGCGTTTAGTTGGGATGAGCCCTGGGCCATGCTGTCTTTCTAAAGGCGGCTGGGCCAGTGGACGAGAGCACCCATTGACCCCCGTGTCTCCATAACTTGATCTTATTTTAACTTTTGTCATAAAGCAGTTGTTTAGGTTTAGAAAAATGGAAATAAGCTGCAGACTAAAGCTTTAATCCAGAAATCCAACTCTTTATATTTAAGCTAAACATTATTCACTTAAAGGGAACCTGTCAATTGAAATATGCACCCAGAACCATGAGCAGTTCTGGGTGCATAGTGCTAATCCCTGCCTAATAGTCCCAGCATTTAGCAGCACACATAAAGAGATCTTCAGAAAAAGTATTTCTTAAGATCTTTTATCATATGCTAATAAGGCCAGTGACTAGTTAAAAGTGCATTAGTTCCCTTGTCTAGTCGGTCTCCTTAGTAATCACACCCCTGTGGCATCCTAACATACTAATAAATGTGCAGTGTCAGAAGTATGGTCAATCCCACCGTTCTTTGTTGCCACTGCCCCTGATGCTGGATTTCGGCTCAGTGCGCATGATCAGAAGTCCTAGACTTCCAGTCATGTACTATGAAACCGGGTGTACTTGTTGGTTTCAAACTGGTGTATTGTGCATGACCGTAAGTCTGGAGATGTTCTGATTGTGCGTCTTGAGCTGAAAACCAGTGGTGGCAGCAGAGAGGTGAGAGCGACCATGCCTCTGGTGCTGCGCAATCATTAGCATGTTAACATGCCACTATGGGCGTGCTAACATGCTAAGAGGGCCGACTTTCGATTAGTCCCTGGCCTCATTAGTATATTATAAAAGATCTTTAGAAATACTTTTCCTAACGATCCCTTTATCTATGCTAGTGTATACAGGGACGGTTCGGCAGGGATTAGGAATATGCACCCAGAACTGCTTGTGGTTGTGGGGGCATATTGCACCTGACAGGTTCCCTTTTAATATGTATTTGTTTTATTCTATTTCATTTGTATTTTAATCTTGTATCTCTTTGCTGAAATGTTGCTGCGCTTTTTTTTTTAAGACAAGTCAAGCAGATGTGCATGATTTATATAAATACACACGAGCTAATCAATTTTATCTAAAGCTAACTGTAAAAGAGAGCATTGTATATTTGTTCTGAAGGATAGCGTTATCCCCCTCCAAAATAGGAGTATATTCATTTGTTCCTGTCATGTATGTCTATTTTTTCTCCTTCTTTCCATCTTTATGGGACTGAAGATGAATGTGGTAGGTTAGCAATGCCTTAGAGTAGGACTGACTTTATTATCAACATAGATTTTACACGTGTTTGTTTTTAAAAGTCATGTGGTTGTGGTTCCAGAAGATCACACGCTGAGACCGTGCTTTTTTTCCTCCATGTGCATTTGTAGCTTCATATGTTTGCAGTGAATGTTAGTAATTAGGATACTGGAAGATGGAGCACAGAATAATGTGCTCTACTCGATGCTTTGAAAGCCATTTAAAGTATAAGGTAAGTCATAAAATGATCTCATAGCTCTAAACTAAGGCAAAAAAAATGCACTTTTAATGAAAAAGGGTTTGAGGTCATTCTGAATACAAAGGAGTACTTTGATACATAAAGACCTCTGTGAGGTTAAAAAAAGACAAGAATCTGTCAAATGTAACCTTTGAGAAATCCCCGCTCCATCCAAAGGAAGACAAACAAAGCCCCAGAATGAAACAATTTACAATTTTGTCTCAGACACAAAACCAGATTCCCTGACCTGAAAATGACTTTAAGATTTTTTATTTATTCACATATGATATTGAAATGGAAAATTAGAATATAAATTTGATTTTGTATTGGACATGAACCTAACGATTGGCACCTTAGGTAAATTGTAGGAGAAAATGGGTAACACGAAATGTAATTAAAACAAAGACAGTATTTTTTTTAAATTTAAAAGAACTATAGGAATGTAATGTATTAGAAATAATGCTCATCATTATGCTCAACTCTTGCAATACCAATATTTTCTAAAATTCCAACTGAATCAAGTGTTCGTGAGAATACCATCCTTTAGAGAACCTCTAGACCAATAAATGTGTAAACCATATACAAATTTGAAAACTGATATAAAGATCTACTACAACTTTAATCTTGGGGAACTAAAAAAAACAAGAATAACTTACTGAAAACACTTTGAGATTTGATTAGCAATATAAAACAAACAAAAAACTTTACCGGCAACATTTCCCACACTGATAAAACATTAGAGAGCAGGTTAATGTTATTTTCTGTTGCCTCGCAGTCTTCCTCATAATGTCTTGCAGCTATAACATCTTACCTATTATCATACCTTGCACAGTGGTGGAGAGTTCCTGGGCCATCTGAAATCAGAGGTTCCCAATATAGCTGTCATGCTGTGACTATTGGGGTTCCACCCAACACTAAGAAACCCCCCGTCAAAAACAACCACACAGAGGGTACATTAGGGACACTTTAACAACTGTTGGCCCTGCTGCTAGGGAGACCGGTGAGGGGACACCTCTTGAACTCACCTTAAACTGTATTCTGAACACCCTAGCATTCCAATATGGGTTCTTTCAGCCTGTCTATGAGCAAGATACCTAATCCCATGCTGGGCCTACTCTCACCATGATTAGTGAGATGTCTGGCAAGACACACTAGTCACACCGCTGCATAATACAACATAAGGAAAGGAAGACAAACAAGGGAATCAACTAAAGGACACAAGACCAAACTCACTGCAGCAGACAGACTTCTTCCACAAGCAGAACAAAAAAAAGCAACTACTCCAGCAGCAGCAACATTTCTCCTCAATGGCAAGTATTAGAGTGTGGATTCTGTATAACCGGTGTCATCTGGTTGTTCATGTGACTATTTAAAGGTGATGGATGTGGTCTGAAACCGGATGCACATGAGGAGTGGTAATTAGAAGCTGCTAGTAAGGAAAACTGACACTAACTCTTGGTGCACCAAAAGAAAGGAAAACACATTTAATATCTAGTGTCTCACATAGTAAAGTAATACTTTGTGTCATGCTGTACTAAGAGAGACACTGAAACAACAAGCAGTGAAGCTTCAGAGTGCAATAAGCAGACTACCCACAAGAGGGAAGTAGAGTAGTCAGCAAGCCGGGTCTGTAACAGGAGGTCTAGTTAGTAGTACATGGATAATCAAATCGTGGCTAGGTGATAGCTGAGGGTTGGTAGCCAGGAAGTCACGTATGCAGCCGAGGGAGAGATGGAGCCAAAGTCAGGAACAAGGCTACAGGTCAGACGAGGGGAGTCCAGGTAACATACAAAGGTGCAGGGGACACACATCAGGACCAGGATAAGTTGCAGTATTAAAATAGAGTGCTGATTATGCCAAAATCATGCAATACTCCAATGTACAAGAAATAATTGACAGTTGCATCGCGTTTCGGCTACATATTGACAAAGTATGCAATATGAAACCGAAACGCGTTGCAAGTGCCTATTATTTCTTGTACATTTTAATACTACAAGAATAAAGAAGCTGGACATTTATCCTGAGTGGCTATTATTATACTCCGTAGCGCCGGACTGTTTCCTTTTTCTTCTGTGATTAGTTCAGGTGCAAGTACCTGTGAGTCAGTGCAGCAGGAGATACGAAGAACATGCCAGAGGGGGTGAGCTGAACTTGGTTTATTTTCAAATAAATTGAATTTTGGGGGAAAATTTGTTGAAGTCATAAAATTCAAATTTCAGTAGATTTATTTATCTCTATTTATCGGGCCTAATATTCCTAAAATCAATTTGATGACAATCTACTCATTTACCTTACTTTATGGGTAACTTTAAAGGGGTACTTCCATCTCCAATATCCTATAACACTATGCAGTAGGGGTAGTAATAATAATAATAATAATAATAATAATAATAATAATAAATCAAATATCTCTAATTAGAAATGTAGTATAGTTCTCCTGATATAGTTATATCACTTACCTCATGTGCAGGGCATTGCAGCTTAGGTATCCATGGTTGCATTGACTTATAGTGACAGTTAGTTGATTGTACCCATGGATACCTAAGCAGCAATGCCTTGCACATGAGGTAAGAAACATGGCTATATTAGGAGAACTATGCTACATTTCTAATTGGAGGTTTTTGCTAATATTAGAAGTATTACACCTACTACATTATTGGGATAAGATCTTGGAGATGGGAATAATTCTTTTAAACTGTTTATTTTCTCATTGGTGGTTTTGTTATTTGTAGGTAATCATTAATCATTGATGTAAATCAATAAAAACAATTAAATATTACCATGTGTCTGATGTTGACTTCTAGGCCCAAAATTGTTCAACATACTTTAAATGAACATTGAAACTGGCAAAAAAAAATAAAAATCTATGTTTTAAACACTTGGCATAGAAGGTATTGTTATTATATATCACAAAATCTTCACAAGATGCATTGTGCCAAAGAAATTTCTGAAATAGTTTATAGAATACAACTTGCATAGCAGAAAAAAGGTGCTAAAAATCCTAAGTACCCATATAAATCATTCTTTTCAGCTAATTATCTGGCCTTGTGAGGACGGCATTGTCCTGCATTGAGATGAAGAGAGTTTCAGTCCAAACCACTGTTTTAGGAGACAGTATAATAAAACCCTTTTACTTGGTGGTTGCTGATGCTTTCTAAGTAGCAGTCTTATAGCCAAATACTTTATCAAGGTCATACTTCAGTTTGCAACATTTGGAATCAGATTAAAACCACATTTTCCCATAAATCAGAAAAAATGGATATGCAATTAAAGATTTAGAGTCTGGGAGATATTAAAAATTATATTACAGTCATAAGGTTTGCTTTAAAACTATATATTATATGAAATATCAGTTTAAAGGGTCAACATTGGCAAAGTGATTGGCTACATCAGTCATCAGTGATTGGTGAGCGCTAAAATGCTTTGGTGCTCGGAACTCAAGTCGAGCAATTTGTAATGCTCAAGTGCTCATCTTGAGTAACAAGCAAAATGAAAATCAATGGGAATCTCAAGCATTTTTCTGGCAGACCCCTCTGGGTGGCCTGGGGGGGCCTGAAAATCACTGAAATTGATAGATATATTGCTTAAATGGAATGGGAACAGCATGGGGAAGACGCCTGGACACATCTCTGACTCCCAGGTCTCTGCTGGAAACAATGTTGTCAGTGTATTACACTACTTTTATTGAGTGACAATAAAACATTCCTCACCGAAGATAACATGGCTTTAACAGGAAAAAATGTTAGGAAACATTCTTTTCTGTATAATTACTTCTATATTCGGTACAAGTAAAATATATCTTTGTACCGTGTTAGCCAGTAGAGATAAAAAAAAAAAAAAAAAAAAAAAAAATATTCGGCAAATTTAACCATAGAAGGAAAACTGCCTCCTCCACTCCATAGGCTATTTTTACATGTAGCGTTTGTGCACTCTCATTGATTTTAACAGTGAAAAATATTGCAAAAAGGCTGAATACATTGACATGCTCTTTCTTTAACAAAATGCAGCATTTTTCATTTCAGTTAGGGAAAAAAGGAATCGAGCCTATGAGATTTCTCTTTTCCATTTGCAAGGAGTAGGACTCCTAGGCTGGTGAAGTCTATGCCTCAAGTGTAAGGCCAATCAAAAATTGAAAGGATGGATTGAAATACACCCTGGAATATGTATAGCGGATGGCCTCCGAAAAAAATTTTTCCCCATCTGGAAAGAGTGAGACTCCTAGACTGGTAAAATGTATGCACTATGTGAAAAGGCTTCCAAAAATTAGAAGAGGAGCTCCAAAACACCCTGGAACACATGTAGCATAGAGCATCAGAAAACATTTACATTTAGGAGTGGGAATTTTTGACCAAAAACCAGGAGTCCTGGAGGCCAATAGAGATGAGCCACTCCTCTAGAGTTCAAGTTCGGTTTGGTTTGTCGAACGGAGGCTCCGTTCAGCGAACGTTCGACGAACCAATTCGAACCCCATTGAAAACAATGGGCGGCAAACACAAACACATAAAAACATATTATACATGTACACATACAGTTAATAAACATTGCCATTACACTTACAGGTCCCCGCGACGTGTCCTGCACTCTATCTCCCGCCGCTTTTCCTTCCGATAATCGCTGCATCCTCCAGGTAACCAGCACGGATAATAGGACCTTCTGTGACGTCGTCATAGCCATGTGATCAGTCATGTGTCTATTATCTCAATGGCTACAGACTAGTCACATGGCTAGATGTCATTCTAGGTCCTTTCAGTGCATCTCTCCGGTACGCGGTGCTCCGTGCACCGGAGAGATGCTCTGGCACATGGTCGGCCTCCCCGTTCCTGTATGTGGGCGCTCTTTACAGAGTCAGCCCACATGCAAGGACTGGCTGCCACAGCCGGTGAATTGCGGGAATCACGTGATCGGAGCACCGTTGCTATAGTAACCCGCCTGTCAGCGGTGACGTCACCGCTGACAGCCCGCAGCCTGTGCTCACTCACTGAGTGATTAGACTACACGGGGAGCAGCAGTGTCTTCCTCCCATGCAGTGCTGTCTGATGAAGCAGAGCTGCATGGGTTGAAGGAGAAAGAAGACAGAAGACAATGGATCGTGGAGAGATAAGAGGGAGTAATAAACATGGAGTCTCTAAGTGTGTCTGTGTATTTTGTTCTATTAAAGTATTTTTTCTCTGTGTGGTGTCTTTTTTTAATCCTTTATTGGAGATTTTTAATGGCTGGGTCAAACTTGTCTAACATTAATAATCTCTTTATTAATACTAGCTAGTAAAACAAAGCTAGTATTAACCCATTATTACCCAGCAAGCCACCGGGCTTCAGGGCTGCTGGAAGAGTTGGATTCAGCGCCAGATGATGGCTCTTCTATGAAAGTGCCATTTCCTGGGGTGGCTGTGGACTGCAATTCATAGCAGAGGGCCCCAGAAACCTCGGGCCAACCTATACTGCGGATTCCAATCCCCAGCTGCTTAGTTGTACCTGGCTGGACACAAAAATGGGGCGAAGCCCATGTGTTTTTTTTTAAAAAAAATTATTTCATGAAATTCATGAAATAATTAAAAAAGGGCTTCCCAATATTTTAAGTTCCCAGCTGGATACAAATAGGTTGGGGGCCGCATACAAAAATATGGCGAAGCCCACGCCATTTTTTTTTTAGTTTGTTGGCAAAAAAAATAAAAAATGCTTCCCTGGATTTTCCATTTCCAGTGAAGGTAACACCAAGCAGTGAGGGTTAGCAGCCAGTAGCTGTTTGGATTACCCTTAGCTAGCAATACAAAAAAATGCAGCAGGAGCCCACATATTTTTTTTTAATTATTTATTTAAATAGCTTAAAAAAATGGGCTTCCCTGTATTTTGATTGCCTGACATCACAGTACTGTAAAAATAAATCATTAAAAAAATGACGTAGCGCTCCGCGGTATTTTTGATTCTCAGCGCACATAACGCAGACAGCTACGGGTTGCCACCCCCATCTGCCTGGCGTTACCTTGGCTGGCAATCAAAATACCAGGAAGCCCATTAATTTTTTTTTATTTAAAAAAAATAGTAAAAAAAAAATGACGTGGGGTCCCCTCATTTTTGATAGCCAGCTAGGGTAAAGCAGACAGCTGAAAACCACAGCTGGCAGCTTTACCGTGGTTGGTGATCCAATGTGGAGGTCACCCCAGGCTCTTTTTTATAATTATTTTATAAATAATAATAATTACAAAAAAAAATAGGGTCCCCCCAAATTGGATCACCAGAGAAGGTAAAGCTGACAGCTGTGGTCTGGTATTCTCAGGGTGGGAAGGTCCATAGTTATTGGCACTTCACAGCCTAAAAATAGCAGGCCGCAGGCACCCCAGAAGTGGCGCATCCACTAGATGCGCCAATCCTGGCGCTTCACCCCAGCTCATCCCGTGCCCTGGTGCGGTGGCAAATGGGGTAATAAATGGGGTTGATACTAGCTGTAAGGTCACCTGACATCAAGCCCAGCAGTTTGTAATGTCATGGCGTCTATTAGATACCCAACATCACAAACTGTCAGTACTAACATAAAAAAATAGACAACTAAAAAAAATTATTTGAAAAAACACTCCCCAAAACATTCCCTCTTTCACCAATTTATTGTAAGGAAAAAAAAATAAGGAGGTCCCACGACGACTCTGGACCGTCTAGAATATGGGGGGACACGCTCAGGGAACATATCCCCCATTTTCTAGGAGTGCAGACCCTCCATGTGAGGAGTGTGGGTGCAATGAATCTGCACCCACTCTCCCCGGGTCCACAGCAGCAGAGTCCATGTCGTAACTGTTGCTACCAAAGCTGCAATACCCTGCTCATGAGGTAAGTGCATGCCTAATCAGGAGAACTATTCTACATTTCCAAATATTGGTATTTGCTAATATTATTACTATTCCACCTACTATATATTGGGGATAGGATCTTGGATATGGAATACCCCTTTAAGTCCAGTTATCCTGCTGAATGAATACTAAACAACAGTGCTCGCTATTTAGACATGTTACTTTGCGGCGTATGACGGACTCTCATGTTTGGTATTCGTTCAGCAGGGCAACAGAAATAGCAAATACCTTCATTTGGAAATTTACTATAGCTCTCCTGATTAACTACAGTCAGGGCCAGAAATATTTGGACAGTGACACAAGTTTTGTTTTTTTAGCTGTTTACAAAAACATGTTCAGAAATACAATTATATATATAATGTGGGCTGAAAGTGCACACTCCCAGCTGCAATATGAGAGTTTTCACATCCAAATCGGAGAAAGGGTTTAGGAATCATAGCTCTGTAATGCATAGCCTCCTCTTTTTCAAGGGACCAAAAGTAATTGGACAAGGGACTCTAAGGGCTGCAATTAACTCTGAAGGCGTCTCCCTCGTTAACCTGTAATCAATGAAGTAGTTAAAAGGTCTGGGGTTGATTACAGGTGTGTGGTTTTGCATTTGGAAGCTGTTGCTGTGACCAGACAACATGCGGTCTAAGGAACTCTCAATTGAGGCGAAGCAGAACATCCTGAGGCTGAAAAAAAAGAAAAAATCCATCAGAGAGATAGCAGACATGCTTGGAGTAGCAAACTCAACAGTCGGGTACATTCTGAGAAAAAAGGAATTGACTGGTGAGCTTGGGAACTCAAAAAGGCCTGGGCGTCCACGGATGACAAAAGTGGTGGATGATCGCCGCATACTTTCTTTGGTGAAGAAGAACCCGTTCACAACATCAACTGAAGTCCAGAACACTCTCAGTGAAGTAGGTGTATCTGTCTCTAAGTCAACAGTAAAGAGAAGACTCCATGAAAGTAAATACAAAGGGTTCACATCTAGATGCAAACCATTCATCAATTCCAAAAATAGACAGGCCAGAGTTAAATTTGCTGAAAAACACCTCATGAAGCCAGCTCAGTTCTGGAAAAGTATTCTATGGACAGATGAGTCAAAGATCAACCTGTACCAGAATGATGGGAAGAAAAAAGTTTGGAGAAGAAAGGGAACGGCACACGATCCAAGGCACAGCACATCCTCTGTAAAACATGGTGGAGGCAACGTGATGGCATGGGCATGCATGGCTTTCAATGGCACTGGGTCACTTGTGTTTATTGATGACATAACAGCAGACAAGAGTAGCCGGATGAATTCTGAAGTGTACCGGGATATACTTTCAGCCCAGATTCAGCCAAATGCCGCAAAGTTGATCGGACGGCGCTTCATAGTACAGATGGACAATGACCCCAAGCATACAGCCAAAGCTACCCAGGAGTTCATGAGTGCAAAAAAGTGGAACATTCTGCAATGGCCAAGTCAATCACCAGATCTTAACCCAATTGAGCATGCATTTCACTTGCTCAAATCCAGACTTAAGACGGAAAGACCCACAAACAAGCAAGACCTGAAGGCTGCGGCTGTAAAGGCCTGGCAAAGCATTAAGAAGGAGGAAACCCAGCGTTTGGTGATGTCCATGGGTTCCAGACTTAAGGCAGTGATTGCCTCCAAAGGAATCGCAACAAAATATTGAAAATAAAAATATTTTGTTTGGGTTTGGTTTATTTGTCCAATTACTTTTGACCTCCTAAAATGTGGAGTGTTTGTAAAGAAATGTGTACAATTCCTACAATTTCTATCAGATATTTTTGTTCAAACCTTCAAATTAAACGTTACAATCTGCACTTGTATTCTGTTGTAGAGGTTTCATTTCAAATCCAATGTGGTGGCATGCAGAGCCCAACTCGCGAAAATTGTGTCACTGTCCAAATATTTCTGGACCTAACTGTATGTTCCTTACTTCATCAGCAGGGCATTGCAGTAGCTTACATATGCATGGTTACCACCATTCATAGAGACAGTGGGTTGCTCTTGGTCGTAACTGTTACTACCAAAGCTGCAATGCCCTGCTCATGAGGTAAGGGCATGCCTAATCAGGAGAACTATTCTACATTTCCAAAAAAAGGTATTTACTAATATTATTGCTATTACACCTACTATATATTGGGGATAGGATCTTAGAGATGGAATACCCCTTTAAGTCCAGTTATCCAGCTGAATGAATACTAAACAATAGAGCTTTCTATTTAGACATGTTTTCTTGTGGCGTATACCGGACTGTCATGTTTGGTAGTCGTTCAGCAGGGCAACTATAAAAGCAAATACCTCCATTTGGAAAATATAGTATAGCTCTCCTGATCAATTATGTTTCTTACCTCATGAGCAGTGCATTGCAGTAACTTACATATGCATGGTTACCACCACTTACTGTGACTGAAGACAGGAAGCTGAGCTGACTGCCGCTCTGTGCATGCGGCAGCATATATTGTGAAGGAGGGGGCCACGGGGGATCGACGCTGCACGGGTACCGTGGGACACCGGGGAACACCGGTGGGCTAATAGGGGGTGACCTGGCAGGGCCTGGGGAGGAGTTTTCTGTCGCATGTGTCATAGCACATTCGACAGAAATCAGAGGAGTAGGGTGAATGCGGCTGGCGCTGCTGTAAGCGCGGCCATCTTGGATTTCCGGGAGGGGGTCGGGGAGGCACTTTGATGACAGCGGGGGACCAGAGGGGACTGGGGAGGAGATTTATCTCCCATCTGACATATTTGTTCATGCCAGATGGGAGATAAATAATTTTTTACCGGCGCTGTCATTTACTGTAACGTGATCATCGGTATACGGTATATACCTGTGATCACGTGAGCGGAGACCGGAAAAACCGGCCTGAATCATGATCTCCAGGGTTTCAGCCACCCCCTGAAATTCTGAAGATTTTCTGACGCTGGGGGGCGCTATTCACTTCTTTCTGCCTGCTGTTTATAAACGGTAGATCAGAATAAGGCTACGTTCACACGACCGATACGTTTTTGCGGTCCACAAAAAACGGTTGGTTTTTTTTCACGGATGCATCCGTGTGACATGTGTTTCCATTCCGTTCCATATACGGTCTGCATGTCATCCGTTTGTCATCCGTATGCCTTCCGTTTTTTTTGCGCACCGCAAAAAAACTGAAGGAAGGAAAATACATAAATTTACCTAGGATACATAGCTTCAACCTACATGAGGCCTTCACATGTTCACTCCAGTGCCATTTGCTATTACTTTTCACAGTGTAGAGTGCTCTGGTGATTTTCCTGTGCTTGTAAACTTCATATCAGTCTTTTCTGTCATTATAATGGCAGAAAGACACATTATGTCCCACTCTCCTGCATTTTATAATTTTGCACCCTTTGGTGTCTTTCATGTGGCACTAAGGGGTGCTTAGCCTTGTATTTAGCCAAAAAAACATAGATTAAAAAAAAATGACGTGGGATTCCCCCTATTTTTGATAGCCAGCTAGGGTAAAGCAGACGGCTGCAGCCTGCAGACCACAGCTAGCAGCTTCACTTTGGCTGGTAATCCAAAACAGAGGGCACCCCACGCTGTTATTTTAAATTAAGTAAATAATTAAAAAAAAAAAACATGTGGGGGTCCCTCCAAAATTGGATCACCAGCCAAGGTAAAGCGGACAGCTGGGGTCTGATATGCTCAGACTAGGGAGGTCCATGGTTATTGGACTCACCCCAGCCTAAAAATTGAAGGCCGCAGCCACCTAAGAAGTGGCGCAGGCCGCAGTCGCCCCCAGCTCATCCCGTTGCCCTGGTGTGGTGGCAAACGGGGTAATATATGGGGTTAATATCAGATGTGTAATGTCACCTGGCATCAAGTCCTGGGGTTTGTGATGTCAGGCGTCTATCAAATACCCGACATCACCAACCCAGTCAGTAATAAAAAAAAATAGACGACAAACACATTTTTATTTGAAAAAACACTCCTCAGCACATTCCCTCTTTCACCAATTTATTAGAAAGAAAAACAAATCCAGGTCTGGTGTAATCCAAGGGGGTCCCACGACAATCCATACCATAGTCAATGTCCCAGTCAATCAAGAACAGAATTTTTCATATTGGCTGGGATAGCCGTGCAGTGACCTGAGCTAACATCAATAGGTGAGCCTAGGTCACTGCAGGGCATGACGAGCGCTGCTGTCAGGAGATTAGCGAGGTACATTACCTGTGGTGATCGATGCACTCCTGACAGCAGCGCTGTCACTGAGTTCAATGACAGCCGCCTTCACAAACCAAGTATCGCGAGCGGCCCGTGACGTCACCGCTAGTCACAGTCTCGAGTCGGCAGCGAGAGGAGATGTGACAAACGGCGGCCATGGAAGACAGTGACAGCGCTGATGTCAGGAGGGCAGGACTTCATCACCGCAGGTAAGGAACTTTACTAACCTCCTGACGGCAGTGCTTGTCATCCCCGCGGCTGCTGACACTGGAGTGTGGGCAGCTGCGGACACATTACAGTGCGGGCAGCTGCGGACACTGCTGAGTGAGCAGCCGCGGGGCTGGGGCTTGAGCGGGACACAGGCTGCAGCGGCATCCGACGGAAATCACACGGAAGTGCTTCTGTGTCTCTTCCGGTGATTTATGCACACGTAGCCAGGGTACACATAGGGTTACTAAGCAAAGCGCTTTGCTTGGATACCCGATATTTACCCCGGTTACCAGCTTACCGCAGGCTGCCAGCAATAGCTTCCTGCACACGCAGCTGTAAAAAGCTACAGTTAAGTTTTTGATGATCGAACTTTAAGCAAATCATTCGAGTTCGTCGAACGACTTAAACACCCCCCAAAATCACTCGAACATGAAATTAGCGAACCGTTCGACTCGAACATCGCTCAACTCTAGAGGCCAATATTCAGAGTACACATGGCACAACAAGGACCTTCAGACATCCACTCCAATTTTGCTCCAACTAAGGTGAGCGGCAGCCTGTGTTGGCTAAGGACATCAGGCAGCCCTGAGGCTTCAAATAGATTGAAGCAAGAGTTTACAAACTTTTTCTTTATCTCCTTGGAGACCTGTGCCATGTGGGTAAAACTTCTTCAACCCATTACGGAGGAAAGAACACCACAAGTCCTTTGTCCATTTATTTACACAGGAGGTACATTTGGGCCTGTCTCTCACTGTATGAATGCATCTTTCTTTATTTTTTTTTTAAATGGAGTTGAGGCATATCTAACACAATCACTGCGCCCTTACTGCTCAAGTTGATTTCATGTGTTTTGAGTGCTAGTGGGGGCATAACAACTAATAGGAGCAACCATCTGTCAAATAATAGTGCTGACAAGCTGACTGTTTTTAAAATGAAAAAGGCCTGGATTTACCCTGACTCATAATTTTTAGAGGGTCAGCAGCCTGCCCTCATTCATAACTTTTAGAGGGTGAGTAGCCGACCATTACTCCTAATTTTTAGAGGGCCAGCAGCTGGTACATACTCATAAATTTAGTGAGCAAGCAGGCTGCCAACATTCTTTTTTAGAGGGCTAGTAGGAGGTCTCACCCATAATTTTTGCACAGCCAGCAGCTGGCTTTCAATCAATATTTAAAGAGACAGAAGCCAGTCTTCACTCATAATTTTCAGAGGGCCAGCAGCAGGTCCTCATTCATAATTTTTAGAGTGCCAGCAGCCAGCCGGTACTCATATTTTTTACAGGGCAAACAGCTGGCCAGTACTCATAATTTTTAGAGGGCAAGCAGTCGTCCCTCACTGTTAGTTTTTAGAGGGCCAGCAGCCGATCCCTACTCAATTTTTTGAGGGCCATAAGCTGGCCCATACTTATAATTTTTGCAGAGCCAACAGCCAGCTTGTACTGTTAAATGTTAGCGGGAGAGCAGCCGGCCCATACTCATAATTTTTAGAGGACTAGTAGTCAGCACGCACTCATAATTCTTAGAGGGCCATCAACCATCCTCGTTACGCACTTGTTGCCCAGGGGCCATTATTTTTCCCATTGTCCTGTCCCTGCCTTACACCAGCATGTGATCCATAATATCACTCGTGCTCTCACCAATGAAGTTATTGAGAAAATCCACTTAACCACCTACATGTGGACAAGTACTTGTGGCCAGGCATGCTACATTTTCCTAATGGCACCTTGTGGATGTCAGAACTAAGTCAAAACCCTGAGACAGCACACATGCTATGGACGCCAAAGATGAAGCATGGATAATTTGTATACCAGATTGCTGTGCAAGCAAGAAGTTCACCATCTTCAGATCAACAGCAATCGACCACTGATGGTCATGACAACATATTTTCTTGACATTTTGTTGAGTGACCAATGGGATCAGAAGCATAACTTACTCACCATTGCGGCCGTGTTGTGTTCTCCCCTGTTGCCCTGTGGCCATCCATGTGTGTTCCTGCTCCCTCCTCCTCCTTTTGCCTGTGCATGCCTCACAGGCTCCTCATCATTGCACTTAGGGCATGCGCACACATACTTATTCTCCTCTTAAAGGGCCGGAGCACAATTTCCTGGAAATGCCTCTCAGCCTATGGCTAGGTGTTTAAGGTATCCTTCCAGTAGAAATGGTGCCTGTGCAACACCTTTAGTTAGTTAGTCTAACCAGTCTGGTAGCTAGTTGTCAGGTCCTGTGCTTATATCCTTTTGCTTATTTCTGAGTCTGCCATCCTTTACTTATCTGTCCCTGCTGTGCCCACCATACCTGTCTGACCCTGTTTCCTTTTTGTCATGTCTTCAC
Source organism: Anomaloglossus baeobatrachus (assembly GCF_048569485.1). Lineage (NCBI taxonomy): Eukaryota > Metazoa > Chordata > Amphibia > Anura > Aromobatidae > Anomaloglossus > Anomaloglossus baeobatrachus. The sequence goes on from NC_134354.1 coordinate 162,160,419, forward strand.
CAGAGTCCGCTCCTGCGACTTCTGCTTCAGTCACCAGGCGTCACTGTACTCCTGCCGTGGGCAGTGCTGGTGATAGTGGAGGAGTCAGTACCAGTGTCTCTGGTGGGCGCAGGCTCTGCCTATCCACTGAGCTTGACTGTGACCTCCAGTACCACTGGCTAACTGTGGTGGTGTGTGCCTTCTAGCTGAAGTTATCACCTTTTAGCTACAGCCAATAGGAAGTCACCACACCTTTCTTATTTCTCCTCCAGTCTACTAGTCACTGCAAGATATAGCCTTTGTATATTCACTGCAATGTCTCTGTCTCCTTGCCCTTGTACTATTGCTACCTGTGTTTTTAACTCTGCCTGATTTCTGACTATTCACCTGTCTGCCATTTTTGTACCTCCCTGCTATCTCCTGTTTGACCTTTACCTGATTTACTGACTACTCTTTTGCCTGCTGATTTTGAGTCTTCTGTACCTTCAGACCCTGCCTGACTACCATTCTTTTCTTTACTGCAGCCTTTCCAACGGCACTGATCTCCTTAACCATGATGTAATTACAGATGTCAGGAATTAAAGGGCTTCGGGGTTATTGGGATCAAGCTGAGTGGGTGGCTTGCCTCTAGTCTGTCCATGAGAATCACCCTGTGTCTGTGGTCCCGGACAGATATCACCGTTTCCTGGGGGTCAACTGCCACAGTCCCGATCACTACCTTGGGAGTGGTACCTGATGCTTAGTTAAGCCCCTACTACTAAAGGGTACCCTGGGGTTCCCCCTGTGGCCCAATGGGTCCACGGTAATTCAATGCCTCATTACTCCCCTGACAAGTGTTACAGTTTGCACAGGCCATGGACTCCACTGACTGCAACACTCTTTTGCTGCCAGCACTTTAGCAAGAGATGCAATGCTTATGGCATAGCCATTGAAGTCCTGGTGTCTGACTGCAACCTTTAAGTTGGGCTTTATACTTTGTTGTTTCCTCTGTCTTTTGTACCTTCCCTTCTGGTTGTATTAGTGCAGCAGTGGGACTACCAATCCTCAAATGCCAGCTCACTAGCCAGGGTTATTACAAGGTCTCTCAGGGCCTCAGGTATCCTGCTCGGCGACAGGTGTGGAAACTGTATAGAGACAGGCTAGGAGTGCAGGGTGCAGCTGTAGTTTGGTGCAGAAGGTGTCCCATCATCCTTTTCCCTATCACCAGTGCTCACCATTGTTAAAGTGTCCCCGGTGTACCCCATGTTTGTTGTGGTGAAACTCCTGTTTGTGGCGAAACCTCAGTGTATTACCATACTCAAGACCTTCCCCAAGTCCATGTGTGACAATTACAAGGAATGGAAGTCCTACTGTATGATTAAGAGGTTTGAAAAGTCGTGCTTGTTTAGCTTAGAAAAAGACATCACAAAGGTGATCTCATTTATATGTATAAATACATGTGTGGTCAATACAAAGGACTGGCACATGACTTATTCCTTATAAAGACATCACTAAGGACCAGGGCTCACTCGCTGCTGGTGGAAGAAGGGCAATTCTGGCAGCTAAATAGGAAAGAGTTCTTTAAAGTTAGAGCAGTCAGACTGTGAAATACCCTACCACAAGAGGTGGGAATGGCAGATACTGTAACAACTTTTAAAAAAGGCTGGATGATTTCCTTAGTACATATAACATTGCCGGTTATAGATGGTTTATTGACAAAAATTATTATTATTGATGGAGGAAGGTTGAACTAGATGGACATAGGTCTTTTCAACCTCTGTAGCTATGTAACTCTTCTCCATGTTGCTCGTATCTAGAGTAGTATAAACCTTTTGACAGATTCCCTTTAAAGGCTCGTAAGATATTCTAAAATAAAGCCTATTGAGCTATTCCTGTTCTGCATTAAATGTAGAACATCAATAAAGTCAAATGACTTCAAACAACTTCCTGATGGACTATTATCCGTGCATATTGTAGTACAGGAAATGCATCTCTATTCAATGGGACTCTTGTAATTCAGTGTGATATACATTGCTTTGCAAGCAAGATAATTCTGAAACATGAAATACACATGGTATAGGTTGTAAACATTTACCACCAGCCTCAGGCCAAAAAGAAACATTTGGATTCGGTCTCAATGATTGGTTACAATAGTAATAACAAATTCAAAGTGTCTGACCTTAAAATAAAAGAAAGCAGAATATGATCAATCTGTTCTACAAATGTTATTCTTCAGGGTACGTTTTTAAAATGATTTCACATGATGGTCAAAAGTCCAAATGAGGACATTAAAGGAAGTATTGCAAGATGGATTCAAAACTTTAGTTCATTGTAAGAGAAGGAAATAACTTTAGATAATTTCTTATAGGAAACATTAGTGTGCCGCCCCCATACCAGCAGCCGGCGCTGCTCGGATCCGGACCCGCTGCATGGCTCGAGGGATCCTCCGGAACCGGGGGTCACGCGGACATGCCGAATGCACACCGTGGGTGGCGTCATGAGCCGAATACGGTCAAGGCCATACAACTGGGGGGACGTAGTTGTATGGCCTTGACCGTATTCGGTTCGTGACGCCACCCACGGTGTGTGGTGAAGTGGGACACCACCGCTGCTGTTGTGGGATACCCAAGGAAGATGTAATGGCAGCCGAATGTTAACCCCTCCGTGGGTAGGGATGGTTGCCCTTGGGCCCAGTGTCTCTATGCAGGGTATGGCGATGGAAGGGGCCTGCGCGCCCGGACATACCAGGGGATGTTTGGTTACTCACAAGTAAATGAATCACACGAGTCTTTTGGTAAACCAAGGTGCTGGTGGCCGGCTGCCACAGCCGGTTGTACTCTGGTCCCCCACCCGGGCTGGTGGTTGCCGTCTATTCCTCTGCACTAGTTGTGGTTGTGTGTTTGGACTTCCCGGTATGGAACACGAGAGTCCGCTCCCGACTTTCTGTGTGCCTGAGGAGCCGTGCCCGCTGACGCTGACCCGTGGGATCTATGGGCCCTGGCGGTTGCCCTATCCCTCTCTGTGGGTGGTTGTCTGCTTTTGGGACTTTGCTTGAGACAGGACCTGTAATCCTGCCCTCAGTCGGTTGATTAGCTAGGCCGTTGGTTCCGGTCCTGGCTTCAGGGTCCGAGTACCCCCTTTGTGCACGGTTTCTGGTCGGGTCTCCGGTGTCGGTACCAGCCATCTTCCCGTCTCCTGCTGATGGAGACCACCATCTGCCACCTAGCCACGGTACCAGGGCTCCGACCCTGGCACCGTTCAACTTGGAATTATCCTCCACCTGAGCTACACCTAGCTCCAGCCCACACTCCCCTCAACTTGAACTACAACTTAATCTGTTTGTTTTCCTGCCCCACGCTGTCTCGACCCCTAGGTGGGCGTTCCCTAACCACCTGGTCCCGCCCACTGGTGTGCCTGTCTTGCTCTGAGGGGGGGTGACTAGGGTTTCAGGTCGGCTATATGTAACCTAGGTGAGGGAAGGTGTTATGCGGGGGCCTATGTGTGACTACCTGGTTTTTCCAGGGCGTCACATTAGTGTTTTTCTTCAATATAATGTTCAGATTCTGACATTGAGAACTTTTCTTTTTGAAAATGTTGATCTACCAATCGGCATCATGTTTTATATAGAGCAGGGCTTCTCAAACTATTTCTACTGATGTCCCATCAAACAAACCGAGATAGTGCTCAGGCCTCTCCAGACAGAACAAAATGTTGTCTATCCCTCACCATCTGTGTTTGAAATTCATGCTAAAATTCAAAATATCTTACAATTTCCATTTTTTCTCCAAAATCACTACAATATAAAATAAGTCAGTTATTTTGCTAAACCATATATTGTTGCAGCTGTAGAATAGCTGGCAAGTATATAATCCCTTTGCAAAAAACTTTCTCCCCAGCAGAGCTTTACCAATATATAGAGTGTACCTCTCTGGACAGGTCAGCCCCATAGTAAGAGGAGTACTGGTATAGAGCATAAGTCACTGAGCAGTCTGATATATACATTTCTAGAAAAAAAAATCAATATATCTTGCAATTTGTTAATCAAAATGTTTGCTCGTTATGGCTGGAGTCCAGTCGGCAGTCCTAGTTAATTTTTTATAGCCTTCTTTGTATGAGTGTGCATACAAAATTAACTGTCATTGAAATCACATTGATCTAGTAAACGCATAATGAGGAGGTATTTTAACTAATAACCGATACACTCCAACACGTAATCTCCAGCTCTCCCAGGATCTCCTTCTCTCCTCCTCACTCATTCGCTTCTCATCCAACCGCCTCCAAGACTTCTCCCGAGCATCCCATGTTTTCTGGAATTCGCTGCCTCAAGACGTCAGATTATCTGCTACACTTGCAATCTTCAACAGAACTTGAAAACTCATCTGTTCAGAAATGCCTATAATCTCCCATGACCCCACTGCATTAGCACTGCCAGAGCTGCCGCCTCACCACCACTGGAGCTGCCGCCTCACCACGGCCCCACCTACTGTTTACTCCCCAATATCCTATAGAATGTAAGTCCGCAAGGGCAGGGTCCTCTTCCCTCTGTACCAGTCTGTCTATTGTAACTTATGCATGTACTTTGTATGTAACCCCCTATGTACAGCACCATGGAATCAATGGTGCTCTATAAAAAATATTATTATTATTAATAATACTAATACTACTACTACTACTACTACTACTAATAATAATAATACTAATAATAATAATAATAATAATAACTAATAATTTATTACAAATCTGTATCTCCTGGCAGAAAAGTGCACGAAAAATGTGGCTGTGTCGTCGTTTCAGTGCAGTTTTCTGCCAGGAGATGCAAATTTGGTGCAGAAATCTGGTGTAGACATTTGAGCACTAAATTTGAATCTCCTGGGAGAAGATCACACCTAAACTGTGTTTTTTTGCAAAGAGATACAGATCTCGCTCTGAATATTTTTTTACCAAATACCTGCACCTTCTGGCTAAAAATTTAATCAATACCACAGCAAAACCGTATCACATTTTGATGCAGTTTTTTTTGCCAGAAGATGCAAATTTGGTGCAGAATTTCAGTATATAAATTTCAGCATCAAATCTGCATCTCCTGGGAAAGAAAAACACGGTTTTGGTGAGGTTTTGCCAGGAGATGCAAATTTAGTGCTGAAATGTTGGCAATAGATTTCTGCCTCCTGGCAGAAAACCGCACCTAAACTGGATTTGTTTGCTAGGAGATGCAGATTTGGGACTGGAATTTATACACCAAATACATGAACCAAATCTGCATATCCTGGCAAAAAATTGCATCAATAAGGCATCAAAACTGCATTGCATTTTTGATTTCTTTTTTTTGGCAGAAGATGTAAAATTGATGCAGGAATTTGGTACATAAATTTCAGCACCAAATCTGCATCTCCTGGCAAAAAACCAACACAGTTTAGGTGCTGTGGCGCCCCTGACCTGGTCAGGCACCACTGAGTGTTGCACCCACGCCTGGGTCAGTACAACAGGTAATCCCAAAGGCTTAGTAGAGTGTGGACACACAGGCACCCTTTGACCAGGACACACACACACACACACACATTAGAGGGGACCCCTGGGCAGACCCAGGAAGGGGGGCGTAGCCCTCGCATCTCAGTTAGTGTGGTGCTGTAGTGAAGCTGGGAGGAGAGTTGTGCAGTGGCAGTCAGAAGAGAAGAAGTGGAGCAGCCATGTCTGAAGTGTAGGGCTGAAGAGTGGAACACTGTCGGACCCTGCACATGCAGTGCCTGCTGGCGGGGAAGAATAATCCCACCAAGTCAGATTGAAAGACACCCGAAGAAGGAGAGCAGTAAGGAGTTGAGTACAGGGACTCCTGGTCATGAATACACACACAGGGTACAGGTCCTTAGAGCCAGATATCCATTTAATGGACTGCTAAATCCTGTAGGCGGTGGGATTATAGGTTCCACGCCAACCAACACAGAACCCGCAGCATCAAGAGCAACGAGGGGGCCCATAAGGAGGATCGAGCCATCTGGAGCCATCTTATCCTTGGTCCCCACTGTCAGCAAACGGGTCAGAAAGGGGAGAAAGGCAGTAGCGACTAATAAATTAGCGGTTAATAAATTGAAGAAAGAGGGTGTTTTTTTGTATTTTATTTCAAATAAAATATTTTTTCATTGTTTTTATTTATTTCTTTTCACTTACAGGATTATTAATGGGGGTCTCATAGACCCCTACTCATTACTAATCTAGGGCTTAGGGGCAGCTGTGAGCTGTCATTAACTCATTATATTAACTTGATTGCCACCACAGCAGGGAAATCGGATGAGCCGGGTAAAGTGCCAAAATTATTGCATATAATGGATGAGACAATTTTGGGTGGCTGTGGGCTATTTTCATCCTGGGGGGCCCAGTAACCATGGAGCTCCCAAGCCTGAGAATACCAGTCCCCAGCTACCAGTTTTATCATGGCGGGGTCAAAATTGGGGGACCGCATGCCATTTTTAAAAATTATTTATTTAAATAATTTAAAAAAATACATAGAGTCCCTCTAATTTTGATTCACAGCCAAGATAAACATACGGCTGGGGGCTGCAGCTTTTAGCCATCTGATTAATCTGTGCTGGGTATCACAATATTGGGGGACTCTACACCATTTTTTTTATTTATTTATTTATACACCACTATAGGGACACACACAACATGTGTGATTCCAACCAATCACTGATGCTGTCACACAGGGTGGGGGCGCACTCTCACTTTAACCAATCACAGTTTCTTGGACAGATGGTGGGAGAAACAGTGAATATGTATGAGAGGTAGTGAGCAGACCTGAAAGCAACGAGACAGCCGAGAGGGAGACTCTGGAAGTATAACTGTCATGCTATGCAGCCCCCTAGCATTTTTCACTACCATTTTACAGCACAATTGTCAGAGTTCCGGGATTTCCAGTTCTCTTTTGAAAGAGCTTGCCCTTTGTTAACATGGAGTTTGCTGTTCTGTTGCCCTACTTCCTGTCCATCTGTTTAAAAGGCCGCCCCTAAGCTTAGTCCAGTGCCTGAGTATACTGCTTGCTGTGTACTCCTGCTTTGCTGCTCTTTGTTCCTGATTGACATTTGGATCCTCCTGAAAAACAACCGACACCGACTCTGGACTTCACCTGGTCGCATCAAGCTGTGCCCGGACTCCGTCTGCCGTCTTTGTTCAGCACTTCTGCCCGGTTCCTTCCGGTTCGTAACCACTCTGGACTCTCATCTCGTACGGACATTTTTGGACTATACCTATTACCCTTTGTGTCCCGGCTGCTGCACATTTAGGCCTTCTGGGGTGATTACCAGACAGTCCCTGTATAGGGGTTCGCTCTTGGTGGTCTCCCTGGGGGAGTCCGGTGCGTGGCCCCGGGAATTCCCCTTCGCTCCGATCCTGGAAGGTATTTCCTGTGTTTTATGTTCTACTGTGTTTTGTTCCGTTTATGTACATCTTGTTGGTTACATATTATAAACATCTTTGCACCAGGAACTCGTCTCTGGTTGTCATTGCCCTAACGCAATCGAAATCCTCAGTACATACAATAGTATTACATTATACTCAGGCCATAAAAGGATTTCGCTGGGGCAATGACTGAGACACGAGTAGATCAGCTTTTTTCCATGATTAACTCCTTGCAGCAGGAGATGGAGGCGGTGCAAACTAAGCTTAGAGATGTGGAGGTACAGCTGGGCCATGATCACCAGGTACTGGGTCCGGCTATTCAGGATTTGCAAACCAAAGTGGAGGCTCAGGAAGCCGGCCCCCCTACGTCCGTATCAGCTGCCGGTATGCCTAGGTTACCCCCATTTCATTTCAGTGGTGATCGTAGTCAGTTTCGTGGATTTGTTAACCAGTGTATACTGTTTTTTGATGTACATGCTGATTATTACCGTTCTGACCGGTCAAAAGTGTTATGCATAATAATGTTGTTAACCTCCCGAGCACTGGCTTGGGCTAATCCTATGATAGAGAATCGTGATATCCGTTTAAATCACCTGGATGACTTTCTAACAGCAATGGCGCAAATGTTTGATGATCCGAATCGCCGTGCTACCTCTGAATCTGCTCTCCTTTCCTTACGTCAGGGAAAGCGGTCTGTCGTTGAATACGTCACTGAGTTCAAGAGGTTAGTGGTAGACACCGACTGGGGAAACAATGCGTTATTGTCAGTTTTCAGAAAAGGTTTGTCCGGTACCATCAAGGACGAGTTAGCTCGTTCCGAATCTCCAGGGGATTTTGAACTGTTTCTCCAACACTGTGTGCATATCGATACCCGCTTGACGGAACGTAGACAGGAAAAATGGGCAGCTGTAAACCGGGTAACCAACTTTGCGTTTCCTTCCAGAGAACCCGCTCTCAGGACGCCACGGGAGGCCGAGGATGTTCCTATGCAAGTGGACTCTCTACAAAAGCGAGAGACCAACGAACGTCGTGAACACCGGCTCCGTGAGCGTTTGTGTTTCTATTGCGGTCAATCGGACCATTTCCTGATTGACTGCCCAAAACGTCCAAATCGCCCAAATAAGGTATTGGCAGCCATGGCAGAGTGTGACAACACGGACGCAGAGTCCGATATCTCTGAGGCAAGTGGACACCTGGATGCGGTATTTCCCTTGACTGTAATGTCAACTTCACCTAAGGACTCAGAAGGGAAATACACCCATTGCTCGCTTCCCATTCAGATACGGTGGGAGGGACAGTTAATTCCTACATCGGCTATGATAGACTCTGGGGCCGGGAGAAATTTCATGGACTCTTCTTTTGCCAGGAAACACGGTATCCAGACTCAACAAAGATCCTCACCGGTTACCATGGAGACGGTAGACGGATCTCCATTAGTTCCTGGACCAGTTGATCGGGAAACAGTACCCCTAGAATGTGTGATGAAGCCAGGTCAGCAGGAGACCCTTGTTTTCATGTTAATTTCTTCTCCCCATTTTCCGATAATTTTAGGAATTCCGTGGCTGCGGTCTACAAATCCAGTCATCGATTGGGAGACTAAAGAAATATCCTTCCCACCGCAGAGTGGTCCGACCATTAGTCCAACTGTACCGGTTCCAGTAACACCGAATGCGGAGGGCACTGTAAAGGTACCTGTTCTACCCCCGGTTTATCATGACTTCGCTGATATATGCGACAAAAGAAAAGCAGATCGGCTTCCCCCGCATAGACCGTATGATTGTCCCATAGACTTACTCCCAGGGGCAGAGATCCCGTTTGGTCATGTCTACCCGTTGGCGGCACCTGAGTTAGAAGCACTAAAGGATTACATCGATGAAAGTCTAGCCAAGGGATTTATTCGCCCTTCTACCTCACCAGCAGGGGCACCCATCTTTTTTGTGAAAAAGAAAGAGGGGACTCTGAGACCTTGTATCGACTACCGGGAACTAAATAAGATAACCATCCGGAACCGGTATCCGTTACCGTTGATTCCTGAGCTATTGGAGAGAGTCCAACAGGCAAAGATATTAACTAAATTGGATCTCCATGGGGCATATAATCTACTCCGCATACGTCCCGGAGACGAGTGGAAGACAGCGTTCAGATGTCGGTATGGACATTATGAGTATCTAGTGATGCCTTTTGGACTTTGTAACGCTCCTGCGGCTTTCCAACACCTAGTCAACGATATTTTTAGGGATATAATGGACCAATTCATGGTGATTTACCTGGATGATATCTTGATCTTTTCTGATTCCCTACAGGAACACCAGGAGCACGTCAAGACAGTACTTACCCGACTGAGGGATAACCACCTGTATATTAAACTGGAGAAGTGCGAATTCCATTGCTCAAAAATACAATTTTTAGGATATGTCATCTCTCCTCAGGGACTGAACATGGAGTCTGGCAAGATACAAGCAATTCTAGACTGGCCGGAACCGGGAAACATCAAGGAGGTACAACGCTTTGTCGGTTTTGCCAACTTTTACAGACGCTTTATCCGTAACTTTTCAGAGATCGTCTGTCCTATTACTCTGTTAACCAAGAAAGGACAGAAGTTTGTGTGGTCCGCCCAGGCCCAGGAAGCTTTCAATCGTCTCAAGGTTTGTTTTACCTCAGCACCAATACTGATACACCCGAATCCCGCACTCCCCTTTATTGTGGAAGTCGACGCTTCCGATTATGCATTAGGGGCTATCCTTTCCCAAAGAACTGGGGACAAGAGTCTCTTGCATCCGTGTGCTTTCTTTTCTCGACGGTTGTCCCCTGCAGAAAGGAACTATGACATTGCGGACAAGGAATTGTTGGCGATTATTGCAGCTTTTAAGGAATGGAGACACCACTTACAGGGAGCAGCACAGCAAGTGATAGTTCTCACAGACCATCGTAACCTGGAATTCCTTAAATCTGCCAGGTGCCTGTCTCCACGGCAAGCCCGTTGGAGCTTGTTCCTTAACCAGTTCAATTTTATCGTTACATACCGTCCAGGTAAACGTAATGGGAAAGCCGATGCCTTGTCCCGAATCCACGCCATGGACTCCGTGCCTGGAACCCCGTCTCAGACCGTGTTATCAGATGCCAATTTCGTTGGAGTAATCCAGGACCAGGACTTGTGGAAGGACATCAAGCTGGCCTATGATGGTGACGTATTTCTTGCTGCCCCCCCGAATGATGTGACTCTTGTCCTTCGGAATGGTGTGTGGTTGAGAGAGCGACGTATTTATGTCCCGGAGGCTGTAAGACTTCGAGTTCTCAAATTGGTCCATGACTCCGTGTTGGCAGGTCATAGGGGGGTACAGAAGACGCAGGAATTTCTGAGTCGTTTTTTCTGGTGGCCAACCTGTTTAAAGGATGTGAAAGACTATGTCCACTCATGTGTGGTTTGTGCCCGGTGCAAGGTCCCTCGTGTGGCTCCTACGGGACTCCTTCAACCGTTACCCGTTCCATCTCGCCCTTGGGGATCCATCTCAATGGATTTTATTGTGGAGTTTCCAGTCTCAGGCGGTAACAATACCATTTTAGTGGTGGTGGATCGGTTGACCAAAGCTGCTCACTTTATTCCATGTACCGGTCTTCCCTCAGCTGCAGAGACAGTGGATTTGGTTATCCAGAATGTATTTCGACTGCATGGGGTACCAGATGAGATCATCTCTGACCGGGGCGTGCAGTTCACGTCTAAATTCTGGAAGGGGTTTTGTTCGGCACTCCGTATTGATGTCTGTTTGTCTTCTGCATACCATCCTCAGACAAATGGGCAAACCGAACAGACTAATCAAACCCTGGAACAGTACCTACGTTGTTATGTCAGCCATCTGCAGGATGATTGGTTGAAGCTGCTTCCTTTGGCGGAGTTCTCGTATAACAACACTCAGAGCAGCTCCACTAAGGTAACGCCCTTTTTCGCTAACTTGGGTTACCATCCGAATGTTTTGCCTAGGTCACCGGTGGCGGTTTCGGTGCCAGCGGTGGAGGACAGAGTGACGGAGCTACGACAGAATCTGGAGGTTTTAAAGGACTCTTTGGCTTCGGCTCAGGAACGTTACAAGAAGTCGGCAGACACTCACCGGAAACAGGCACCCATGTATAAGGTAGGGGACTCGGTGTGGTTATCCACCAAAAATCTGAAATTGGGTGTTCCTTCGCAGAAGCTGGGGCAGAAATTCATCGGTCCATTTAGGATCACCGGGATCGTGAGCCCTGTTGCCTGTCGGCTGAGGTTGCCGCACCATTTGAAGGTACACCCGGTCTTTCATGTTTCTCTACTCAAACCCGTTTCCCCTAATACGTTTCATGGTCGTATCGTGCCTCCTCCTCCGCCTGTGATGGTTGACGGCCAGGAGCAGTTCGTGGTTGAGGACATTATTGACTCCCGGCTCCAACGACATCGGCTTCAGTATCTGGTACGTTGGCAGGGGTACTCCCCCGAGGACGATTCTTGGGAACCCGTGGGTAACATTTGTGTGCCCCGGAAGGTTGCTCAGTTTCATCGGCGGTACCCGGACAAGCCAGGCCCTGATCCGTCCTGAGGCCGTTTCTGGGGGGGGGAGTACTGTCAGAGTTCCGGGATTTCCAGTTCTCTTTTGAAAGAGCTTGCCCTTTGTTAACATGGAGTTTGCTGTTCTGTTGCCCTACTTCCTGTCCATCTGTTTAAAAGGCCGCCCCTAAGCTTAGTCCAGTGCCTGAGTATACTGCTTGCTGTGTACTCCTGCTTTGCTGCTCTTGGTTCCTGATTGACATTTGGATCCTCCTGAAAAACAACCGACACCGACTCTGGACTTCACCTGGTCGCATCAAACTGTGCCCGGACTCCGTCTGCCGTCTTTGTTCAGCACTTCTGCCCGGTTCCTTCCGGTTCGTAACCACTCTGGACTCTCATCTCGTACGGACATTTTTGGACTATACCTATTACCCTTTGTGTCCCGGCTGCTGCGCATTTAGGCCTTCTGGGGTGATTACCAGACAGTCCCTGTATAGGGGTTCGCTCTTGGTGGTCTCCCTGGGGGAGTCCGGTGCGTGGCCCCGGGAATTCCCCTTCGCTCCGATCCTGGAAGGTATTTCCTGTGTTTTATGTTCTACTGTGCTTTGTTCCATTTATGTACATCTTGTTGGTTACATATTATAAACATCTTTGCACCAAGAACTCGTCTCTGGTTGTCATTGCCCTAACGCAATCGAAATCCTCAGTACATACAATAGTATTACAACAATGTTTGGGTGACCATACATTTATATGGGATTCAACATCCAAGCAGATGTTCAGGTTCAAGTCTGGTCCCGGCAGGAGGTAGAAAGAGCTTGGATATGTGGCTTGAAGGAGAGCGCAGACTCAAGGGTTCCCCCCACATAAAAATGATTTATTTATTTTTACACTACCATATGGCAAACTGACTGCAACCAATCACAGATGTGAACACAGGCTGGGGGTTGTGTATAGCAATCTGCAACCCATCACAGACACTGGCAGGGGGTGGGTGGGGGAAGCAGTGAATATTGATGAACCTTGATAAGTGGGCCTAGAAAATAGTCTGACTTTAGTGTGATCATCTGGGACACATGGTATGTATAATTATCCGGCTATTACTAACATTTAACTTCCATTTGTAGCCCACATAATTTTTTTTACAGTGATTTCCCTGGCCAAGCACAGCCATACCAATACTTGACATGGCTGTGATGGGGCTGGAAGTGCCCACACTGGAAAAGCTTGTTGATTGGCAGCAGCCTTTCAACAAGATTTATTTGGGTGAGGAACCCGGACAGGAATCGGTTATATGGTAAAAACTCTGTGTTCGGTGTTCAGCATTGGACACATGGTGTCTGGTATAGACCCAAAACTTTACAGTTCAGCTTCACTCATCCCTATCCGTAACCACTTAACAAGCAATGAATGTAAGGCTAGTTTCACACTTGCGTTCAGCGCATTCCGTGACTATGGAGAATAGCGCAGTCCGTTAACGGACCGCGCTATTCTCCATAGAGTTGTATGGACGACGCACTGTAACGCAAGTGTCTGCGTTGCATCTGCTAGACGACGCAGCGGCGTTATTTTGATGCTGCGTCTAGCGGATTGAACGCAGCATGTAACATTTTTTGGATCGTTAAAATAGCGCACCTTGACGGATTCCGTTAGAATGCGTCAAGGTGTATAATGGTGTCCTATGTTAGCGGATTCCTGCGCTCTGCGTTAAGAGGCGGAATCCGTTAATGGAATCCTGCATGATTAGTTTGCTATAGCAATTATCTTGTTTGCTCCCAATTAATGATGGGGTATAAATACATCTCATCAGAGAAGGTGTCCAGTTCATCACTCCTGAAGCCCTGACTGGATCCCTGACTGGATCCCTGACTGGAGCCCTGACTGGAGCCCTGACTGGAGCCCTGACTGGAGCCCTGACTGGAGCCCTGACTGGAGCCCTGAGATTCCATTGGTGAGAAAGGACAACCTTCCTGAACCTCCACCAGCCCCAGTCCACCCCCCACCACCCTCATCCCCAGCAATGCACCACCAACCCGCCACCACCCTCAGGGCCATCACCACTCCCCCACTCTCAGCCCCAGCACCTCTTTGTATTGTTTTTTCTTGTGATCAATAAAGAGTTTTTACATTTTTAAAAAAAAAAAAAAAAAATACAAATAAAATTTTGCCAAAGCAGTGTTTGTTGCATTATTTCACGTAAGTTTAGCCTATGGTTATTGGTTTAGGTTAAGAGGTGCAATTTAAATGTATTTGGTGGTGTAACATCAATCTAACAAAACATAGTTTTTTTGGGGTTTTTTTGAAGGTAGCATATGCAATTGTCACTGGTTAATTTTTTTTTTTTATTATTTTTTTTAAACATTTATTTATTTTTTTTTTAAATTTTGATAATGTAAACACAACTTCACCATCCAACCAACCCCACCAAAACAACTAGCCCCCCCCTAGCCCACCACCTTAATTTTTTTTTTTTAATCATTTTTTTTTTTTTACAAACTATAGGTTACATCAAAAGCAGTCTTCAGTTCAAATTTAGAATTTGACAAAAAATGTAAGTTTACTTTTTGTGTTTTAATCTATGCTCTTCTACAGTATTGCATTGTTTGCTAATTTTTAATTTCCCATCAAATAGATATATTTCAGAATGTCTGGAGAATCCAGCCCTAGCCCTGACCTATTCCAGGTAATATTAATTTTTTTTTTTTTTCTTATTCAAAGTTTGTTTTATTAATTTTTTTTTTTAATTTTATTAGGATGAAAATCCAACACAGGATGCGGCGGCAGCAGCGGAGGAACACGCAAGGCTACATGTTGGAAACATTCAAGAAAGGGGTGGAGATATGCATGGAGAGCGCTCGCAGGATGTAAAGGTACCTTCACACATAGCGACTTACCTGCGATCCCAAAAACGATGCGACCTGATAGGGATCGCAGGTAAGTCGCTGGGAGGTCGCAGGTGAGATGTCACACAGTCAGATCTTACCAGCGATGCAGAACAATACAGATCGCAGTAGCGACCTGTATAACGATCTCAGCAGTCACTGTGATCCTGTTACACAGTGTCAAACACAGCGATGCGTCCTGCCCAGCAGGACATCGCCTTTGAAGAAAATGGCCTGGACCATTCGGCAACGACTAGAGATCTCACAGCAGGGGCCTGATCGCTGGTAAGTGTCACACATAACGAGATCGCTAACGGGATCGCTACTGCGTCACCAAAACGGTGACGCAGCTGCGATCTCGCTAGCGATCTCGTTATGTGTGACAGTACCTTAAGTATATCCACTTCATTGACATCACAAATAACGCGACATATCTACTAACCAACATACATGCATACCTCACATAGCTTTATACATACATACATACTATACCTACCGACACATACCTACCCTATCTACATACCGAACATAACTACCTACCTTAATGACACATAGCTACCCTACCTACACACATATCGACGCGTATTATGCTTAAATACGTAGGTTGCATAGCTATGTTAGCTATGGAGGTACCATCACGAACTACGTACAATTATTAACTGGATTTCATTCTTTTTTTTTTTTCTCTAAGGTCGATGTTCCGAACATTAGAGGTCCTCCTCGCTGCTCCCAGAGTCGTCGTCGGCATGGCCGTGGTCGCAGCCATGTGAGTAATTTTTTTTGTTTTTTTTTTCTGATGCCTTCCATGGCTTCAAAATGTTAAATTTATTTTTTTTTTTACTTTATTTCTAATTAATTTTATTTGTTGACAGGTCTCACGGCGGAGGCAGGACGAGGATTCTGATGGGGAGGGAGGTGGCATCGATGTCGAACTCCTCATCGACCTCATCCATGCTCGAGAGCCGCTGTGGGACATGAGAGACCCCCGCCATGCCAATTCTATCATCACCCGGCGGCTCTGGGAAGAAGTAGCAGCAGAACTCATAGATGGGTGGGAGGACCTTGACACGAGGAACCGTAAAAGAGCAAGTAAATATTCCAAACATGCTTTGCAAAACTCACCATATTAAAAGATGAATTTAATTTTGTTTGTTTGTTTTTTTTTCTCTTTTCAGTTACCCGTCTGACGACCCGGTGGCGTTCACTCCGTGATCGCTTCAAGAGGGACTTAAACAAGGAGATGCAGGCTCCAAGTGGTTCGGCGGCACACAAGGGCACCCAATACCGGTATGGGCGTGCCCTTGCGTTCCTATGAGGCAGCATGCTTCCAAGAAGGTATGTATATATTTTTTTGGTGTTTAATTTAAGCATCTTTGATTGTATGTATCCTTTGTAATCGATCACATGCTACGTCAAATGTTAATACTATATGTTAATTTTTTTTTTTTCTCATTCCACAGAACCGTCTGTAGCACCGTGGAGCCTGCATCAGAAATTAACCCTCTTGGAGCGATTGCTGAACAGAACGTCACCGGTGAACCCTCCAACAGGCCCTCCACTTCTGATCCCTCCCTTCCTTCTACCTCTTCTTCTGAACCCTCCCTCCCTTCCACCTCAACTTCACAGCCCTCCCTCCCTTCTACCAATCCCTCTAATCCCTCATTATCTAACCTCCCATCTTTCCCCTCTTACCCAACCTGCCCATCGGCATACTGGCAAACCTCATTACATGAGGCTGGTCAGAGAGTAGGTGTTCCCTTATCTGACCACTCTGACGCTCACGAAACTCGAACCGCGTTAGGTTCGGGTCATCAGCGTCACAGTGGTCAGAATAGGGGCAGCCCCGAGTTCTTACACCTGAACGCATCGATCCATAGCTTCATCAAAGTTTTATCGGACCAAATAATCGCTGGCTTCAACCTTGTAAACCATAGTTTACAAGTGTTGACCAGCAAGATGGATGAGGGGCTTTCAGCTGTAAGGCAAACACCTAGTCAACATTTTTTTCATTCTATTATCCGTGATCTGGAAAGCCTACCGTCTGACCAGCAAATCCATGTAATGAGGGCTTTCCAGAATGCCATCCAGCAACTCCATCAACATCCCCCTCCCACCAGTGCACCACATCTATCCACAGCCCCTCAGATGCCACCCCCAGTCCACTTACAGCCTCCGACACAGACTCACCAATACTCACAATCTACAATACCCACACATTACAGAAACCCTATGCACACTACAAGATCTGTCCAAACATCCCTTTATTCCCATCTCCATTTTCCAGCCCACACGACAACACTTCCACAACGCCATCATACATCAGTCTTCTTCCTCCTTCCGAACCACAACATCTTATCCAACCTCCACCTTTCCATTTTCTAACACTCTGCCTTATACCAACCCTCAACCTACTCCAATACCTCACCCTTCTACAAGATCTCGCCCATCTACCAGCCCTCCACTATCTTGTCTTTCAAGCCCTTTTATGCCCACCACTTCTCTTTCTTTTTCTACACCCTCACCATTACCTCTTACCCAACCTTCACCTACCCAATCCACACTTAATACCCCAACTGTTGGAGGGAACAATTCTGCGAGCGTATCCAGCGATGTCTCCACCCCACATTACCAAAATTTATAGTTTGGGTTTTTTTTTTATTAATGTAATTTTAAATTTATGTATAATAAATTGTTATTTTTTCTTGAACATTGTGTTTGTTTTTATTTTTACTTAGTTATTGGAATTAAATATTAAAAATGGGATAATGGTACACATACAGTGGCTGGTGCCGATGTTGTGGTATAACAAGATGCATACCACTACACGGGTAGAGGAGGTATAGTTCAGGGGGATTTGTGGTGACACGGGGACAGTATAGCATAACGACATTTGTGGCAGATGTTGTGTGTTGTCAATTGACAAGGAGGAAGGCGATTCCTGTAAAGGGGGGGACAGTCATCAGACTACCATGTTTGCCAGGGTGTCCCAATTTCACTGTCTGAACTTGGCTGAAGTTCAACTGGGTTTGGTTTCACTAATAATGAAAAAAAAATTAAACCAACTTTGTTTTTTATAAACAAACTTTTAATAAAAAAACAATTTTCAATTGTAAAATTCAAATTTAATATCATTTGTAAGAATGTTTTGTAAAATTTAGACTAAAAACACAGAAAATAATTATGAAACATGGATTTAAATGTTACACAAAATCACAAAATGTACATTATCAGACACGGATTACAATCTAAGTACATCAAACCATTGTATCCTGCCACTCCAGACGACCAATATCCGACACAAAATATGACGCAAACTCGTCACGAATACGCAATACTTCAGTGGTGGTACGGATGGAAACGTTGCTGTATTGTGTTAGGGTACAGTTTGTCAATTCTTCTTCCAGTGGAGGAACGCCATTTGACAACAAAAAGTTACGTAATATGACACAGGCTTTGATTATTTCGTCAACAGTCTCTATTTTCACATTTATTGCCGTTGTCAAGATCCTCCAGCGAGCAGTTAAAATCCCGAAAGCACATTCGACCATGCGCCTTGCACGGCTTAGCCGATAATTAAATATTTTTTTCTCATGTGTTAGCCCACGACTTGAGTATGGTTTTAATAAGTTTTGGGACAATTGAAAGGCCTCATCCCCCAAACATACAAAGGGGAGTGGTGGTCCATCACTTTGTGGAAGCGGTTTTGGTTGCGGGAAAGCAAAATGTCCTCCGTAAAGATTTCTTCCAATTGCCGAATTCTTTAAAACTTGGGAATCATTTGCTCGACCAAATGCCCCAATGTCCACGGCCAAAAACTTATACTGTGCATTGGCAATTGCCATTAGCACAACAGAAATTTTTTTTATAGTTGTAGTACTCAGACCCAGTGTTTTGTGGCTTAAGAATCCTGATATGCTTGCCGTCCACGGCACCGCAGCAATTAGGGAAGTTGCATAGTTGGTAGAATTTTTCAGCTGCATCCATCCATTGCTGCTCGGTGGGGTGAGGAATATATTCGTCTTTTAAACATTCCCACAAAGCCTGGCATGTGGAGCAGACGATTCCAGAAATTGTAGAAATCCCCACTCGGAATTGAAAGTGTAAGGATGAGTAAGATTCTCCAGTAGCGAGAAATCTGTAAAAGATCAAAAGAAAAATTAATAATCAATCATACTTGGCAAAAAATTAGATTACATTTTGTGTACCACATGCTTACCTCAAAGTAATGAGTAGACGCTCGGCAGGACTAATAGCCTTACGGAAAAAAGTATCTTTCCGCTTGATAAAAGGATCCACCCGCTCCAATAGATGATTAAAAGTGTCCTCAGGCATGCGCACATAGTTGATACATTTTTCAGGGTGCCTTCTCAATTCAAGGTAAAGAGTGTAAAAGACACCACGGAAAATCCTGGTTTCATTAATGGGGTGAACCCAGTAGCGATGCCTTCTCTGTTGACGACGACGTTGCTGTTGAGCTTCTGAAAATCGATACGCCAAGACATTTGCCTGGTAGGAATATTCGATATAGGCTTCAGCGATCTTCCCCGTTATGACGTCCATTTCTCTAGTTTTCTAGCCTGTCTGAGATAGATTGTGCCTCCTCTCATATATATATACACTTGAAAACGTGAATTTCATGAGGAACGCCCACTAATTATCCAATTACCAAAGAAACGGATTCCGACGGAATCCGTTTTTTTGTCCGTTAACGGAAGGATAACGGATGTAACGGACGTAACGGATCCGTTATTTTATGGGAATCCATTAACGGATTCCAGTAAAATAAAGCGTCAAAGGGTCCGTTGGGCATCCGTTGTTTGACGGATGCATTGTTTTAACGCACCTACTGTTTTGACGGAGTCCTGCCAACGCAAGTGTGAAACTAGCCTAACTGTGTCAGCTCTGGTGTATCATAACACATTATGTCAGCTGATTGGTGGGGTGCTACAGGTCAGGCTCCTGCCAATTTAATATTGGAGGCTAAAGGGCTGGTCATCAATATTAAGGTCTTGTAATTTTCCTTTAGTTAAAAACAAACATACTCCAAAATTGAAAAATGTCATGAACACTGGAAAGTAGGTATAAAAATGTCCTGCTCACTGGTCTTTGTACCTGCTTTACCAAACTTATCAAGATCAGTTCTTTAAATAATATTTAGATGACATGACTGTACAAAAAATGTTGGCAGTGTTAGCAATAAACTCACCCCTCAATTAAAAAAAAAATCAAACTCAAAGATAAATTAGAATGATCATGCAGATTAACATTGGTCTATGTGGGGTGAAGATCACAGTGTGCAAAAAAGTACAAGGCAGCCACAGGTCTCTAGCATCTTTTCATTAAAAAATATAGAGAAAAGGCTTTTAATAGCTGTCAAATAGAGGTAAGAGGATTGACTGCGGGGGATCGAGTTCTAGTCGAATTTCTTGACATTTGAGGTTTAACGCAAATTCAAAACTTTGACATTTGATTTGAGGTTCACCAAAAAAAATTCTAAGAAACTTGGCACCATATCCCACATTGTTGAAGCACACTAATATAAGAGAGGAGGCTAATATCTTTTTGCATGACCATGTGGGTTTCCCCATTATGCCCTGCAGCTATAATATCATACCGTGTACAGTGGTGGTTAATATCAGCAGTTCCCAGCAGAGCACAGGTTATATTGCAGAATCATTTTCCAACTCTAGAGTCACTTGGTCATTTTCTCTTTTTTTCTGTAAAGTGTAAGCTCTTATGGTCAGCAAAGACCTATGTCTCTCTCTCCTTTGAATCCACGTGTATTTTTCAAGGAAATATAAGCTTTCCAGTTTTGAGAAAGCTGTTAATAAAAATGTAAAAAAAAAATAAGCTGATAAATTCAAATCTTAAAATTTTCCCTTTTCTCCACAGCCACACAGTGAACAATGATGACTTCCTTGACATATTGTAAGAAGTAAATTATAAATTGTATTATTATAATTTCTGAGATACTTTTAATAGAATATATTTGATGATACAATGCGGTTTTACTCTCAATGGTTTAATGTAATTTCCTTGAAAACTGATATATCTTCAGATGTCCTTATAAATTGTAGATGTATCATCAAGGTGATTTGTCAGATGCAAACATTACACCTAATCCTGAACATACTTTATATATCTCCAAGTATCAGAGGTCTCAAAGTTAAAAGTAAATGACAGAGCTGTACTGGATTGCATTCTCCTATGTACTTCACAACACTGTTTTTGACCTTTATCTAATATATTGCAGATGTTCTGATATCAAACAGATGACTCAAATGTATTGTATATTTAAAGAACTAAGTGGAAATCTGAAAAATAATGATTTTTGAACACCAATGCTTATTACATAATAAACTCCAGATGGAAGCTGTCATATACGTATCATATTTTGATAGTGTGAGACTCAGGGCTTTTGTATCACTAATTAGAGGTCAAATGAGATCAACACAAGCAACCTTCTAAAGGGGGCTTTACATGCTGCGACATCGCTAGAGCTAGCTAGCGATGTTGTGCTCGATAGCACCCACCCACGTCGCTGTTTCGTCATGGGGTGATCTCTGCAGTAGCGAACAATATTGCTACAGCAGCGTAACACGCATATACCTGCTTAGCGACGTCGGTGCAGACACTGAACAATCTCGCCTTTAAGGGGGCGGTTCGTTTGATGTCACAGCGGCGTCACTAAGCGGCCGCCCAATAGCAGAGGAGGGGCAGAGATGAGTGGCCGGAACATGCCGCCCACCTCCTTCCTTCCTCCTTGCCGGTGGATGCAGATAAGGAGATGTTTGTCATTCCTGCAGTGTCACACATAGCGATGTGTGATGCCGCAGGAACGACGAACAACCAGCGGCATTCACCACCAATGATATTATGAAAAGGAGCGATATGTCAACGATCAACGATTTTTGATGTTTTTGCGATCGTTGATCGTCGCTTCTTTTAGTTACACACAACGATATCGCTAACGGCGCCGGACGTGCATCACGAACACTGTGACTCCGACGATATATTGTTAGCAATATCGTTGTGTGTAAAGTACCCTTTAGGGGTACTTTGCACGCTGCGACATCGCAAGCCGATGCTCCAATGTCGAGCGCGATAGTCCCCGCCCCCGTCGCACAGCGATATCTTGTGATTGCTGGCGTAGCGAACATTATCGCTACGCCAGCTTCACATGCACTCACCTGTCCTGCGACTCACATGGCAGGTGGCCAATAGCAGTGGAGGGGCGGAGATGAGCAGGATGTAAACATTCCGCCCACCCCTTCTTCCGCATTGCAGCCGGGACACAGGTAGGAGATCTTTCTCGCTCCTGCGGCTTCACGCACAGCGATGTGCCGCACTCTAGCTAGCTACACAGCAGCAATTTGAAACTCTATTTTTGCTTATGGTCACTGCGCATGTTCGGTTATCACTGTTAGGCTACTGTTGTGTCAGTAACCTAGGCAAAGAACCAAATACAATAAAATTATGAAGTTCTCTGTTTTTGAGAATTGAAAAGATTTTAATAACAAGTAAATTGAAATTGTTTTTACAAGAACTTTGTAATTTTATCCATTAACAAAAAATTAAGGTTAAGAGTAATAACTGCAGTACTAGGAGCAGCTATCCATATGGTCAATCTGCTGGGAATATAATCTATGAAAAAACTTATCCAAATTGTGTAACGTTGGTGGGTGTATGTCATGCTGGCGGGTGTGGACACAGTGCGCCACAGGCTGGGCTTACCTTGGAGGGGCATGACTAAAAATCTATTGGGTCTTTACTAGTGCCTCTGATGGTGACGATAAGCTCCGCTACCGGTAGACACCTTGTACCACTCCATGGCATTCCCTAGGTCTGCAGCAGCTGACCATAGGGTCAAAGATGCTGGTACGAGAACCATTAGGGAAGGACAGAGGCATAGTCAGATGGTCCAAAGCCAGCACAGATTCCAAGTAGAAAGCCAAGGTCAGGAGCAGTGAGGTAAGGTAGGAGAGGAATGCGAGCTAGGTCACTACATGGAGAATTAATACAAACACATGGACAGGACACTAACAATCTGTCAAGGCTATACTCCGGGATTCGAACTAGTAGGTTGTTGGTCGGTTTCCCTCTTGGTTGGATTACAGCCTGTTTTGTGTTGGTTTAGCTGCTGAAGGATCTCTTATCTTTCTTATGCTTTGCCATCCTGTTTCACTTCTATCTAGGTGTATGCCCTTTCTAATTTTGTGTGAATCATGTCTTGTTTTCTCCTATTTTGTTTCATTTAGGTGTGAGAGGGTTTCCATGTATTCTGTTATTCTTTTTGTTTTTTGTTTTTTTTGTATACTATCATTCCTGTATGACTGTGTTTGCACGTTCCTAGCCCTGTGTCTGTGCCTATGTGCACTTTATTTATATTTGTTGTTGTTTTTGTGTTACACTTGGTTTATAGCTTAGGTGCAGTCAAGGACACTCAGGGTCATCTGTCCATGAGTGGGAGTGCCATTTCATGATCTTAGGGTACCCACCTCCACTGCCAGGCAAGGAAAAATCAAGGTCAGGTTTAGGTCAAGTACTAGCCTGTTTTGGGAGCAGTGGATTTCTGGTTTTACATCTCCCCTGGTTTGTCCATCCCTGTGAGAGTGTCAGTGTTCAGTCATAACACAGTCAAACTGACTAGCAAACATGATAAGGCAAGGGTTGTGGGAGGAGCTTTTTCATAAATCCACTACTGACAGCAGACAGGGCAGAGCTGGGACACTCACAGGAGACAAAGGATTATATGCATAGTCTGTCCACGCCTTACTGTAGCCGGGTGGAGACTCTCCAAAAGCAAAAGTATGTAGCAGAACTGGATATGGTGCCAGGAGCCACTCATGAGGTGATCTGACACTAGGAGGAGAAGAGCAACGTTTACCAGTCAGGCAAAGTCATGTGTATGACAATACCCCCCTTATGCCCACTCCTTTTTCTTTTTTTCCAGCCTGATGGAGAAACCCCAAAGGAATAGAAAGGGTGCAGATTTTTACAGACGGTTCCTCAGGAACAGAGATAGAGGTAGGAGGACTTTTTTTCTTGTTTGCCTTCACGTTCATCTAGAACAAGGCTAAGTTCTCTTTGAAGCACTCTGACATGGCATGAAAATGAACTGAAAGAAAAGCAAGGTTTGAAGATACAGATGACAGAGTCTTGGATGTGAACTTGGTGGGAAAGTTGACAGCACAATAAGGTCCTCAGTGAACTACCTAGTGACCTTTGTGGATTTTTCTTACTTAAACAGAAGGGAATCAACAAGTCTGTAGCTATTTCAAACTTAAAACATATTGGCGGTGATTCATCCTGACTGGTGTGGTGCATGATCATGCTATACTTGACTTGCTGAAGAGAAACGCGCTAAATTCATTAAGGCAAACATCAGATAATGAATTTTACACTTCCTGTTAGTGGCATGTACCTCAGAAATGCCAGCCATTTTGATAAATTTGATGGATGGGTATGGTCACACCCATGTACCTGCCCAAATTCTCTTGTAAAAATTATCAATATTCTTGAGCAAAAGAGAGTTGAAAAATATATTATTCAAATCTTTTATGCTAGTTTTCTTATGTAAAAGGTTTGATGAATTGGCCTATTTAGTTTTTTAGTGTTAGTGTTGCTCTCTAGTAAAATGAAATGAGTAAAGAGATAAATCATGTTATGTATCATGGCGACATTTGGGGAAGGTTTCTTCATGCATATTGTCATTATTTTAACAATAAGGTTTAATGTGTCTTAGACCTCATTCTCACATCAGTATTTTTGATCAATATGTCAACAGTATTTTTATGTCAAAGCCAGACGTGTCTCCAAAACAGAAGACACAGGTCAATTTTTCAATTATAGTTTTTTTTCTGTATGTTCCACTCTGGCCTAGGCACGCAAACACTGATTTAAAATACTGATGAGAATGAGGCCTTACATAGCAGGCAAAGGGGATTTGGCTAAAACTGGATTTCGTTATGATGTATTCTTATTTTACTTAATACAGAAATGGAAAGTTTCCTTAGCAGCAGTCTGCTTTCTTTGATCTTATAGTTTCCAATTTTTTTGCGTGGGTTGAGTTTTACTGGAAATACATATGTGAGATCAGCTTCATATTGCACACATATGTAGAATCCTGCAAGCAGAAGTTAGTTAAATAGGATGTGGAGGAAGAAATATGTGATAATGTATACATTATCACAAAGAAGTTCTCATTACCCATTAATAGATCTAAGGGGTTGGATTACTTATGAGTGAAATAAGGACATAAGTCAGAAGGAAGCTATCAGACATCATACTTTACAATGAGTTTATTAAAACCAACTGTGCAATTAATATCAGGCTTCGGCACATGGCAATCTATAAGGAGTGTACATTAAACCAATAACACATTGATCATAAACAAATGTCATTTGACAAAGCTTAGAAAACATTGCAGACCATTGAAAGAAACGTACTTGTAGATAATCTGTTTTAAGCGTGTCTGTTTGAATCTTTACATATGGTATAGAATTTTATTAGATATGAGCGAGTAACGAAATATTTGTAATCGCTATACTCATAATGAGTACTTTGTAATACTCGCGTTTTCATTCCGAATAGCAAGTACAATGCAAGTCAAGGCAAATGCGAGTAATTTTCTGTTGGACCCAACAAAGAGTTCTGGGTGCCTGAGGAAAAAGCTGAAATGGATGGGAAAGTGATGAAACTGAATGGGGAGTGCCTGCAGAATATGCCTACATTCATTTCTGACTCACATATGGCTTCTGGGAATAAAGATGTCACAGTATTACGCCGCTTTTACAGATGCACACGGAGACCTACCAAACCTAACCTAAATTGGATTTTATAGGCCAAATAGTGATAAAACAAATGACTTGGGGTCCCCCATGTTTTTCATATGCAGCAAAGGAACAGCAGCAGCTGCAGGCTGCAACCCTCAGCTGTTTGCTGTACCTTGGCTGGTTCTGAAAAATAGAGGGGATTCCATGATTTTTATGTTGTAAACTATTGGATTTAAAAAAAAAATAACGTGGAGTCCCCCCATTTTTCTAAAACCAGCCAAGGAACAGCAGACAACTGGGGTCTGATATTATTAGGGTGGGAAGGGCAATCGTTATTTGTCACTTTCCAGCCTAACAGTAGTAGCAGCTCACAGCCACCCCAGAAGTTGCGCATACATAAGATGCGCCACTTCTGGCGTTGAACCCAGCTCTTCCCGATTGCCCTGATGCGGTGGCAATTGGGGTAATAAGAGATTAATAACAACCCATCGCTGCCACTAAGTCCTAGATTAGTGATGGCAGTCATTTATGAGACTTCGCCCCATCACTAATCTGTAAGTATAGTAAATAAATACAAACCCCCAAAAATCTTTTATTTGGAATAAAATGCAAAAAGCACCCTTTTTCATCACTTTATTAACCCCAATAACACCCCTGCAGGTCCGACGTAACCCACACAAGGTTCCACAATGCTTCCAGCGCTGCTTCATCTGATGTTCTATGATGCTCCAGGACTTAGTGGCAACTATGGGCTGATATTAACTCCTTATTAGCCCAATTCGATCTACACCAGGGCAATCGGAAAGAGCTGGATAAAGTGCTGGGACTGTCACATCTGATGGATGTGGCAATTCTGGGGGGCTGCAGGCTAATATTTTTAGGCTGGGTAAAGCCTAATAACCATAGGCCTCTCCAGTCTGGGAGTACCAGCCCCCAGCTGTGGGGCTTTATCTTGACTGGGTATCAATTTTTTTTTTTTTTAAATCATTTATTTTGCTCTGTCCCTATGTTCTTACAATGCTGGCTCCGGATGCAAAGTGTGTAAAATGGCGGTGGAAGGGCTTTTATAGACCCTATGACACTGCGCGGCCAGCCAATCACAGTATTGCCACAACCAAGAAGGCTGCGGCATTACTTTGATTGGCTAAAAATCCCAGCATGTTTAGTGGCTGAAAATCAGGTGCCAAACCTGCTGGGTGGGACATACAAATATTGCGAGGCGTGCACAGAAAAACTCGCAATGTAACGAATAACCTGAATAGCGTACTATCTGTGCAAGTAGCAAATAGTAACTATTACATTCGCTCATCACTAAATTTTATCAAAGTCTATAGTGGCATGCAAACGTTTGGGCACCCCTGACCAAAATGACTGTTTTTGTGAAGTGAAGCAAGTTGAAGGTGAAATAATCTCTAAAAGGTATAAAGTTAAAGATGACACATTTCCTCAGAATTTTAGGCAATATATATACATATAAACATATATATATATATATATATATATATATATATATATTTATTATTTTTTGTTTTTTATCTTTTACATTTTAAAAATTACAAAAGGGAAAACAGGCCAGTGCAAAAGTTTAGGCATCCTTGGAAATTTGTTTGCTCATATAACTTTGACCAAAGTTTCAGACCTTAATTACGCTGTTGCGCTTACTATCATTGTTGGGAAAAGCCAACTGTTGCAAATTTCATAGCTTTATAAAAACTCAGCCTCCTTTAACATTATGTCAAATAACAGCAGCCTTAAGCGGGCTTTACGGCTTTACACGCTACGATATCGTTAATGATTTATCGTCGGGGTCACGTTGTTTGTGACGCACATCCGGCGTCATTAACGATATCGCAGTGTGTGACACTTATGTGCGACCTAAAACGATCACAAAAGCGGCCAAAATCGTTTGCCGTGGAGAGGTCGTCCTAAAATAAAAAATCGTTCTCTAGTAATTAGCGATGTTGTTCCTAGTTCCTGCGGCAGCACACATCGCTGTGTGTGACACCGCAGGAGCGAGGAACATCTCCTTACCTGCCTCTACCGCCAATGCAGAAGGAAGGAGGTGGGCGTGTTACGTCCCGCTCATCTCCGCCCCACCGCTTCTATTGGACGGCTGCCATGTGACATCGCTGTGACGCCGTACGACCCACCACCTCAGAAAGGAGGCAGATCGCTGGCCAGAGCGACGTCGCCGGACAGGTAAGTCCGTGTGACGGGTGTAAGCGAGGTTGTGCGCGACGGGCAGCGATTTGCCCGTGTCGCACAACTGACGGGGGTGGGTACGATTGCTTGCGATCTCGCTAGCGAGATCGCAGCGTGTAAATCCCACTTAACTCTAATAATTACTTGTTCTCGTTCAGTACCGTATGTGAAGATGAGAGGTAAAATCCTGGTTCTTTTGGACACTACACAGGAGCGAATGTTAATTTCTCAGTCTCCGGTTGTCACGAGTGTGTTGCTTCCAGCTGAGACCTTTGCGGTACCTGAGATTAGAAGCTCACTTCGATTAGCAGATCAAAGGTCTTCTTTAACATGAGTAGAGCAGATTTATTTTTATTTGATATTGAAGGGTTTAAGAGATCCTTTCTGATCCTGCTAAGATAAAATATAGCTCTAATCTCAGATTCTGCACATTGCTGCCACTCCTTTTCAAAATTTAAACTCACTCCTTACTCTCTCAAATTCCAGTTTTAGTTCTTTTATGCTGACCTTCCAAGAGAAGTTGTTCTTGTGGAAGCTGTTGAATTCCGTTAGTTGATTTATTCCCATTTGTTTGTCCCTCTCCTAGTGTTGTTTTATTGTTGTATTAAGACTAGTGTCTTGAGGCCCAGCTCACTAGCCAGGGATAACTCAAGGTCATCCAGGGCTTAGGCACATAATCACACACGGGGAAAGACCCATCTAGGGATGATAGGGAGTGCAGGGTTCAGCCTCAGGTCAATTTTTAGGGGTCACCCATACTCCCTCTCCCTATTGTGAAGGCCCACCTTTGTACCATTTTCCCTTACTTTGCGTCGCACACTGGGAGAGAAATTACAGTAGACTGTTCTGAAACATCTATTTTGAGTAAAAATCCTACACAGCACAGGAGATGTTGAGGGGGATCAAACAACAGATCGATGAATGGTTGATGCCCCTGCATCTCAAGCCCAGCCTGGTAGTGTGCAATAACGTGTGAAACCTTCTAGCAGCTCTGGGCGTAGCAGATTTGATGAACTTCCCTTGTTTGTTCTGAATTTGGTGGTGCAGAGGATCCTGAAAAATGACTCCAAGATGTCAGAGCTGCTGCAGAAAGTTCTCACCCTGCTGCTCCCCCACCGACTACACTGCAGCGTAACTTCTGCCTTCCTGCTTACTGACTCATATGCGATGTACCTACAATTTGTAACACCACCTTGCATATTCTGGAGAGACTGTCTAAGAAGCAGCAGGTAATTGTGGAGTTTCAGCTGCAACATGTACGAGTGAAATGCTTTGCGGAACAACACCCCTTCACGACCAATGAGTGCGCCTCCATGCTGGATATGTGTGCTGAATTGCACTACTTAGAGTACTTCATGAACATGGCCAGTGCTGGTGGCTCAATCATCAGCATTACTATCCCAATTCTATGCCTTCTTGTAAAATCACTTGAGGCAATGATGGATGAGGTGGCAACACAGAAGGAAGAGAAAGAGGAACAGGGACTATTCACATGACTATCAGCTCATTCATCAATACATGGCTTGGAGGGTGAGTTCCTGTACCAACAATGACCAGGTACACAACTGTCCAGCTAGGGGACAATTTTTAAGAATGAGGAGGTGGAACTATGTCCAAAGCAGGGTGGCACCCAAAGCAACTCACAGGCATCACTGCAGCACGGATGGGTGGATACTGAGGACACAGACGATACACACTCCACTAAGTACAGCTTCTCGTTGCCTCTGGGCAGCCTGGCACATATATGCACAAATACTGTATATCCTGCAATGCTTGTGCAATGAACCGCCAAGTTACCTGGATTCTTACCAGTGCTGATTACTGGGTTTCTAATCTGCTGTACCCCCACCACAAGGACAATGTGCCATCCTTATTTCTCTCACTGGAGTGTGTCGCCCAGGGCTATGGGGTGCTCGGTCCCAGGCCGTATATGTACGGGGATGCTGTGTTACGGTTGTGTAACGGCCGATGCCCGGTTCTGTGAGCCTTGTGACGCTTTTTAAAAGGGATTATATACAGGGGAATTGAAAGAGTTTGTATCATGATGCCACTTGCGGGTTGCGGTTATGGTGATTGAACTGCCGCTGCACAGTCTGTTACCACTGGGGCAGATAGTGATGGAAGCCTGGATTTTAGCCCCTCTGCAAGTAGGGCCGGGCCCCAGGGAGTGAATGATGGGATCCGGCGCAGAAAGCAGGGAGACCATATGTGTTAAGCTGTGGCACTGAGGACGGCTGGTTAAGACCACTGGTCCCTTTTGTCCCAGTGCCGGTGTGGTGACCTAGTAGTCTCTTTTCCCAGCACCTCTCACTGGTTGGTGGGACCCCATAGCTTGGACGTTTGCGGGTCCCTTACTGTCTGTCGGCAGTCTCTCATCTGTACGGTGGGCAGTGCGAACCCTGTAGGGTCGGTGTTCTTCTCCGGTCCCTGGCTCAATCTTTACTGCTGGTGTCCCTGGATTCTTGGGTTAGTGAGGTCTGTGAAGGTCCCCTCACTGTGCAGGTATTTGTCAGGTTGCCTGAAGCTGTCACCTGACCTAGGGCCCTGTGCCCCGTAGATTCTCTGGTTCCAGGGGTACCTGGCTGTACCCTCCCTGGCAACCATTCTCCTATTCCATCTAGGTCACTGTTACACGACCCCGTCTGGAGACATGTCCGTCCTCTCCAACGGTCACTACCGGACTCTTCTGATGTTCTAGAACCCCAGAACGATTTTGGCGATTTTTCCATGGTCCTTATATACCACACTTTAAATTTGTGATATTTGGAGTATTTATTATAATTAGAATGGTGTGGATGTTGAAAGATAACTTTATTTCTTCTGATGTTCTGCCTGTCTGTCCCCTCCCACTGAGTTGTCATCTAGTGGACTGGACTGGCTCTACCTCTGGGTGGCCATCCATTGGGTCCCGGACTAGTCAGTCACCCTGGTTCGGAGTGAGAAACTGGGGATATTATGTGTTTTGGTGGTACCTCCACTGGTCTTCCAGGTCCCTGGGGTTGGGCCTGCATCTTTGTCAGGATGCAGTACCTAGTAGTGCCCTGAGCGGTTCAGGGGCGCTACAGGAGCATGATTGGAAAATGCAGTAATGTAAATGCTTGCTGGTTGAAGCACTACTAACTGCTTCTTACCTGACAGCATGAGCTTAGTGGAAGTACAGTGCAGAAGAGGAGAAAGTCGACCATGCAGTTGGGGGAACCAGCATCACCTTGAAAAGGAGGGTTAGCTTAGCAAAAATGTTGAAACATTTCCTCAGCATGCATCAACATCCAGCACCACCATCTGATACGGTAATAACAGGAGGCAGCACTTCAACAACATGATGGAAGAGTATGTGTCCAGACATCACTATGTGATGGGTCTGCCGAATTTAACTTCTGGGTCTCCAAACTAGACACATGACCTGAGCTTGCCTTTTATGCCTTGGATGTGCTGGCCTGCACTGCAGAAAGTGTACTGTCTGAACGTATGTTCAGTACAGGAGGGGGGGAGATCACAGACACGCTCATCCACCTGTCTATAGACAATGTGGGCAAGGTCACATTCAATAAAAAGAACCAGGTGGTGATCACTCAGGACTTGTTTGTACTGTTGGCTAACAAGGGATATATACCAGCTGCAGCCCGACATTTTTACTCTAAATTGCAGTTTATTCATTTGATTTGCCATTCCCAATGTTTTGGGGCCTTCCCAAATTTAAAATTAAAAAAATCAAACAAAACAATGGTAGCTACCTCCTTCTCCTCCACCTTTCAACCTACACCGCAACATTCACCTCCATTTCCTCTTCAATCTCATCCTCCACTGAGATCTCTCCTTCCTGGTTCAATATTTTTTTTATTCTATGGAAATTTAAAGGGCTTTTTTGGTGCCCTGTGAGGGGATTCTGTTAACTTGCTTTGTGGTTGCACTCCTTAAAATGTTGGCTCTGGGGGAAACTCTGAAATTAAAAAATTAAAAAAATTAACAAACAAACAAAATTAAAAAAATAGTGTTTGTTACGTCCTCCTCCTATGCCTCTTCCACCAACACTGACACGTCCATCTCCACTTCCTCCTCCACTTGGACCTCCACCTCCTGGTTCAATATTTTTGTTTTTTTTGTTTTATGTTAATTTAAAGGGGTCAATGAGCTCTGTAGGGAACTCAGAAAACAGGCTTTGTGGCTGCACTCTTAAAATGTTGGCTCTTTGGGAAACTCTGAAAACAGGCTCTGTGGCTTCACTTTTAAACTGTTGGCTCTGTGGGATCTCTGACAGGAGTCTATGGGGGGCATGCTTGAAATTTTGGCTCTGTAGTGCAAATTTGAAAACAGACTCTGTGGGGGCACTCTTCAAATTTGTATTTTGTTAATTTGCTTTCTATTTAACAATGATTGCCCTGGTGACAGGGTCTCTTTAAGTCATTTTCCTATCCACATTTGTTTTCAGGGCAATTGTCCTTCTTTCACCCCCCATTTAGCTTCCTTTTGCAACCCCCTAGCTCTTAAGGTGGGCTTTGCACGTTGCGACATCGCAAGCCGATGCTGCGATGTCGCACGCGATAGTCCCCGCCCCCGTCGCAGGTACGATATCTTGTGATAGCTGGCGTAGCGAAAATTATCGCTACGCCAGCTTCACATGCACTCACCTGCCCTGCGACCGTCACTCTGGCCGGCAACCCGCCTCCTTCCTAAGGGGGCGGGTCGTGCGGCGTCATAGCGACGTCACACGGCAGGTGGCCAATAGCGGCGGAGGGGCGGAGATGAGCAGGATGTAAACATCCCGCCCACCTCCTTCCTTCCGTAGAGCCGCCGGCGGCAGGTAAGCTGAAGTTCCTCGCTCCTGTGGCGTAACACACAGCGATGTGTGCTGCCGCAGGAACGAGGAACAGCATCGCACCATCGCTGCAGCAAAATTATGGAAAAGTCGGAGCTTGCAACGATGATACGATAACGACGCTTTTGCGCTCGTTTATCGTATCATCTAGAATTTACACACAACGATGTCGAAAGTGACGCCGGATGTGTGTCACTTTCGATTTGACCCCACCGACATCGAACGTGCAAAGCCGCCCTTACTATGACCATTTTAGGGGATGTGCGCACGTGTGCGTATAGCATGCAGTTATGCTGCGTTCTGCACCGCAGCGTAACTGCATGCATCCTGCGTCCCCTGCACAGTCTATGGAGATTGTGCAGGAGCCGTGCGCACGTGGCCTATTAGAATGCAGCGATTCGGCTGCTGCCCGAATCGCTGCGTTCTAAGAAGTGACATGTCACTTCTTCCGTGCGGTTTGCATGCTGTCTATAGGGAGAGGCAGCATGCAGAGCGCACGTTCTCTGCCGGCACCATGCGCTTCAGAACGGAGCTTTTCAGCTGCACTCCGAAGCGCACCTTTTAGGTGCGGTGCAGAGCGCACACGTGCACACATAGCTTTAATGCTATTTTACAGCCTACAAGTTTGGGTCAAGTTCAGGCACCGAACCAAACTTTAAACTACAGTTTGGCCAAACCCATCGAATCTCATCATTAATGGGTCTGCTCATCCCTAATTATAAATCATATTTATGCTCTAAAGATTAGACGTTTTAAAGGGAATTTCTCACCAGGTTTTTGGTATGTAATCTGAGCAACATAATGTAGAAGCAAAGACTCTGATTTAACTCAAGTGATGTATCACTTATGGGGCTGCTTGTCATTTTGTTAGATCACTGTTTCATCAGCTGAAGTTCTCTTAATGATGAGCTCTGAATAACCCTGCACACATTAATGATTTGAATCTTTCTCTGTGCAGCGTAAATGTGCAAAAAGCTGCTACTCAGTGATGGGGGCAGAGTTATACAGAGCAGGAGGACTAAATGGAACAAAACAACTAGTCTTATAATGATAATCTCCTGCTGGTAAAATACATACAGTGGGGAAAATAGGTATTTAATACACCGGCGATTTTGTACCTTTTTCCATCTACAAGATGGAAATACATCTCTGGAGAGGTCTGTCATTTTTATCGTGGGTACACTTCACCTGTGACATACAGAATCACCCAAAAAATCCTTAAGATCACATTGTCTGATTTCTAAATAATTATTTTGTATTTTGTTGCATGAAATAAGTATTTAATCAAATACCAAACAGCAAAGATTCTGGCTCTCACAGACCTGTTATTTTTTCTTTAAGCAGGCCTCCCACTCTGCACTCATTACTAGTATTAATTGCACCTCTTTGAACACGTTATTTGTAAAAAAGACACCTGTCCACACTCTCAGTTAATCTCACTCCAACCTCTCTACCATGGCTTAGACCAAAGAGCGGTCTAAGGACACCAGGGACAAAATTGTAGATCTGTACAAGACTGGGATGGGCTACAGGACAATAGGCAAGCAATTGATGAAAAGCCAATTTTACCCTGTCTGGGGTTCCATGGAAGATTTTGCCTCGTGGGGTAAGGATGATTTTAAGAAAGGTCAGAAATCAGCCCAGAACTATACAGGAGGACCTGGTCAATGACCTGAGGAAAGCTGGGTCCACAGTCTCAAAGATCACCATTAGTAACACACTACGCCGTCATGGATTAAAATCCTGCAGGGCAGGCCAGGTCCCCCTGCTCATGTCAGCACATGTCCAGGCCTGTTTGAAGATTGCCAATGACCATCTGGATGATAAAGAGGAGTCACGGGAAAAGGACATCTGGTCAGATGAGACAAAAAAAAAACATTTTGGTATCAACTCCACTTCCCATGTTTGGAGGAAGTAGGATAAGTACAAGCCTAAGAAAACCGTCCCAACCATAAAGCATGGGGGTGGAAACATCCTACTTTGTTGGTGCTTTTTTGCAAAGGGGAAAGGACGATTGCACCATAATAAAGGGAGATTAGATGGGGTCATACAGTTAGGTCCAGAAATATTTGGACAGTGACACAATTTTCGCGAGTTGGGCTCTGCATGCCACAACATTGGATTTGAAATAAAACCTCTACAACAGAATTCAAGTGCAGATTGTAACGTTTAATTTGAAGGTTTGAACAAAAATATCTGATAGAAATTGTAGGAATTGTACACATTTCTTTACAAACACTCCACATTTTAGGAGGTCAAAAGTAATTGGACAAATAAACCAAACCCAAACAAAATATTTTTATTTTCAATATTTTGTTGCGAATCCTTTGGAGGCAATCACTGCCTTAAGTCTGGAACCCATGGACATCACCAAACGCTGGGTTTCCTCCTTCTTAATGCTTTGCCAGGCCTTTACAGCCGCAGCCTTCAGGTCTTGCTTGTTTGTGGGTCTTTCCGTCTTAAGTCTGGATTTGAGCAAGTGAAATGCATGCTAAATTGGGTTAAGATCTGGTGATTGACTTGGCCATTGCAGAATGTTCCACTTTTTTGCACTCATGAACTCCTGGGTAGCTTTGGCTGTATGCTTGGGGTCATTGTCCATCTGTACTATGAAGCGCCGTCCGATCAACTTTGCGGCATTTGGCTGAATCTGGGCTGAAAGTATATCCCTGTACACTTCAGAATTCATCCGGCTACTCTTGTCTGCTGTTATGTCATCAATAAACACAAGTGACCCAGTGCCATTGAAAGCCATGCATGCCCATGCCATCACGTTGCCTCCACCATGTTTTACAGAGGATGTGGTGTGCCTTGGATCATGTGCCGTTCCCTTTCTTCTCTAAACTTTTTTCTTCCCATCATTCTGGTACAGGTTGATCTTTGTCTCATCTGTCCATAGAATACTTTTCCAGAACTGAGCTGGCTTCATGAGGTGTTTTTCAGCAAATTTAACTCTGGCCTGTCTATTTTTGGAATTGATGAATGGTTTGCATCTAGATGTGAACCCTTTGTATTTACTTTCATGGAGTCTTCTCTTTACTGTTGACTTAGAAAAGATACACCTACTTCACTGAGAGTGTTCTGGACTTCAGTTGATGTTGTGAACGGGATCTTCTTCACCAAAGAAAGTATGCGGCGATCATCCACCACTGTTGTCATCCGTGGACGCCCAGGCCTTTTTGAGTTCCCAAGCTCACCAGTCAATTCCTTTTTTCTCAGAATATACACGACTGTTGATTTTGCTACTCCAAGCATGTCTGCTATCTCTCTGATGGATTTTTTCTTTTTTTTCAGCCTCAGGATGTTCTGCTTCACCTCAATTGAGAGTTCCTTAGACCGCATGTTGTCTGGTCACAGCAACAGCTTCCAAATGCAAAACCACACACTTGTAATCAACCCCAGACCTTTTAACTACTTAATTGATTACAGGTTAACGAGGGAGATGCCTTCAGAGTTAATTGCAGGCCTTAGAGTCCCTTGTCCAATTACTTTTGGTCCCTTGAAAAAGAGGAGGCTATGCATTACAGAGCTATGATTCCTAAACCCTTTCTCCGATTTGGATGTGAAAACTCTCATATTGCAGCTGGGAGTGTGCACTTTCATTCCATATTATATATATAATTGTATTTCTGAACATGTTTTTGTAAACAGCTAAAATAACAAAACTTGTGTCACTGTCCAAATATTTCTGGCCCTGACTGTATATCACAAGATATTGACCAACAACCTCCTTCCCTCAGTAAGAGCATTGAAGATAGGTCACGGCCAGGTCTTCCAGCATGACAATGACTCGAAACACACAGCCACGGCAACTAAGAGTTGGCTCCGTAAGAAGCATTTGAAGGTTCTGGCGTTGCCTAGCCAATCTCGAAACTTGAATCAAGAAGAACATTTTTGGAGGAAGCTGTAACGCAATGTTGCTCAGTGAAATACCTGAACCCTGAAAGATCTGTAGAACATCTTTATGAAGGAGTGGGTCAAAATCATGGTGTTCAAACTTGGTCAAGAACTACAGAAAAGATTTCACCTCTGTAATTGCAAACAAAGCTTTCTGTACCAAATACTAAGTTATATATTTCTATTGTATCAAACATTTATTTCATGGAATAAATTGCAAATTAATTATTTAAAAATCATACAATGTGATTTTCTGTTTTTTTTTTTTTTAAATTCTGTCTGTAGGTTGAAGTGTACCTACGATAAAAATTACAAAACTCTGCATTCTTTGCAGGTGGGAAATCTTACAAACTCACATTGTATTAAATACTTACTTTCCCAAATATATTTTATTGAACTAGCCATAAACAGGAAAATAAGTGACAGATCGTTAGAATCAGTTTCTCTATCCTTACATTATGATACCCTCAGATTACATAGCTACCTACTGATAGATTCCCCTTAATCTTGAGACTTAAGGCCCCATTACATGCAACGACATCGCTAAAGAGATGTCGTTGGGGGCACGGAATTCGTGATGCACATCCGTCCTCATAAGCGACGATGTTGCTTGTGACACCTGCGAACGACCGCTAATGATCAAAAATACTCACCTTATCATTGATCGTTGACACGTCGTTCCAATCCCAAATATTGTTGATGGTGCTGGATGTAGGTTGTTCGTCGTTCCTGAGGCAGCACACATCGCTACGTGTGACACCCCAGGAACGACGAACAACACCTTACCTGCATCCACCGGCAAAAAGGTGGGCATCACTTTCTTTCGGCTGCTCTCCGCCCCTCCGCTTCTATTGGACGGCTGCCGTGTGACGCCGCTGTGATGCCGTACAAACCGCCCCCTTAGAAAGGTGGCGGTTCGCCGGCCACAGCGACGTTGCTAGGCAGGTAAGTCAGTGTGACGGGGACGAACGATATAGTGCGCCACGGGCAGCGATATGCCTGTGCCGCACAAACGACGGGGGTGGTTGCTTTCACGAGCGCTAGCGATGTCGTTGTGTGTAAAGCCCCCTTATGAGGTAGCTTTCTAGAAATAGTTTTCAGTTGAGATATATATATATATATATATATATATATACTGTACAGACAAAAGTTTGGACACACCTTCTCATTTAGAGTTTTCTTTATTTTCATGTCTCTGAAAATTGTAGATTCACATTGAAGGCATCAAAACTATGAATAAACACATGTGGAATGAAATACTTAAAAAAGTGTGAAACAACTGAAAATATGTCTTATATTCTAGGTTCTTCAAAGTATTCACCTTTTGCTTTGATTACTGCTTTGCACACTCTTGGCATTTTCTTGATGAGCTTCAAGAGGTAGTCATCGGAAATGGTTTTCACTTCACAAGTGTGTCCTGTCAGGTTTAATAACTGGGATTTCTTGCCTTATAAATGGGGTTAGGACCATCAGTTGTGTTGTCCAGAAGTCTGGTGGATACACAGCTGATAGTCCTACTGAATAGACTGTTAGAATTTGAATTATGGCAAGAAAACAGCAGCTAAGTAAAGAAAAGGAAGTGGCCATCATTACTTTAAGAAATGAAGGTCAGTCAGCCTGAAAAATTGGGAAAGTGTCCCAAAGTGCAGTGGCAAAAAACATCAAATGCTACAAAGAAACTGGCTCACATGAGGACCGCCCCAGGAAAGGAAGACCAAGAGTCACCTCTGCTGCGGAGGATAAGTTTATCCGAGTCACCAGCCTCAGAAATCGCAGGTTAACAGCAGCTCAGACTAGAGACCAAGTCAATGCCACACAGAGTTCTAGCAGCAGACATCTCTAGAACAACTGTTAAGAGGAGACTTTGTGCAGCAGGCGCCTTCATGGTAAAATAGCTGCTAGGAAACTACTGCTAAGGACAGACAACAAGACAAAACAATCACTGATCTTGGGGAGACCAGCCAGAGAAAACACTGCCAGCAGCCAGCAAAGGCTCTCAACACAGTGAAATCCTAGGTGCATTGCCCCCTTTTTTGATTTGCATACTTCCCAGGGGGCAATACACCTAGGATTTCACTGTGTTGAGCACCTTTGCTGGCTGCTGGCAGTGTTTTCTCTGGCTGGTCTCCCCAAGATCAGTGATTGTTTTGTCTTGCTGGTCTACTAGGCATTGCTCCCACCTAGCCAGAATCCTACTCCACACTGATGAGGGGCAATACCTCGAAACAGCTGTCATTGGATGGATACCTGGCCATGGAATTTCCCTGGTCATATCTTTAAACTCGTCAAAGACTTGGATATTGACTAAATGGGCCACTTAAAATGGTAGATGTGGTGGTCTCCTTAAAAAGAGCCACTCCTTGGCTGGGTCCTTCCCGGAGGGATATCTGGCTATTTCGTGTGTCGAGACTCCTAACAGAGGCTCCACGGACCTTTTTTGAAGGACAGGCAATAAGCAGAAGAGACTTGTTTGGGCTAAAGAACACAAGGAATGGACATTAGACCAGTGGAAATCTGTGCTTTGGTCTGATGAGTCCAAATTTGAGATATTTGGATCCAACCACCGTGTCTTTGTGCGACGCAGAAAAGGTGAACGGATGGACTCTACATGCCAGGTTCCCACCGTGAAGCATGGAGGAGGAGGTGTGATGGTGTGATGGTGCTTTGCTGGTGACATTGTTGGGGATTTATTCAAAATTTAAGGTATTCTGAACCAGCATGGCTACCACAGCATTCTATTCCATCCGGTTTGCGTTTAGTTGGCCCAGCATGTATTTTTCAACAGGACAATGCCCCCAAACACACCTCCAGGCTGTGTTAGGGCAATTTAACTCAGAAGGATAGTGATGGGGTGCTACGCCAGATGACCTGGCCTCCACAGTTACCAGACCTGAACCCAATCGAGATGGTTTGGGGTGAGCTGGACCGCAGAGTGAAGGCAAAAGGGCAAACAAGTGCTAAGCATCTCTGGGAACTCCTTCAAGACTGTTGGAAGACCATTTCCGGTGACTACCTCTTGAAGCTCATCAAGAGAATACCAAGACTGTGCAAAGCAGTAATCAAAGCAAAAGGTGGCTACTTTGAAGAACCTGGAATATAAGACATATTTTCAGTTGTCTCACACTTTTTTGTTAAGTATTTCATTTCACATTTGTTAATTCAAAATTTTGATGACTTCAATGGGAAGCTACAATTTTCAGAGTTATGAAAATAAAGAAAACTCTTTGAATGAGGTGTGTCCAAACGTTTGGTCTGTACTATATATATATATATATATATATATATATATATACATATATTAGCTGTAGTACTAGGTTTTGCCCAGGATAGTGACTTTCTCTCGGTCTCTCTCCCACTCTCCCCCTCTCCTAGTCTCTATCTCTTTCTCTGTCTATCTCTATCTATCTCTCTGTCTGTTTCTGTCTGTGTCTCTAACTGTCTCTCTGTCTCCCTCTGTGTCTCTCAGTCTCTTGCCCTGTCTGTCTCTATCTGTTTGTCTCTCTCTTTGTCTCTCTGTCTCCGTCTGTCTTTCTCTATTTGTCTGTCTGTCTTTCTCTCTGTCTTTCCCTGTCTGTCTCTCTGTTTATTTACCTGTCTGTCTCTTTCCCTGTCTCTTTATCTGACTCTTTCCCTGTCTGCCTCTGTCTTTATCTGTCTATTTCTGTCTGTCTCTTTCCTTGCCTGTCTCTTTCTCTGTCTGCCTTTCCCTGTGTGTCTCTGTCTGCCTCTTTACTTGTCAGCCTCTGTCTACCTTTCCCTGTCTGTCTGTCTCCTTTCCTGTTTGTCTCTATCTGTCTGCCTGTTTGTCTCTCTCCCCGTCTCTCTGTCTTTCTCTTTCCCTATCTGCATCTGTGTTTGTCTGTCTCTGTCTGTCTTTCTCTTTTTTTGTCTGTCTTTCTCTGTCTGCCTTTCCCTGTCTGTCTATGCCTGTCTGTTTCTCTGTCTGCTGTCTGCCTCGGGATGCATTTCCCTGTCTGTCTGTCCCTGTATCTTTCCCTGTCTGCCTCTGTCTATCTGCCTGTTTGTCTCATTATCTGTGCCTATGTCTGTCTGTACCTATATCTGTCTATGTCTGTCTGTGTCTGTCTGTCTCTATCTCTATCTGTGTCTGTCTCTCCACTGACATAATATTACGTCACACATAAGCTTCTTATAATAAGAATGTCCTTCGTCTCCTATAGCAACCAATCAGAGCTCCCCTTAATGATATGTAGCTCCCAGCTCCATTGACTTTAATGTAAGCGGTTTTTTTGGTGAATAACTGTAAATCATGGGCTTAAATGTTCCCCTCAAAACACAGTCTGTGAGATTCCCTGAGTCAAATGGAGTGTCTGTGCAAAATTTCGTGATTGTAAATGCGACGGTGAGGACTTCTTTAGCGGACATACATGTGACGCCCTGGACTATTCAGGTCGTCACAGGGTTCTGCACAATCTTTCTCACCCTGCGCAGGGCTCAAACCCCCATGGTTCTGGGAACCTAACCTGCAGTACTGCCTCCACCAGCATCCACAAATCCTAGATACACCTTGCACCACACCTGTCTAGCACACCAGTGGGCTGCTTAAGCAGGAATAGGGCCACCCACCTAGGGGTCAGGCAGGGAGGTGGGAGGTGTTAAGTTAGTTGAGTGGTAGCCCTCAAGCTGTGAGGAGCTCTGAGGAAGCTGTGAGTTGTAGCTCCCAGGGGAGAAGCAGACTAGGTCGCAGACGGTGGTGTTGACCTGGGCCTAATCACCGGTCTGGAACGGAAGGCATGGACCCTAGGTTGGGGAGAATCTTCAGGCGACCCGGCAATTAACCTGCGGAGAACAGGACCTCTATGGGCTGCTCCTACAAAGCTCAGAGATCGGGGGCACTAGCGCAACAAGGGGGATAGGGCTTTCAAAACAAGTTGCCCACTGAAATCCCAAGTGTGAGCTCCTGAGAGCAGGCTCCTTCACTTAGCCCTAATGGGGAGCGGGGCCCGGAAAGCTCCAAGCTGACAGGCAACAAAGGACACAATAAATTATTTGCCAGGAGGCAGGTCACGGACCACCAAGTAGTGCTGCAGGGGACGGGACCCAGACGAGCTCCCCTCGGGTGACAGCGGCAGTCAGAGACTTGGTTTACCCTGTTGTCAGCGTCTGCTTTATTGCTGAGTGAGTACCTAATTATCCCCCGCAATCAGCGAGCCTGCGCTCCCCCCTGCATCCGATACCTTCATCCAGAGTCCCAGGGCCTTCCCCTACTCGTGGAGGGTAATGCCATCTTGCTGCCCCACTACATCACCCTGGATACTCCCAACGGCAGTGGCGGTACTCCCAATTACCGTAAACCATGGGTGGCGTCATATCTATTCCCTGTAAATAATCCCCTTCTCCATTTGAGTGCGGCCCCTAGCCCCTGGGTCCGGAGATCCTCGAGCCACGAGTAATCACCACCCCAGGATCCGAGTGGTTCGACCGCGGCAGGGTTGGCACATACATACACACACACACACACACACACACAGATGCATATATACACTCAGCTTTATATATTACACTATGTTCTAAATTATTACGCAAATATTTTTCTCTGATTTTCCTAAATGGTCGGCACAAATGACAGTCAGTCTAATAAAAGTCATCACCGGTTAGAGTATAGATCTAATTTTATTGAAGAAACCTCCCAATGATAACAGTATATTCTTCAATTTTTTTTAAACAAACAAACCTCAAAATGCACTGTTCCAAATTATTAGGCACAGTAGAGTTTCTAAACATTTTCTAAGTTTTAAAGAAATGAAAATGCTCATTTGTGGAATTTGCAGCATTAAGAGGTCACATTCACTGAAATAAAAAGCTATTTAAATCCAAAACATCCTAACAGGCCAAGTTACATGTTAACATAGGAGCCCTTCTTTGAGAACACCTTCACAATTCTTGCACCCATTAAACTTGTGAGTTTTTGGAGAGTTTCTGCTTGAATTTCTTTCCATGATGTCAGAATAGCCTCCCAGAGCTGCTGTTTTGATGTAAACTGCATCCCACCCTCCTAGATCTTTTGCTTCATGATACTCCAAATGTTCTCTATAGGGTTGAGGTCAGGTGAAGGTGGTGGCCACACCATGAGTTTATCTCCTTTTATGCCCATAGCAGCCAATGATACAGAGGTATTCTTTGCAGCATGAGATGGTGCATTGTCATGCATGAAGATGATTTTGCTCCTATAAGCACATTTCTGCTTTTTGTACCATGATAGAAAGTTGTCAGTCAGAAACTCTATATACTTTGCAGAGGTCATTTTCACACCTTCAGGAACCCTAAAGGGGCGTACCAGATGTCTCCCCATGGTTCCGGCCCAAAACATGACTCCTCCACCTCCTTGCTGACGTCACAGCCTTGTTGGGACACGGTGGCCATCCACCAACCATCCACCACTCCATCCATCTGGACCATCCAGGGTTGCTCGACACTCAGCAGTAAACAAGACTGTTTGAAAATTAGTCTTCAGGTATGTCTGGGCCCACTGCAACCATTTCTGTTTGTGAGAACTGGTTAGGGATGGTCGAATAGTAGGTTTATGCACCACATCTAGCCTTTGAAGGATCCTACACCTTGAGGTTCGAGGGACTCCAGAGGCACCAGCAGCTTCAAATATCTGTTTGCTGGTTTGTAATGGCTTTTTAGCAGCCGCTCTCTTAATCCGATGAACTTGACTGGCAGAAACCTCCTCATTCTGCCTCTATCAGCACGGACACATATGTGCTCTGAATCAGCCACAAATCTCTTCACAGTACGATGATCATGCTTATGTTTTCATGAAATATTTAATGTTTTCATCCCCTGTCCAAGGCATTGCATTATTTGATGCTTTTCGACAGCAGAGAGATCCTTTTTCTTTCCCATGTTACTTGAAAACTGTGGCCTGCTTAATATTGTGGAGCATCCAGTTTTCCTTTTATTGAGCTCACCTGGCAAACTAATTATCACAGGTATCAGAGACTGATTTCAGTGATCCGAAGAACCCTGAGACACAATACCAGCAATGAGTTTCATTGAAAAAAATAAAAATTAATCGCTATGACACTTGAATCCAATTTGCATAATAATTTGGAACACGGTGTAGGTTTTAATGAAATGATTCTGGAAAATAGATAATGACACATTAGCTGTACAAAGTAAACAATATCGTTTGCTATCACTTTTTTGCAAACTAATGTAAGCTTTTGGTCCAGTTAGAATAGCATATTTTCATGACGTGAGATAAATTGCTAACAAATGCAGATAATTCTATATGGCATCTTTAGTGTTAACATTTGGTATCAAACAGATAGAAAAAGTGAAGTAATGAACTTGACTTGTGTTCTTATTGAAGAATTTCATAACTTGCCTTGCTTGACTAGCGGCAAAGGAAGTTGAAGCCTTATTTTGTCAGCTGGTAAGGTTTTGAATGCTGTGGATTGTTCTCTAAGGGAAGATTTTCTGGTGTGGTCTCCCACTATGAATAAAAACAGTCTCGGTCCATTCAATGTGGCTTTATGATCATTTGGTTTTATGAGATGAAAGTTGAAAATCAATTAAATTAAATGCATTTAAGAGCAGGATATAAGGCATTTTCAAATCAGGAGATGACATATAATGAATATGTAGAATTATCAGAGCTGAAGTTTCAACAGTAATCTCCTATGGGAAGTGATAATATAATGTTGAAATGGGCTACTGGATTTTGTTAAAAAACAATCACTGGAAAAACAGGAAAATGACAGCTTCAGAAAATATGGAAATAAGTCTAGGTTCTAGTTATAAGCGAGTGCCCTTGCCATTGCTCGCTACTTGATCAAACACCGGGATGCTTGGGTACGGTTATTACTCAATCAAGTATTGCGGGTGCTCAAGATCCATGCTGGAGTCCCGCCTTGCATGTTTCGTGGCTGTTAGAAAACCAAATTACATGCCAGGATTGCCTGCCAATCCCAGTAATGCTGTAGCCATGTTGGCTACTGGCATTACTGTGAATGGCCGGGTGCACAGCGTCATCGAGTCTTATATGAGACCCAGGAGTACGATGCTTGGTACGCTGTCCTCTGGAA
This sequence comes from Anomaloglossus baeobatrachus, assembly GCF_048569485.1. Classification (NCBI taxonomy): domain Eukaryota; kingdom Metazoa; phylum Chordata; class Amphibia; order Anura; family Aromobatidae; genus Anomaloglossus; species Anomaloglossus baeobatrachus. The sequence goes on from NC_134354.1 coordinate 162,204,914, forward strand.
ACAGTTAAGTGAGAGTTGATCTAGGAGGCAGAGCTTAGATTAGATCAGGCTTATAGGCAGTGTTTAATTGCTATTGCAGTACAATGTATATTGTATACTTGCACCATTTAAAGCCTTTCATAAGCCACAAAACGGTGTTTTTACCTTTGTTTAACCTAAAAAAAATAATGTGTAACTTAATAAATAAATAAATAATTAAAGGAATGACATTGGGTCCACCCTACTTTTAAAAACCAACCAAGGTAAAGAAGACAGTTGTGGGCTGGTATTATCAGGCTGGGAAGACCCATGGTTATTTGGCCCTTCCCAGCTGAAAAATTCCAGCCTGCAGCCACTCCAGATTTGGCACATCCATTATATGAGCCTATTCTGGCACTTTGACTGGCTCTTCCTGATTTTCCTGGTGCGTTGACAATAGTGGTAATATGTTTTTAGGTTAATAAGAGCTGTATAATGTCAGCTGACATCAAACCCTGTTGTTAGTAATGAGGCATCTATCAGAGGCATCTATCGGAAACCACCATAACTAACCCAGTAGTCCCAAAGAAACGCACAGGAAAAAATAGGTTTTTTTGAATAAAGACTCCCTCACACTATTCCTTGTTCAATTTAGTATTGAAAATGTTTCCACAAAGTTTTGTCCCAGTCAACATTCCCAGATACAGCTACGGTGACTTTGAATAGCAGCAAAGAATAGCTATCCTCAGCGAGACCCAGAGATGCTAATGAGAGTTGTTGTCATTATGTGCCGCCCCCACGCCCGCAGCAGCCGGGCTGCTCGGATCCTGACCCGCTGTGTGGCTCGAGGGATCCTCTGGACCCGGGGGTCACGAGGACAACCCTAATGAAAAGGGGGACTTAGTTGTACGGCCTTGGCCGTATTCGGTTTGTGACACCACCCATGGTGTGTGGTGAAGTAGGACACCATCGCTGCTGTTGTGGGATACCCGGGGAAGATGTTAACTTCTCCGTGGGTAGGGATGGTTGCACCGGGGCCCAGTGTCTCTGTGCAGTGTATGGCGATGGCAGGGGCTTGAGCACCCGGATGTACCAGGGGATGTTTGGTTACTCACAAGTAAATGAATCACATGAGTCTTTTGGTAAACCAAGGTGCTGGTGGCCGGCCGCCGTGGCCAGTTGCACTCCGGTCCCCCACCCGGGCTGATGGTCGCCGTCTTTTCCTCTACATTAGTTGTGGTTGTGTCTTTGGACTTCCTGGTCTGGAACATGGGAGTCCACTCCCGGCTTTCTGTGTGCTTGAGGAGCCGTGCCCGCTGACGCTGACCCGTGGGATCTATGGGCCCTGGCTATTGCCCTATCCCTCTCTTTGGGTGGTTGTCTGCTTTTGGGACTTTGGTTGGCACAGGACCTGTAATCCTGCCCTCAATCAGTTGATTATCTAGGCCGTTGGTTCCGGTCCTGGCTTCAGGGTCTGAGTACCCCCTCTGTGCACGGTTTCTGGCCGGGTCTCCGGTGTTGGTGCTCCAACCCTGTCCCGGTCCTCCTCAAGCTGTCTGCCAAGCCGTCTTCCCGACTTCTGCTGACAGAGACCACTGTCTGCCACCTAGCCAAGGTACCTGGGTTCCGACCCTGGCACCGTTCAACTTGAACTTCTCCTCTGCTTGAGCTACACCTAGCTCCAACTTCCAATCCTCTGAACTTGAACTACAACTTAATCTGTTTGTTTTCCTGCCCCGGGCTGTCTAGACTCTAGGTGGGCGTTTCCTAACCGCCTGGTCCCACCCACTGGTGTGCCTGTCTTGCCCTGAGGGGGGTGACTAGGGTTTCAGGTCGGCTGTATGTGACCTAGGTGAGGGAAGGTGTTATGCGGGGGCATTATGTGTGACTACCTGGTTGTGCCAGGGCGTCACAATTACCCAGGGCTTGTGAATAGCTGTACTTTACTGGTATTCAGAGTTACCAGTAGAGCTGCATTTGGGGCATGTGGACTACAATGGAACCTCATAAAAACTTTTTTTAAATTAAATTGGTGAAAGCGAGATAATGTGGGGTAGTTTTTATTCAAATAATTTGTTTTTCCCTGTGTCTGTGTTTTATTTTTGGATTACTTGGTTAGTAATGGGGGTGTCTGATAGATGTCTCTCCATTACTAATCCCTGGGATTGATGCCAGCTGAAATTACACAGCTAACATCAATCACCCCAATTTTTTCTTTCATTGCCACCAGGTTAATTGGGAAACGCAGAATTGGGGCATCTAATGCCTGGGTGGCATCCCCTCCTGCTTTTCCATTGTCTGGTGGTTGTCAGTATTGTACCATTCATTTTGTAACTAGTAATTCTATTCTAACTTCTATTCTAACCACTCAGATTAATAGGTTTAATAGGGAGTATCTTGCTAATGAGTCTTTTGTACATTAGACTTTTAGACCTGGCTATGGAGCTCAATTCATGTAAATGAATGGCAGGATAAGCAGTGCTATCTCAGTCCAGCCTTCAATCATTCCATCGGCTCTGGTTTGAGGCAAGATAATAATGTATTTGTAGGGAAGCTGGGCTTATATATAATTAAGGCTTGCCATACACATTAAATGGCTATTGGTTGAACGATGCGTCTGCTGATCGTTTGGCCTATAGCCATGTCAGCCAAGATTCCCATATACAGGAGCGCTTACTCGGCCAAGAGCTCCTGTGTTCTTTATGAAAAAGCTGCAGACTGACATGTAGATTAAAGCTTGCATCTGAAGTATAGCCATTTGTTTGGATAAGTCCCATATAATACTACATTTTCCTTTCAGCGACTGTCTGACTGCAATTTTGCACCTTTGGATCAGCTGTATGATGGGAACCATATCGTACTAATGATGTAAATGTATGACACAGTGTTTTCAGGGGCTACTATTTTGTCATTTTAATTGAAGGCCATTTTTGCTTTTCACGTTTCAGTTAACTAAATTATCTGCAGACCCAGTTATGTAAATGCACAGAGAACATATATTTATTCCTGTTTAATAATTTTGAAGTTGCGATTTCTCAATTTTTTTATGTCAGTAAAAAATATCCAGCTAATACTTGGAGTGAAGGCCTCCATTTCAGCCTAAACGTTTCGCCTATATGGTCTCCACTGGTCAGGTGATCCTTACGTGTCTCTTTACAAGTAGCTCCTGCTGCCTGCCTATATGCACAGGTGTAAAGTAGTGGTTTTCATTTGAGAAAGGAAAATTGATTTGCAGGTCTTTGATCCTTCAGCCAGGTCAGTAATCTGAACGGAATGGCTCTTCCTTTGATGGGCTGGCATAACGACATCATTGTGGTGTGATGTACAGTACAGACCAAAAGTTTGGATACACCTTCTCATTCAAAGAGTTTTCTTTATTTTCATGTCTCTGAAAATTGTAGATTCACATTTAAGGCATCAAAACTATGAATTAACACATGTGGAATGAAATACTTAACAAAAAAGTGTGAAACAACTGAAAATTTGTCTTATATTCTAGGTTCTTCAAAGTAGCCACCTTTTTCTTTGATTACTGCTTTGCACACTCTTGGCATTCTCTTGATGAGCTTCAAGAGATCATCACCGGAAATGGCTTTCACTTCACAGGTGTGCCCTGTCAGGTTTAGTAAGTGGGATTTCTTGCCTTATAAATGGGGTTGGGACCATCAGTTGTGTTGTGCAGAAGTCTGGTGGATACACAGCTGATAGTCCTACTGAATAGACTGTTAGAATTTGTATAATGGCAAGAAAAGAGCATCTAAGTAAAGAAAAATGAGTGGCCATTATTACTTTAAGAAATGAAGGTCAGTCAATCCAAAAAATTGGGAAAACTTTGAAAGTGTCCCCAAGTGCAGTGGCATAAACCATCAAATGCTACAAAGAAACTAGCTCACATGAGGACCGCCCCAGGAAAGGAAGACCAAGAGTCACCTCTGCTGTGGAGGATAAGTTTATCCGACTCACCAGCCTAAGAAATCGCAGGTTAACAGCAGCTCAGATTAGAGACCAGGTCAATGCCACACAGAGTTCTAGCAGCAGACACATCTCTAGAACAACTGTTAATAGGAGACTTTGTGCAGCAGGCCTTCATGGTAAAACAGCTGCTAGGAAACCACTGCTAAGGACAGGCAACAAGGAGAAGAAACTTGTTTGGGCTAAAGAACACAAGGAATGGACATTAACCAGTGGAAATCTGTACTTTTGTCTGATGAGTCCAAATTTGAGATCCTTGGATCCAACCACCATGTCTTTGTGTGACGCAGAAAAGGTAAACGGATGGACTCTAAATGCCTGGTTCCCACCGTGAAGCATGGAGGAGGAGGTGTGATGGTGTGGGGGTGCTTTGCTGGTGACACTGTTGGGGGATTTATTCAAAATTGAAGGCATACTGAACCAGCATGTCTACCACAGCATCTTGCAAAGGCATGCTATTCCATCCGGTTTGCATTTAGTTGGACCATCATTTATTTTTCAGCAGGACAATGACCCCAAACACACCTCCAGGCTGTGTAAGGGCTATTTGACTAAGAAGAAGAGTGATGGGGTGCTACACCAGATGACCTGGCCTCCACAATCAGCAGACCTGAACCCAATCGAGATGGTTTGGGGTGAGCTGGACCGCAGAGTGAAGGCAAAAGGGCCAACAAGTGCTAAGCATCTCTATGAACTCCTTCAAGACTGATGGAAGACCATTTCCGGTGACTACCTCTTGAAGTTCATCAAGAGAATTCCAACTGTGTGTGAAGCAGTAATCAAAGCAAAAGGTGGCTACTTTGAAAAACCTAGAATATAAGACATATTTTCAGTTGTTTCACACTTTTTTGTTAAGTATTTCACTTCATTCCACATGTGTTAATTCATAGTTTTGATGCCTTCAATGTGAATCTACAATTTTCCGAGTCATGAAAATAAAGAAAACTCTTTGAATTAGAAGATGTGTCCAAACGTTTGGTCTGTACTGTACATACAACTTCATGCCCGCTTGGCCAATCAAAACGAGGACTATGAATGGGAGGTAAGGAGAATTGAACATCTTCCATCCATTCACATATTACCAACCTTGCTGATTGCCTGGAGTTCTGCAAATTGATATTCCCATCTTTAATTTTCCAAAATTACTCAGGTACCAGTGTGTGGTAACAACTAAGTGTAACTCTTTATATTTTAATATAGACATATAGCATGGATCAATACTGCATGGATCCATGATTTGTTCTATGCAGAGGAATTGGTTCTACCACTTCACTTTGGTACATTTATATCAATAAATTGCACAAAGTCTTCTATGACATCACATTCTCACGGTCCAGTAGTGATGAGTAGAGATAAGCCACCCCCCTAGTGTTCAAGATCGGTTCAGTTCGTCGAACGTTCGACGAACCCCTTCGAACCTCATTGAAAACAATGGCAGGCAAACACAAACACATAAAAACACATTATACATGTACACATACAGTTAACCCCTTCACGACCTTGGACGGATATATCCGTCCAGGATCGTGTCCCGTTAAGCCACGCCCCCTGCCGCGGGCAGGCGGCGTGGATCGGCACACATATCATATCATGTGTGCCTGCTAGCTGCGGGTAGAATCGCTTCCACCCGCGGCCATTAACCCCTTAAATCTTGCTGCCAAAGTCTGGCAGCAAGATTTAAATGCGCGCGGCCATGTTTGTTACTTACCGCCGCCCCCACCGGAAGTCACGTGTGTTATCACGTGACTATCGGTGGTTGCCATCATAGCACAGGGTCATGTGATGACGCCTGCTGCTACGATGTTTCACTTTCGTTTTCCCTCAGCCGAGAGCAGAGGGAAAACCAAAGTGACTGAATCTGCTGATTACAGCTGTATTGCTGTGATCAGCAGATAGCGATCAGCGATCGGATTGCTGATTGCTATAGCCCCCTAGGGGGACTAGTAAAATAAAAAAAAGTAAAAAAAAAAGTTTTAAAAAAATTAAAAAAAAACAAAAAACCCAAAAGTTCAAATCACCCCCCTTTCCCCCCATTGAAAATTAAAGGGTTAAAAAATAAATAAATATACACATATTTGGTATCGCCGCGTTCAGAAATGCCCGATCTATCAAAATATAAAATCAATTAATCTGATTGATAAACGGCGTAGTGGCAAAAAAATTCCAAACGCCAAAATTACGTTATTTGGTCGCCGCAAGTTTTACGCAAAATGCAATAACAGGCGATCAAAACGTAGCATCTGTGCAAAAATGGTACCATTATAAACGTCAGCTCGAGACGCAAAAAATAAGCCATCACTGAGCCATAGAGCCTTAAAAATAAGAACGCTACGTGTTTCGGAAAATGGCGCAAAACATGCGCCACTTTTATTGCACAAACTTGTGAATTTTTTTTAACCCCTTAGATACAAGTAAACCTATACATGTTTGGTGTCTACAAACTTGCACCGACCTGAGGCATCACATAGATACATCAGTTTGATCATATAGTGAACACGGTGAATAAAACATCCCAAAAACTATTGTGCGATGACACTTTTTTTGCAGTTTTTCCACACTTGGAATTTTTTTGCTGTTTTCCAGTACAATATATGGTAAAACCTATGGTTTTATTTAAAAGTACAACTCGTCCCGCAAAAAACAAGCCCTCATATGGCAAGATTGACAGAATAATAAAAAAGTTACGGCTCTCAGAAGAAAAGGAGCAAAAAACAAAAACGCAAAAACGGAAAGTGCCCGGGGGCTGAAGGGGTTAATAAACATTGCCATAACACTTATAGGTCCCCGCGACGCGTCCTGCACTCTGTCTCCCGCCGCTTTTCCTTCTGATAAACGCTGTGTCCTCCCGGTAACCAGCACTGATGATAGGACCCTCCGTGACGTCAAAATAGCATGTGACCAGTCATGTGTGTATTATCTCATTGGCTACAGACTGGTCACATGGCTAGACGTCATGCTAGGTCCTGTCAGTGCATCTCTCCGGTACGCGGTGCTCATTTGTGCATCTCCGTGTATAGGCGAGATGCTCTAACACATGGTCGTCTTCCCACTTCCTGCATGTGGGCGATCTTTACAGAGTTAGCCCACATGTAAGGACTGGCTGCCACAGCTGGTGAATTGCGGCACCGGGAATCACGTGATCGGAGCACCATTGCTATAGTAACCGCCTGTCAGATTACTTTAGCAACAGTGGCAGCAGTGACGTCACCGCTTACAGCCCGCAGCCTCTGCTCACTCACATTGAGTGATTTGACTGCACGGGGAGCAGCAGTGTCTTCCTCCTATGCAGTGCTGTCTGATGTAGAAGAGCTGCATGGGTTGAAGGAAAAAGAAGACAGAAGAAAAGGATGGTGGAGGTATAAGAGGGAGTAATAAACATGGAGTCTCTAAGTGTGTCTGTGTATTTATTTCTATTAAAGTATTTTTTCTCTGTGTGGTGTCTTTTTTTAACCCTTTATTGGAGATTCTTGATAGCCGGGTCAAACTTGCCTGACACTAAGAATCTCTGGCTTAATACATGATTTAATTCATGAATTAATTAAAAAAAAAGCTTCCCTATTTTTTTAGTTCCCAGCCAGGTACAAATAGGCAGCTGGGGGTTGGGGGCATCCGTACCTGCCTTCTGTACCTGGCTAGCATACAAAAATATGGCGAAGCCCACGTCATTTTTTTGGGGGGCAAAAAACTCCTGCATACTGTCCTGAATGGAGTATGCTGAGCCTTGTAGTTCTGCAGCTGCTGTCTGCTCTCCTCCATACATACAGACAGCAGACAGCAGCTGCAGAACTAGAAGGCTCAGCATATTCCATCCAGGACAGTATGCAGGAGTTTTTTGCCCCCCCCCCCAAAAAAAATTACGTGGGCCTCGCCATGTTTTTGTATGCTAGCCAGGTACAGCAGGCAGCTACTAGCTGCCCCCAAACCTCAGCTGCCTATTTGTACCCGGCTGGAAACCAAAAATATAGGGAAGCCCTTTTTTTTAATTATTTCATGAAATTCATGAATTAATTAAAAAAAGGGCTTCCCTATTTTTTTAGTTCCCAGCCAGGTACAAATAGGCAGCTGGGGGTTGGGGGCATTTGTACCTGCCTTCTGTACCTGGCTAGCATACAAAAATATGGCGAAGCACACGTCATTTTTTTGGGGGGCAAAAAACTCCTGCATACTGTCCTGAATGGAGTATGCTGAGCCTTGTAGTTCTGCAGCTGCTGTCTGCTCTTCTGCATACACTAGTGAATGGAGCATGCTGAGCCTTGTAGTTCTGCAGCTGCTGTCTGCTCTCCTCCATACATACAGACAGCAGACAGCAACTGCAGAACTAGAAGGCTCAGCATACTCCATCCAGGACAGTATGCAGGAGTTTTTTGCCCCCCCCAAAAAAAATTACGTGGGCCTCGCCATGTTTTTGTATGCTAGCCAGGTACAGCAGGCAGCTACTAGCTGCCCCCAAACCTCAGCTGCCTATTTGTACCCAGCTGGAAACCAAAAAAATAGGGAAGCCCTTTTTTTTAATTATTTCATGAATTTCATGAAATAATTAAAAAAAAAATGACGTGGGCTTTGCCCAATTTTTGTGTCCAGCCAGGTACAACTAGGCAGCTGGGGATTGGAGGTTCCCGAGCTTTTTGGGCACCCCTGCTTTTAATTTCAGTTTGCAGCTGCCCCAGAAAATGGCGCTTTCATAGAAGCGCCATCTTCTGGCGTTGTATCCAACTCTTCCAGCTGCCCTGGTGACGGGTGGCTCGCTGGGTGATAATGGGGTTAGGGTTAGCTGTATATTATCAACTGGCCCTAAGCCCGAAATTCATGGTGTCACGCCAATATTAGACATGGCCACCATGAATTTCTAGTACAGATAAAAAAAAACACAACACACAGAAAAATATTTTTATTAGAAATAAAACACAACACAATTAGTGACTCCATCATTATTGAAATAAAGAACCCCCTCTGCAGTAATCCTGGGTCAATGGTCCCGTGCCATCCAATCCAGATCCAATATCATGTAATCGGTTTGCTGGAAGGCAAAGCGATCAGATGATGTGTCAGGTTCAAGGGCCTGAATCACATGACAAAGCAGCTGATTGTATAAACAGCTTTTATACAGTCAACTGATGCATCAGTACAAAAATAAAAACCAAACTACACACTTCTGTGCAGACTCCTGTCCGACAGCAGCACCTGATAGTTTAGCCTGCTGCGTGGAGAGGACACAGAGCGCTCGTGTTCTATGGGGCTCCCTGTCCTCTTCATGTTGCAGAGCTGACAGTGTTGTGTGGATTACTTCTGACCTGGATTGTTGTTTAGGGATTAATAAAGAGGTTAAATGAGGGTTTTTTTTGTCTTTTAATCCAAATAAAGGATTTTTCGTTGTGTGTGTCTCTTTATTGTCACTTACAGGTTGATCATGGAAGGTGTCTCGGGGAGACGCTTGTCATGATTAACCCCTTTATTACCTCGATTGCCACCGCACCAGGGCAATTCGAGATGAGCCGGGTAGAGTCCCGGGACTGCCCAATAACCATGGCCATTCCCATGATAGTAATACCAGCCCCCAGATGTGTGATATATCTTGGATGGTTATAACAAATAGGGGTCAACCCAAACCGCATTTTTCAATTATTTATTTATTTATTTAAGACATGGGGTTTGCTCTTTTTTTGCTAACCAGCCGAGGTAAAACTGACAGCTAGGGGCTGATATTATCGGGCAGGGAAGGACCATGGATTTTGGCACCTTCCTAGCCTGATATCAACTCGCAGCTGCTGCTTTACTTTGGCTAGTTTACAAAATAGGGGTGTGTGATGCCCTTGCAAAACCAGATTGTCACAGAGACTGCACAAATCTTCCAGGTGCAGGACTTTGTCCTCCTTGGCATACCAACACAAACCCACACCTAGGTACACAACATCAGCCAGCAAAACTTAGTCACCCCCATGACAATAGGGAAACACCAGTGGGTGGGGCCAAGCAGATGGTGACACCCACCTAGGGGTTCTGAGTGGTCAGGGGAAGGAACATGAGAGATAGAGTTGAGGAGTGGAAGTAAGAGGAGTGAAGTGACCAGGTAGTAGGGGGTTGGAGCTCCTGGACTACCGCACTACTGACAAGTGGCTAGGTGGCAGTCAGCAGACAGGGCCACAGGCGACGGAGATCCAGTCACGGGAAACCTTAAGTGGACCAGGGCAGGGATGTAGCCGGCCGGTGCCAACAGCGGGAATACGGTCCAGAGGCCGTGCACAGTCGTGGTGCCTGGACCCTAGGGCCGAGGACAGCTTCAAGCTCCTTGTCAATTAGCCAGCAAGGGAAAAGATTCCGTGTCTTGTCCCACCAGTAAGCCCAAAGAGCGAGACGGAAGCCCAACGAGGGGGATAGGGCTCCGCAATTGCCTGATAAGATCACACGGGTCAGTTCTCGTGAGCCATAGCTCCCAACACACAGAATCACTGAGAGTGGACTTCCCTGTTTCAAGTGGAGTAGTCAAACTAAGGTCACAAACACTAAGTGCAGTAGGAAGGGACCCCTGCTTGCTGTATCAGGGTGTGGGACCCGAATACACCCGCCAGAGGTCAACGGTCACTGGCAATTTGGTTTACCATTAGTATCTGTGTGAATTCCTCTAGAACTGTGAGTACACCAATACCACCCGGTCCAGCCCTGCAGAATACGCTCCACAGCATCCTTCCCTGTATACCTGGGCCCCAGGACAACACCTCCCCTACCCGTGGAGGGGATACCATCCTGCTGCCTCGCTCCATCAGCCCTGGGCATCCCATACCAAGGCAGCGGCTGTTTCACCAACCATCACCGCAACCCATGGGTGGCATCACTGACAAACTTTTCCCCTTTGAATACCCCCCTTTATTACGTTGTGGGCGGCGGGCTGCTGCACAAGCCCCGGATCCGGTCGCCACTCGAGCCGCAGCCACGATCCCTGATCCGAGCGCCTCGAGCAGCCCCCCCGCCGTGGTCTGTCCCCCGCCCCAGACAGGGGAACCTCATGTCATTTTTTAAAGTTATTTATTTAGTTAGTTATTTTTACACTACACTTGCAGGTGTCGTGCTCGGGTTAGGAGCAGACAGCCAGTATAAGGAGGAAAACAGCAGACTGACTGCAACCAATCAAAGATGCCGGCACCGAGGAAGGGCGGTGGGTGGGGGAAGCAGTTAACATTTATTTTGTTTAAACAGCAGAGGGCATTTATAGCAGTTTGCCTTTAACAAATCGAAGATGGTGGCACAGAGGGTGTGCGGAGGAAGCAGTGAATATTAATTTTTTACAGCAGTCTGAAGGCCTTCTTATCTTCATGTATGTATAATTTTCCTCCTCTTACCCCCATTTGCTTCCTTTTGCAGCCCCATATACCTTACTAATACCATTTTACAGCACTTATAGTGAACCTGTCATAGATGTATCCCTAATAAACTAGCAAGCACCAGTAAGACTTATATACAGCATTCTAGAATACTGTATATAAGTGCCCAAGCCGATCTGTATAACATAAAAAACAGCTTATATCATACTCACTAGTGGGGTAATCTGGGTCGATAGGCATTGCTAATCTTGGCCCAGCACCTCCTCTCTTCTTGTGATTGCCGTCCTCCTTCCCTCTTCTGTGTGGATGACGCATCCTATATCATTCACACAGTGGCCTCTAATGAGCTCTTGCATGTGCGCACTTTGGTCTGCCCTGCTGTGGGCAGAACAAAGTACTTTAATGCTCATTCATGGGCAATCTTTGACCTTTCCCCACACCTGTGCACTACAGTTCTTTGCACTTCCCCCAGCAGGGTAGAGAGATGTATGCATGCTCTGGCATGCAATGGAGTAATGAGTCATCCACATGGAGCAGGGAAGGAGGATGGCAATCGCAATAATATAAGAGGCACGGGACCGAATCCAGCAACACCCATCATACTAGATCGCCCCACAGGTGTGTATAATAAAAGCTGGTTTTCATGTTCTACAGATCTGCTTGGGCATTTATATACAGCATTCTAGAATGAAAGCAGTGCAAGTGTCTGTGGGTCAGTATGGTGGTATAAAAATAAATTAATAAATAAAACATTCGATGCAGGGTCCCCCGGATTCTAATGCTAGCACAGATAAAGCCACGGTTGCATCCCCCAGCTGTCGGGCTTTATCTGTGCTGTGTATCAAAATAAGCCATAATAGCAAAAGTCATACGTGTGAGGGACTTGCATCACATAACCCGCCACGGCCTGCCTCTCTCCGAACATGAGTATGCAGGTACATAGACACACATGCTACCGACCCACTCCTATTAGGAGAGTGTGTGGCTGTGCTAGGTGATGCGATGCGAGACTGGTGTGAGTCTGGCATGACATCACCTGGCACGGCCTGCCTCTCTCTGGACATGAGCGTCCAGGTACATAGAAACACAATGGCTCCTCTTAGGAGAGTGTGCGGCTGTGCCGGGTGATGTGACGCGAGTCCCTTGCAAGTGTGACTCCAGCCTAAGAGAAACCATATTATACGCCTTTTGTTAAAGAAAAAAAACGACGTGTGGTCCCCCCAAATTTTGATACCCAGCCAAGATAAAGCCAGTTGGGGGCTGGTATTCTCAGCCCGCAGCCGCCCGGTATTCCTGCATTCATTACATGTGACAATCCTGGTGCTTTACTGGCTCTTCCCGATGCCCTGGTGCAGTGGCAATCAGGTAATAGCAGGGGTTAATAGCAGCTCACAGTTGCTACTAAACTCTATGTTATGATGGCACAGGTGTCTATGACATACCTGCATCACTAACCTGTAAATTAAAGTAAATAAGTACAAACACAGAGAAAAAATTCCTTTATTTGAAATAAAAAACAAAAACACACCCTCTTTCACCACTTTATTAACCCCAAACACCCTTCCAGGTCTGGCATAACCCACACGAGGTCCCACGCCGCTTCCAGCTCTGCTACATCCTGACCATAGAACAATACCGCCAGCTGTGAGTGCAGACAATGAGTGAGCCGCGATGAGCAATGACGGCATGCAGACACTGTCACAGGCTGTGGGGCGCATCTTACGACAACCAATCACAGATGACAAAATGGCTGGTGTGCAGGGAAAGCACGGAAAGCTGTGTGTATGCAATGAGCATATTGCGCAGTACAGGAAGTGAATGCGCGACCCGGAAGCAGTTTGCCACCATGACACTGAGTTTCGTAAGTATGAAACTCTCACTTAATTCTTGTTTTCTTTATTTTTCCTTTAATTTCCCCAGTGCTGAATCCGGATCATACACCCAGATTCCCGGGTCCGGCACCCGGGCATCTTTGAAACAGCCCTGATCCGGACTATTATAGTCCGGTCTGCTCAGCCCTATTTATGAACAGCTGTGTGCATGTCTAGATTTACAGCTATTAGGTTTATCAAGGAGTACAATAGGTCAAACTGACAAAAATAATCACATCAAATATCGCTTAAATTCCTTGATTAATGTTGGAATCCAGTGATTCTTAAATTTGTACCATAGTCAGCTTTATTTTCCCTTCCTTTCTTCTATTGTAACTTCTCTTTAGAATTGAGATAAGTGTAGAGTTCTAGTGTTATGGACTTGACGCAATTTGATGAGTACTTTTATCATTTCAATATCATGTGTCCTTATTATAAAGGTGACAATTCTGGACAAAGCTGTTCTTAGCAGTAATATTTTTTTTTTTATTCTGAGAAAGCCAATTGAATGCAGCAATACAGCGTAAGACAATGCAGAATGTTTTTAAACTTCACCAAGATATCTATATTACTCATTGTTTTCAATTACATAATTCCTGATTTAATATATTGTCTGTCTCACATTATTTTGGGACAGCATGGTAGCTTAGTGGTTAGCATTGTGTGTCAAGTAGTATAAGGGGATAACTGGGAATCGGGGCTTCTAGACTGACCCTCAGGCTACGGAGCCCTAGCTGTCCCTGTTGATCAAGTATAATAGATATATTAGAAATATATTTCATGCATTCTGCTTTTTAACCCCTTCAAGACCTTGGATATACCTGTACATTGAAGGCCACGTCTGTCCCTTAAATGAGGGCTCACATTCTCTGAAAGTGAGATATCAGCTGTCAGATCACACAATCCAGGGGTGCCGATGGGTTGTCATGACAGCGGGGGTAAGTTGTATGACTACTGTCGCTGTGATGAGGAAGTTCCTGTGAATACTGCTGAGCAAGGCTGTAAAGAGAGTAAATAGGGCAGGAGAGCAGAAAAATACACAGGTAATTCAGACAAGACAACAGGTATGACAGGGCTCCATATCTTCTCAAGTTGGAAGCTGTGCTGTTGGTAAAGGAATGACTCCTCTGTTTAAGGCCCCCTTCACACGTCCGTGAAAAACACGCACGTGTGTTACGGGCCGTTTTTCGGGTCCATATCCCGTTTTTGTATCCGTTTTTATGGTCCGTGTGGCATCTGTGTGAATTGCGTATGCTAGCCGTGTTTGTGTGTAGAACGTCCGTGTGTGCGTGTGGAATTAACGTGTATGTGTACGTGGAATGTCCGTGTGGAATGTCCGTGTGTGTGATGGACAATGTCGTTTATAAATGTCGGCTGACAGCCGACAGAGTTGCGCGATGAGAATGAACTCGGGTGAACTTCACCCGACTTCATCCTCATACCGCGGCTCTGTCTGTGTCGAGTACTGATTAGCGGTCACCTGTGAAGGATTCACTGGTGACCGCTAATCCCCCGAGTGACTGAAGTTTCCCCCCCTCTCTCATACTCACAGATCCCCGATCCCCGGCGCGGCGCTGCACGGCATTCACACTGCTGCGGCGGCTTTTACTATTTTGAAAAAGCCGGCCGCTCATTAAACAATCTCGTATTCCCTGCTTTCCCCGCCCACCGGCGCCTATGATTGGTTGCAGTGAGACACGCCCCCACGCTGAGTGAAAGGTGTCTCACTGCACCCAATCACAGCAGCCGGTGGGCGTGTCTATACTGTGCAGTAAAATAAATAAATAAATAATTAAAAAAACCGGCGTGCGGTTCCCCCCCAATTTTAATGCTAGCCAGATAAAGCCATACGGCTGAAGGCTGGTATTCTCAGGATGGGGAGCTCCACGTTATGGGGAGCCCCCCACCCTAACAATATCAGTCAGCAGCCGCCCAGAATTGCCGCATACATTATATGCGACAGTTCTGGGACTGTACCCGGCTCTTCCCGATTTGCCCTGGTGCTTTGGCAAATCGGGGTAATAAGGAGTTAATGGCAGCCCATAGCTGCCACTAAATCCTAGATTAATCATGTCAGGCGTCTCCCGGAGAAACCTTCCATGATTAATCTGTAAATTACAGTAAATAAACACACACACCCGAAAAAAATCCTTTATTAGAAATAAAAAACACAAACATATACCCTGGTTCAACAATTTAATCAGCCCGAAAAAGCCCTCCATGTCCGGCAGAATCAAGGATGGTCCAGCGTCACATCCAGCTCTGCTGCATGGAGGTGACAGGAGCTGCAGCACACACAGCCGCTCCTGTCACCTCCACGCGGCAAATGAAGACAGCCGCGCCATCAGCTGAGCTGTCACTGAGGTTACCCGCTGTCAACACTGGATCCAGTGACAGTGGGTAACCTCAGTGACAGCTCAGCTGATCGCGCGGCACTCTTCATTTGCCGCGTGGAGCTGTCAGGAGCGGCGGTGTCTTCTGCATCTCCTGTCACCTCCATGCAGCAGAGCTGGATGCGACGCTGGACCATCCTGGATTCCGCCGGACATGGAGGGCTTTTTCGGGCTGATTAAATTGTTGAACCAGGGTATATGTTTGTGTTTTTTATTTCTAATAAAGGATTTTTTTCGGGTGTGTGTGTTTATTTACTGTAATTAACAGATTAATCATGAAAGGAATCTCGGGGAGACGCCTGACATGATTAATCTAGGATTTAGTGGCAGCTATGGGCTGCCATTAACTCCTTATTACCCCGATTTGCCAAAGCACCAGGGCAAATCGGGAAGAGCTGGGTACAGTCCCAGAACTGTCGCATCTAATGTATGCGGCAATTCTGGGCGGCTGCAGGCTGATATTGTTAGGCTGGGGGGCTCCCCATAACGTGGAGCTCCCCATCCTGAGAATACCAGCCTTCAGCCGTATGGCTTTATTTGGCTGGCATTAAAATTGGGGGGGACCGCACGCCGTTTTTTTTTAATTATTTATTTATTTATTTTACTGCACAGTATAGACACACCCACCGGCTGCTGTGATTGGGTGCAGTGAGACACCTTTCACTCAGCATGGGGGCGTGTCTCACTGCAACCAATCATAGGCGCCGGTGAGTGGGGAAAGCAGGGAATACGAGATTGTTTAATGAGCGGCCGGCTTTTTCAAAATAGTAAAAGCCGCCGCAGCAGTGTGAATGCCGTGCAGCGCCGCGCCGGTGATCGGGGAATGGTAAGTATGAGAGAGGGGGGGAAACTGACCGACAGACTGTGAGAGAGGGACCGACAGACAGAGAGACCGACAGAGAGACAGAGAGACCGACCGGCGGACTCAGGGAGATTGCCGACATACACAGAAATAGAAAGAATGGCCGACATTACTAGAAATAAAAACACCAAACGGACACGGACTATAGGTAGCTGCATACGTGTTTACTAACGTGTGTGCACATACCCATAGACTTTCATTGTGTCCACGTATGCGTGCTCCGTGAAGATAACGGACATGCATCCGTGCAAAACGCAAACACATACGGATCACGGACACGCACACACGGACATAATGAAATAACGCACGTGTGACCACAATCATAGATTAACATTGGTGCATATTTGTCCGTGTCTCCGGTATATACGGAAACGGAACAAACACGCACGTGTTTCACGGACGTGTGAAGGGGGCCTAACATAGACAAGCTCCTCTATCATGGTGAGAAATACAAATTCTATTCTTGGCATGGAGTGAAGCAATGGGTGGGAAGATAAGTAGAAGGGAGAGATAATAACTACAGCTGAAATGAAGGTTAAGAGAATTCTCAGAAAGCAAGGAAAGGGTTCTTAACTCCTTCAGCATAGAAGGAAAAGTCCATATAGAAGACAACAGTCAAGTGAACTCTACAGGAGGCCTGAAATCAATTAAATGCTGAGTCCTCCTGATCCCAGGTCCCCCAGAAGTGACATCAGGATGCCGCACATTTATGACAGTCATGCAGGGATATTTTTCTACATAGAGCAGAGAAAAGAGAAGAATTTACTGGTAGAAAAGCAAAATGGGCAATTGTAAGTACACAGTGCTATATAACATGATGATTGCAATGCATTAAGAGGATAAAAACTTTGATGAGAGTGGTTCTTTAAGCATTCCAAATGAAAAACAATACTCCTTGTACAGTATCTTTATAACATCTTCTTGTCTATGGACAATATTCTACTTGCATGCCATTAATTAATTATTATTAAGTCAATACCTGGAATTCTTGCAGACAAACCCATAAAGCGGTGCAGTAATAGTGCATGTAAGTGGGAAAACACACTCAGGACCGGAATCAGTCAAAAATTAGAATGCTTACTCTGGTCAATGGATCCTTACTGCAATTTTGAAATTATTTCCACATCCATACTAAACAGAATCAATTATTTATATTTCAATTACTCAAGAGCACTTATTTAAAATTTAAATTCTCTTCTTGATCCCATTGGCTAAACATCTGCCACTGATCTCAGTTCCTACAACCTTTTGACCTAGTTTAAGGACAAGATTGATAACATACTGTATGTCAAGAGACAACAACTCCAAAAATAATATCCAAAATCCATTCACATACTAAGTTGCATCATCTACTTGTAGTAGAGCAACAAATCTCTTCATTTCACTTCCCTTATACAATTCAACAACTATATTTGGCCTTTTAATTTATCTTTAGATTTTTCTCAATCCACCACTAATTATGTTTCAAACTGATAAGATTCTACTGATATGCGTTTAATAAATGATTATTAATTTGGCTGGAAGATATTTGGCACAAAACGTTATGATTGCAAAACCTGTAATTTACAGAAAGTTTTTCCTTTTTGCTCGAAGGCTTAATTATACTTTATAATAGCTTATTTTAATAAAATACCTTTCATCACAATATTCAGTAAGATTAAACACAGTATAGATCCAGTATTCCAGTAATATATCATTCGGAAATTAATTACTCTTTTTTTTTTTGTCAATTGATCTTTCTTGTTTTTCCTTAGATTCAAAGTAATTAAAGAGAACCTGTCACGTGAAAACATGCCATTAACCTTCAAATATGGGGTTAATCTGCAGATTGATAGCATACTAAACTTCCACATTAAACACGAATGTCAGGAGGAAATTAACTTTAATCCTCCTGGCAGTGTTTCGGCTTCAGTATTGGAGGCGGTGCTGGAGCATAGTTATAGCCGGTGACTGAACCCTCACTGGCACTGCCTACATGACTGAAACTGCAATCCTTCCTCATGTCGGTATAATCACCACTGGCTCGTGCAGTAAGCTGGTGGCGATCCCTACACGTATCAGCTGATTTGACCAGTAGACATGTGCGGCTATCAGGTGCGGATGGATCCGCGATCCACCCACGCCTGATAACCCCTTAGATAGCACTGTCAAAATGTGACAGCGCAATGTAAATGGCAGCGGCGGGGAACGCGTTTTTCCCTGACGCCATTAAAAGCGTCATGACATGATCACGAGAAGCCGATGGTTGTCATGGTAGCACAGGGTCATATGATGACTCCTGTAGCTATCATGACTCACTTTCTGTTACAACCAGCAGAAGGCTGGCTGTAAGAAGATAGCAGTATGTCTACTGATCTGAGCTGTGCAGCTGTGATCAAGAGAAATTTACAAGTGATCACACTAATGATCCTTATAACCCCCTAGGGAGACTGGTAGAATAAAAAAACAAAGTAAAAAAAGTTTTAAAAATAAAAAAACCTAAATGTTCAAATCACCCTCCCTTCACCCCCTTTAAAATTAAAGGGTTAAAAAAAAATAAAAAAACATGTACGGTATATATTTGATATTGCTGCATTCAGAAATGCCGATGTATCAAAATATAAAATCAATTACTTGATCGGTAAAATGTGTTGTGGCAAAAAAATTCTAAATGTCAAAATTACAGTTTTTGGTCGCTGCAAATTTTGCGCAAAATGCAATCAGGCGATCAAAACGTAGCATTTGCACATAAATTATACCATTAAAAACATCAGCTTGAAACACAAAAAATAAGCCATCACTAAGCCGCACATCTCAAAAAATGAGAATGCTACAGGTTTTGGAAAATGGTGCAAAAAGTGTGCCACTTCTTTGGGACAAAAGTCTGAATTTTTTTAACCCCTTAGATAAAAGTAAACCTATACATATTTGGTGTCTATGAACTCCTACCGACCTGAGGCATCACAATACAAACAAACTTCTATATTGTTTTTCACCGCTTAGATAAAAGCAAAAGTATACATGTTTGGCGTCTGCAAACTCTTACTGACCTACCCTGGTAAAACAAATACCCCCAAAAGAATTGTGCAATTGCACTTTTTTTGTACTTTCCCCACACTTGGAATTTTTTTCCCGTTTTCAGTACACTGTATGGTAAAACTAATGGTTTCATTTACAGGTCCCACCAAAAATAAGCCCTCATATGGTGAGAGTGAAGGAAAAATAAAAAAGTTATGGCTCTCCGAAGAAAGGGAGCACAAAAACGAAAATGGAAAATTGCTTATGGTGAAGGGGTTACGGTTGGAAAAGGGACACACGTTCATTAATAATTAGGGCTGAGCAGATCCAAACTGTAAAAGTCCGGATCTGCGCGGTCGGTTTTAAGATTTCCGAGTGCTGGATTCGGATCCAGAATTCCGGGTGCACGATCCGGATCCGGCACTGGGGAAAATAATTGAAAAATTAAAAAAAAAATGAAAAAAAACAGTGTCTCATACTTACTGAGACTCGGTGTCATGGCGGCACACTGCTTCCGGGTTGCCCATTCACTTCCTGTACTGTGCATCGTATACACACAGCTTTCCGTGTTTTCCCCATCCCCCCGGCCGTCCTCTCATCTGTGATTAGTTGCAGGCACACGTGCCCCCAGCCTGTGACAGTATCTGCCTGCCGTGCAGTCATCGCAGCTGTCATTGTTCGCACAGCCAGCGGTCGTGCTCTATGGCCACTGGCCATGTAGCAGAGCTGAAGCAGCGTGGAACCTTGTGTGGATTGCACCTGCAGGGTGTTGGGGGTTAATAAAGAGGTGAAGGAGGGTGTGTGTTTTATACTTTATTCCAAATAAAGGATTTCTCTCTGTGTTTATTTACTTTCATTTACAGGCTAGTGTGATGCAGGTATCTCATAGATGCCTGTGCCATTACTAACATAGGGTTTAGTAGCAGCTGTGGGCTGCTATTAACCCTTTATTAACCCAATTGCTACCGCTCCAGGGCAATCGAGAAGAGCCGGTATTGCACCGTGATTGTCACATCTAATAGATGCGGCAATATCGGGTGGCTGCGGGCCGAGACTACCAGTCCCCAGCCGGCTTTATCATGGCTGGGTATCAAAATTAGGGGAGACCGCACGTCGTTTTTTTTTAAAAATTGTTTATTTAAATAATATTAATAAAAAAAAGCTGCATCACCGACACAGCTGCACACTTCTGACAGGAGTGTGCATGTGTTTCTATACACATGCACGCTCAAGTTCAGAGACTGGCAGGCTGTGCCGGCTGATGTCATGTCAGACTTGTACGAGTCTGACAGCGCATCACCGGAACAGCCGCATATTTCTGACAGGAGCGTGCATGTGTTTCTGTGTACATACACACTCATGCTCAGAGACCACAGGTTGTGGCGGCTGATGTCATGTCAGACTTGTACGAGTTTGACAGCACATCACCGCCACAGCTGCACACTTCTGACAGGATTGTGCATGTGTTTCTGAAACACATTCACGTTCACCATACTGACCCGCAGAAACTTGCGCTGCTTTCCCCGCTCACTGGCTGTCCTGCCGCCTGTGATTGGTTGCAGTCAGCTGACACGCTGCCTCTCAGTGTTGGGGCGTGTCTAGCTGTAACCAATTACACATGCCGGTGGGTGAGCAAAATCATGAATATTGAATTGTTGGCTACAGAAGGGAAAAGCGTGACCCGGAACGAGTTTGCTGCCATGACACAGCCTCGGGTGAGTACACCGCATGCGCTCCTACCCCTGTATCCCTTCCACAAACATTTTTAATTTCCGGATTCTGGTCCCCATAGACTTATATGGGCAATGGAATCCGGAGCGGATCCAGATTCTTTTTCAATCCACCGGTCCCGGATTTTCGCGGATTCGATCAGCCCTATTAATATTATCATATATATCACACAAAAACTTCGAATTTAAAGTAGATATTTACCAATAATTTAAGATACGTGTAGCAAGGGTAGAAAAAGTTAAAACATATCCATTAATCAAATCATAGGTAAAAAAGGACAAACATTGATACCATAATACCTGCACCCTGTACCTGAGGTCTTCTTATCATGACAACTGCTAACATGTATTCTTTCCCAAGGTGTCATGGAAGGTAAACCTCAGGGGTAATGGGTGGATCTTTAACACTAGAAGTCCCAAAAATTTCGAGCTCCCCCTGAAGTCCCGAAAGAGGGTCAAATGACCCTTAGTCTAAACTGAATAGAACTAACTAGAAACTAAATGGCTAAACTGAATGGAAAACAACAACCTCCTGTGGTGCGACAGTAATGGCCTTAATTACAGAACAAAAGACAGTGATTATAGGATGTTAGCTAAAATCCTTCAGGTCATTCGACCTGTCTCTGGGTTCCAAAGGTAGAAATGTTAAATGACCCCTCTCTGGGACTTCTAGTGTTAAGGCTACAAGGCTTCCCCCCTATTGTGGGTGCCATCCATGACCTCATTTGAGACACATATGGAGGACATCAAGGATTATGATGAGACCAATCCTTTTATTTGGTCCCTTCTAGTTGTTCTGTTTAATTTATTGCACTGGGTCTTCATTTATTATTTACACTTTTGTGATTTTAATGCAATAATAGTGCACACTTAAGAGTTATGAGTGTTCACTATACCCACCAGCACACTTTTGGTTTTTAGCAAATGTGCACTTTATTGTATCTTATTTCTCAGCTTTAGAGTACGCTCACACAAGTATATGAATCGGACGAGTGCAATGCTAGAAAATCTTCATTCACAAAATCATTGCACTCGGATCAATGTTATTCAATGAGGGAGCAGATTCTGGATGAGAGAAAAGTTTCAGCATGCTTTGATTGTCAGTGAGAGATACAAGTCTATGGGTGCGAGTGAAACATGGGACAGCACTCAGATAACATCTGAGTGCAGTGCGATAATCTCATCAGCTGCCAATGGATGAGATGGGAGATTGATCCCTCCCTCTCCTCCGCAGCTTCCACCCCTCCTCCGCAGCTGTGATCCAATCGCAGGATTAAATTACAGTTGCATGACACTCGGCTTATGCTGGCAGCAGAGCAGGAGCCGAGGATCATTAGCATATCACATCTGATGCACTCACATCGGATGCCATACCATTGTGTGAATTTAGCTTTAGTGCAATATTGCTTATTTGCACAACCTTTCAGGTTTACCACCAGAGGTGTATGCATAGCCCTGAGGGTACAGTTGTTTTTGTATCAATATTTGTCCTTTTTAACCTATGATTTGATTAAAAGTTATATTTTAATTTTCTCTACCCTTGGTATACGTTTAAGTTTATCGTATAACTTAACATTTTTCCAAGAGAAGACAAAACCCGATGAGGAATATGCAAATTGCCTCACACTAGGGGAATTTGTTGGTCCCAACTCCACAGATAGTGATTAGACAAGTTCCCTTGATGAATATGAAGGTAATAGATTAGACCACCACCCCCTATTATAAAGGTAATTGTGCCATGTACCAAATTGAGAATTAGAAAGAACAAAAAGAAAAGAAAGGGTACTATAAAAGACACCAAGACCCTATAAGAGGACTGAGAACCAATTAATATCAAAAAGTCAATGTGTTATTGGATATAAGACGTACAAATAAGATTAAAAACATATAAAAGACAATCATGTTTGATCAGGTCTCTGCAGAAGGTGAAGCCAGTTTATTATTTCTGGCGTAATGCTTGGGCCACACACCTTATCCACTTACTCTTTCAGTTGCACCAGATTTTCTCATGCCTTTGGTATTTATTTTCTTACTGCTTTACTGCATATTTTATGTAGGATGTTACCCTAAGAACATTATACTGGAGGTTTACGTCTAACCTCCCCCTTTCACCCTTGTTTTTTCTATTCTTTTTTGAATTAACAAGTGTAATCTTTCGGCTATAGTTCATACATACATTTGCTCATAATATAAACAGACACATTTTTTATTGCTACATATTATAGTGGAATAAGGTAGGTTTACTACATGTATTATCTAATAGAGATCTGGTCATGAATAATTGTATTTTACATGTGTGACACCCCAGGGCTGTGGGGTACTCGGCCCCGGGCTCTGCAATGCTCGGTGGGGTCACTTGTGGTCGAGGCCCGGTACCATGGCCTTTGGGGTGCCGTCCCTCAGGAAAGAAAAAGGGTTTTTGGTAATAATAAAACAGCATAATAAAAGTATTTGTCGACTATGCCACTTGTAGTGTACGCCCAGGTTATAGGGGGGCCGTCGCTGCAGGTTTCAGCTGGGGCTGATGGAGTGATGTAGCCTGGATGGTTAGAGCCCTCCGCAAGCAGGGACAGGCCCCAGCAGTGGATGATGGGGGTTGTAGTGGGAAACAGTCTATGTGAGTGCATGCTGTCAAGGAAACAGTCCACTAGTGTTTCAGTTTAACTTGCCTTGTTTACTTTAGGTGATAGAACCACGGGTGCCGGTTCTAGGTTTACCCGCTCCCCTTGTTCTCCGTGCCAGCTAGACCTGGGATGGCTGTCCTCCATGCACACTTGTTGTGATTGGTCTCCCGTGGCCTGGAGCTACTTGGAAGTCCCTTCTCTTCAGTCTAGGCCCTAATGCAGGCAGCCTGGACTATTTAAGGAGTTCAGTCTCTGATCCCCTCTTTGCTGCTTGTGCGTCAGGCTTTCTTAGGTTGGCGATTTACCTTGGAGATCTTCTCACCCGGCAGAGTTAACAGCTGACCATAAAGTGTCCCACTGTCCTAGGGTCTGCACCCCGCTTTTTGCTGAGTCCTGTGAGCCTTGGTTCCGAACTTCCACAGACGTACCGCAGTTCCTGGAGTCTGCTGCTTCCACAGGTAACCCACGGTGCCTGGAGTTCTGGTTCCGTACTCCACAGTTCTCCCTCTTTTTACAGCACTCCATTGTCTCTACAGGTCCCTTTTTGTACTTTACTGTTTCCTTCACTTTCTCTCACAGACTCTCTACTCTCCTCACACATTTTTCCGGACTGACTGAACACCACTTCCTGCCAGCTTCCCAACGGACCACAGGCCCCTCCCCCTCACTGGGTCTCTCCCTACAGGCTGGGTGGCTACATCCAATCAGTCGGGGTTGTGTATGTGGCCTGAAGATGCTGGTGTAGTTACTGCCATGGATATTGTGGGGTTTGGGTTTTCACGGGTTACATTTGTGGCACCTGGTACCGCAGGGGTGCTACACGTGTTTTTTATCTTGTTTGTACTTCTTGTATCCAATAAAGTATTGACTTTTTGATATTAATTGGTTTTCAGTTCTCTTATAGGGTGCCTTTAATAGTATCCTCTTTTCTTTTTTATTTTCTAACTGTTGATGACTGTTCCATTGTGTTATTCTCCTAACAAGAACCTGTAATATTGTAATTTTCTGGAAAGGTTTCGATGCCCTCCTTGAGCTTATTAATGAATTGATTATTTTGTGGCAGAAAGCTTGATAATCTCACTGCTCCAGCATTAAAGGATTACTAACTGTGATGATGATTACAGAACCACTCCAGCATTTTTTTTTTTTTTCAGCTATGGACTGGTCCATCTAATCTACATTGCCACCCCCTATTCTTATACTCACCCTCTGGCCTCTTTACCTTCTATCGCTACTGCTTCCGTCGGTCTCCAGTAGTTTGAGATCTGCCGAATTGCTTCAGTGTTTCATGGAAAGAGCCACAGGTCATTTTTCAATGCAAGTCACATTCTGGTCTCATAGACACATTGAGCGCTTGTGATGCAACGTCTGAGTGGCACAAATAAAAGGTGAGTATAAGATCGGGGGTCGGTACCATAGAAAAAAAGGACCACTCCAGCGCTGAATAAAACAAAAAAAAGAAAATGCTGGAGTGCAGCTTTAAATATTCTTTCTTCTATTTGCAGAGGATGATCCTTTGTCAGTGTTACAGAACTAGGTGCACGCAGAAGAGGATCAATTATAGCTATTCTCCACTGATATAGTTGTACATTATAATTCAGTCATTCCTAAGTAGAGATGAGCGAACCGGTCCCGGTTCGGCTCGAGGCGGTTCGCCGAACGGGGGGTCTGGCTCGAGTTCGGCTCGTCGAACGTTCGACGAACCGAACTCGAGCCCATAGGAAACAATGGCAGGCAATCACAAACACAGTAAAACACCTAGAAAACACCCTCAAAGGTGTCCAAAAGGTGACAAACAACTCACAACACAACACAAACACATGGGAAAGTGACAAGGACATGTACTCATGCGAAAACAAAACAGCTGGACAAGGAAAAAGAGGAGGACACACAGATATAGGCATGGCACGCCCTTCTAAAGTCATGTAAAACACCGCAAGGTGACTCCAAGCGGAGTCTCCCTTTTTTCCAAAAATTGGGCCCCACACACCCACCCCTTCAGTGGCAGCAGTTGTGCCCCAGTTGTACACTTCACAGCTAGATTTGCATCAAGCACATTCAAAAATACGCCATTCTTATCCGTCCCCAGGATGACACCGGGGTAGGTAGCAAAGTCTTTCCTGATCCCAGCTCTGTTCATCTTGGCTTCTTTTAAAAACACAGCAAGCAAGGGTTACTCCAAGCGGAGTCTCCCTTTTTTCCAAAAATTGGGCCCCACACACACCCACCCCTTCAGTGGCAGCACTTGGGCCCCAGTTGTACACTTCACAGCTAGATTTGCATCAAGCACATTCAAAAATACGCTATTCTTAACCGTCCCCAGGATGACACCGGGGTAGGTAGCAAAGTCTTTCCTGATCCCAGCTCTGTTCATCTTGGCTTCTTTTAAAAACACAGCAAGCAAGGGTTACTCCAAGCGGAGTCTCCCTTTTTTCCAAAAATTGGGCCACACAGACACCCACCCCATCAGTGGCAGCACTTGGGCCCTAGTTGCAAACAGGATGTTTTGATTTGCATCAAGCACATTCAAAAATACGCTATTCTTAGCCGTCCACAGGATGACACCGGGGTAGGTAGCAAAGTCTTTCCTGATCCCAGCTCTGTTCATCTTGGCTTCTTTTAAAAACACAGCAAGCAAGGGTTACTCCAAGCGGAGTCTCCCTTTTTTCCAAAAATTGGGCCACACAGACACCCACCCCATCAGTGGCAGCACTTGGGCCCTAGTTGCAAACAGGATGTTTTGATTTGCATCAAGCACATTCAAAAATACGCTATTCTTAGCCGTCCACAGGATGACACCGGGGTAGGTAGCAAAGTCTTTCCTGATCCCAGCTCTGTTCATCTTGGCTTCTTTTAAAAACACAGCAAGCAAGGGTTACTCCAAGCGGAGTCTCCCTTTTTTCCAAAAATTGGGCCACACAGACACCCACCCCATCAGTGGCAGCACTTGGGCCCTAGTTGCAAACAGGATGTTTTGATTTGCATCAAGCACATTCAAAAATACGCTATTCTTAGCCGTCCCCAGGATGACACCGGGGTAGGTAGCAAAGTCTTTGCTGACCCATGACTTGTTCATCTTGGCTTCTTTTAAAAACAATGTAAGCAAGGGTTACTCCAAGCGGAGTCTCCCTTTTTTCCAAAAATTGGGCCACACAGACACCCACCCCATCAGTGGCAGCACTTGGGCCCTAGTTGCAAACAGGATGTTTTGATTTGCATCAAGCACATTCAAAAATACGCTATTCTTAGCCGTCCCCAGGATGACACTGGGGTAGGTAGCAAAGTCTTTGCTGACCCATGACTTGTTCATCTTGGCTTCTTTTAAAAACAATGTAAGCAAGGGTTACTCCAAGCGGAGTCTCCCTTTTTTCCAAAAATTGGGCCACACAGACACCCACCCCATCAGTGGCAGCACTTGGGCCCTAGTTGCAAACAGGATGTTTTGATTTGCATCAAGCACATTCAAAAATACGCTATTCTTAGCCGTCCCCAGGATGACACCGGGGTAGGTAGCAAAGTCTTTGCTGACCCATGACTTGTTCATCTTGGCTTCTTTTAAAAACAATGTAAGCAAGGGTTACTCCAAGCGGAGTCTCCCTTTTTTCCAAAAATTGGGCCACACAGACACCCACCCCATCAGTGGCAGCACTTGGGCCCTAGTTGCAAACAGGATGTTTTGATTTGCATCAAGCACATTCAAAAATACGCTATTCTTAGCCGTCCACAGGATGACACCGGGGTAGGTAGCAAAGTCTTTCCTGATCCCAGCTCTGTTCATCTTGGCTTCTTTTAAAAACACAGCAAGCAAGGGTTACTCCAAGCGGAGTCTCCCTTTTTTCCAAAAATTGGGCCACACAGACACCCACCCCATCAGTGGCAGCACTTGGGCCCTAGTTGCAAACAGGATGTTTTGATTTGCATCAAGCACATTCAAAAATACGCTATTCTTAGCCGTCCACAGGATGACACCGGGGTAGGTAGCAAAGTCTTTCCTGATCCCAGCTCTGTTCATCTTGGCTTCTTTTAAAAACACAGCAAGCAAGGGTTACTCCAAGCGGAGTCTCCCTTTTTTCCAAAAATTGGGCCACACAGACACCCACCCCATCAGTGGCAGCACTTGGGCCCTAGTTGCAAACAGGATGTTTTGATTTGCATCAAGCACATTCAAAAATACGCTATTCTTAGCCGTCCCCAGGATGACACTGGGGTAGGTAGCAAAGTCTTTGCTGACCCATGACTTGTTCATCTTGGCTTCTTTTAAAAACAATGTAAGCAAGGGTTACTCCAAGCGGAGTCTCCCTTTTTTCCAAAAATTGGGCCACACAGACACCCACCCCATCAGTGGCAGCACTTGGGCCCTAGTTGCAAACAGGATGTTTTGATTTGCATCAAGCACATTCAAAAATACGCTATTCTTAGCCGTCCACAGGATGACACCGGGGTAGGTAGCAAAGTCTTTCCTGATCCCAGCTCTGTTCATCTTGGCTTCTTTTAAAAACACAGCAAGCAAGGGTTACTCCAAGCGGAGTCTCCCTTTTTTCCAAAAATTGGGCCACACAGACACCCACCCCATCAGTGGCAGCACTTGGGCCCTAGTTGCAAACAGGATGTTTTGATTTGCATCAAGCACATTCCAAATCCACAAGCATTTACTCTCCCCAGGATGACACAGGGGTAGTAAATTCCTTCTGGATCCATGACTTGTTCATTTTGATGAACGTCAGTCTGTCCACATTGTCACTGGACAGACGCGTGCGCTTATCTGTCAGCACACACCCAGCAGCACTGAATACACGTTCAGAGACAACGCTGGCAGCTGGACACGACAAAATCTCCAAGGCGTAAGTTGCGAGCTCTGGCCATTTTTGTAGGTTTGAAGCCCAAAAGGAGCAAGGCTCCAGTTGCACAGTCATGGCATCGATGTTCATTTGGAGATACTCCTGTATCATCCTCTCCAGCCGTTGACTATGTGTCAGACTTGTTGTCTCTGGTGGCCTTGCAAAAGAGGGTCTAAAAAAATTATGAAAAGATTCCATAAAATTGCTGTTACCGGCACCAGAAAAGGTCCTACTGGTACGGGTAGACTGTTGAAGATGACGAGACCGTCCCATGTTTGTCAAGTTACAACTGGGAGATTCACTCCCTGCACCTGCACGGTTGTTTGGTGGAAAAGCCGAGCTAAGATCTAGTAACAGCTTCTGCTGATACTCCTGCATACGTGCGTCCCTTTCTATGGCTGGAATTATGTCACAAAATTTGGACTTGTACCGGGGATCTAATAGTGTGGCAATCCAGTAGTCATCATCACTTCTAATTTTGACAATACGACTGTCATGTTGGAGGTAGTGCAACAAAAAGGCACTCATGTGTCTTGCGCAGCCATGCGGACCAAGTCCATGCTGTGTTTGTGGCATAGAGGTGCTACCCGTTCTTTCTTCCTCTGACATCTGACCCCAACCTCTTTCAACTGAAATTTGACCAAGGTCTCCCTCATCCGCTGAGTCTTCCATGTCCATGGACAGTTCGTCCTCCATTTCTTCATGTTCTCCTGCACCTTGCTCAACATTTCGCCTGCTACTATGCGCCCTTGTCGATCCCTGTCCCCCATGGTCCCATGCCTGCTGCGTTGGTGATGATGAACGTCTGGACCTTGGTGATGTTGTTGTCCCTTGCGCATATGAATCCTCCTGTAGTTCCTCCCCTTCATGTTGTCCCACCCCCTGACTCCGAATAGTGTTTAGCGTGTGCTCCAGCATGTAAATGACTGGAATCGTCATGCTGATAATGGCATTGTCAGCGCTAAACATATTCGTCGCCATGTCGAAACTGTGCAGAAGGGTGCATAGGTCCTTGATCTGAGACCACTCCATCAGGGTGATCTGCCCCACCTCTGCATCTCGTTTGCCCAGGCTATACGTCATGACGTATTGCACCAGGGCTCTGCGGTGCTGCCACAGTCGCTGTAACATGTGGAGAGTTGAATTCCAGCGTGTCGCCACATCGCATTTCAGGCGATGAACCGGCAGGCCGAAAGACTTCTGGAGCGATGCAAGTCGCTCTGCTGCGGCGCTTGAACGGCGGAAGTGAGCTGACAGTTTTCGTGCCCTGTTCAGAAGGCCATCTAGGCCGGGATAGTGTGTTAAAAATTGCTGCACGACAAGGTTCAACACGTGAGCCATACAAGGTACGTGTGTCACCTTGCCCAGGCGAAGTGCCGCACCCAGGTTTGCAGCATTGTCGCACACGGCCTTACCAGGCTGCAGTTTGAGTGGAGACAACCATTTATTAAACTCGGACCGCAAAGCTGACCACAACTCCTCAGCTGTGTGACTCTTATTACCAAGACATGTCAAGCTAAAGACCGCCTGATGCCGTTGCGCTCTGCTGCCAGCATAGTAATGAGGGGTGCGTGATTCCTTCTGCGCAGTGAGAACGCTGGTGGCCTGACCAGGCAGGCTTGGGGCGGAGGTGGAGGACCCAGATGAGGTGGAGGATGCAGAAGCAGTGGCGGAACTTGGACAGACAGAGGATTGACACACAAGTCGTGGGGACGGCAAGACTTGTGCAGCAGACCCTTCACCATCTATCACCATAGTTACCCAGTGCCCAGTCAGCGACATGTAACGTCCCTGTCCATGCTTACTGGTCCAAGTATCGGTGGTGAAATGCACCCGTTCACACACAGAGTTTCTCAAGGAAGCGGTGATGTTGTGTGCGACATGCTGGTGTAGCGCGGGCACACCTTTCTTAGAGAAGTAGTGGCGACTAGGCATCTGGTACTGGGGCACAGCGACAGACATAAGGTCTCTAAAATCCTGTGTGTCCACTAGGCGGAAAGGCAGCATTTCGGTAGCCAACAGCTTACAGAGGGATAGAGTCAACCTCTTAGCTTTGTCATGGGTCGGAGGAAGTGGCCTTTTATTTGACCACATCTGAGGGACAGAGATCTGGCTGCTGTGTGTAGACGGTGTTGAGTAGGGTGTCCCTGGAAAAATGCAGGTTTGTGAGGAAAGTGCAGGCGGAGACATGATGTTGCCTTCATCCAACGTTGGTGCTATCGATGTCTGAGAGAGCTGTACACACTCACTTGTTTCCCCTTCCAAACCAACTGACGACCTTACAAGCAAACTGCCTGTTGCGGTTACAGTGGTGGAAGTTTTGCGTGGAAAAACAGGTGTGGCAGCTGTCCCCACAGTCCTAGAAGATGAAGAGCGCGCGGATGCAGTGGAAGGGGCGGGCGGTGGATGGTTCGCTCCGCTAGGCCGCATTGCAGCACGGTGAGCTTCCCACCGGGACTTATGATATTTATTCATGTGACGATTCATGGAAGAAGTTGTCAAACTGCTGAGCTTTTGACCTCTACTAAGAGAATCATGACAAATGTTACATATCACATGAGTTGGGCGATCTTTTTCGATGTGAAAAAAGGACCAGGCTAGGCAAGGCTTAGAGGCCATGCGACCTGTTGATCCACCCCGAATAATGCTCATAGGCAGAGTGGTGGCTGAGGATGCAGTTGTAGACGTGCTACCAGTGCTCCGACTCTGTCCAGGAAGGCGCAAGGTAACTTCGTCGTCGGTTGCATCCTCCTCCACCGCCTCTGTTGACTTCCTCGAGTGCCTGACTGGGGGTTGACAGTAGGTGGGATCTAGAACGTCATCATCAATTGTTGTGTTTGCACTCCCCTCCCCCTCAGACCGAGCCTCTTCTTGCCCTGACGGAATATTTAAGTTGTCATCCCAATCGGGTATCTGCGTCTCATCTTCATCAGTATGTTCCTCATTGTCTATAACCACAGGTGTTACAGTTTGTGACAAAGGGTCAACATTATGCTCAGAAACTTGGTCCTCACGGCCTGAATCTGAGTCACAAAGGTTCTGGGCATCACTGCAGACCATTTCCTGTTCTGTACTCACTGTAGCTTGGGAGCAGACCTCTGATTCCCAGGCTATAGTGTGACTGAACAGCTCTGCAGACTCAGCCATCTCAGTTCCACCATACTGTGCAGGGCTGATGGAGACTTCAGAGCTGGGAGAAATCAAGTGTGATTGGGATGACAACTCAGAGGACTGGTGTTTTTTGGATGCGGTACTTGAAGTGGCTGAGAGGGCACTTGTTGGACCACTTGAGATCCATTCAAGCATTTTCCTTTTTTGCCCATCATCTACCTTTCTTCCTGTTGTTCGTGTCCGTAAAAAAGGGAGCACATCGGATTGTCCACGGTAAGTAGTAGACATCTTACTTTTGCTGGTAGATGGTCTATCTTCAGCAGATGATAATGGAGCTTTGCCACCTTCCCCACGGACAAAACCTTTTTTGCCTTTTCCACCACGCCTCTTCCCCTTTCCACCAGCATCTGTCATTTTGCCACTCATGTTGATTGCGACAAGATTGTGGACTGAAAATGTGGTAGTAAAAATTGAGAGGTGGTGAAGATTGCAGTGGTGGTCTAGCTTTATTAACAGCAGAATAATAAAGAATAAATATCCCTGACAATGCAACTTAGTTATAATTAGTTGGAGTGTGCAACGCAGGCAGACGTGCTGCAAATGTCTTTGCACTAGTGGGACTATAGCAAAGTCCAATAGCCACGTATAGGATGCCACTAGGTACACTGAGTGTTTGCTAGTATAATGGCTTGGTTAGAATGAGTTGTAGTGTGCAACGCAGGCAGACGCGCTCTGCAAATGTCTTTGCACTAGTGGGACTATAGCAAAGTCCAATAGCCACGTATAGGATGCCACTAGGTACACTGAGTGTTTGCTAGTATAATGGCTTGGTTAGAATGAGTTGTAGTGTGCAACGCAGGCAGACGCGCTCTGCAAATGTCTTTGCACTAGTGGGACTATAGCAAAGTCCAACAGCCACGTATAGGATGCCACTAGGTACACTGAGTGTTTGCTAGTATAATGGCTTGGTTAGAATGAGTTGTAGTGTGCAACGCAGGCAGACGCGCTCTGCAAATGTCTTTGCACTAGTGGGACTATAGCAAAGTCCAATAGCCACGTATAGGATGCCACTAGGTACACTGAGTGTTTGCTAGTATAATGGCTTGGTTAGAATGAGTTGTAGTGTGCAACGCAGGCAGACGCGCTCTGCAAATGTCTTTGCACTAGTGGGACTATAGCAAAGTCCAATAGCCACGTATAGGATGCCACTAGGTACACTGAGTGTTTGCTAGTATAATGGCTTGGTTAGAATGAGTTGTAGTGTGCAACGCAGGCAGACGTGCTCTGCAAATGTCTTTGCACTAGTGGGACTATAGCAAAGTCCAATAGCCACGTATAGGATGCCACTAGGTACACTGAGTGTTTGCTAGTATAATGGCTTGGTTAGAATGAGTTGTAGTGTGCAACGCAGGCAGACGCGCTCTGCAAATGTCTTTGCACTAGTGGGACTATAGCAAAGTCCAATAGCCACGTATAGGATGCCACTAGGTACACTGAGTGTTTGCTAGTATAATGGCTTGGTTAGAATGAGTTGTAGTGTGCAACGCAGGCAGACGCGCTCTGCAAATGTCTTTGCACTAGTGGGACTATAGCAAAGTCCAATAGCCACGTATAGGATGCCACTAGGTACACTGAGTGTTTGCTAGTATAATGGCTTGGTTAGAATGAGTTGTAGTGTGCAACGCAGGCAGACGCGCTCTGCAAATGTCTTTGCACTAGTGGGACTATAGCAAAGTCCAATAGCCACGTATAGGATGCCACTAGGTACACTGAGTGTTTGCTAGTATAATGGCTTGGTTAGAATGAGTTGTAGTGTGCAACGCAGGCAGACGCGCTCTGCAAATGTCTTTGCACTAGTGGGACTATAGCAAAGTCCAATAGCCACGTATAGGATGCCACTAGGTACACTGAGTGTTTGCTAGTATAATGGCTTGGTTAGAATGAGTTGTAGTGTGCAACGCAGGCAGACGCGCTCTGCAAATGTCTTTGCACTAGTGGGACTATAGCAAAGTCCAATAGCCACGTATAGGATGCCACT
Source organism: Anomaloglossus baeobatrachus (assembly GCF_048569485.1). Classification (NCBI taxonomy): domain Eukaryota; kingdom Metazoa; phylum Chordata; class Amphibia; order Anura; family Aromobatidae; genus Anomaloglossus; species Anomaloglossus baeobatrachus. The sequence continues at coordinate 162,238,624 of NC_134354.1, forward strand.
AGGTACACTGAGTGTTTGCTAGTATAATGGCTTGGTTAGAATGAGTTGTAGTGTGCAACGCAGGCAGACGCGCTCTGCAAATGTCTTTGCACTAGTGGGACTATAGCAAAGTCCAATAGCCACGTATAGGATGCCACTAGGTACACTGAGTGTTTGCTAGTATAATGGCTTGGTTAGAATGAGTTGTAGTGTGCAATGCAGGCAGACGCGCTCTGCAAATGTCTTTGCACTAGTGGGACTATAGCAAAGTCCAATAGCCACGTATAGGATGCCACTAGGTACACTGAGTGTTTGCTAGTATAATGGCTTGGTTAGAATGAGTTGTAGTGTGCAACGCAGGCAGACGCGCTCTGCAAATGTCTTTGCACTAGTGGGACTATAGCAAAGTCCAATAGCCACGTATAGGATGCCACTAGGTACACTGAGTGTTTGCTAGTATAATGGCTTGGTTAGAATGAGTTGTAGTGTGCAACGCAGGCAGACGCGCTCTGCAAATGTCTTTGCACTAGTGGGACTATAGCAAAGTCCAATAGCCACGTATAGGATGCCACTAGGTACACTGAGTGTTTGCTAGTATAATGGCTTGGTTAGAATGAGTTGTAGTGTGCAATGCAGGCAGACGCGCTCTGCAAATGTCTTTGCACTAGTGGGACTATAGCAAAGTCCAATAGCCACGTATAGGATGCCACTAGGTACACTGAGTGTTTGCTAGTATAATGGCTTAGTTATCAGTTGGAGTGTGCAGAGGACAAGAGGGTACAGTGGCAGGATTGTGGTGCTCTGGGTAGAGGAATGGAAGCCTGCCTTTCTATTCCCTCCTAATGGTGAAATGCAGGTAGGAAATCCCTGACCTGGGCTACACAGACGCTGTTGCTGTTTGCAGGACCTGTCACCTATGGCTCTCTGACCCTGCCGGTTGGAGCCCTTAAAAGGACTGCTATAAAGTGCTCTCCCTAAGCTGTCTAACGCTGTGTATGCAGCGCATACAGCTGTATCGGCTATAGGACTCAGGAAGACGGAGCTGCGACAGTGATGTCTGACACCAAAGACGCAGAAGGCAGATAATGGCGTCCGTGAAGAAAATGTCCGGTTTTATAATGCAGGGACATGTGACATGCAGATCCTATCACACATGCCGTTGCTTCTCTGGCTCAAAGTCCACTTAGCTGTGTGTGTGTCTGGGATTGGCTGACATGCTGGCCCGCCCCACAAGACGCGCGCGCTTAGGGAAGGAAGACAAGAAAAAAAAAAAAAAAAATGGCGATCGCCATTATAGAAACAGCAGTGATCTGAAGGCGCTGTTCACGCACACTATACACTGAAATGTGATAATAGTTTGATTCACAGAGTGACTTACACTATTACAGCAGAAACCAAGCTATGATTTAGCTGTTTTTTGGCTGCTAGAACCGTTCTCGAACGTTTCTAGAACTACCGAGCTTTTGCAAAAAGCTCGAGTTCTAGTTCGATCTAGAACATGCCCCAAAATCACTCGAGCCGCGAACTGGAGAACCACGAACCACGAACCGCGCTCAACTCTATTCCTAAGTATTCATTTATGAGACTGAATTACCTCAAGTTTACTAACCTGTCTTAGTATTGCAGTTCACCCATTCCCTTAAAGGGAACCTGTCAGGTATTTTATGCGATCTAACCTAGTAGCAGTGTGATGTGTGGCCTAGTAACCCCTTCCTACCCATCCCTGTGTTATACTATTGTGTAATGTGCATGTATAAAAATGTTTTATTATTTATGTGTATCGTATGTAAATGACCAGAGGCTCTAGCTCCATGGGTGTTGCATTGCCCTGTGGGCATTTGCATGTTTTCCGTGGTATCATGCCCCTGTGGCGTGATACCATGGATTTACTTGAGTGACATTCCGTCACTCATTGAGATCCTGCGCGTGCACATTTACCATTCCCGCAGCGTTGTTATCTGGGTGCTCGCTTCTCAGCTTCAGACGCAAACTGTGCATGGTCAGAAGACTCCTGTGGTTTCGGTCATGCGCAGTGTGCATCTGAAGACAAGAAGCAAGCACCCAGATAACAAAGTTGCAGGAATGGTAAGTGCGCACGCACGGGATCTCAAGGAGCTACGGGACGTCGCTCAAGTAAATCCATGGTATCACGTCCACAGGGACGTGATACCACGGAAAACATGCAAACGCCCACAGAGGGATGCGATACCCATGGGGCTAGAGACCCTGCTCATTTAGATAGGAAACACATAAGTAGTAACACAAATTTTTATACATGCACATTACACAATATTACAATACACGGATGGGTGGGAAGGGGTTACTAGGCCACACATCACACTGCTACTAGGTTAGAACACATAAATTACCTGACAGGTTCCCTTTAATTGCCCTGATTGTGCTCTGCTGCACATGCTCTATCTCAGCTATGTCCTTCTTATTTACTGAAGCTTAAAATTATACACAATATTGAAAATGGGGTCAGATTAGTAACTTGTTTAGACGGAAAAATAATGTACAGTATGTTGGAGTTATTAGCATCTATGTCTCTATTAATGCATAACGTTATTTTATTTGTCTTGTCAGCAGCTGCCTGGCACTGGTCACTATAGTAGAGTTAACTGTCCACCAATACACCCAAGTTTTTTCAATGATAGTTTTATCCAGTGTTTTTCTATTTAGTGCATAATTTTACATTTTATTTGCTTTATTGCTTTGCTTTAAGTGAATGACTTTAAATTTTGGTGATAAAATTCCATTACCAATTCTCAGTCCAAGTCTCCAGCTTTACCAAATCCATTTGTAATTAAAAATTATCTTTGTGATGGTGGAATATTGTGGATTGTATACCATTTTGTGTGGGTTAATGTTTGGGCGTGGTTCACTGTCTTATTTGTACTGCTTCTGTGTACATTGTCCAATTTGCAGGTTTAATTCCTCTCCTGCAAGCCTTTTGTTCCTAAGTCGGGGGAGGGGGCGTGAGATCCACCTACTCTAAACTCTCTGCTTACCTGGGAGATTGAGGCAGTCTGTTTGGAGAACTTGATGGAAGAAGAGTGAATCTCTGAGGGAAGCTGTGGCTTCTCAGAGAGAGCTGGACATTTATTTATCGCTTACCGGACTATATTTGTATTACTGGACTAATTTTACCCTCTGTTTTGTGGATTATGTTATGGACCATTTGATGGACATTCTGGATTACTTGGAATTAATGCTCTTTGGATTGTACAGCCATCTCTCGCTCTGTTGATTGTGTGATATGGGAGAAGGACCCCATGACAACTGGTGGCAGCAGTGGGATCAACAGAGCACAGCTTAATGGAGATCAACCCACAGAGTGAGTACAGAAACTGGACTGCATCCAGTTTAAAGGAGAGAGCCAGAGATCTGGAAAAAGGAGAAATTTCTCTGCTCACCTGCTGTTCCGACTGCTGCTCCTAACGGGTGCTTGGGATCCACCGGTAAGTCCTGACCGGTAAGGTACGCCAAGGGAAAAGAAAATTGAGGATCCAGCACGATTTTTCTTATTTAGGTAAAAAACATCAAGGCTTTATTTGAAAAGGTTAAAAATAGTAACAATGTTAAGACCTAGATAATGATAACAAAAAAGGGGGGGCTTAACGCGTTTCGGACTTCATTTTTAAAAATGCATGTTTTTAAAAATGAAGTCCGAAACGCGTTAAGCCCCCCCTTTTTTGTTATCAATATCTAGGTCTTCACATTGTTACTATTTTTAACCTTTTCAAATAAAGCCTTGATGTTTTTTACCTAAATAAGAAAAATCGTGCTGGATCCTCAATTTTCTTTTCCCTTGGCGTAGCCAGAGATCTGGGCCTGAGCTACCAGGGACTGAGTAAAGAAGCCTTAATTGATCTACTGGTGGGTGCGAGCCAGTCCACCTCCCAGATGTCTGACGGACAAGCACTGGGGACGGGGATCCCTGCCCCAAAAAGCCAGTGGGTGGTGTGGTTCGAAGAAGAAATGGCAGCTCTTGGCCCTGGTCTATCTCAGGAATATAAGGAGCAGGCTGCTTGCCAAGCATAGAAGAGACAAGAAACAATGGAGTCCGACAGAGGGAGTAATGTGAGTTGGAGTGTACACCCAGTGATCCAGGAGCCTGTGCGGATCACCCTGGCGGCCTTCAAGCCATTTGAGGAGGCTGCCGGAGATGTGGAAGGGTTCTTCAAGGACTTTGAGCAGCAGTGTGTCATGATGGAGGTTCCCCACTCTGGCTGGGTGCGTTTGTTAGTGGAACTCCTGAATGGAAACCTGGCAGAGGCTTATCGCACCAATGACTCACAGCAGAATCGGGATTACAACATTGTAAAGCGGACTATCTTGGATTACCATGCCATCACCCCAGACTCACATAGGGCACAGTTCCGAGACCTCCCATGCACTACGGGGGGGATCATTTAGGATGTATGCTCATAAGATGTCCCAGGCATGTCAGAGATGGCTGGAAGCGGAAGATGCCTTCAATGTGGAAGACGTTATACAGGTATTTCTTATAGAACAATTTCTGTACAAGTGTCCCTCAGAAATACGGGAATGGGTCAGAGAGTGCATGCCGTGCACCTTGGATGGAGCTGCAGCCCTGGCTGATGAGGCCCTTACTATACGACTGCAATGGAGGGGGCTTCTTGACAATAAGCCACAGTCTGCTCCTGCTCCCCGGCCCTCTCCAGTTATATCTGCCTCTCCAACCAGCCACAGGCCGATGACAACCATGGCTCACAATCCTGGGCCCAAACAATTCCGACCAAGCCCTGGGGGATCACAGAGAGGAGATGTTATGGGTGCGTACAACCTGGACACCTGCAATCCAGTTGTGCCACAAGGACTCGGAGGGAGCCCCACGCACCTCCATCTCATCCAGTACATTTTGTGCATTCCAATTTGCCTGAGGAAGAGTTACCACCACCTCCACCGGAGTGTACCGCTGACCCCTGCACCATAGATGCCCCTGTTGGAGTGTATGGCCTCCGGCCTCTGTCACCAGGTTCTCCTACTGCCTTCTCCAGAATGCACACTGGAAGGAGTATGACGCAGAGGAGATTTTATCGATGTGGACAGCCAGGGCATTTACAAAACACTTGCCCTGTTGGTCGATTGAGGAATGACCTTGTACCAAATCAACCTGTTCATTCTCTACAGCTGAACACAATGGGGGAAGAGTTCTTACCCCTTCAAGTTGATTTGCCTAATGATTCAGACACTCATGGTCAGCCACTAGGGGTTCATAGGGTGCGAGCCACAGCCCCAAGTTCCTCTTACCATCAAAGCAAGCACTTACAGGAGGTTGCGCTGGATGGACAGAGAGTCATTGGATTTTGTGATTCTGGGGCATTTCTCACTATAGCTGATCCCCGGGTGGTTCGGCCCGAGGCAATACATCATGGACCAGGGATTGTTACTGAATTGGCTGGAGGACAAAAAAGGAATATTCCAAAGGTGACTGAGAATCTGGAATTTGGCTTTGGAGTCAAGCAATATGTGGTTGGGGTGATGAGTGGCCTGCCTGCAGATATTCTCCTAGGAAATGATGTGGGAGATCTACAATGTCGATTTGTAGGTGCAAGAAACACAGTTTGAGTGAAGGAGGACACAAAGGGAAACTTGTCCTTCCAACCCTACCGCTATACATGGGACTATCTACAGCTTTCCCATCCAATACAAGTGTGGAAGCCAACACCAAAATGCTGATGGACTGTCCCAGAAAGAAGAACCATAGACCAGTGGTGTACCGTCCATAGAGGCAGGCCACAACACTGCTATGGGGCCCATGACGTAAGGGGGCCCGTGCCAGCTGCCTGCGGTGTGTGCGTTTTCACTTTTCATCTTTCCCAGCACAGGTGGGCTTCCCCGGGATGGTGATCAAGCAGCTGATTAGGCGCCCTGCATTGTTTGATTAGCAGCAGGCGGCCGCAACACAGTGGTGCAGACACGCTCACACTGTACACACTGCGGCCTCTGCTGAAGAGGAGGGAGTGGCCAGGTAGAGTCTTCTTCAAGTCAAAAGCTGTGAGAGATGCCAGGAGGAGAACAGCCAATCAGGAGAGGGGGTGGAGCTTCTTCAATAAAGCGCGGGAGAAAAGCATAAACATAAAACATAAAGTAAAACAGTGATGAAGGAGCAGAAACCTGGTGACACCAGAGACAACAGAGCAGAATAAACAAAGGAAACAGAGAGCTAAATAAACAAGAAGAAAAGATCAGAAAGAAAAAGCATAAGACAGGATCTGAACACAACCAAGACAGGAAGTGCAGCACAGAGGCCGGAGGCTGCCAAATGATCTCTCACAGGAGCAGGTGAGTATTATAATGTGTAAATGTCTGCCTGTAACACTACAGAAACTGCCCTGTGACATCACTATGTATTATCCCTTTGCTGTGACATCACTATGTATTATCCCTGTGCTATGACATCACTATGTATTATCTCTGTGCTGTGACATCACTATGTATTATTCCTGTGCTGTGACATCACTATGTATTATCCCTGTGCTGTGACATTACTGTGTATGGGATCCCTGTGCTGTGACATCAATGTGTATGTGATCCCTTTGCTGTGATATCACTGTGTATTACCCCTGTATTGTGATATCACTGCGTATATGGTCCCTGTGCTGTGACATCACTGTGCATTACCTCTGTACTGTGACATCACTGTGAATATGATCCCTGTGCTGTGACATCAATATGTATGTGATCCCTGTGCTGTGACATCACTGTGTATTACCCCTGTACTGTGATATCACTGTGTATATGATCCCTGTGCTGTGACATCCCTGTGTATGTGATCCATGTGCTGTGACATTACTGTGTATGTGATCCCTGTGCTGTGACATCACTGTGTATTACCCCTGTACTGTGACATCACTGTGAATATGATCCCTGTGCTGTGACATCACTGTGTATGTGATCCCTGTGCTGTGACATTACTGTGTATGTGATCCCTGTGCTGTGACATCACTGTGTATTACCCCTGTGCTGTGACAGCACCGTGAATATGATCCCTGTGCTGTGACATCACTGTGTATGTGATCCCTGTGCTGTGACATTACTGTGAATGTGATCCCTGTGATGTGACATTACGATGTATGTGATCCTTGTGCTGTGACATCACTGTGCATTACCCCTGTGCTGTGGCATCACTGTGAATATGATCTCTGTGCTGTGACATTACTGTGTATTACCCCTGTACTGTGACATCACTGTGTATATGATCCCTGTGCTGTGACATTACTGTGTATGCGATCCCTGTGCTGTGATGGTGGGTATATTCAGACTCTATGTTGTAATAATATTTGCAAAATAATACCGCCACACCAGGACCAATGTAGTAGTGTAGTGTTACTGGTCTTGGTATGGTGGGTGCTGTTCAGTAACACTATATAGTGTGTTTTTTGGTAATTGTATTACTATTTTGTTGATGCATTACTAAAAAGAAATGTAGATATTTATAGATTTGTAGAAATTAATTATTTTTATGGTGGCAGTAAATGTATTAGTAGTTACTGTGAGGCACTTTGGTAGGACTATTTTTTTTTAGTACAGTTTACTCTGGAGTTCTTTGGTTTGTTGGTTTCGGCTGATTCCACTGTTTACAGGCCCTGCGGTGCTGAGCGAGAGTCGGGCAGTGGGGTGCTGAGCGAGAGTTGGGCAGTGGGGTGCTGAGCGAGAGTCGGGCAGTGGGGTGCTGAGCGAGAGTCGGGCAGTGGGGTGCTGAGTGAGAGTCGGGCAGTAGGGTGCTGAGAGAGAGTCGGGCAGTGGGGTGCTGAGCGAGAGTCGGGCACTGTTACTTCGGTTGCTGCTGATTTGTACTTTTTTAAGAGGTTCTTGAAGGTATTCCAGTGTTCTTCTATTCACATCAATGGTGCAACGCTGTAATATTGCTATATAGTCGGCCGATAGATGGATCTCCAGATGTAATAATGGCCTGTCCTTAGGATAAGACCTGAAACATGTTAAAGTTGGAAATTGCACTTCATATTGTGCAGTGGACTAGTCTGAAATGAAATTTAATTTTACTCCTAAATCACTATGTATCTAAATTCACAATTTAATTTTTTGTAATGTACAGTAATTAAAAATTCCCTGTTCCTCCCTCCCTACTCGAAATGCTTTATATTTTTTATATTTCCTCTTTGATATCGCTTCGTTTGAAAATCCCAGTCCATGCTAGAAGGATCAAATGTGACATCATCAGGGGCAGAGGCTGTGGTCACTGTTGCAGCTTCTGCCCCCTCCCTGAAATGAATTGTCAGTAACGTCCTTTTCAGGGGCTGGGCTCATCCCTGCTCTATTCAGTATATGCCGACTGTCAATTCCAATGAATTCTCAGTAGAATCTTGTAACTGTGCAGCATTTTTCTCAGTGCACATTGACAGCGCACTCCCTTGCTGACTTTAATTAGAAGTGACAAGCTGGCAGCAGACTGCACTGTCAATGCACATAGTAAGTAAAGAACGAGCAAGCACAGACGAGCGCTACCCCCGCACTTCTGATCAGAGACGGTGAGGGAGTGCACTGTCATTGTGCACTGAGAAGAATAGTGCAGTGACATGATTCTACTGAGCATCTGTTGGAATTGACAGTTGGTGTATGCAAAGTAGAACAGGGATTAGCCTGACCCCTGAAATGGAGGTCACAGATAATGCTTTGTTTCAGCGAGAGGGTGGAGGCTGCAGATTGACCGCAACCTCTACCCCTTAATGGCGTATGAGTATCCCAGGGGCATTGGGGTTTTTAAAACACAGTGTCATCAGAGAGGAATTAGTAAAAAAAAAATGAAGCAGAGTAGTGAGGGAATTTTTCATTAACATATATTAGAAAAACGTTTGGATTATAACAGAGATTTAGAATTAAAGTAAAATTTAGTTTTGGACCACCTCTCTTTAATGAATCAAAGCCAACAAGTATAGGCCACTTATCAGGTGCCACTGCTTTGTAATTGCCCCAAGGCCAAAATTTGCCAGCCAGCCCCTGATTCCCAGCCAGTTTGAGTGTCAGACTCTCAGCGCCGTGTACACAGCGGACTCCTAGAAGCGCCTCCTGTTCTATTGCTCCTCTCTCTGGCTAAACTTGCATGTGCCCCTGGCTGTCGTAGGATTACGGCCAGAGAGAGGAGCTTTGGAGGCAGACGGGCGAGCAGCAGACATTAGTGGTTTTACTGCTCATGGGTAGCTCAGCATGGCGTCTGCACCTGGCAGAGGCTCAGACAGGCGCATCGCACATAGTCACAAAACAGCTGCAAAATACTGCCTAGACTGGTCCTGCAGATGGAGCCGGTCTTTTTATGCAGGCCCTCAGTAACTTGTATGTTCCCCCAGTAACATGTAAGCCGCCCCCAGTAACGTGTATGCTGTTTATTATGTGAATATTTTATTGTATTTTTTTTATTGGGTGGGGGGGCCCCATTCAGACTTTTCCTATGGGGCCCCATAATTTCTATGTACGCCCTTGACATAGACTATCCACAGCTTAGCAACATGGACTTAAGTGAGATGGCCAGAGGTCTGTGTAGACCTCATAACATACTCACTTATTCAGAAGGAGGGAGAGGTTGTGATGGTGAAATATTGTGCATTGTATACCATTTTGTGTGGATTAATGTTTGGGCGTCGTTCACTGTCTTATTTGTATTGCTTCTGTGTACATTGTCCCATTTGCAGGTTTAATTCCTCCCCTGCCAGCATTTTTTTCCTAAGTCGGGGGAGGGGGCGTGAAATCCACCTACTGTAAACTCTCTGCTTACCAGGGAGCATGAGGCAGTCTGTTTGGAGAACTTGATGGAAGAAGAGTGAACCTCTGAGGGAAGCTGTGGCTTCTTAGAAAAAGCTGGACATTTATTTATTGCTTACCGGACTATATTTGTGTTACTGGACTAATTTTACCCTCTGATTTGTGGATTATGTTATGGACCATTTGAAGGACATTCTGGATTACTTGGAATTAATGCTCTTTGGATTGTACAGCCATCTCTCGCTCTGTTGATTGTCACGGGGTCCTTCTCCCATATCACACAATCTTCTTGTGAGTCAATTACTTCACAGAAGTTAGAATTCACTATAAATATGAAAATTCTACCATGTATGCCATTTACAAGGTTAGTATAGTGAATCTGTCAGCATATTTTTGATACCCCATCTGGGAGCAGCATAATGTAGTGGTACACACCCTGATTCCAGCGATGTCTCACTTACTGAGCTGTTTGCTGTCATTTTGATAAAATCACTCTTTTCTGCTGTAAATCTAGCAATTATTTGAATGAGGAGCTCTAAAGCCCCCACCCACACAACTGATTGGCAGTTTTCTTTCCATAGCTAGTGTCCACAGAAAGCTGCCAATCAGTGGTAAGAGTGGGGTTATACAGAGCTCATGAATATGCTTAACTACCTGGCAACAGGTAAAGTAGTCCTCCAGTAATAAAATCCTGCTGATTAAACAGCAATTTTATCAAAACTACAGCAAGTAGCTCAGTATACAGAGATACATTGCTGGAATCTGAAGCTCTGTTTCTATATTATGTTGTTCTCAGATTAGGTGGCAAAAACCTGGTGACAGATTCTCTTTAAAGAGAACAAGTTTCTTCTATGTATCAGTCTGTGATAGTGAAATAATAAAAAGAGCTGCTGGTTTAGTGATACCCATCCACCGCCACTTTGGTCTTTGTTTATAGACTGTAATAATAGCATTATGACTACATCACTGTTGAAACCATAAGCGACCAGATAATGCTTATATCCAACATACTACAGCACTTAAATAACACCATCTGCTGGTGAACCAGAACTGAGGAACTGAAGTGTAAAGAGTGTGTTTCCTAGAGGGAAGAGTTTGATGGGAATGCCAAGTCAGGTAACAATTGTGGCACAGGTACAAATATCAAATGCCTGGCCGGCAGCAAAGTGGTGGAGATGGCACCACAGCTGCTATGGGAGCTTGCCCATATCAACTATAAAAATCCTATACTAGACCAAGGAAATCAGTGAGTGGCTCCACTGATAAATAACAAAAAACCTACAAGAATCATGAGTGAAAGAGCCAAATGACTAAAAAATATAAATCTTTATTAGAACAATTCATTTAAAAACATACATACATAGAAATATGAGGTCACTAACATAACCATATCATACTGTATATATGATAACCATATCAACTATAGTGGAAGTACCCTAGAGTTAACTAAATGCGACAATTTGAGTTCTACCATCCCCAGAGGAGCCCAAAGACAAAATACCATTTCCATAGGAACTTGAAGATCTAATACCGAATACCATCCTCGATGGAAGGCCCGACTCTTGGTCAAGCACTCAAGAAGATAGAATATTGATCCACATCTCTACTGAAAGACCAAAGAGCGCAGTTAAATAATGAAGGCAGAGTACTGCACACAAAGAAAAGAACATTTGCTCCAGTGCAGTGTCCAAATGAGCAGGGCCATTACTTCTTGCCTTGATGTAAGGTACCAAGAGAATATAACCAGTTACTGAAATTACACTGTTGATGTAGTTAATTCAATGCAACAGCGTCAAGCAAAGGGTGCTTTTAAGATAGATAGACTCAAATAGAACTTGAGTTACCCTGCATAAGTGTCAGTGTTCCGGGATTTCAAGTTTGCTTCTGAAGGATCTTGCCCTTTGTTAACATGGAGTTTTGTGTTCTGTTGCCCTACTTCCTATTCATCTGTTTAAAAGCCTTCCCCTAAGCTTAGGGGTGCTTCACACACAGCGAGCTCGCTGCCGAGATCGCTGCTGAGTCACGCTTTTTGTGACGCAGCAGTGACCTCATTAGCGATCTCGCTGTGTGTGACACTGAGCAGCGATCTGGCCCCTGCTGCGAGATCGCTGCTCGTTACACACAGCCCTGGTTCGTTTTCTTCAAAGCCGCTCTCCTGCTGTGACACACAGATCGCTGTGTGTGACAGCAAGAGAGCGACAAATGAAGCGAGCAGGGAGCAGGAGCCGGCGTCTGACAGCTGAGGTAAGCTGTATCCAAGATAAACATCGGGTAACCAAGGTGGTTACCCGATATTTACCTTAGTTACCAGCCTCTGCAGCTCTCACGCTGCCTGTGCTGCCGGCTCCGGCTCTCTGCACATGTAGCTGCTGTACACATCGGGTTAATTAACCCGATGTGTACAGCAGCTAGGAGAGCAAGGAGCCAGCGCTAAGCAGTGTGCGTGGCTCCCTGCTCTCTGCACATGTAGCTGCATTACACATCGGGTTAATTAACCCGATGTGTACTGTAGCTAGGAGAGCAAGGAGCCAGCGCTCAGTGTGCGCGGCTCCCTGCTCCCTGCTCACACTGGTAACTAATGTAAACATCGGGTAACCATACCCGATGTTTACCTTAGTTACCAGTCTCCGCAGCTTCCAGACGGCGGCTCCGTGCAAGCGCAGCGTCGCTTGCACGTCGCTGCTGGCTGGGGGCTGTTCACTGGTCGCTGGTGAGATCTGCCTGTTTGACAGCTCACCAGCGACCATGTAGCGATGCAGCAGCGATCCTGACCAGGTCAGATCGCTGGTCGGATCGCTGCTGCATCGCTAAGTGTGAAGGTACCCTTAGTCTAGTTGCTTGAGTATACTGCTTCCTGTCTACTCCTGCCCTGCTGCTCTCATTTCCTGGTTGTTATTTTGGATCCTGGTGAATCACCTGACACTGGCCCTGGACTCCACCTGGTCTCATCGAGCTGTGCCCTCGCTGGTCCTGGACTCTGTCTGCCATCTCTGGTTGGCGCTTGTGCCCGGTCCCTTCTGGTACATATCCACCCTAGGACCCGCATTCCACATCCCGTATGGACATTTTTGGACTATAACCTGTTGCCCTTTTGTGTCCCGGCTGCTGCGCATTTAGGCCTTCTGGGGTGATCGCCAGACAGCCCCTGTATAGGGGTTCACTCCTGGTGGCCTCCCTGGGGGAGTCCGGTGCGCGGTCCCGGGAATTCCCCTTTGCTCCGAACCTGGCAGGTATATACTGTGTTTATGCTCTGTTCTGTGTATATATTGTTGGTGGCATATTATAAAACTTCTTTGCACCAAGAACCCGTCTCTGGTTGTCATTGCCCTAACGCGATCGAAATCCTCAGTTCATACAATAGTATTACAATAAGTGTATAATGTAGGGTTACACTGACACTCCCTGAACAGAAAGACTTGGATTAGGTTAATGCTAGTGAAATTTGTTAAGTACAATCTTTAGTAGTTATATTTAGTAGAGCAGTCAATCATTATCTTGCATATCCCCAACTATAATCTGATTTTTATTATCTTGAATTTTTGTATTCCGTTTTGAGTGTTGGTACGTCCTCACAAAAATACACAAATCAGCCTCTGCACCTCCGGATTGTCCCATCGTCTCTGGCGTTGGATTGATCACTTAACCCCTCTCTAAATATCTGGACAGGCTTTTGTGCCTTCTCTTGGCTGGAATCCTATCCTATTTGAGGGATACAGAGGACTTTATAGCAGCAATAGAAAGTATATATTGGCAAAATAATTTCAAACTTGTTTCAATCGATATTGAGAGTTTTTACACCCGTATAATACAAGATGTGAGTGTGGAGAGTGTTAGAATCTGTTGAAAATCAGGATAAAAATCTGCTTTTTGTTGATTTTGTCTGTGAAGCTTTGGAATTCATCTTGGGTTATAGTGCCTTTAAACTTTTAAGTGATTGGTTTGTGCAATGCGGGGATACTGCAATGGGTACCCCGGTTGCATGTGCCTTTGCTAATATTTTTCTATGTGTGTTTGAAGATAAATTCATTTATCATACCAGTAACCCTTATTTTAAACATACTAAAACCTACTTAACATATATGGATGACATATTGGTAGTCTGGGATGGCACCTAAGTTGAATTCCAATTTTGTGTTTCTATTCTGAATACTTCAAATTCTATGAATCTTTTTTACCTCCATTTTTGGAGGTGATTTGTTGGATGTTAAACTTCCCATGACTGAGGATGGAATCTGAAGGAAGGTTTACAGGAAACCTACTGCTTCAAACTCCCCACTCCACTGTAACACCGTTCAACCTTTCCATGTGACAAAAGAATTACCCCTTAATCAATTTATGAGGTTAAAAAGAATTAATAATAATGTGGAGAGATATGAAACACAAGCAGAAGAATTAAAAAACAGACTTCTAGTCAGAGGCTACCCCCTTAAACTAATAAACAAGGCTGGATATAAAGCCAATAGAGCACAGTTGGATATAGAGGGAAGAAATAGAAAAAGAAAAAAGCCCCCCCAAGACTAGAAACCAATAAATTAACATTTCATCAACTTCAAGTTTAGTCCCATGGATAATGCAATTAGAGCAGCAATTTTTTAAAAATTGGTATATTTTGGAAAGAGATAGTGTTTTGTCCAACTCCGCTTCTCTGAAACCTCTTAATTCATATAGAAGATGCAAAAATCTACGTGACTTAAGAGGGGGTTTACACGCTACGATATCGTTAACGTATTATCGTCGGGGTCACGGTGTTTGTGACGCACATCTGGGGACGTTAACGACATCGCAGCATGTGACACGTATGAGTGACCTTACTCGATGACAAAAGTGGCCAAAATCATTCGCCACGGAGATTCAAAAATCGTTAATTGCATATTAGCGATATTGTTCGTCGTTCCTGTGACAGCACACATCGCTATGTGTGACACTGCAGGAGCGACGAACATCTCCTTACCTGCCTCCACTGGCAATGCGGAAGGAAGAAGGTGGGCGGGATGTTACGTCCCGCTCATCTCCGCCCCTCGGCTTCTATTGGTCGGCCGCTTAGTGACGCCGCAGTGACGTCACTATAACGCCGAACACACCTCCCCCTTGAGGGAGGGATTGTTTGGCAGTCACAGCGACGTCGCTGACCAGGTAGTGCGTGTGACGCTGCCATAGCGATAATGTTCGCTACGGCAGCGATCACACAATGTTGCACAAATGACAGGGGCGGGTGCTATCGCGCTCGACATCGCTAGCCGATGCTAGCGATGTCGCAGCGTGTAAACCCTGCTTATCTCTTTAGAAATCACATTAAACCTAAGAGTAATTTGCTACAAAACGTAAGCTACTCAGAAAATTTTAAATGTGGTAACTGTGACTATTGTCATTTCCATAAAACAGAAAACCCCGTAAAAATAGGTGGTAAAATTCATAAAATCACAAATTTCATCTATTTCAAGAAAAAAATCATTGTCTACTGTTTTTTCTGCCCTTGTGTTAGATTCTATATAGGGAAGACAGTCCGACCCCTCTATGTAAGATTTCTGGAGCATTATAACTCAATTCTGGCTGGTAAAGGTTCCCCCAGGGTAATTGAACACATAATATCATAGCAAAAAAGTAATCCTGAAACCCTGATGTCTGCAGGCATAGAAAGGGTTACTTATCCACCATAAGATGGCGATTTTCATAGGATTTTACTAAGAAAAAACGCTAGATGGACTCTTGATGTTAAAGCCAAAGGTGCTGTGGGCCTAAGTGAGAAAAATGACCTTTCGGTATGTTTCTAATAACATAACTATAACGTGCAAAACTGCTGTTGTCCGGACATTCCCCGCTCCCCCTTCCCTGCATCCCGCATTTTGGTGATCTTATAGATTTAAAATAAAGAATCGTGGACAGGTTTGGTGAGTGCTGCTGCTTCAATTCTTTCTATTTTTGCATTGTCATGAGTTTTTATTGTGCAGCCCACCATCTATGGTACTTCTTTTAATATCGGTAACATTGTTGCCAAGTGGAGCTAGAGGGCAAGTGGTTAGTGCTGGATCTATACATTGTTGGATCAGTATTTGAGTACCTGTCTTCTCTATAACTCCTTGCAGCTTTAAAATAAATACCTTTAAGTCACTACTGAGTTGCCTTTTTTGCGTCATTGTATTCTTGGCACCTGGTTACACTTGGCATGATTGACAGAATGTAACATTCTAATGTGAACAAGTCCACCAGGTGCAGTATTACTCTGGTGACTATGCTTAGTTATTTGCCAAAGTTTACAGGGAACAAACTGTTATGGTAGAACTAGGTAGAATGACTGAAAAACATGCTACTCATGCACCCTGTTGACCTTACCCAAAGAGACCCAACAAACCGTTATGTTCTGACAACTAGGAGACTGTGATACGGATACGGAAGATAAATTCATTCAAATTTTTCGAGGATATACACTAAGATACTACTGATTTGGGCTTTATGCACATCCATTTATTCCGTTGAGTTCAGAAGGAAAGAGAGACGGTGGCTCAGTACATGAACACCTTGCAGGATGTAATTGCCCATAACACTAAGAAGACTGAGGAATCATATCAGAGAATGGGACCATTGGATGAAGCGTTGAGACACCAGTTGATTTCCAGTTTAAGGGACTTTTACATGAGACAGATTGCACTCACCTATGGTGGTTGTGCTGCCAGGCACAACTCTGGGTCATTCCAGGATTACAGATGTGGGTATTGCACCACCTCCGCAGCTACCACAATGGTCCTGCCACGTGTGAGGTAAAGGTCCGATCGCTGCACTACCCAATCTCTAGGTCCAGCGCATTAAAGTAGTCCTTTGCCCTGCTGTATCTACAACAGCCCGGCGTGCCACCCAAGTCAGCAGTGATCCACCACATGTCTCAGTACTCCAAGTATGAGGCACAGAATACTAAGAAGGGTCAGGAAAATTTACCAAGCTGCTGCACCAGCCACTCACTCCTTAGGGAGTGATAAATCACTTGTCTGGAAGAAAGGTGAGCAGTATCTGGGCGCTGCAAACAATGCGCTCCAGAATGGGAATAGAAATTAGTTTATTCAATATTTACAATCAAAACATGTTTCAGGATTATCTGTCCCCTTCATCAGGTGTTTCACAGAATTGGATTAACATCCGTGTATATATAGGGAAATGGTTCCTAACAAATCATGCTTCAATAAAAGCAATAATTACAATACAATTAGTAGGAAAATATATAACAAAATATTATTGCACAAAGGTCCAAAAGAGGAAAAATTAAATCCAAGAGAATTAAATTTAAAATGTTAAATATAATCCACGATTGGTTATACAGACTGAGATTACTAAGGACTCAATAACTGTTGTGTATGAATACAGGTACAGCATTGCATGTGCCTATATCCACAAAGCCAAAATTCCAACAGATGGATTTTAGTTTACCCAATGAATTGATAAAACCAAATAATTCAATGAAATTGATAAAATAAGAAGTATACATTTTTTTAAAAAAATAAAGTTGGATAAAAATAGGGGTGTAAATTGAACAATGAGTGGAACTGAACTTGCTCTTTTGGTTCTCTATTCCGGATCTCGGCACCCTGAGTATATTATTGGTCCTTAACTGTATACACATTCCATTATTGTATTAGTTTATTTATTTCCCCATTACCTTATTTACTATGTATGATTGTTTATGTTATTGATTTTTTAGGGCATTAATTAGCAGTTTTTTGCATATTTTATTTATTATTTTATTTTTTATATTTTCTTTCTTTCTTTCTTTCTTTCTTTCCTTCTTTCTTTCTCTTTCTTTCTTTCTTTTTTTCTTTCTTTCTTTCGTTCTTTCGTTCTTTCTTTCTCTTTCTTTCTTTCTTCTCTATACTAATATTTAGACCCTCTGGGGTCAGGGTGACCAGTTTGAATATCCAATAGGATTTTCTCAGGACTAGCAGGACTTCACTGTACTGAAGAAGCTCCGCCCCCTCTCCTGTTTGGCTGTTTTTTTCCTGGCATCTCTCACTGCTCTCTGACTGGAAGAGGAAGCTGCCTGGCCACTCCCTCCTCTTCAGCACAGGCTGAGCACAGAGCGCACTGAGTGAGACTGCATCTCTGCATTGCAGCCAGCCTGCAGCTATAGAATCAGTGCGGGTACCCAGCGGCCTTAATCAGCTGCTTGGTGATGCCACGGGGGCATGAAAGAAAAAGTGAAAATGTACACACAGCGGGCAGCTGCCTCTGGGCCACTCCACCTCACAGGCCCCGTAGCAGTGGCGTAATCTGCCTCTATGGACGGTACGCCACTGGCTGTCATTCTGATCAAATATATGATTGTTTGTATTCTCTCATGTGATAGACATAGGTTGTGACAAAACACGTTAAGGATTCACTGCTTTCCATTCAATGATTAAGGACTTGTGTCCAAAACATGTTTGCCATGTATTCTAAATGTTTTCAATGGATTGGTGAAGTAGTTTGTAAATTATTCTATTAATAAACTATGGATATTTTTGGATGACCCAGCTGCTGGATTCCCCGACTTTCCTCATAAAATGATGGTATATAACATGAGAACAATGGAATTAGGTGAAAATGTGTGTAATTGGGTTAACAATCAGTGATGGGAAACAGAAGTTGGTAATTAATGACTCACACTTCGTTTGGATCACAGTTAATAGTGGGGTACCACAGTGGTGAGTAATGCTGTTACTTGCTCTCTGCTGTGTCAATGATGTCTCTCCACTGGTGATAACGTCTTTATTTACAAGCCTCTGCATGCTCCATCATCAACACATTCACATGTCTGTCCCTTACTGTACCCCTTGTGCATTATAAATTTGGTATGCAGCTAACAACAAGAAAAGAACAGATGAAAGACTGAAAAGGACTTTTGGTTTCACGTTGCAGCAGCAAGAACTCTAAGGCAATAATCGCTGCCTATATGCTTTTAATGCTGAAGTAATAAACTATCCCTTCTCCAGCAACTCTCCCTACACTAAATTCAGCTAATAGTCATTTTATGGGGACTAGAATAGAATAGATGTAGGATTGAAAAGGACTGTTGGTTTTATGTTGCAGGAGCAAGGACTGTAAGAAAATAACACCTGCCTATATCACTTTAATAGTAAAGAAATACACTATCCCTTTTCACAGCAGCTCTCCCTATACTGTTTCTGGCGAGCATGGTGTCATCTGGTCTTATATAGAATAGATACACACTTCTGGTAAGATGGTGCACAAGTAGGTTCCAAAACCGTCTTCAAATCAATTACAGAAAACTTGGCACTCATACGGTGATTGAAAATTTTTCATGGGCAAAGTTTTCAAACCAGCAAAATGCAGACATTTCGGTCTGTCAAGACCTTTATCAATGTGCGAGACTCAATACTGCTAAAAGTGCAGGTGCCTTGGCTGGTGTGTAGAGAATCAGCAAACAATACTGAGAGGAGTCCTGCGGTGTCCACTGCTGTGGAGTAGATGTTCCTGTGGACACTGCAGGACTTCTCTCAGTATTGTTTGCTGATAATCTACACACCAGCCAAGGCACCTGCACTTTAGCAGTATTGAGTCTCGCACATTGATAAAGGTCTTGACAGACCGAAACGTCTGCATTTTGCTGGTTTGAAAACTTTGCCCATGAAAAATTTTCAATCACCATACGAATGTCAAGTTTTCCGTAATTGATCTGGTCTTATATAGACCTGATGACACAATGTGGCCAGCCAATCACAGTACATGACAGTAGCCAACATAGCTACAGCATTACTGGGATTGACAGATAGCTTCTGCAAAACATGCGGGTGGGGACTTGAGCATGGCACTTGAGCACCCTCGATCGAGTACCGAGCATACCCGAGCACCCAGATGCTCGAACGAGTATTGAGCAGTGGCGAACATGCTCGCTCATTCGCTCATCACTAGATTTGACACCATATTTCTTGCTGAGTTAGAGGAATGTCATCTGTTATGAGATTTTCCTGAGTAAATACTGTAGAGAAATAGGTGTTTAATAGACAAGGCTTTAATTCGTTCTATTTCATTATTAAAATATATTATTTTTGAGGGGGAAACACAATATTTTTTCAGTCGATTACTGTTAGTATGGCAGAAGAATATTTTCAGATTATTTTTACTTTCTTTCACATTGTCTTTCTATCTGAATCTTTTCTGCATTCTTCAGTGTTTTTACACAATTTCTTATAAAATTTTAATGCATCATCAATGCCTTCTTGCTTTAGTACTTTAAATTCTGTCTTTTTGCCATTACTAAGACGCCTTAAAATTTTATTCAGCTTTTCTCCAATTTCTAACATTTTATTCACATAGGATATGTATCGTTCACTGGACCTAGTAATTGTCACTTTTAATTTAGCACATAACTTAAAGGTTTTCCAACAAAGAAAGTTAATTTTAACCCCTTAACGACTGCGGGCAGTAATATTACGTCCTAGCAGTGGTCATAGTATTACTGCCCGTGGTCTGCCCCCGGCAGCATGCAGCGATCGGCGCACATCTCAGCTGATTTTCACAGCTGAGATGTGTGGCTGCCAGGCACGAGAAGAATCGTTATCTGCTTGTGCCGTTTAACTCCTTAAATGGCGCTGTCAATATGTGACAGCGTCATTATAATAGCATCGGCGGTAAACATTTACTTATCGCCCGATACCAGAAGTCACGTGACGTGATCACATGACTTCTGGTGATTGTTATGATAGCACAGGGTTATGTGATGACTCCTATATTGCACATGAATTACTTTCAGTTTCACTCAGCCCGAAAATAAAAAAAAAATTAAAATAAAAAGTTTTAAAAAATTTAAAAAAAACAAAAAACTAATAGTTCAAATCACCCCCTTTTGCTCTATTGAAAATTAAAGGGTTAAAAAAATTACACATATTTTGTATCGCCACGTTCAGAAACGCCCGATCTATCAAAATATAAAATCAATTAATCTGATCTGTAAACGGCGTAGTGGCAAAAAAATTCCAAACACCAAAATTACGTTTTTTTTGTCGCCATAAATTTTGCGCAAAATTCCAATAGCAGGCGATCAAAACGTAGCATCTAGGCAAAAATTGTACCATTAAAAACGTCAGCTTGAGACGCAAAAAATAAGCCATCACTGAGCCATAGATCCCAAAAAGTGAGAACGCTATGGGTCATGGAATATGGCGTAAAACATGCGCCACTTTTTTCAGACAAACTTCCGATTTTCTTTTTAACCCCTTATATAAAAGTAAACCTATACGTGTTTTGTGTTCACGAACTCGCACTGACCTGAGGCATCACACCCACACATCAGTTTTACCATATAGTGAACAAAGTACTAACACACTTTTTTTGCAATTTTTCCGCATTTGGAATTTTTTTGCTATTTTCCAGTACACTATATGATAAAATGTATGGTTTCATTTAAAAGTACAGCTTGTTCCGCAAAAAATGAGCTCACACATGACCATATTGACTGAAAAATAAAAAAGTTACGTCTCTCTGAAAGAGAATGACGAAAAAAAAAACGGAAAGCGAATTATTAGGCTGTGAAGGTACCTTGTTATTGACCCCTGCCAGCTTGAAAATAGCAGCCTGCAGCTGCCCCAGAATTGGCTCATCAATTAGATGCTCAAATTCTGAATCTTTACCATCCTAATAACAATTGACCGGGAACAGTGCCCGTCAGATTAAAATATGGGATTGATGTCTGCTGTTATTTATCAAAAATCACAGCTGTAATCAAGTACTAGGTTAGTAATGGGAGGGTAAGTATTAGCCACCTCCATTAATAACCTGAAAGTCAAAATAAGTAAACAAACAGAAGAATCCTTTATTTGAAAATAAAAACACACACCCTCTTTCACCACTTTAATAACCCCAAAACACTGCTGCTGGTTCTACGTAATCCACATAACATCCCAGGGCAATCGGGATGAGCCGGGTAAAGTCCTGGGACTGTTGCATCTAATTGCTGTGGCAATTCCAGGCAGCTGTTGGCTGATATTTTTATGCCAATGTGCATCTCCCCAGCCTGAGAATACCAGCCCTCAGCTGTGGGGCTTTATCTTGGCTGGGTATCAAAATTGGGGGGGGACTGAACACCGTTTTTTAAAAATGTATTTATTTTACTGTACGATATAGACCCGCCCACTGGCAGCTGTGATTTGTGTCAGACAGACAGCTGTCACTCAGCGTGGGGCCGCGTCTGATAGCAACCAATCACAGACGGGGGAAGCAGTGAATATGTATGAGCCTAATGAGCAGGTGCAGTGAATATGTATGAGCCAAATGAGCGGGTAGGGAAGAATAATGAAAGGCAGCAGGAGAAGTGTGACAGCCGCGCCGGTGATCGGTGAGTATGAAACACTTGGAGTGAGACACTGCCAATGTAATGTGCGCAAAATGGCAGCGGAAGGCTTTTGTAGAGCCTATGACGCTGTGCGGCCAGTCAATCACAGTGATACAGTAACCAAGATGGTTGCAGCATTACTTTGATTGCTTCAGAAGCCCAACATGTTTAGTGGCTGGAAATGAGGTGCCAAACCTGCTAGGCAGGACATCTGAATATATCAAGGTGAATACACTGTTAAGGCTACTTTACATGCTTCAATTTCTTGTGCGATCGCATTTGCGATCACACCCTCCCCCATCATTTGTGCGATATGGGCAATTTGTTTCTCGTGTCGAACAAAGTTGCAACCCCGCGTCACATGCACTTACCTCCCGAACGACCTCACTGTGGGCGGCGAACATCCTCTTCCTGAAGGAGGAGGGATGTTCGGCGTCACAGCGACGTCAAACAGCAGCCGGCCAATAGAAGCGAAGGGGCGGAGATGAGCGGGATGTAAACATTCCGCCCACCTCCTTCCTTCCGCATTGCCGGCAGCCGCAGGTAAGCTGCAGTTCATCGTTCCCGGGGTGTCACACGGAGTGATGTGTGCTGCCTCTGCCTCGCAGAGAAGGACGTGCGACTTTTAGAAAATGAGCGATGTGTCAACGAGCAAAGAAAAGGTGAGTATTTTTGCTCGTTAACAGACGCTCGTAGCTGTCACATGCTACGATATGTCAAATGGCGGCGAATGTGCATCACTAATGACGTGACCCCGACGACATATCGTTTCATATATCGTAGCGTGTAAAGCCCGCTTTACTCGCTATATAATGAATAGCCTGAATACCGCACTATTCTGCAAAAAGCGAATAGTAACGAATACATTCGCTCATCACTAGTTGCAAACGTCTTGATTATGTTGAGCACCATGGAAAAAGGAACATTAAAATCACTGGACATGCACTTCTAATCTTGAGATTGTTGATACATTTCAACAATTTTGGTTCTGAGACCTCAGACAGTTCTCTTCTCTTTCTGTTCCCCATGCTTAATGTTGCACATATAGACACACAATGCAAAAAGTGAGTCAACGTCGTCTCCTTTTTTATCTGGTGTCATGTGATTTTCATATTGCCCACACCCGTTACTTGCCAGAGGTATGGTTGAACGAGCATCTCTTGCTTGAAACAAAGTTGTTTACCCACAATTTTAGAAAGGTGTAAATAATTTTGTCCGTTCTACTTTAGGGATTTTGTATAAAGTTATGACCATTTTGTCTTTTTTCCATTGTTTTTGTGTCATTCCACATACACAGAGAGGAAATTAACGTGTATAAGAAAACATGTATTTGAAATAATTTTCTGGGACAAATACTTCCTTTTCTGAATAAGGGTGGCAACACTTTTGGCCATGACTGTATGAGTTTATCTCAGTATATGATTTTATTATAAAATACAATCAAATGTGGAACTTATTATTCCAAGATCTATTGATTATAATGAACTTTGTAAGTGCAAAAACCCTTTTAGGCCTGAAACACACATCCGTGAAAACCACGTCCGTGTAAAACGGGCCATTTTTCGGGTCCGTTTTCTGTTTTTTAGGTCCGTTTTTATGGTATGTATGGCCTGCATGTGTATCCCGTCTGCTAGCCGTATGTGCGTGTGGAATGTCCGTGTGTGCGTGAGTGAAATAACTGACATGTGTGTGTGTTGTCCGTGTGAAATGTACGTGTGTGATGCAAAATGTCGTTACTACATGTCGGAAGACAGAGTAGCGGGATGAGAATGAACTCGGGTGAACTTCACCCGACTTTATTGTCATGCCGCGGCTCTGTCTTTGTGCTGTGTACTGATTAGCGGTCACCTGTGAAGGATTCACTGGTGACCGCTAATCCCCCGAGTGACTGAAGTGTCCCTCCCTCTCTCATACTCACCGATCCCCGATCACCGGCGCTGCACGGCATTCACACTGCTCTGGCGGCTTTTTCTAATTTGAAAAAGCCGGACGCTCATTAAACAATCTCGTAATCCCTGCTTTCTCTCCCCACCGGCGCCTGAGATTGGTTGAAGTGAGACACGCCCACCACGCTGAGTGACAGCTGTCTCACTGCACCCAATCACAGCAGCCGGTGGGCGTGTCTATACTGTGCTGTAAAATAAATAAATAAATAATTAAAAAAAACGGCGTGCGGTCCCCCCCATTTTAATACCAGCCAGATAAAGCCATACAGCTGAAGGCTGGTATTCTCAGGATGGGGAGCTCCACGTTATGGGGAGCCCCCCACCCTAACAATATCAGTCAGCAGTAGAGATGAGCGAACCGGTCGCGGTTCGGCTCGAGGTCGGTTCGCCTTAGGCTTCCAATCTGGATAAATTGCCTGAGATTGCCACGTACGCCTTGGGGATCTTGTCGTGTCCTGCAGCCAGCGTTCTCTCGGAACCTGTCTTCAGTGCTGCTGGGGGTCTGCTGGCAGATAAGCACACGCGTCTGTCCACTGACAATGTGGACATGGCTCTCAGAGGACTTTTCTTCCCCTGGGTCAGCCAGGGGACGGGAAAGGCACGCGTATTTTTGAGAGTGCTTCATGCAAAGCATCTTTTTCATTTTGAAAAGGGGCATCAACTGATGTCAGTCAAGTGGGGTGTGTGTGGCCCAATTAGTGGCAACGAGGGAGACTGTGGTTGGAGACCCCTCGCTGTGTTTCTAAAAGAACCAAGATGAACAAGTTATGGCTCTGAGAGGACTTGTCTTCCCCTGGGTCAGCCAGGGGACGGGAAAGGCACGCGTATTTTTGAGAGTGCTTCATGCAAAGCATCTTTTTCATTTTGAAAAGGGTCATCAACTGATGTCAGTCAAGTGGGGTGTGTGTGGCCCAATTAGTGGCAACGAGGGAGACTGTGGTTGGAGTCCCCTCGCTGTGTTTTACATGATTTAGAAGGGCATGACATGCCTAAGAGGTTGAGTTTCATCATCTGCAACTTGTTGGCAACAGAAAGGCTGCCTTTACACCCTTTTGAGACCGAGGATTTTCGAGACCTTATGCCCATTGCAGTGCCCCAAGAGCCGATGGCCAGTCGTCACTCTTTCTCCAAGAAAGGCGTGCCCGCGCTACCACAGTAGGTCGCACACAACCTCACTGATTCCTTGAGAAACTCTGTGTGTGACAGGGTGCATTTCACCACAGATACTTGGACCAGTAAGCATGGACAGGGGAGTTACATGTTGCTGACTGGGCACTGGGTAACTATGGTGAGAGATGGAGAAGGGTTTGCTGTACAAGTCTTGCCGTCCCCACGACTTGTGTGTCAATCCTTCCTCTGTATGTACAAGTTCCTCCACTGCTTCTGCCTCCTCAACCTCGTGTGGGTTCTCCACCTTGGCCCAAACCCTGTGTGGTCAGTCCACCCTTCCTTGTAATTGCGCCCAAGGAATCCCACACACCTCCTTACTATGCTGGCAGCAGAGCTCAAGGCCATCAGGCGGTCAAATGTTTACTTTGAAATATAGGGGAAATGTGAGACACCGCTGAGGAATTGTGGACGGTTAGCTCTGGAGAGTGAGACCGAGTTTCATCAATGGTTGTCTCCACTCAACCAGCTGCCAGGGAAGGTCGGGTGCGACAATGATGCAAACCAGTCTGCGACCCTTCTTCAGGGCAATGTGGAACACGTGCCTTGTATGGCTCACGTGTTGAACCTGGTTGTCCAGCAATTTTTAAAACACTATCCCGGCCTACATGGCCTTCTGACCAGGGCACGGTGTAACGCCTGCCTGGATCGACACACTCAGATTGGTTGTAAAGGATAGGCTAGAGGCAAGCCACTCACCAAGCTGGACACCCAGAACCCTGAAACCCTTTAACCCCTATTCAGTGATTTGGAATTACACAGGGCCCAAGTTGATCAATACCTGTGGAATGCTGCAGTTCCAGAGAATAGTAGTCATGCAAGGTCAAAAACATTAATTGAGGAAGAGGAACAGAATGGGATGGCCAGGACTTAATCAGAAAACAAGCAGAGGTGAAATGCGGATCGGCCAACGAGGTACATAAACAGCAAGCAGGAAAAGTAGTCAGGTAACAAGCACACAAACTCATAAAACTGAACTGGAGGTAACAGTAACAAAAGGTTCATAGCTTTGTCTGGCAGTGGTCTGCTGACAGGAGGGGCCAAAAAAAGGGTGTGGTGTCTTCCCATTGGTTGTAGCTGAATGATGGTACTTCATCTGTGAGATACCCACCACCTACATTCAGCCTGTGGTTCTGTATCTGTCAAGGTAACGCAACCCAGTGGGTGACCATAACCTGCGTCCACCTGCGCCGCTGGCATCGACTCCTTTCCCATCATCAGCACTATACACGAAAGGAACACGTTGTCACCTGGCGACCGGAGTACAAATTGATTGAGTGGACTACGTTGGTGACATAACAGCCGTGTGCGGCAATGATGCAAACCTGTCTGCGGCCCTTCGTCAGGGCAATGTGACACACGTGCCTTGTATGGCTCACGTGTTGAATCTGATTCTCCAGCAATTTTTAAAATACCATCCCGGCCTACATGGCCTTGTGCAGCGGGCACGCTGCTATGTGCTCACTTTCATCCTTCGCACCCAGCAGCTCAACAAGTTTCATCGCTCCTGAAGTCTTAGGGTCTGGCGGTTAAACGCCGGAAATGCGATGTTCCGACACGCAGGAATTGGAATCTGCACATGTTACAGCGTCTGTGGCAGCACCGCAGAGCCCTGCTGAAATACGGTATGATGTATACCCTGGGCTAACTTGATCCAGAGGTGGTGCAGATCACGCTGCTGGAGTGGTGTCAGATCAAGGACCTATGCACCCTTCTACACAGTTTACAAATGTCGACGAAGATGTTTAGCACTAGCGATGCCATTCTCAGCGTGACAATTCTGGTCATCTACAAGATGGAGCACACTGTAAGCATTATTCGGAGTCAGGTGTTGGTCCAAGAGGAAGGGGAGGAAGTACAGGAGGAGTCATATGCAGAAGGGATAATAAGATGTACAAAGTCCATACGTTGAGCGGCACCTAGGTGGCAGTCATGGTGGGGGATAGGGATTAACAAGGGCGCATAGTATCAGCAAAAATTGTTGAGGAAGGTGCAGGAGCCCATGAAGAAATGGAGGACGAACTGACAATGGGCATGGAAGACTCAGCAGATGAGTGAGAGCTTGCTCACATTTCGGTTGTGCGAGGTTGGGGGGAGAGGGCAGAGGAAGGAGGCACGATTCTCACCTCTCTTCCACCAACACACCAACGACTTGGTCCTCCTGGATGCACAAGACACATGAGCGCCTTCTTGCTGCACTACCTACAACATGACCCTCGGATTGTACGAATTCGAAGTAATGCTAACTACTGGGTTGCCACACTGTTAGATCCCCGGTACAAGACAAAATTTGGCGAAATAATTCCTGCCATAGAAAGGGACGCACGTATACAGGAGTATCTGCAGAAGGTGGTACGGATTCTTAGATCTGCTTTTCCACTAAACACCAGTGCTGCACAGAGTGAATCTCAATGCTTTCTCATGGATAGGAGGAAATGGTCTTTTACTTGTCCACATCTGAGGGACCGAGGGCTAGCTGCTGTACTGAGATGGCATTGAGTACGGTGTCCCTGCAGAGTTGCACTTTTGGTCATATACCAAATGAGTTGAAAAAGGACAAATGCTGTTGGAAAGGGGAAAAAAGTTTTTGTCCGTGGGTTTGGTGGTTAAGCAAAAGTAACATTTGATGAAGAAACACCATCTGTTACGGTGGGACTGGCAGATTTGGATAAGGTGGTATATACTATGTTACCGCTATATAAGGTGGTATATACTATGTTACCGCTATATAACGAAAATTAATAAGAAAAGAAAGAGAAAGGTATATATCCCCATCAGCAGCCAATGTCCACCGTGCTCCCAGATGGAAAAGGAGAGGTTGGCAACTGAAAGGTTAGGTGGAGGATACAGATCTGTGTGGCTATGAAACTAATAGTTGCCTGAACCGAGTTAGACGCCACTCGGATCTTGAGACTGGGAGCCCTGTTAGCGTCACAGGGTCCACACGCCCACCCAGCCCAGGAACTCCCTGTTAACATCACAGGGGCCATTCAGTATGCTGATCGTGTGCATTGGGGCCACACCTGTGGACAGCAGACGCATCAGCAGCAGCAGAAGGCCTGTTAATGCCACTGGGCTGCACAAGCAGGACTAGTAGGGCAGGAGCTGGTCTTAACCGTTCTGCGTTACCAACTGTGGTGGCGGCCTGCATCGACGCCCTATCCCTGCCTACCTCTGGCCTAAAGCCGCAATGGGTTCAACACATGGAGGTGTGCTCTTTCGGAGCATAATAAAAGACTGCGCACCTCCTTGTTGGCTCCAGCCCCTTTTATAACCTGGGTCCGCCCCAAACCAGGATGGACCACAATGCACCTCCTGGAGACAAAAGCAGAGTGACACGTCATGAGTGGCATATCTAGCGTCCTATTTGGAACCGCAACTTCAATAAAGACCTCATGGCTGCCACGACCCAAACACCTCACCAGTCATCATCTGACCATCAATAATGAGGTGACAAGTCATAGGGGTGGGCCTCTGCAAGCCATTTGGGAGTGGCCTGGCCACATCGTCAGGACACCTGATGCCCTGTGGTCTATATGGGCCCCCCCACATCAGGGGCAGGGCCAAAGAGTTCATTACCGGACCTAGTTTCTGATGCAGTAAGTGCCTGAGCATGCTCAGTAGCATGAAATACAGTGTCTGAAAAAAGACTATCAGCTTTATGGTGTATAGGCACAACACAGGACCTAGACCCGGCACGGAGTGCAAGTACCTGTGCAAAGAGGCTTTTCACACTAAGTGTGGGAGCATGCAAGGTATCCCGAAATGAAGACTTAGCCTCAGGAATGGCACAGTCAGGCTGAGCATACTCACTAGGTGAAACACTGTAGTTAGGCTGCAGCTGGGGTAAATCGGCACACGCATGCGCACTAGCTGCCTCTCCACACTTAGACGTGGAGGAGAAATTGCTCTTCGGGTGGGGGCTTGGAGATTCTGTCTATGAACAGAAGGAAAAGCTAAAGAAAGCCTCACTTTCTATCCCTCTGAATTATCAAATGCAGCAATGAATTCCCTGAGTTTGCTATAACATTAGCGTAGCAAAATGTGCATGAGGGTGTCATGTAGAGGTGCTAGAAATAGCTTGGCACCAGTGGGACAATAATGGAATACAACATCCAGTTCTATGATGCCACTAAATGGCAGTATTTTTTGCTATCATTATAGCTTATTAAAAACAGAGCAGGAGGGTGTCCTGCACAGGTGCTGCACATAGATATGCACCAGTGGGGCACTAATGGAGTACAACAGCCACTTCTTGTATGCCACTAAGTTTACTCAATTTTTGGTATTATAATGTCTTAGTAAGTAACAATGAGTTTGAGTGTGCAATGCAGGCAGAGGTGCTGCAAATATCTGTGCACTAGTGCGACAATACAGAAGTCCAACAGCCACTTTTAGGATGCCACTCAGTTCACTCAGTGTTTGCTAGTATAATGGCTTAGTTATAATGAGTTGGAGTGTGCAATGCAGGCAGAGGTGCTGCAAATATCTTTGCGCTAGTGGGACAATACAGAAGTCCAATAGCCACGTTTAGGATGCCACTAAGTTCAGTCAGTGTTTGCTAGTATAATGGCTTATTAACAAATGAGTTTGAGTGTGCAATGCAGGCAGACGTGCTGCAAATATCTCTGCACTAGTGTGACTATACAGAAGTCCAATAGCCACGTTTAGGATGCCACTAAGTTCACTCAGTGTTTGCTAGTATAATGGCTTAGTAACAATGAGTTTGAGTGTGCAATGCAGGCAGACGTGCTGCAAATATCTTTGCGTTAGTGGGACAATACAGAAGTCCAATAGCCACGTTTAGGATGCCACTAAGTTCACTCAGTGTTTGTTAGTATAATGGCTTAGTAACAATGAGTTTGAGTGTGCAATGCACGCAGACGTGCTGCAAATATCTGTGCACTATTGGGACTATACAGAAGTCCAATAGCCACGTTTAGGATGCCACTAAGTTCACTCAGTGTTTGCTAGTATAATGGCTTAGTTATAATGAGTTGGAGTGTGCAATGCAGGCAGACGTGCTGAAAATATCTGTGCACTACTAGGACTATACAGAAGTCCAATAGCCACGTTTAGGATGCCACTAAGTTCACTGAGTGTTTGCTAGTATAATGGCTTAGTAACAATGAGTTGGAGTGTGCAAAGGGCAGGAGAGTACAGTGGCAGGGTTGTGGGTCTCTGGGTAGAGGAAAGGAAGCCTGCCTTTCTATCTCTCCTAATGGGGAAATGCAGCGAGGAAAGCGCGATCAGCTGCAGTCACTGAGGTTACCCGCGGCCACCGCTGGATCCAGCGGTGGCCGCGAGTTACCTGACTGACAGCAGCTGATCGCGCTACTCATCTCATTAGCTGCGTGGAGGTGACCGGAGCGGCGGTGTCTTCTGCTGCTCCTGTCACCTGCATGCAGCAGTCCTGGAAGCGACGCTGGAGGTCCGTGGATTACGCCGGACATGGAGGGCTTTGTCGGGGTTAATAAATTGGTAATAAGGGAATTTGTTTGTGTTTTTTATTTCTAATAAATGATTTTTTCAGGTGTGTGTGTGTTTTTTAACTGTCACTTACAGATTAATCATGGAAGGAATCTCGGGGAGATGCCTGACATGATTAATCTAGGACTTATTGGCAGCTATGGGCTGCCAATAACTCCTTATTACCCTGATTTGCCAATGCACCAGGGCAAATCGGGAAGAGCCGGGTACAGTCCCAGAACTGTCGCATCTAATGTATGCGGCAATTCTGGGCGGCTGCTGACTGATATTGTTAGTGTGGGGGGCTCCCCATAACGTGGAGCTCCCCATCCTGAGAATACCAGCCTTCAGCCGTATGGTTTTATCTGGCTGGTATTAAAATGGGGGGGGACCGCACGCCGTTTTTTTTAATTATTTATTTATTTTACTGCACAGTATACACACGCCCACCGGCTGCTGTGATTGCGTGCAGTGAGACAGCTGTCACTCAGCGTGGTGGGCGTGTGTGACTGCAACCAATCACAGGCGCCGGTGGGCGGGTAAAGCAGGGAATACGAGATTGATTAATGGGCGGCCGGCTTTTTCAAAATAGTAAAAGCCGCCGAAGTTTTTATAACAGCCGTGCAGCGCCGCGCCGGAGATCGGGGAACGGTAAGTATGAGAGAGGGGGGGGAACTGACCGACAGACAGCTAGAGGGACAGACAGACAGAGAGACCGACCGACAGACATAGAGACCGACCGACGGACTGAGGGAGAGAATGAAACAGAAAAAGAAAAAAGACCGACATCACATGAAAAAAGCACAAAACGTACAGGGAGCAAACAGAGATGCGTCCGTGTCACTCGGACGTGCGCACAGACCCATTGACTTTCATTGCGTCCGTGCTGCGTGTTGCGTGCAGAAAACGGACATGCTGCTGTGCAAAATGCACACAGGTACGGATCACGGACACGGACAAACGGACATGCATCAAAAACGCACGTGGAGCTTTTATCATACAATAACATTGGTGCACGTTTGGCCATGTCTCCAGTATACACGGAAACGGACCAAACACGCGCATGTTTCACGGATGTGTGTTTCAGGCCTTAAAGCGTGCTCAGTTATTTTTTCCCATAAGTAAATGGAGAGAGCCACGCTGAGATTTCCACCTCTCCATTCACTAAGAGGTGAAAGAAAATGACCCATTCTATAGATCGGTATAGGCCGCTTTACATGCAGCGACATTGCTAACGAGATGTTGTTAGGGTCACGGAACTCATGACGCACATCCGGCCTCGTTAGCGACGTTGTTGCGTGTGAAACGCAGGAACGACCGCTAATGATCAAAAATACTCACCTTATCGTTGATCGTTGACACGTCGTTCTAATCACAAATATTGTTGCTGCTGCAGGTACGATGTTGTTCTTCGTTCCTGCGGCAGCACACATCGCTATGTGTGACACCACAGGAACGAGGAACATCACCGTCCCTGCAGCCGCCAGCAATGAGGAAGGAAGGAGGTGGGCGGGATGTTACGGCCGCTCATCTCCGCCTCAATTGGAAGGCCGCTTAGTGATGCCGCTGTGACGCCGCATGGACCGCCCCCTTAGAAAGGAGGCGGTTCGCTGGCAACAGCGATGTCGCTAGGCAGGTAAGTACGTGTGACAGCTTTTAGCGATGTTGTGCGCCACGGGCAGCGATTTTCCCTTGACATACAACCGACGGGGGCGGGTACGCTCGCTAGCGATATCGCAGAGTGTAAAGCACCCTTAAGGGTCCCACTCTGGCACTTGCCAGTATTAGTCATTTACAACATTTCTTGTTCTTATGCCATATTTGTCTGTGATGGAAATATTAATATTTAATTTAGTCTAATAATCTAGAGCATAATTTAGTATTTTATTAAAGTTTATGTAATGTTATGGTGTATGAAAAATTTACTGCGTTAAGGAGGAGAGTGATGTGGCTCATTCCATCCCCATAAACTGTGAAATTACGGAAGTGCAAACTTCATCAAAATTACAATGGTAATTGTTTATAGCAGCCAAGATAAATGTGATGAAGCAGCGATTTATTCAAGCTTCATGCTGTTGCAAGTTACTGAGAAGCTAAGAAAGCATTTACAGATGAGGAGCTTATAATGAGTAATGAGAATGATATGCTGACTACATTAATTGTGGCATAATGGAGCAGCCACTTCATTTACAATTTGGGTTAATCTGAAATCTTTTCACTAATATTATAGACTTCTCAATCATAATGGATGGATACGTGTAGGTATTCCTATGCTCATGGGCAATGTAAAAATTATTATGCATGACAATATATTTTCTGGAAGATCTCATAGCTATTTTATTTTATTGTGTTTAATAGTGATGAGCGAGCATGCTTGTCACTACTCGGTACTCGCACGAGTATCACTGTACTCGGGCTGCTCGGCGGGGACCGAGTAATCTCGCGATACTCGTGCTTTACTCGTGGTCTTCATTTCTGCATGTTGGCGCTCTTTTGAGAGCCAGCCCTCATGCAGGGATTGGCTGGCAGACCATTGCAATGCCACAGCCCTGTTAGTTGTGGAATTGCAGTGATTGGCCGGCCTGCACAGCGTGACCGAGCCTTTATATCGGCCGGCGCGCTGTGCTCTGCTCACAGCTATTCAGACAGTCAGTGCAGGGAGAGTGTCGCTGATTCAGGGAAAGCTTTGCGGCCCTTTATAGCTTTTTCAGTTGCAGGGCTGCAAACAGTGTGACCAAAAGTCCTTCTCAGGACTATTCTAGTTGTATACAGGCAGGCAGGGTATAGCCAGGTCGGCGTACAGTAGCAGAGTCCTTCTCAGGACTATTGTTGCTATATACAGGCAGGGTATAGCCAGGTCTGAATACAGGCTAGTGACCAAAAGAGTCCTTGTCAGGACTATTGTAGCAGTATACAGGCAGGCAGGCAGGCAGGGTAGTGGTGACCGTATACCAGCCTTCATATCTGGGGCTGGTGTACACAGTGTAAAACAGTCCAGATAGTGTCTGACTTGTCTGTACTGTAATTGTCGCTCCCCAAAAAAACCTGTTAGGTTATTATTGCGTCCGTGCTTGGTTTTTAAAACCGCACGTGTGTGCCTGTTGGTGGCAGCGTACAGGTGCACTGGTGTGCGTTTTTACCAAACTATTATATAACGCACAAGTGTAGTGTATAATACACGTCAGTCAGCAGTGGCTGATAGTGTCAGAGTTCTTAATTTTTGCTCCTAAAACCTGTGTTAGGTTATTATTGCGTCCGTGCTTGGTTTTTAAAACCGCACGTGTGTGCCTGTTGGTGGCAGCGTACAGGTGCACTGGTGTGCGTTTTTACCAAACTATTATATAACGCACAAGTGTAGTGTATAATACACGTCAGTCAGCAGTGGCTGATAGTGTCAGAGTTCTTAATTTTTGCTCCTAAAACCTGTGTTAGGTTCTTAGTGCGTCCGTGCTTGCATTTAAAAACCGCACGTGTGTGCCTGTCGGTGGCAGCGTACAGGTGCACTTGTGTGCAATTTCCAGAAACTTTGATATAACGCACAAGTAGTGAATATACACGTCAGCAGTGCACAGCATTGCAAAATGCGCAAGGGCATTGGCAAGGAACAAGGAAGTGGACGTGATGGTGGTGCAGGCAGAGGCCGAGGTCGTGGGCAAGCTCTAATTTCGCCACAACAAAGGGCCACATCTAGTCGCTCGCACGTCCTGTCCCAAATTCTTGGGGACCGCAGCAGTACACCGCTCTTGAACCAAGACCAGTGTCAACAGGTTGTTAGTTGGATAGCGGATAATGCTTCCAGTCAGATTGGCACCACCACAAACACTCTGTCTTCCACACGGTCAAGTGTCAGTAGCCGTGATACTGCACCGCACATTTCTGAACCTGATCCTCCTTCCTACCACCAGGCTGAGTACACGTCCTCCTCGGACATTAATGATCCCACACTTGGACACTCGGAAGAGCTGTTCACGTTTCCATTCACACATTCTGGCCTCTCGCCAGCTCATATTGAAGTGGGTCATGAGGAGATCGTCTGTACAGATGGCCAAATATTTGAGCAGCCACGTTCTCACGAAGTTGGCAACGTGTCTCAACAAGTGGTGGACGATGATGAGACACAATTGTCAGCAAGTCAGGAGGAGGAGCAGGGTGCGGAAGAGGAAGACGACGTGGTGGATGATCCAGTAACTGACCCAACCTGGCAGGAGGATATGCAGAGCGAGGACAGCAGTGCACAGGGGGAGGGAGGCGTAGCATCACAACAGGCAGTAAGAAGCAGGGTGGTGGCCCCAGGCAGAAGTCAGGCAACCGTTCCCCGGAACAACACGACGACACAAGGTGCCTGTACAAATGTTAGGTCTTCACGAGTCTGGCAGTTTTTTAAGTTGGATCCAGATGATTCAAAAAAGGCCATTTGCAACACCTGCCGTGCCAGCATCAGCAGGGGTACCAAAACTAGCAGCCTGACCACCACCAGCATGATCAGGCACATGTCAGCCAAGCACCCGACTTTGTGGGAAGTACAACAGAGTCGAGGAGCAGTGCTTGCTGATGTCACTGCTACGTCTTCGCTGGTTGTGCATGCGAGCCAATCCTCTGTCCATGCTGCCTGCGAACAAGCCTCCTCCACTCCTGCACCTGCAGTTGCCTACGCAGAAAGAACACCATCATCAAGCACGTCCTTGTCCCAGCGCAGCGTTCAGTTATCCATTCAGCAAACCTTTGAACGCAGGCGCAAATACACTGCCAACACCCCACATGCCACAGTTCTAAATGCTAACATTTCGCGACTGCTTGCGCTGGAAATGTTGCCTTTTAGGCTGGTGGAGACAGAAGCATTCCGTGACCTGATGGCGGCAGCTGTCCCACGTTACTCGGTCCCCAGCCGCCACTATTTCTCCCGGTGTGCCGTCCCCGCGTTGCATAACCACGTGTCACAAAACATCACACGTGCCCTGAACAACGCTGTTTCACCCAAGGTCCACCTAACCACAGACACGTGGACAAGTGCTTGTGGGCAAGGCCGCTACATCTCGTTGACGGCACACTGGGTTAATATTGTGGAAGCTGGGACCCAGTCTGAGCGAGGGACGGAACACGTCCTTCCCACACCAAGGTTTGCAGGCCCTACCTCAGTCAGTGTTTCACCCACACTCTACAGCTCCGGAATGTCATGCTCTTCAGCCTCCTCCTCCTCCTGCGCATCCTCATCCACTGTGCCCTCCACACCAGTCACAAGCTGGAAGCACTGCAGCACTGCCTCGGCGAAGCGGCAACAGGCTGTGCTGAAGCTAATCTGCATAGGTGACAAACCCCACAATGCAGAAGAGCTGTGGACAGCTCTGAAACAGCAGGCAGATCACTGGCTCACACCTCTGAACCTAAAGCCAGGAAAGGTCGTTTGTGACAATGGCCGGAACCTGGTGGCGGCTTTGAGGCGAGGCCAGCTGACACATGTTCCATGCGTGGCCCATGTGCTCAACCTCGTGGTTCAGCGGTTTATAAAGTCATACCCAGAGCTGTCTGATCTGCTGGTAAAAGTTCGCCGCCTGTCTGCACATTTTCGAAAGTCACCTACTGCTTCAGCCGGCCTTGCCGGCTTTCAGCGCCGTTTGCATCTTCCGGCTCACAGACTGGTGTGTGATGTCCCCACGCGTTGGAATTCAACTCTGCACATGTTGGTCAGGATATGTGAGCAGAAGAGGGCAGTTGTTGAGTACCTGCATCACCTAAGCCGTCGGGAAATGGGTCAAACTCCACACATAACACCTGAGGAGTGGAGATGGATGTCAGACCTATGTACCATCCTCCAAAACTTTGAGGACTCCACCAAGATGGTGAGTGGTGATGACGCCATTATTAGCGTCACCATACCGCTACTCTGCCTTCTAAAACGGTCCCTGCTGAAAAACAAACATGATGCATTGCAGGCGGAGCGCGATGAGTTGCAGCAAGAAACAGTAGTGGGTGTGGGTGATAACACACAGCCCAGCCTCGTCTCATCACAACGTGCAGTGGAGGACTATGACGAGGAGGAGGATGAAGACATGGAGCAACTCTCCAGCCAAATTGAGGATATGACATGCACACCAGTCATATCCTCGATTCAGCGTGGCTGGCCAGAGGACAGGGTAGATGAGGAGGAGGAGGAGGAGGAGGAGGAGGACAGCATGTTCAGTCATCTTGTTGGTCAGGCTACTGAAGTCCTGGCTGTTAAGAGTCTGGCGCACATGGCTGACTTTATGGTAAGCTGCCTGTCTCGTGACCCTCGCGTTAAGAACATCTTGGCCGACAATCATTACTGGTTGGTAACACTGTTAGACCCACGCTACAAGGAGAACTTTTTGTCTCTTATTCCCGTGGAGGAGAGGTCAACCAAAATGCAGCAGTTTCGGAAGGCCATACTCACGGAAGTAGGCAAAGCATTCCCCTCACAAAACGCTAGCGGCATAGGTCAGGAATCAGTGGACAACCGAGGCGTACAGCCGAGAGAGGCACAAGTCCAATCCGCCAGAGGTAGGGGAACAGTCTTTAAGATGTGGGACAGTTTTCTCAGCCCCTCACGTACCACAGCCCCTGAGGTGCGGGGTAGTGCCACAAGAAATCCTAAGTTTGCCCAGATGCTGAAGGAGTACCTTGCAGATCGAACAACTGTACTCCGACATTCCTCTGTGCCTTACAATTATTGGGTATCCAAGCTGGACACGTGGCATGAATTGGCTCTCTACGCCTTGGAAGTCCTGGCCTGCCCTGCTGCTAGCGTTTTGTCAGAGCGTGTTTTTAGTGCCGCAGGTGGAATCATTACAGATAAACGCACCCGCCTGTCAACTGAAAATGCTGACAGGCTGACTCTGATAAAGATGAACAAGGGTTGGATTGGGCCAGACTTCACCACACCACCAGCAAATGAGAGCGGAATTTAAAGTTTGCCATGTACCTCCACTCACCCATGGGTACACTTCTCGACTTTGGATAATCGCTGGACTGCTCCTCCTTCTCCTCATGCGCCATCATGATGACCGTTACAATAGTTAGGTCTTTGTTTCAGGTATACCCCCAGTGGTAAATTTTTTCGCCCATTCTTTGCAGAATGGACATTACAACGACAGGAGACCCGCTCCTTTGCAATGGGAACAATGTTTTGAGGCCCTCATGCACGTCTCTACCCAGGGACAATGTGGAGCCTCCCAATTTTTGGCTGCCCTGCCTAAGGGCTATACTGAAATACACCCACTTCCTTAAAATGGACACTTAATGTTTTGAGGCCCTCATGCACGTCTCTACCCAGGGACAATGTGGAGCCTCCCAATTTTTGGCTGCCCTGCCTAAGGGCTATACTGAAATACACCCACTTCCTTAAAATGGACACTTAATGTTTTGAGGCCATCATGCACGTCTCTACCCAGGGACAATGTGGAGCCTCCCAATTTTTGGCTGCCCTGG
The DNA here is from genome assembly GCF_048569485.1 of Anomaloglossus baeobatrachus. Taxonomy (NCBI): domain Eukaryota; kingdom Metazoa; phylum Chordata; class Amphibia; order Anura; family Aromobatidae; genus Anomaloglossus; species Anomaloglossus baeobatrachus. The sequence continues at coordinate 162,276,688 of NC_134354.1, forward strand.
CAAAGGGCTATACTGAAATACACCCACTTCCTTAAAATGGACACTTAATGTTTTGAGGCCCTCATGCACGTCTCTACCCAGGGACAATGTGGAGCCTCCCAATTTTTGGCTGCCCTGGCAAAGGGCTATACTGAAATAGACCCACTTCCTTACAATGGGCACTTCAGGTTTACAGGCCATAATGCACGGCTCTATCCAGGGACAATGTGGAGCCTCCCAATTTTTGGCTGCCCTGGCAAAGGGCTATACTGAAATAGACCCACTTCCTTACAATGGGCACTTCAGGTTTAAAGGCCATCATGCACGTCTCTATCCAGGGACAATGTGGAGCCTCCCAATTTTTGGCTGCCCTGCCTAAGGGCTATACTATAATACACCCACTTCCTGACAATGGACACTTAATGTTTTGAGGCCCTCATGCACGTCTGTATGCAGGGGCATTGGTGAACCTCACAATTTTGGACTGCCCTGGCAAAGGAAAATACTACAAAGACTCACTTCCTCAAAATGGGCACATTAGACTCAAGAGGCCTTCATGTACGTCTCTTCTCAGGGACATCGGAGTGCCACACAATGTTTTCACGTAAAATCTTTCATGTATTAATCTCAAAAAGTAACATACACCAGATCTATCTCACTATTGGGTATGTGCCCTTAACATTTCCGCCATGAAAAATCATTTTGGGGTCATTTTGGAAGGTTTTCTGGTGAGTCCGTAAAAATGGCGTAAAACGCGGACAAAATTGTTCACAGCTGTGACTTTTGAGTGATAAATGCTTCAAGGGGTCTTCCCCATGCTGTTGCCATGTAATTTGAGCACTCTTCTGAGACTTTTGTGACATTTTTAGGGTTTCTCCATGCTGCCGGGAGGTCATTTCACAAAAATACTCGGGTCTCCCATAGGATAACATTGGGCTCGTTGCTCGGGCCGAGTACACGAGTATCTTGGGAGGCTCGGCCCGAGCTTCGAGCACCCGAGCTTTTTAGTACTCGCTCATCACTAGTGTTTAACTATCTGGAAATTTCCTGGAAATGTAATTGCACTATTTGCATCAATGTTATAAGAGCGTAACAAAGGCTGTTCCGACAACATTTTCCTATGTTTGCTGATTGTTCCATTCTGTTTAGGGTTAATAAATTTAGAATGTGATTTTTTGGCTGAAAACATAAAAAAAAATAAAAAACGTGAAAGTATATTGTTCATTATTAACCTCTTCACCCCAAGCAGTTTTCCTTTTTTTCTTTTTTTCCATCCCTCTTTCAAAGATCCATAGTGATTTTGCTTTTTAGGGCTTGTTTTCTGTGAGATGAGTTATATTTTTGTGTGACTACATTCATTTTACCGTATGATGCACTGGAAAATGGGAAAAGATTCCAAGTGTGTTAACAGTGCAATTCCACAATTTCTTTTTTCTTTTTTTTTTTAGTTACCGTGTTCATGATACGGTAAAACTACTTTGGCAACATCATTCTCTAGGTCAGCACAAGTATGTAGTTACCAAACAATTTTTTTTTTTAATTTAACTGGTGAAAATTTTTGGGGGACATTTGTAGCTTAAAAATATGTTGTTTGTGTCGAACTGTAAAATTTTCATTTTGCGGCATCTGGGGCTGTGTGAAGGCTTATTTATTGTGCCCTGGCTGATGTTTTTACTAATATCATTTTGGGTAAATGCAAAGCTTTGATTGACTCTTGTTGCATTTTCTTGCGAGGTTGAGGCGATCAAAAACACGTAATTCAGGAGTTGTTCGTTTTTTTCTTGTCACCCCATTTACCGATCTGATTAACTTATTTTATATCTTGATAGATTTAACATTTCTGAATGCAGCCACCAAGTCTGTGTAATTTTTTACTTTTTTCTATTGTTTTCTTTTTAATGGGCCAAAGGGGGTGATTTGAACATTCGTTCTTTTTATGTTTTTCATTTTTTTTTACTTTTTACTGTATTTACTATTCCCCTTAGGGGACTTAAGGCTATAATCATCTGATTGCTTCTGCTATACAGAGCAGTGCATCAGCAGTGCTGTGTATAGCTAAGATATCAATATCCTATGAATGCTTGCAGCCGGCATTCACAGGAGGACCGTAATGACAAACAGAGATCATCAGCTAACCCCTGGCTGTCATTACAACCAATCACATCACGGGCGCACCGATAGGAGCAGGGAAGGACTTGCCCTTTCTGCCGGCGCATGGTAAATCCTGCTATCAGATATTAACAGAGCTATTTAACTGATAAACAGCCGCAAACTAATCTTCGATCTATCTGTAGCTGTTAAAGGCTCAATATGGCTTATTAAATCAGCCATCATATGCAGGGAATGATGCGGGCTTTGTGTTCAAGACCGAATTAAGGGAAGCAACAACTTTTGACACACATATACTTCAAAACTTGTGAAAGGGTTAAAGGAAGTAATTAAAAAAATGCCAATTAAACTGTATAAACAGTATATGAGGGGCCTATATAAAAATCTTGCCAGGCATTTACAGTTCAACTTCATATTTGCTGAAAAATCTAATTTTATTTAATATGCAAATGAGGGCATTTTGGTGACCCCTTAGCATGGCCAATATCTTGTTTGCACCCTCCAATTTGCATATTAAAGAAAGACCTTATATTGATTAACATCATTCTGCTGAAAAAAAGCAAGAGCTGTTTACAATCAGTGTGCATTTTTTTTATTGCATACTGACACTGGGGGAGCAAAGAAGCGTGTTCCAAGTATCAGTATAGTTGTGCACACAATGTTGCAGCGTCCCTTTCTGATGCCTGATTTCTTCCTGTCTGCAGCCCCCATGCAAGTGGTTTCAGTGAGGGGGAGTGAGCGTTGAGTAGTAGACAGCGTTTACATTTCTCAACGCCCTCTACTTACAGAACCGCTCACTTGCTACAAATCTGGGTTTGTATTTATTATTCAATATGGCAAATACTTGAACATAACAGTTCACCAAGACTTAGCCAAACCCAAGAGTGCACCAATTCACTCTTGTTTGCATATTAAATATAAGTACATTTTTCAGTAAATATTGCATTAAACTCTATATGCCTGGTACAATTTTACAGGGGCGACATCCCTTTTTTAACTATTTATGCAGTTGTGTTTTGCAGGTGACAGAGAACTTTTAAACTTTTTGTGTACTACTTTGTATTTTTAAAATATGTAGTACCATTGTACAAAACAATTCCAATCACATTTATTTCCTCATCAATTGTAAGCTTTTGCGAGCAGGACCATTATTCCTCTTGTTCAAATTGTGGTCATGCAGTGACAAACAGGGTTTTTCTATGTATCAGGAAAACCCTCAGCAGGTGCCGCAACACACAAAGTACACAGGGGCCACAATACAATGGAGTGGGATTACTACCTGCACTCACCTGAGGCTGAACTCTACACTCCCTGACGTCTCTATACAGGTTCTTTCACCCTATTGCCGATCACATTCCTAAGCCCTTGTTTGCTCTAAACTCACTCTGGATAGTGAGCAGGCCAGTGAGAGCACTAGTCTCGCCTTTGCAATGAGGAAACACAAGGGTAGGAAAACAAAGAGGAGAAATAGACACAAAAAGAAAAAAAAAACACTCCAAGCAGGTACAGTTAGGTCCAGAAATATTTGGACAGTGACACCATTTTCGCGAGTTGGGCTCTCCATGCCACCACATTGGATTTGAAATGAAACCTCTACAACAGAATTCAAGTGCAGATTGTAACGTTTAATTTGAAGGTTTGAACAAAAATATCTGATAGAAATTGTAGGAATTGTGCACATTTCTTTACAAACACTCCACATTTTAAGAGGTCAAAAGTAATTGGACAATTAAAACAAACCCAAAAAAAAAATTTTTATTTTCAATATTTTGTTGCGAATCCTTTGGAGGCAATCACTGCCTTAAGTCTGGAACCCATGGACATCACCAAACGCTGGGTTTCCTCCTTCTTGATGCTTTGCCAGGCCTTTACAGCCGCAGCCTTCAGGTCTTGCTTGTTTGTGGGTCTTTCCGTCTTAAGTCTGGATTTGAGCAAGTGAAATGCATGCTCAATTAGGTTAAGATCTGGTGATTGACTTGGCCATTGCAGAATGTTCCACTTTTTTGCACTCATGAACTCCTGGGTAGCTTTGGCTGTATGCTTGGGGTCATTGTCCATCTGTACTATGAAGCGCCGTCCGATCAACTTTGCGGCATTTGGCTGAATCTGGGCTGAAAGTATATCCCGGTACACTTCAGAATTCATCCGGCTACTCTTGTCTGCTGTTATGTCATCAATAAACACAAGTGACCCAGTGCCATTGAAAGCCATGCATGCCCATGCCATCACGTTGCCTCCACCATGTTTTACAGAGGATGTGGTGTGCCTTGGATCATGTGCCGTTCCCTTTCTTCTCCAAACTTTTTTCTTCCCATCATTCTGGTACAGGTTGATCTTGGTCTCATCTGTCCATAGAATACTTTTCCAGAACTGAGCTGGCTTCATGAGGTGTTTTTCAGCAAATTTAACTCTGGCCTGTCTATTTTTGGAATTGATGAATGGTTTGCACCTAGATGTGAACCCTTTGTATTTACTTTCATGGAGTCTTCTCTTTACTGTTGACTTAGAGACAGATACACCTACTTCACTGAGAGTGTTCTGAACTTCAGTTGATGTTGTGAACGGGTTCTTCTTCACCAAAGAAAGTATGCGGCGATCATTCACCACTGTTGTCATCCGTGGACGCCCAGGCCTTTTTGAGTTCCCAAGCTCACCAGTCAATTCCTTTTTTCTCAGAATGTACCCGACTGTTGATTTTGCTGCTCCAAGCATGTCTGCTATCTCTCTGATGGATTTTTTCTTTTTTTTTCAGCCTCAGGATGTTCTGCTTCACCTCAATTGAGAGTTCCTTAGACCGCATGTTGACTGGTCACAGCAACAGCTTTCAAATGCAAAACCACACACCTGTAATCAACCCCAGACCTTTTAACTACTTCATTGATTACAGGTTAATGAGGGAGACGCCTTCAGAGTTAATTGCAGCCCTTAGAGTCCCTTGTCCAATTACTTTTGGTCCCTTGAAAAAGAGGAGGCTATGCATTACAGAGCTATGATTCCTAAACCTTTTCTCCGATTTGGATGTGAAAACTCTCATATTGCAGCTGGGAGTGTGCACTTTCAGCCCATATTATATATATAATTGTATTTCTGAACATGTTTTTGTAAACAGCTAAAATAAACTTGTGTCACTGTCCAAATATTTCTGGACCTTACGATATTATGTAGCTAAGAGCATAGCTGCAAAATGACGTGAGACAAAAAGCTTCTTCCAGAGCCAGTATATCTAAAAAGTTAACTATATAGAAATGAAGATTCAGTTTCTATCACCAACACTAGCCTATCAGATATATGACTTTATATAGTGAGGGAGAGTGGTAGAAAAAAAGGCTGCAGCTGGGATTAAAGCTACACTCAACAGCCAGATAGGAAAGGGTACTTAACCCATACAGCACTATAAACAAGTAGATGTCATTCAAGTATCATTAGTGGATCTGCAAGTGACCTTCTGATTCCAGACGCCCCTGAGATATCTCGCAGGCAGGACACACTCACGACAATTGCTGATTAGTTTTTTTACTCAGTAAATATCAGATTTTTTTATTGTTCATGTGTCCTTAGAAAAGTGTTGTGTACTAAGCTAGTGCTATTTGAATAAAAATAATTATGATTATTTGCTTTCTTAGAATTATAAATATAATTATTACTAAAAAATAGTGACGGCCGGATCCGGACTGTAAAATTCAGGATCTGCGCAGTTTCAAATGTATCCGAGTGCCCGGTCCAGCCTGGAATGCTCAGGAAATTCTGATTAATGATTCAGATCCGTGTAAACCTCCACCTATGACCAAAAATAGCCTGAGTGACGTCACTACTGATCGTGCGATTCAATCAGTTGCTGCCTGAACTTCACAGCGATAGTCATGTTCTATGGCTGCTCGGTGTTAATTCAGATGTAGCAGAGGTAGAATCATTATGGGACCTTGTGTGGATTACGTCGGACCTGCAGGGGTGTTTTGGGGTTAATAAAGTTGGTGAAAGAGGGTGCTTTTTTGTCTTTTATTTCAAATAAAGGATTTTTCTATATTTGTGTTTATTTCTTTTCACTTACAGATTTGTAATGGGGGTCGTTTCACAGACACCTCTCATTACTAATCTAGGTCTTAATGGCAGCTGTGAACTGACCCCTTATCACCCCGAATGCCACCGCACAAGATTAATCAGGAAGAGCCGAGTAAAGCAATGGGCTTGTCGAATCTAATGAATGAGGCAATTTCCAGGGAGCTGCAGACTGCAATTTTTAGGCTGGGGGGACCCAATAAGCATGGGTATCCCCAGCCTGAGAATACCAACCCCCAGCTGTCAGGCTTTATCATGGCTGTGTATCAAAATTGGGGAGAACCACACTCTGTATTTTTTAAATTATTTATTTAAATAATAATAATAATTAAAAAAAACACATGCGGTTCCTCCTTTTTTAATACACAGCCAAGATAATTGCATGGCTGGGGGCTACAGCCTGTAGTCGTATGCTTTATCTGTGCTGGGTATCTTAATATTGGGGGATCCTATGCAAAATGTTTTATTTATTTATATTTACACCGTGATAGTGACCCACAGACTACATGTGATTGTTGCAGTCAGACGCTGTCACACAGGCTGGGGGGCACTTCAGACTGCAACCAATCATAGACGCCAGGACGGTTGGTAGGTGTGGAAAGCAGTGCATATGGATGAGCAAAAGTGAGTGGCCCTAGAAGTGAATGAGCTGCTGTAGGAGCAATTACAACCTTGCCGGAGCCTTGGTAAGTATGAAGCACTGGCTGATATTCCCCTATCCCGTCTACCACCATTTTTAATCACCAGATTCTGGTCTCCATAGAATTATATGGGGACCAGCATCCAGCCAGATAACCGGGAACAATCCTGGGCCGGAACGGGGATTTTTTTAACCCATTTAGACTCGCCAGTCTCATTTATCTGCCAGTCTGCCCATCACTACTAAAAAGGTAAAAAAGGAATATTTCCATATTTTACAGTATTTTGAATATACAGTTTTGACACATCACAAAGTCTATAGATATATAATCCATATATTCAGCATAACTCTCTGCCTGTTCCTTTTGGCAAGGTGCACCGTAAAGAACATTACCATCTTTTTCACATATCAGTTTCTGTTTGTTAAATTAAAATACATCCAAAACTTTTGTGAGAGGCTGACAGAGCAATGCAAATACTCAATAATTACCCTATTATTCCACTATCAAGCCATAGTGTAGCTCTCTAGTATACTTTATTGTTGTGTTCTTTTGATTGTAATTGGGTTAATAATGACTGGCTGCACATAAGAAAATTCTAACTCAGTTGTTTAAGAAAAAGTTTGTTTTTTTTACTCGAAAAGCAGTTTACTAAATGGAAAATATGCCAGGAAGGAAAAAAGTAAAACTTAATTCTTGTTGTTAGACCAGCTGTTTTACAACATGTAGGGCAGTATACTGTCTTTGGAAACATATTATAGGCAACAGGCCGATTTTTCCATAGTAACTTGGCAACTTGAGATAATGTTAATGGAAACTGATGATGTGCTGGATGAATAGAGAAATGACAATGGACCGCTTGTGAACCAGACTACTCAAGGATGAGAGGAAATGCATTAATGAAGCACCAGGTCTCTGAAAAATGTGCAAAAATGTACACTGTGGTTCTCAGTTCAGTAATATCCAACTTTATACACTACTAAGGAATATGATTGGCCAAACTGCTCACTTGGGAACATGGGGGAATCATTGCTACAGCACAGTAACTAGATGCAGTGGTGCTGATGCACTTACACTGACATGCAAAATAATAACAATGTTTTAAACTTTTGAATTTCAGGCTTCATATCTCACCAACCACAACAGCTTTCAATGTAGGAATTCCTTATTTTATAGACAATAATATGCAAATTCTTGTCATGTCACTGCATTGTTATTGTTTTGCTCCTGGTGGTGGAAAAATCTTTTTCCTTCTGCTCAACCTGTTTTCATATTGCCTAATAGCTTCATGCATTATTAAGTTTATTCCCAAGAAAAAAGGTCACCAGTTCGAATGGAGGAGCTACAATGAAGAAGATTTCTAAAGAAAAGATTAACAGCATTATCCAGCTCATTGATCGTGGTCTATCTGCCAAGAAAATTACCAAAATGCATCATGTGAGTGCCATGACAGTTGGAAAAATACAAAATGAGTCAACAAGTCCGTTCATCACAAGGTAATCAGTTCTGGAGTGAGAAACACAGCAGTGAAGGTGGCTCATATGCTTTATAATAGGGGCATAACAGATATAAATGCTAGCACCATGCAACACATGTTACAAGTCTGGAATGGTGGCCAGAAAAAAGGTGAAGAAGCTTTGACTTCAATGTTGTTATAAAAAGTGTTGGCTTCAGTTTGCAAAAAAGTATGAAAAGTGGACAACAAAACATTAGAAATGGCTGATTAGGAGTAATGATATGAAACTCAATAGACTAGACTCCGATGAGTTTAAATAAGTCTGCAGTAGAGATGAGCGAACCGGTCCCGGTTCGGCTCGAGGTCGGTTCGCCGAACGGACCTCCCGTTCGAGTTCGGCTCGTCGAACATTCGACGAACCGAACTCGAGCCAATAGGAAACAATGGCAGGCAATCACAAACACAGTAAAACACCTAGAAAACACCCTCAAAGGTGTCCAAAAGGTGACAAACAACTCAAACACATTGGAAAGTGACAAGGACATATACTCATGCGAAAACAAAACAGCTGGACAAGGAAAAAGAGGAGGACACACAGGTATAGGCATGGCACGCCATTCTAAAATCATGTAAAACACCGCAAGGTGACTCCAAGCATAGTCTCCCTTTTTTTCCAAAAATTGGGCCCCACACCCACCCACCCATTCAGTGGCAGCAGTTGGGCCCCAGTTGTACAATTCACAGCTAGATTTGCAGCAAGCACATTCAAAAATACGCCATTCTTATCCGTCCCCAGGATGACACCGGGGTAGGTAGCAAAGTCTTTCCTGATCCCAGCTCTGTTCACCTTGGCTTCTTTTAAAAACACAGCAAGCAAGGGTTACTCCAAGCGGAGTCTCCCTTTTTTTCCAAAAATTGGGCCCCACACACCCACCCATTCAGTGGCAGCACTTGTGCCCTAGTTGTACACTTCACAGCTACATTTGCATCAAGCACATTCCAAAATACGCCATTCTTATCCGTCCCCAGGATGACACCGGGGTAGGTAGCAAAGTCTTTCCTGATCCCAGCTCTGTTCATCTTGGCTTCTTTTAAAAACACAGCAAGCAAGGGTTACTCCAAGCGGAGTCTCCCTTTTTTTCCAAAAATTGTGCCCCACACACCCACCCATTCAGTGGCAGCACTTGTGCCCTAGTTGTACACTTCACAGCTACATTTGCATCAAGCACATTCCAAAATACGCCATTCTTATCCGTCCACAGGATGACACCGGGGTAGGTAGCAAAGTCTTTCCTGATCCCAGCTCTGTTCATCTTGGCTTCTTTTAAAAACACAGCAAGCAAGGGTTACTCCAAGCGGAGTCTCCCTTTTTTTCCAAAAATTGGGCCCCACACACCCACCCATTCAGTGGCAGCACTTGTGCCCTAGTTGTACACTTCACAGCTACATTTGCATCAAGCACATTTCAAAATACGCCATTTTTATCCGTCCCCAGGATGACACCAGGGTAGGTAGCAAAGTCTTTCCTGATCCCAGCTCTGTTCATCTTGGCTTCTTTTAAAAACACAGCAAGCAAGGGTTACTCCAAGCGGAGTCTCCCTTTTTTTCCAAAAATTGTGCCCCACACACACCCACCCATTCAGTGGCAGCACTTGTGCCCTAGTTGTACACTTCACAGCTACATTTGCATCAAGCACATTCAAAAATACGCCATTCTTATCCGTCCCCAGGATGACACCGGGGTAGGTAGCAAAGTCTTTCCTGATCCCAGCTCTGTTCATCTTGGCTTCTTTTAAAAACACAGCAAGCAAGGGTTACTCCAAGCGGAGTCTCCCTTTTTTTCCAAAAATTGGGCCCCACACACCCACCCATTCAGTGGCAGCACTTGTGCCCTAGTTGTACACTTCACAGCTACATTTGCATCAAGCACATTCAAAAATACGCCATAATTAACCGTCCCCAGCATGACACCGGGGTAGGTAGCAAAGTCTTTCCTGATCCCAGCTCTGTTCATCTTGGCTTCTTTTAAAAACACAGCAAGCAAGGGTTACTCCAAGCGGAGTCTCCCTTTTTTTCCAAAAATTGTGCCACACACACACCCACCCATTCAGTGGCAGCACTTGTGCCCTAGTTGTACACTTCACAGCTAGATTTGCATCAAGCACATTCCAAAATACGCCATTCTTATCCGTCCCCAGGATGACACCGGGGTAGGTAGATAAAGTCTTTGCTGACCCATGACTTGTTCATCTTGGCTTCTTTTAAAAACAATGTAAGCAAGGGTTACTCCAAGCGGAGTCTCCCTTTTTTTCCAAAAATTGTGCCCCACACACACCCACCCATTCAGTGGCAGCACTTGTGCCCTAGTTGTACACTTCACAGCTAGATTTGCATCAAGCACATTCCAAAATACGCCATTCTTATCCGTCCCCAGGATGACACCGGGGTAGGTAGCAAAGTCTTTCCTGATCCCAGCTCTGTTCATCTTGGCTTCTTTTAAAAACACAGCAAGCAAGGGTTACTCCAAGCGGAGTCTCCCTTTTTTTCCAAAAATTGGGCCACACAGACACCCACCCCATCAGTGGCAGCACTTGGGCCCTAGTTGCAAACAGGATGTTTTGATTTGCATCAAGCACATTCAAAAATACGCCATTCTTATCCGTCCCCAGGATGACACCGGGGTAGGTAGCAAAGTCTTTCCTGATCCCAGCTCTGTTCATCTTGGCTTCTTTTAAAAACACAGCAAGCAAGGGTTACTCCAAGCGGAGTCTCCCTTTTTTTCCAAAAATTGGGCCCCACACACACCCACCCATTCAGTGGCAGCACTTGTGCCCTAGTTGTACACTTCACAGCTACATTTGCATCAAGCACATTCAAAAATACGCCATTCTTATCCGTCCCCAGGATGACACCGGGGTAGGTAGCAAAGTCTTTCCTGATCCCAGCTCTGTTCATCTTGGCTTCTTTTAAAAACACAGCAAGCAAGGGTTACTCCAAGCGGAGTCTCCCTTTTTTTCCAAAAATTGTGCCCCACACACACCCACCCATTCAGTGGCAGCACTTGTGCCCTAGTTGTACACTTCACAGCTAGATTTGCAGAAAGCACATTCAAAAATACGCCATTCTTATCCGTCCCCAGGATGACACCGGGGTAGGTAGATAAAGTCTTTGCTGACCCATGACTTGTTCATCTTGGCTTCTTTTAAAAACAATGTAAGCAAGGGTTACTCCAAGCGGAGTCTCCCTTTTTTTCCAAAAATTGTGCCCCACACACACCCACCCATTCAGTGGCAGCACTTGTGCCCTAGTTGTACACTTCACAGCTAGATTTGCATCAAGCACATTCCAAAATACGCCATTCTTATCCGTCCCCAGGATGACACCGGGGTAGGTAGCAAAGTCTTTCCTGATCCCAGCTCTGTTCATCTTGGCTTCTTTTAAAAACACAGCAAGCAAGGGTTACTCCAAGCGGAGTCTCCCTTTTTTCCAAAAATTGGGCCACACAGACACCCACCCCATCAGTGGCAGCACTTGGGCCCTAGTTGCAAACAGGATGTTTTGATTTGCATCAAGCACATTCCAAAATACGCCATTCTTATCCGTCCCCAGGATGACACCGGGGTAGGTAGCAAAGTCTTTCCTGATCCCAGCTCTGTTCATCTTGGCTTCTTTTAAAAACACAGCAAGCAAGGGTTACTCCAAGCGGAGTCTCCCTTTTTTCCAAAAATTGGGCCCCACACAGACACCTTATCAGTGGCAGCACTTGTGCCCTAGTTGCAAACAGGATGTTTTGATTTGCATCAAGCACATTCCAAATCAACAAGCATTTACTCTCCCCAGGATGACACAGGGGTAGTAAATTCCTTCTGGATCCATGACTTGTTCATTTTGATGAACGTCAGTCTGTCCACATTGTCACTGGACAGACGCGTGCGCTTATCTGTCAGCACACACCCAGCAGCACTGAATACACGTTCAGAGACAACGCTGGCAGCTGGACACGACAAAATCTCCAAGGCGTAAGTTGCGAGCTCTGGCCATTTTTCTAGGTTTGAAGCCCAAAAGGAGCAAGGCTCCAGTTGCACAGTCATGGCATCGATGTTCATTTGGAGATACTCCTGTATCATCCTCTCCAGCCGTTGACTATGTGTCAGACTTGTTGTCTCTGGTGGCCTTGCAAAAGAGGGTCTAAAAAAATTATGAAAAGATTCCATAAAATTGCTGTTACCGGCACCAGATACGGTCCTACTGGTACGGGTAGACTGTTGAAGATGACGAGACCGTCCCATGTTTGTCAAGTTACAACTGGGAGATTCCCTCCCTGCACCTGCACGGTTGTTTGGTGGAAAAGCCGAGCTAAGATCGAGTAACAGCTTCTGCTGATACTCCTGCATACGTGCGTCCCTTTCTATGGCTGGAATTATGTCACAAAATTTGGACTTGTACCGGGGATCTAATAGTGTGGCAATCCAGTAGTCATCATCACTTCTAATTTTGACAATACGACTGTCATGTTGGAGGTAGTGCAACAAAAAGGCACTCATGTGTCTTGCGCAGCCATGCGGACCAAGTCCACGCTGTGTTTGTGGCATAGAGGTGCTACCCGTTCTTTCTTCCTCTGACATCTCCCCCCAACCTCTTTCAACTGAAATTTGACCAAGGTCTCCCTCATCCGCTGAGTCTTCCATGTCCATGGACAGTTCGTCCTCCATTTCTTCATGTTCTCCTGCACCTTGCTCAACATTTCGCCTGCTACTATGCGCCCTTGTCGATCCCTGTCCCCCATGGTCCCATGCCTGCTGCGTTGGTGATGATGAACGTCTGGACCTTGGTGATGTTGTTGTCCCTTGCGCATATGAATCCTCCTGTAGTTCCTCCCCTTCATGTTGTCCCACGCCCTGACTCCGAATAATGTTTAGCGTGTGCTCCAGCATGTAAATGACTGGAATCGTCATGCTGATAATGGCATTGTCAGAGCTAAACATATTCGTCGCCATGTCGAAACTGTGCAGAAGGGTGCATAGGTCCTTGATCTGAGACCACTCCATCAGGGTGATCTGCCCCACCTCTGCATCTCGTTGGCCCAGGCTATACGTCATGACGTATTGCACCAGGGCTCTGCGGTGCTGCCACAGTCGCTGTAACATGTGGAGAGTTGAATTCCAGCGTGTCGTCACATCGCATTTCAGGCGATGAACCGGCAGGCCGAAAGACTTCTGGAGCGATGCAAGTCGCTCTGCTGCGGCGCTTGAACGGCGGAAGTGAGCTGACAGTTTTTGTGCCCTGTTCAGAAGGCCATCTAGGCCGGGATAGTGTGTTAAAAATTGCTGGACGACAAGGTTCAACACGTGAGCCATACAAGGTACGTGTGTCACCTTGCCCTGGCGAAGTGCCGCACCCAGGTTTGCAGCATTGTCGCACACGGCCTTACCAGGCTGCAGTTTGAGTGGAGACAACCATTTATTAAACTCGGACCGCAGAGCTGACCACAACTCCTCAGCTGTGTGACTCTTATTCCCATGACATGTCAAGCTAAAGACCGCCTGATGCCGTTGCGCTCTGCTGCCAGCATAGTAATGAGGGCTGCGTGATTCCTTCTGCGCAGTGAGAACGCTGGTGGCCTGACCAGGCAGGCTTGGGGCGGAGGTGGAGGACCCAGATGAGGTGGAGGATGCAGAAGCTGTGGCGGAACTTGGACAGACAGAGGATTGACACACAAGTCGTGGGGACGGCAAGACTTGTGCAGCAGACCCTTCACCATCTATCACCATAGTTACCCAGTGCCCAGTCAGCGACATGTAACGTCCCTGTCCATGCTTACTGGTCCAAGTATCGGTGGTGAAATGCACCCGTTCACACACAGAGTTTCTCAAGGAAGCGGTGATGTTGTGTGCGACATGCTGGTGTAGCGCGGGCACACCTTTCTTAGAGAAGTAGTGGCGACTAGGCATCTGGTACTGGGGCACAGCGACAGACATAAGGTCTCTAAAATCCTGTGTGTCCACTAGGCGGAAAGGCAGCATTTCGGTAGCCAACAGCTTACAGAGGGATAGAGTCAACCTCTTAGCTTTGTCATGGGTCGGAGGAAGTGGCCTTTTATTTGACCACATCTGAGGGACAGAGATCTGGCTGCTGTGTGTAGACGGTGTTGAGTAGGGTGTCCCTGGAAAAATGCAGGTTTGTGAGGAAAGTGCAGGCGGAGACATGATGTTGCCTTGATCCAACGTTGGTGCTATCGATGTCTGAGAGAGCTGTACACACTCACTTGTTTCCCCTTCCAAACCAACTGACGACCTACCAAGCAAACTGCCTGTTGCGGTTACAGTGGTGGAAGTTTTGCGTGGAAAAACAGGTGTGACAGATGTCCCCACAGTCCTAGAAGATGAAGAGCGCGCGGATGCACTGGAAGGGGCGGGCGGTGGATGGTTCGCTCCGCTAGGCCGCATTGCAGCACGGTGAGCTTCCCACCGGGACTTATGATATTTATTCATGTGACGATTCATGGAAGAAGTTGTCAAACTGCTGAGGTTTTGACCTCTACTAAGAGAATCATGACAAATGTTACATATCACATGAGTTGGGCGATCTTTTTCGATGTCAAAAAAGGACCAGGCTAGGCAAGGCTTAGAGGCCATGCGACCTGTTGATCCACCCCGAATAATGCTCATAGGCAGAGTGGTGGCTTAGGATGCAGTTGTAGACGTGCTACCAGTGCTCCGACTCTGTCCAGGAAGGCGCAAGGTAACTTCGTCGTCGGTTGCATCCTCCTCCACCGCCTCTGTTGACCTCCTCGAGTGCCTGACTGGGGGTTGACAGTAGGTGGGATCTAGAACGTCATCATCAATTGTTGTGTTTGCACTCCCCTCCCCCTCAGACCGAGCCTCTTCTTGCCCTGACCGAATATTTAAGTAGTCATCCCAATCGGGTATCTGCGTCTCATCTTCATCAGTATGTTCCTCATTGTCTATAACCACAGGTGTTACAGTTTGTGACAAAGGGTCAACATTATGCTGAGAAACTTGGTCCTCACGGCCTGAATCAGAGTCACAAAGGTTCTGGGCATCACTGCAGACCATTTCCTGTTCTGTACTCACTGTAGCTTGGGAGCAGACCTCTGATTTCCAGGCTATAGTGTGACTGAACAGCTCTGCAGACTCAGCCATCTCAGTTCCACCATACTGTGCAGGGCTGATGGAGACTTCAGAGCTGGGAGAAATCAAGTGTGATTGGGATGACAACTCAGAGGACTGGTGTTTTTTGGATGCGGTACTTGAAGTGGCTGAGAGGGCACTTGTTGGACCACTTGAGATCCATTCAAGCATTTTCCTTTTTTGCCCATCATCTACCTTTCTTCCTGTTGTTCGTGTCCGTAAAAAAGGGAGCACATCGGATTGTCCACGGTAAGTAGTAGACATCTTACTTTTGCTGGTAGATGGTCTATCTTCAGCAGATAATAATGGAGCTTTGCCACCTTCCCCACGGACAAAACCTTTTTTGCCTTTTCCACCACGCCTCTTCCCCTTTCCACCAGCATCTGTCATTTTGCCACTCATGTTGATTGCGACAAGATTGTGGACTGAAAATGTGGTAGTAAAAATTGAGAGGTGGTGAAGATTGCAGTGGTGGTCTAGCTTTATTAACAGCAGAATAATAAAGAATAAATATCCCTGACAATGCAACTTAGTTATAATTAGTTGGAGTGTGCAACGCAGGCAGACGTGCTGCAAATGTCTTGGCACTAGTGGGACTATAGCAAAGTCCAATAGCCACGTATAGGATGCCACTAGGTACACTGAGTGTTTGCTAGTATAATGGCTTAGTTATAATTAGTTGGAGTGTGCAACGCAGGCAGATGCGCGCTGCAAATGTCTTGGCACTAGTGGGACTATAGCAAAGTCCAATAGCCACGTATAGGATGCCACTAGGTACACTGAGTGTTTGCTAGTATAATGGCTTAGTTATAATTAGTTGGAGTGTGCAACGCAGGCAGACGTGCTGCAAATGTCTTGGCACTAGTGGGACTATAGCAAAGTCCAATAGCCACGTATAGGATGCCACTAGGTACACTGAGTGTTTGCTAGTATAATGGCTTAGTTATAATTAGTTGGAGTGTGCAACGCAGGCAGATGCGCGCTGCAAATGTCTTGGCACTAGTGGGACTATAGCAAAGTCCAATAGCCACGTATAGGATGCCACTAGGTACACTGAGTGTTTGCTAGTATAATGGCTTAGTTATAATTAGTTGGAGTGTGCAACGCAGGCAGATGCGCGCTGCAAATGTCTTGGCACTAGTGGGACTATAGCAAAGTCCAATAGCCACGTATAGGATGCCACTAGGTACACTGAGTGTTTGCTAGTATAATGGCTTAGTTATAATTAGTTGGAGTGTGCAACGCAGGCAGACGTGCTGCAAATGTCTTGGCACTAGTGGGACTATAGCAAAGTCCAATAGCCACGTATAGGATGCCACTAGGTACACTGAGTGTTTGCTAGTATAATGGCTTAGTTATAATTAGTTGGAGTGTGCAACGCAGGCAGATGCGCGCTGCAAATGTCTTGGCACTAGTGGGACTATAGCAAAGTCCAATAGCCACGTATAGGATGCCACTAGGTACACTGAGTGTTTGCTAGTATAATGGCTTAGTTATAATTAGTTGGAGTGTGCAACGCAGGCAGATGCGCGCTGCAAATGTCTTGGCACTAGTGGGACTATAGCAAAGTCCAATAGCCACGTATAGGATGCCACTAGGTACACTGAGTGTTTGCTAGTATAATGGCTTAGTTATAATTAGTTGGAGTGTGCAACGCAGGCAGACGTGCTGCAAATGTCTTGGCACTAGTGGGACTATAGCAAAGTCCAATAGCCACGTATAGGATGCCACTAGGTACACTGAGTGTTTGCTAGTATAATGGCTTAGTTATAATTAGTTGGAGTGTGCAACGCAGGCAGACGTGCTGCAAATGTCTTGGCACTAGTGGGACTATAGCAAAGTCCAATAGCCACGTATAGGATGCCACTAGGTACACTGAGTGTTTGCTAGTATAATGGCTTAGTTATAATTAGTTGGAGTGTGCAACGCAGGCAGATGCGCGCTGCAAATGTCTTGGCACTAGTGGGACTATAGCAAAGTCCAATAGCCACGTATAGGATGCCACTAGGTACACTGAGTGTTTGCTAGTATAATGGCTTAGTTATAATTAGTTGGAGTGTGCAACGCAGGCAGACGTGCTGCAAATGTCTTGGCACTAGTGGGACTATAGCAAAGTCCAATAGCCACGTATAGGATGCCACTAGGTACACTGAGTGTTTGCTAGTATAATGGCTTAGTTATAATTAGTTGGAGTGTGCAACGCAGGCAGATGCGCGCTGCAAATGTCTTGGCACTAGTGGGACTATAGCAAAGTCCAATAGCCACGTATAGGATGCCACTAGGTACACTGAGTGTTTGCTAGTATAATGGCTTAGTTATAATTAGTTGGAGTGTGCAACGCAGGCAGATGCGCGCTGCAAATGTCTTGGCACTAGTGGGACTATAGCAAAGTCCAATAGCCACGTATAGGATGCCACTAGGTACACTGAGTGTTTGCTAGTATAATGGCTTAGTTATAATTAGTTGGAGTGTGCAACGCAGGCAGACGTGCTGCAAATGTCTTGGCACTAGTGGGACTATAGCAAAGTCCAATAGCCACGTATAGGATGCCACTAGGTACACTGAGTGTTTGCTAGTATAATGGCTTAGTTATAATTAGTTGGAGTGTGCAACGCAGGCAGATGCGTGCTGCAAATGTCTTGGCACTAGTGGGACTATAGCAAAGTCCAATAGCCACGTATAGGATGCCACTAGGTACACTGAGTGTTTGCTAGTATAATGGCTTAGTTATAATTAGTTGGAGTGTGCAACGCAGGCAGATGCGCGCTGCAAATGTCTTGGCACTAGTGGGACTATAGCAAAGTCCAATAGCCACGTATAGGATGCCACTAGGTACACTGAGTGTTTGCTAGTATAATGGCTTAGTTATAATTAGTTGGAGTGTGCAACGCAGGCAGACGTGCTGCAAATGTCTTGGCACTAGTGGGACTATAGCAAAGTCCAATAGCCACGTATAGGATGCCACTAGGTACACTGAGTGTTTGCTAGTATAATGGCTTAGTTATAATTAGTTGGAGTGTGCAACGCAGGCAGACGTGCTGCAAATGTCTTGGCACTAGTGGGACTATAGCAAAGTCCAATAGCCACGTATAGGATGCCACTAGGTACACTGAGTGTTTGCTAGTATAATGGCTTAGTTATAATTAGTTGGAGTGTGCAACGCAGGCAGATGCGCGCTGCAAATGTCTTGGCACTAGTGGGACTATAGCAAAGTCCAATAGCCACGTATAGGATGCCACTAGGTACACTGAGTGTTTGCTAGTATAATGGCTTAGTTATAATTAGTTGGAGTGTGCAACGCAGGCAGACGTGCTGCAAATGTCTTGGCACTAGTGGGACTATAGCAAAGTCCAATAGCCACGTATAGGATGCCACTAGGTACACTGAGTGTTTGCTAGTATAATGGCTTAGTTATAATTAGTTGGAGTGTGCAACGCAGGCAGATGCACTCTGCAAATGTCTTGGCACTAGTGGGACTAAAGCAAAGTCCAATAGCCACAGATAGGATGCCACTAGATACACTGAGTGTTTGCTAGTATAATGGCTTAGTTATCAGTTGGAGTGTGCAGAGGACAAGAGGGTACAGTGGCAGGATTGTGGTGCTCTGGGTAGAGGAATGGAAGCCTGCCTTTCTATTCCCTCCTAATGGTGAAATGCAGGGAGGAAATCCCTGACCTTGGCTGCACAGACGCTGACGCTGTTTTCAGGACCTGTCACCTTAACTCTGACCCTGCCGGTTTGAGCCCTTAAAAGGACTGCTATAAAGTGCTCTCCCTATGCTGTCCAGCGCTGTGTATGCAGCGCATACAGCTGTATCGGCTATAGGACTCAGGAGGACGGAGCTGCGACACTGATGTCTGACACCAAAGACGCAGAAGGCAGATAATGGCGTCCGTGAAGAAAATGTCCGGTTTTATAATGCAGGGACATGTGACATGCAGATCCTATCACACATGCCGTTGCTTCTCTGGCTCAAAGTCCACTTAGCTGTGTGTGTGTCTGTGATTGGCTGACATGCTGGCCCGCCCCACAAGACGCGCGCGCTTAGGGAAGGAGGACAAGAAAAAAAAAAAAAAAATGGCGATCGCCATTATAGAAACAGCAGTGATCTGAAGGCGCTGTTCACGCACACTATACACTGAAATGTGATAATAGTTTGATTCACAGAGTGACTTACACTATTACAGCAGAAACCAAGCTATGATTTAGCTGTTTTTTGGCTGCTAGAACCGTTCTCGAACGTTTCTAGAACTATCGAGCTTTTGCAAAAAGCTCGAGTTCTAGTTCGATCTAGAACATGCCCCAAAATCACTCGAGCCTAGAACTGGAGAACCACGAACCACGAACCGCGCTCAACTCTAGTCTGCAGTAAACAAGGGAAAAAGGGCTAATATCGAGAAATTGAAGGAACTGTCACGTTAGGTGAAGAAACCCTGATGATATGGGGCTGTTTCACAGCCAAAGGCATTGCATACTTGACCAGGACTGATGGTGGTCTTAATACTGAGCTATATGTGAGAATCCTACAAGATGAGTTATTTCATACACTCGATTACTACGGGTATGAAAAGGGTGACATAGTGTTGCAGCAGGACAAGGACAACAAAATAATTATTATTTTCTGAATCTATGGTGAAATCCTTCTTGATTCAACTTTTTCTAGTCTCAGTAAGCACTTTAATTCCAAATTAAATATTTAACAGGTTTTCCGCTGCTCAGACAACCCCTTCACAATCCATATGTTTCCACCATTTAGATAATAAAGCTTATACTCACTTCCAGTGCCAGCACCATTCCAGCTGTGTTGGCACTGTCTCTCCTGGGATCACAATTGTGGTGTGACAACATGCAATCCCAACAGGCACTTAATAGCTGTTTCACTCTTTTCATCTTTGGACAAATCGCTTACAAGTGGTTGAAGTGAGCACTGCTGATTTCTCTGTGGACATAGGTGATTCATCCAAAGGCGAAGAGATATAGAGGCTCGAGGGTAGGTCGCTAATTTAAGCTTAGAAGTTGAAAACTTGGTAATAGAGTTGAGCGCAGTTCGCGGTTCGAGGTTCTCCAGTTCGCGGCTCGAGAGATTTTGGGGGCTGTTCTAGATCGAACTAGAACTCGAGCTTTTTGCTAAAGCTCGATAGTTCTAGATACGTTCGAGAACGGTTCTAGCAGCAAAAAGCAGGGCTTTTTACAGCTACAGTGTGCAGGAGCCATCGCTGGCAGCCTGCCAGAAGCTGGTAACCAAGATAAACATCGGGTATCCAAGCAAAGCGCTTTGGTTAGTAACCCGATGTTTATCCCAGTTACGTACAGGAAGCCCACACTTCCCCGCTCAGCTCACTCCGCCCCCTCCTGTACGCGGCATGTACACACACACTCACACATACAAACACACACACACACGTCCCCAGCCATGCAGTCCACGACACTGACGTCCTCCTAGCACTCTGCACACATGGTCCCGCTCGGCTTACCGGCGGCGATGAAGTCCCGACCTCAGCGCTGTCACTGTCCTCCATGGCCGCCGCTTGTCACATCACCTTCTCTCGCTTCCGACCCGAGACTGACTAGCGGTGACGTCACGGGCTTCTCACGATACTTGGCTGTGAAGGCAGCGGTCATTGAACTCAGTGACAGGTGCTGTCAGCAGTGCAGGAGATCAGCGCAGGTAATGTACCTCGCTGACAGCAGCACTTGTCATCCCCTGCAGTGACCTGGGCTGACCCATTGATGTTAGCTCAGGTCACTGCACTGCTCTCCCAGCCAATGGGGAACATCCTGCTCTTCATTGACTGGGACAGTGTGAATCGTCATGGCAACCCCTTGGATTACACCAGACCTGGATTTGTTTTTCTTTCTAATAACTTGGTTAAAAAGGGAATGTATTGGGGAGTGCATTTTTCAAATAAAAATGTGTTTGTCGTCTATTTTTTTTTATTACTGACTGGGTTAGTGATGTCGGGTATCTGATAGATGCCTGACCTCACCAACCCCAGGGCTTGGTGCCAGGTGACATTACACATCTGGTATTAACCCCATATATTACCCCGTTTGCCACCGCACCAGGGCACGGGATGAGCTGGGGCGAAGCACCAGGATTGGCGCATCTAATGGATGCGCCACTTCTGGGGCGGCTGCGGCCTGCTATTTTTAGGCTGGGGAGAGTCCAATAACCATGGACCTCCCTAGTCTGAGAATATCAGACCCCAGCTGTCTGCTTTACCTTGGCTGGTGATCCAATTTTGGGGGGACCCCTACGTGTTTTTTTTTTTATTTATTTAATTTAAAATAACAGCATGGGGTGCCCTCAGTTTTGGATTACCAGCCAAGGTGAGGCTGTCAGCTGTGGTCTGCAGGCTGCAGCCGTCTGCTTTACCCTAGCTGGCTACAAAAATAGGGGGAACCCTACGTCATTTTTTTTTTCATTTTTTTGGCTAAATACAAAGCTAAGCACCCTTTAGTGCCACATGAAAGGCACCAAAGGGTGCAAAATTACAAAATGCAGGAGAGTGGGACATTATGTGTCTTTCTGCCATTAAATGACAGAAAAGACTGATATGAAGTGTACAAGCACAGGAAAATCACCAGAGCGCTCTACGCTGTGAAAAGCAGTAGAAAATGGCACTGGAGTGAACATGTGACCGCCTCATGTAGGTTGAAGCTAAGGATCCTGGGTAAATTTATGTATTTTCCCTCCTTAGTTTTTTTGCAGTACACAAAAAAAATGGAAGGCACACGGATGACAAACAGATGACATACGGACCGTCTATGGAACGGAAACGGATGCCACACGGATGCACCCGTGAAAAAAACGGACTGTTTTTTGCAGACCGCAAAAATGGATCGGTCGTGTGAATGTAGCCTTATTCTGATCTGCCGTTTATAAACAGCAGGCAGAAATAAGTGAATAACGCCCCCCAGCGTCAGAAAATCTCCGGGGTTTCAGGGCTAGCTGAGACCCTGGAGATCATGATTCAGGATGGTTTTTCCGGTCCCCGCTCACGTGATCACAGGTATACACCGTATACCGATGATCACGTTACAGTAAATGACAGCGCCGGTAAAAAAATATTTATCTCCCATCTGGCATGAACAAACATGATAAATCTCCTCCCCGGTCCCCTCCGGTCCCCCGGTGTCGCCAAAGTGCCCCCCCTGATGCCCTCCCAGAAATCCAAGATGGATGCGCGCACAGCAGCGCGCCGGCCGCATTCACCCTACTCCTCTGATTTCTGTCGCATGTGCCATGACACATGCGACAGAAAACTCCTCCCCAGGCCCTGCCAGGTCACCCCCTATAACCCCACAGTGTTCCCCGGTGTCCCACGGTACCTGTGCAGCGTTGATCCCCCCACGGCCCTCTCCTTCACAATAGACGCTGCCGCATGCACAGAGCGGCTGTCAGCTCAGCTTCCTGTGTTCAGACACAGTGAGTGGTGGTTATGCATCTGTAAGCTAAATGGGTGGCACAGTGGCTCAGTGGTTAGCACTGCAGACTTGCAGCGCTGAGGTCCTGGGTTCAATTCTCACCAAGGGCACCATCTGCAAGGAGTTTGTATGTTCGCCCCGTGTTTGCGTGGGTTTCCTCCGGGTACTCCGGTTTCCTCCCACACTACAAAGACATACAAATAACGCTATATAAATGAATTAATTATTATTATTACTGCAATGCCCTGCTCATGAGGTAAGGAACATAATTGATCAGGAGAGCTATATACTACATTTCCAAATGGAGGGATTTGCTTTTATAGTTTCCCTGCTGAACGACTACCAAACATGAGAGTCCGTTATATACCACAAGAAAACACATCTAAGGCTGGAAACACATCTATGCGAGTAAAATCGGTCTGACTGGGCTGAAAAATCCTCGGCTGATTTTAGTTCACGTTAGGTGCGAGTGCAACGCAAGTGCGATGCTTTTTGCTTGCGTGTGTGTCGCGTTTGCGATGCTAGTTTCATGCAACATCTTAATTATTTAAAAGCTATTACACATGTGTCATTTAATTTACCTTTGGGAATGTGATGTCACATTCATCTGTTGAATATTTAATGAGCGAAGTTACTGCCACACTCGCAAATGTGAACGCTGGTGTGCGTATGTGATCCTACTTTTAATCCTCTTCCATAGGAAATCATTGGGACAAATGGTGCGAGAAACTCGCAAAAGAGCAGCATGCTGTGATTTTTTTCTCAGTCCGATTTGGACTGAGAAAAAAATCGCAGATGAGAGCTGATCCATTCACTAACGTGTCCGATTCCAATGCGAGTTTTTCTCACATTGCTCTACTGCGAGAAACTCGCAAGTGAGAAGCAGCCCTAAATAGCGAGCTCTGTTGTTAAGTATTCATTCAGCTGGATAACTGGACTTAAAGGGGTATTCCATCTCCAAGATCCTATCCCCAATATATAGTAGGTGGAATAGCAATAATATCAGCAAATACCAATATTTGGAAATGTAGAATAGTTCTCCTGATTAGGCATGCCCTTACCTCATGAGCAGGGCATTGCAGCTTTGGTAGCAACCATTACGACATGGACTCTGCTGCTGTGGACCCGGGGAGAGTGAGTGCAGATTCATTGCACCCACACTCCTCACATGAAGGGTCTGCACTCCTAGAAATTGGGGGATACATTCCCTGAGTGTCTCCCCCCCATATTCTAGATGGTCCAGAGTCGTCGTGGGACCCCTTTATTTTTTTTCTTACAATAAATTGGTGAAAGAGGAAATGTTTTGGGGACTGTTTTTTCAAATAAATTTCTTTTGTCGATTTTTTTTTTTGTTAGTACTGACAGTTTATGATGTTGGGTATCTAATAGACGCCATGACATCACAAACTGCTGGGCTTGATCTCAGGTGACTTTACAGCTAGTATCAACCCGATTTATTACCCCGTTTGCCACTGCACCAGGGCATGGGATGAGCTGGGGTGAAGCGCCAGGATTGGCGCATCTAGGGGATGCGCCACGTCTGGGGTGCCTGCGGCCTGCTATTTTTAGGCTGTGAAGGCCCAATAACTATAGACCTTCCCACCCTGAGAATACCAGACCACAGCTGTCCGCTTTACCTTGGCTGGTGATCCAATTTGGGGGGACCCTACTTTTTTGTGTAATTATTAATATTTATAAAATAATTATAAAAAAAGAGCCTGGGGGGACCTCCACACTGGATCCCCAACCACGGTAATGCTGCCAGCTGTGGTTTTCAGGCTACAGCCGTCTGCTTTACCCTAGCTGGCTATCAAAAATGGGGGGACCCAACGTCATTTTTTTTTTAACTATTTTTTAAATAGAAAAAATTAATGGGCTTCCCTGTATTTTGATTGCCAACCAAGGTAACGGCAGGCAGATGGGGGTGGCAACCCATAGCTGTCTGCTTTATCTGCGCTGAGAATCAAAAATACCGCGGAGCGCTACGTCATTTTTTTAAAGATTTATTTTTACAGCACTGTGATGTCCAGCAATCAAAATACAGGGAAGCCCATTTTGTTTTTAGTTATTTAAATAAATAATTTAAAAAAATATATATGGGCTCCCGCTGCATTTTTTGTATTGCTAGCTAAGGGTAATCCAAGCAGCTACTGGCTGCTAACCCCCACTGCTTGGTGTTACCTTCACTGGCAATGGAAAATCCAGGGAAGCATTTTTTATTTTTTTTGCCAAAAAACTACAAAAAAAGGACGTGAGCTTCGCCATATTTTTGTATGCTAGCCAGGTATAGCAGGCAGGTGCTGGAAGAGTTGGATACAGCGCCAGAAGATGGCGCTTCTATGAAAGTGCCATTTTCTGAGGCGGCTGCAGACTGCAATTTGCAGCAGTGGGGCCCAGAAAGCTCAGGCCAACCTGTGCTGCGGATTCCAATCCCCAGCTGCCTAGTTGTACCTGGCTGGACACAAAAATGGGGCGAAGCCTACGTCATTTGTTTTCTAATTATTTCATGAAATTCATGAAATAATAAAAAAAGGGCTTCCCTTTATTTTTGGTTCCCAGTCGGGTACAAATAGGCAACTGGGGGTTGGGGGCAGCCGTACCTGCCTGCTGTACCTGGCTAGCATACAAAAATATGGCGAAGCCCACATAATTTTTTCAGGGGGCAAAAATCTTCTGCATACAGTCCTGGATGGAGTTTGCTGAACCTTGTAGTTCTGCAGCTGCTGTCTGTCTGTATGGAGAAGAGCAGACAGCAGCTGCAGAACTACAAGGCTCAGCATACTCCATCCAGGACTGTATGCAGACGTTTTTTGCCCACCAAGAAAATGACGTGGGCTTCGCCATGTTTTTGTATGCTAGCCAGGTACAGCAGGCAGCCACGGGCTGCCTCCAACCCCCAGTTGCCTATTTGTACCCGGCTGGGAACCAAAAATATAGGGAAGCCCGTTTTTTTAATTATTTCATTAATTTCATGAAATAATTAAAAAAAAAATGACGTGGGCTTCGCCCCATTTTTGTGTCCAGCCGGGTACAACTAGGCAGCTGGGGATTGGAATCCACAGCACAGGTTAGCCCAAGGTTTCTGGGCGCCTCTGCTGCGAATTGCAGTCCGGAGCCGCCCCAGAAAATGGCGCTCTCATAGAAGCGCCATCATCTGGCGCTGTATCCAACTCTTCCAACAGGCCTGGAGCCGGGTGGCTTGTTGGGTAATCATGAGTTAATACTGGCTTTGTTTTACTAGCCAGTATTAAGCCAGAGATTATTAATGTCAGGCACATTTGACCCGGCCATTAAGAATCTCCAATAAAGGGTTAAAAAAAAACACCACACAGAGAAAAAAAACTTTAATAGAAATAAATACACAGACACATTAGAGACTTCATCTTTATTACCCCCTGTCAGCCCTCCACGATCCATGGTCTTCTGTCTTTCTCGTTCAACAAATGCAGCTCTGCTCCATCACTGCTGCATGGGGGAAGATGCTGCTTCCCGTGCTGCCTTCACTCCGTGAAGGCTGCACGGGAAGCAGCGTGCAGCCTTCACTCCGTGAGAGATCAGTGCTGCTGGCGGTGACAGGCGCGTTACCATAGCAACAGGGCTCCGATCATGTAATTCCCGGAGCCGCGGTTAGCGGTGACGTCACCGCTAACTGTGTTGCTATGGCAACGGTGATCTCCGTTAATGACCGGCTGTGTCAGCCGGTCCCTAATGGAACGGGGAGTCGACCGTGTGCTAGAGCATGTCGCTGGTACACGGTGATACACAAATGTGCACCGTGTACCGGAGAGTGCAATGACAGGTCCTACATGACGCGTCATAGTCATGTGACCAGTCTGTGGCCAATGAGATAATAGCTACGTGACTGGTCACATGGCTATTTTGACATCACGATAGGTCCTGCATCACTGCTGGCAGTGCTGGTCACCGGGAGGATTCAGCGATCATCAGATGGAATAGCGGCAGGAGACAGAGTGCAGGAGGGATCGCGGGGACCGGTAAGTGTTATGGCAATGTTTATTAACTGTATGTGTACATTTATAATGCGTTTTTATGTGTTTGTGATTGCCTCCCATTATATCCTATTGGTTCGAGTTCGGTTCGTCGAACATTCGCCGAACTGAACTCGAACGAGACCTCCGTTCGATGAACCGAACTCGAGCCGAACCACGGCCAGTTCGCTCATCTCTACTTGGTAAGACTATACCGTGTAACTTTATTGTATAGACTGTTGTTTGTATTTTTGTAGATTGTTTTATTTTCAACACATGACCTTATTGTTTACTACTGCATTGTTTACATAAGCTTAAAATGACCACAAAACTCTTAAGTTTTAATGTAAGAGGACTTAATATTACGAAAAGAAGGTACCATGCGTAGCAGGAGATTCTGAATACAGGAGCGGATATCATCTCCCTACAAGAAGTTAAACTGGCTGACTCCAATCATCCCAAATTCGCACACAAGGACTTTTGTAATGAGTTCAGCTCCCTTAACAAACTGAAAAAAACAGTCGTTATAACTTTTTTTAAAAACACGGTCACATTCCAACTCATTCAAGAAAAAAAAAAAGACGACATGGAACTATTTCATATTCTTGCCTGTAAAATCAATAATTGCCCATGAACTATCGTTAATATTTATGCCCTTAATACTGGACAAATTAATTTCTTATAAAAACTGCTAAAAGAAGTAGATAAAATAAAAATTGGTGACCTACTAAAGATAGGAGATTACAATATGGTACCAAATTGGGATCTAGATTCAACAGCACAATCGCACTATAAAAAAACAAACCCTCCACAATTGGCTGCTAAGAAATGAACTCCTAGACACATTTCATTGTATTAACACCACATCTCGTGTGTTCTCATACTACTCAGAAATTTGCAAAATTTATTCCCGCATTGATCACATCTTTACCACTTCCTAATCGATTTCTAAATTTAAAAAAGTAACAATATTAAATAAAACATTTTCGGACCACTCACCCTTATTAGGAGAAATACAACTAAATCACAATGCCCAGAAAATGCTCTGTAAATATAGTCCAGCAATAATTAATAAACCCCTATATAAGCCTCAGATAGAAAACATTATCAAATTATATTTTAAAGAAAATAACATTGAAAATATATGTCCTACAACAGTCTGGTTAGCACACAAGGCAGTACTCAGAGGGGAACTAATAAAAATTTCAACATATCATAAAAAGGAAAGAAAAAGGAAAATTGAAGAATTGCAAAACTTAGTATACAATAAAGAAAAAATCCAACAAGAAAGTCTCACTCCTCCATCAAACTTACATAATGAGTTACTAGATCTAAGAATTAAATTAAAAGCCCAACTATTTGATGAATATGAAAGCTATCTACGCTATTCAAAGATGATAAATTATTCCAATAATAATAAGCCAACCAGAGAAATGGCAAGAAAAGTCAAAGCAGAAAGGATAAAAAATAGAATAGTAGCCATTAAAAACCCAAACGGAGTGTTGGTTCATCATCCAAAGGAAATTGCGGATACATTCACGGAATACTACTCCAGACTGTATAACTTAACCCCTTCACAACCAATGATGGATATATTGTGTGAGGTTAATCCCCGCCCCCTGCCGTGGGCAGGTCGTGGCGATCCGCGCACATATCAGCTGTTTTAAACAGCTGACATTGTGCCTGCATGTTACTAGTGGAATCACATTCCACCCGCAACATTTAACCCCTTACATTTTGCTGC
The DNA here is from genome assembly GCF_048569485.1 of Anomaloglossus baeobatrachus. Taxonomy (NCBI): domain Eukaryota; kingdom Metazoa; phylum Chordata; class Amphibia; order Anura; family Aromobatidae; genus Anomaloglossus; species Anomaloglossus baeobatrachus. Next base: position 162,305,238 of record NC_134354.1, read on the forward strand.
CAAAGTCTGGCAGCGAGATGTATAAGTGTGACGCCCCTGACCTGGTCAGGTTCCACTGAGTACTGCACCCATGCTGGGTCAGTGCTTCCAGGTGATTCCAAAGGCCAGAATAGGGTGTGTACGCACAGACACATAGCAACCAGGTCTCCCACACCTTAGAGTGGACCCTTGGGCAGACCCAAGAGGGGGCGTTCCTCCACATCACAGCTAGGGGTGTAGGGGAGGGGCTGGAATCTAAGGTTGCAGTGGCTGTCAGGAAAGTAGGAGGAGTTAGCCAGTCTGAAGTGAAGAAGCGCAAAAAGAAGCAGAAAGCGAGAGGAGAGGAGAGAGACGTGCGCGGACATGCTAGTCAGACCCTGCACGTGTAGTAGCCGTAAGCGGGGGATAACGGTTACCAGTAGTTGGACAGAAAGATGCTGAGGAAGTCAGCTGGTCATGCATGGAGATCTCTGGTGATTAGGCATGCATGGGGAACAGGTTCCTAGAGTAGATGTCCATTTATTTTGTCTGCTAAACCTACTGGTGGGGGGAACTACAAGTCCCACACCAACCAACTAGAGTCCAAGCATCCGCAGCAACGAGGGGGCCCATAAGGAGGATCAAGGCTGGAGCCATCTCCCTTGGTCCACGCTGTCAGCAAATTGGCCAAAAAGGGGAGAAAAGGCAGTAGTGACTTCCGTGGATGAATCCCACGGTACTTCAAGTCAAGGGTTATCTGAAACAAGAAGTGCTTGGAAGGCGAGTTAACGGTTACCCTTAGACCAGCCTGAAGGATACCTGGTTTCTCCTGGTTTATCTCAGCATCACCCTGGTTACCTCACAAAAACACCTGAAAGTGAGTAAACATGTTGAAAGACATCTGGACTGTGACTGAGTTATTCTGGGACCTGTGGTTCCACACACACCCGAGCCCCTGGGGCCAGACTCACGGGAGGCCCTACCATCAGACTGCAGACTCCATCAGCCCCAGACGCTCGTTAAAGCTGTAGTGGCGGTCACCCATACCCCTGACCGCAAAACCGTGAGTGGCGTTACGACTCCTATGAAAATAAACCTGACCTACCTGTCGCACGAAGTACCCCTTCCTGAACTTGGAGACCCTACGGTGTCCCTGTAGTTGGATAGTTGTCCCTGGAACCGGTGGGCTTCACATATGCGCGCGGCCATTACTTTCACTTACCGCCGCCCCCACCGGAAGTCACGTGTCTAATCACGTGACTTTCGGTGGTTGCCATGGTAGCACAGGGTCATGTGATGATGCCTGTAGCTACATGAGTCACTTACTCTCAGTGCAGGCATAGTGCCAGCACGGAGAGTAAAGCAGCGTATCTGCAGTTCTTGGCTCTGTAGCTGAGATCTGCAGATAGCGCAGAGTGATCGGATTGCTGATCGCTATAGCCCCCTAGGGGGACTAGTAAAATAAAAATAAAAAGTAAAAAAAAGGTTTAAAAAATAAAAAAAACAAAAAACATAAAAGTTCAAATCACCCTTTCGCCCCATTGAAAATTAAAGGGTTAAAAAAAAGAAAAATTTTTGGTATTGTTGCGTTCAGAAACGCCTGCTCTATCAAACTGTAAAATCAATTAATCTAATCAGTAAACGGCCAAAATTACGTTTTTTGGACGCTGCAAGTTTTGCGCAAAATGCAATAACACGCGATCAAAATGTAGCATCTGCGTAAAGATAGTACCATTAGAAACGTCAGCTTGAGATGCAAAAAATAAGCCACCACTGAGCCATAGATCCCGAAAAATGATAACGCTACGGGTTTCGGAAAATGGTGCAAAACGTGAGCCACTTTTATTGGACAAACTTGTGATATTTTTTAACCCCTTAGATACAAGTAAACCTATACATGTTTGATGTCTAGAAACTCACACCGACCTTAGGCATCACAGTGACATATCAGTTTTACCATATAGTGAACATGGTGAATAAAACATCCCACAAACTATTGTGCTATCACACTTTTTTTGCAGTTTTTCCACACTTGGAATTTTTTTGCTGTTTTCCAATACACTATATGGTAAAACTTATGGATTCATTTAAAAGTACAACTCGTCCCGCAAAAAACAAGCCCTCATATGGCAAGATTGATGGAAAAATAAAAAAGTTACGGCTCTCGGAAGAACTGGAGAAACCCCCCCGCAAAAACGTAAAACGCCATGGGGCTGAAGGGGTTTAAAAATGATTCCTCTACTCCCTAGCCAACCCCTGAACAAGTTAATGAATTTCTAGCCCAGGTCAATCTCCCTAAAATAGAACCAGAACAATTATTATCCCTCAATGACCCCTTTAGTGAACCAGAAAACTTTACCACAATTTCATCCCTAAAATCAAGAAAAGCCCCAGGACCTGACAGACTCACAAATGATTATTATAAAACTTTTTCCTCCCTTCTAGCCCCCCACCTAACTAAAGTTCTCAATAAAGCCTCCCTATCAGGTAAATTTCCACCAAAGATGTTGGGAGCAACAATCACACTAATACCAAAAACCGGAGACAGCAATGAATCTGTCGGCAACTATAGGCCTATCTCTTTAATAAACACCAACATTAAAATCTATTAAAAAATGATTGCCGACAGGCTCAAAAAGATCCTCCCAGGTGTGATAAATAAAGATCAGCTTGGTTTTGTGGAAGGATGGCAGACCAATGATGGTACGAAGAGGACAATCAACCTCGTGCATCAGATTAAAAACAATAAGATACCATCCATACTGCTGGCACTAGATGCAGAAAAAGCATTTGACCGCATCCTTCAACATTACTAATGGTACTCGACAGGGATGCCCCCTCTCCCTTTATTATTTGTATTGGCAATGGAAGCACTAGCCGAATTAATTAGAACAAATGACAAAATAAAAGATATCCCAACTAAAACAAAAAAATCATAAAATAGGCCTATTCGCAAACAATATAATCCTTTCCCTCAGAATCCATTCCCATCAATACTAGAAAGGATATAGATCCTAGATACATATTCACGAATATCATATTATAAATTAAACCCAAAGAAATCTAAATTACTATCATTCCATCTTGATCACTCAACTACAAATTCTATGAAATCCCGCTGCTCCTTTACTTGGGGAGACTCATCCATAGATTATTTATGAATACAAATAACTAAAAACCCTCAAACTATGGTTAGCACCAATATAAATAGATTATTGGAAAAATTAAAAAATGACCTCAAGCATGCCCAAAAATATGATCTTTCTTGGCTAATAACTAATAAACTAATAACCCTATCTAAAATCCATTACCTATTCAGATCCATCCCACTACCTATGTAACCCCAAAATATTAACCCACTACAAAAAATTCTAAATGAAAAACAAAAGAGCAATAATTTCTAAATATATATTAACCAAATATAAGAGTAGGGGGGTATAGGAATTCCAGACCTTTATGGGTATTATATCACCAACTTAATTAAACAAAGTCAATATTGGATCAAAGAAGCATATTCATTTCCCTGGATGGATCTGGATTCTTTCATTTAATAATTATCATCCCCTTAAAAACCTTATTATCTCCACTTCTTTAACTTTCCCTGATCCTCCCACCTTAGCAGCAACAATACAAGCCTGGAAATACCTAACACTAGAGTTGAGCGCGGTTCGTGGTTCGTGGTTCTCCAGTTCTAGGCTCGAGTGATTTTTGGGCTGTTCGAGATCGAACTAGAACTCGAGCTTTTTGCTAAAAGCTCGATAGTTCTAGATACGTTCGAGAACGGTTCTAGCAGCAAAAAGCAGGGCTTTTTGCAGCTACAGTGAGCAGGAGCCATCGCTGGCAGCCTGCCACAAGCTGGTAACCAAGATAAACATCGGGTATCCAAGCAAAGCGCTTTGGTTAGTAACCCGATGTTTATCTTAGTTACGTGCAGGAAGCCCACACTTTCCCGCTCAGCTCGCTCCACCCCCTCCTGCCCGCGGCATGTACACATACACACACATACACAAACACACACACACACACACATCCACCCCCCCACCCCCCCCGCCCGCCCGCCCGCTCGCTCGCTCGCTCGCTCGGCTTACCTGCGGTGATGAAGTCCCGCCATCCCGACCTCAGCGCTGTCACTGTCCTCCATGGCCGCCGCTTGTCACATCACCTATCGCTTCCGACCCGAGACTGACACTGGCGGTGACGTCACGGACCTCTCGCGATACTTGATGTGAAGGCGCCGGTCATTGACCTCAGTGACAGGGGCTGTCAGTGTGCTGGAGATCAGCGCAGGTAATGTACCTCACTGACAGCAGCACTTGTCACCCCCCTGCAGTGACCTGGGCTGACCCATTGATGTTAGCTCAGGTCACTGCACTGCTCTCCCAGCCAATGGGGAACATCCTGCTCTTCATTGACTGGGACAGTGTGCATCGTCATGGCAACCCCTTGGATTACACCAGACCTGGATTTGTTTTTCAATCTAATAAATTGGTTAAAGAGGGAATGTTTTGGGGAGTGTTTTTTCAAATAAAAATGTGTTTGTCGTGTATTTTTTTTTTATTACTGACTGGGTTGGTGATGTCGGGTATCTGATAGACGCCTGACCTCACCAACCCCAGGGCTTGATGCCAGGTGACATTACACATCTGGTATTAACCCCAAATATTACCCCGTTTGCCACCGCACCAGGGCGCGGGATGAGCTGGGGCGAAGCACCAGGATTGGCGCATCTAATGGATGCGCCACTTCTGGGGCGGCTGCGGCCTGCTATTTTTAGGCTGGGGAGATTCCAATAACCATGGACCTCCCTAGTCTGAGAATATCAGGCCCCAGCTGTCTGCTTTACCTTGGCTGGTGATCCAATTTTGGGGGACCCCTACGTGTTTTTTTTTTTAATTATTTATTTAATTTAAAATAACAGCGTGGGGTGCCCTCAGTTTTGGATTACCAGCCAAGGTGAGGTTGCCAGCTGTGGTCTGCAGGCTGCAGCCGTCTGCTTTACCCTAGCTGGCTACAAAACTAGGGGGAACCCTATGTCATTTTTTTTTCATTTTTTTGGCTAAATACAAAGCTAAGCACCCCTTAGTGCCACATGAAAGGTACCAAAGGGTGTTCCACTTTTTCTCCATTTTTTTCTCCACTTTCTCTCCACTTTTTCTCCACTTTTTCTCCATTTTTTTCTCCACTTATTCTCCACTTTTTCTCCTCTTATTCTCCACTTTTTCTCCACTTTTTCTCCACTTTTTCTCCTCTTATTCTCCACTTTTTCTCCACTTTTTCTCCACTTTTTCTCCATTTTTTTCTCCACTTTCTCCACTTTTTCTCCACTTTTTTCTCCACTTTTTCTCCTCTTATGCTCCACTTTTTCTCCTCTTAATCTCCACTTTTTCTCCACTTTTTCTCCACTTTTTCTCCACTTTTTTCTCCACTTTTTCTCCTCTTATGCTCCACTTTTTCTCCACTTTTTCTCCACTCTTTCTCCACTTTTTCTCCACTTTTTCTCCTCTTAATCTCCACTTTTTCTCCTCTTATGCTCCACTTTTTCTCCACTTTTTCTCCACTTTTTCTCCACTTTTTTCTCCACTTTTTCTCCTCTTATGCTCCACTTTTTCTCCACTTTTTCTCCACTTTTTCTCCACTTTTTCTCCACGTTTTCTCCACGTTTTCTCCACTTTTTTCTCCACTTTTTCTCCTCTTATGCTCCACTTTTTCTCCACTTTTTCTCCACTTTTTCTCCTCTTAATCTCCACTTTTTCTCCACTTTTTCTCCACTTTTTCTCCACTTTTTCTCCACTTTTTTCTCCACTTTTTCTCCACTTTTTCTCCTCTTATGCTCCACTTTTTCTCCACTTTTCTCCACTTTTTCTCCACTTTTTCTCCTCTTATGCTCCACTTTTTCTCCACTTTTTCTCCACTTTTTCTCCTCTTATGCTCCACTTTTTCTCCACTTTTTCTCCACTTTTTTCTCCACTTTTTCTCCTCTTATGCTCCACTTTTTCTCCACTTTTTCTCCACTTTTTCTCCTCTTATGCTCCACTTTTTCTCCACTTTTTCTCCACTTTTTCTCCATTTTTTTCTCCACTTATTCTCCACTTTTTCTCCTCTTATTCTCCACTTTTTCTCCACTTTTTCTCCACTTTTTCTCCTCTTATTCTCCACTTTTTCTCCACTTTTTCTCCACTTTTTCTCCATTTTTTTCTCCACTTTCTCCACTTTTTCTCCACTTTTTTCTCCACTTTTTCTCCTCTTATGCTCCACTTTTTCTCCTCTTAATCTCCACTTTTTCTCCACTTTTTCTCCACTTTTTTCTCCACTTTTTCTCCTCTTATGCTCCACTTTTTCTCCATTTTTTCTCCACTTTTTCTCCATTTTTTCTCCACTTTTTCTCCTCTTAATCTCCACTTTTTCTCCTCTTATGCTCCACTTTTTCTCCACTTTTTCTCCACTTTTTCTCCACGTTTTCTCCACTTTTTTCTCCACTTTTTCTCCTCTTATGCTCCACTTTTTCTCCACTTTTTCTCCACTTTTTCTCCACTTTTTCTCCACGTTTTCTCCACGTTTTCTCCACTTTTTTCTCCACTTTTTCTCCTCTTATGCTCCACTTTTTCTCCACTTTTTCTCCACTTTTTCTCCTCTTAATCTCCACTTTTTCTCCACTTTTTCTCCACTTTTTCTCCACTTTTTCTCCACTTTTTCTCCACTTTTTTCTCCACTTTTTCTCCACTTTTTCTCCTCTTATGCTCCACTTTTTCTCCACTTTTTCTCCACTTTTTCTCCACGTTTTCTCCACGTTTTCTCCACTTTTTTCTCCACTTTTTCTCCTCTTATGCTCCACTTTTTCTCCACTTTTTCTCCACTTTTTTCTCCACTTTTTCTCCTCTTATGCTCCACTTTTTCTCCACTTTTTCTCCACTTTTTCTCCACTTATGCTCCACTTTTTCTCCACTTTTTCTCCACTTTTTTCTCCACTTTTTCTCCTCTTAATCTCCACTTTTTCTCCACTTTTTCTCCACTTTTTCTCCACTTTTTCTCCACTTTTTCTCCACTTTTTCTCCTCTTAATCTCCACTTTTTCTCCTCTTATGCTCCACTTTTTCTCCACTTTTTCTCCACTTTTTCTCCACTTTTTCTCCACTTTTTCTCCTCTTATGCTCCACTTTTTCTCCACTTTTTCTCCTCTTAATCTCCACTTTTTCTCCTCTTATGCTCCACTTTTTCTCCACTTTTTCTCCACTTTTTCTCCTCTTATGCTCCACTTTTTCTCCACTTTTTCTCCACTTTTTCTCCTCTTATGCTCCACTTTTTCTCCACTTTTTTCTCCACTTTTTCTCTTCTTATGCTCCACTTTTTCTCCACTTTTTCTCCACTTATGCTCCACTTTTTCTCCACTTTTTCTCCACTTTTTTCTCCACTTTTTCTCCTCTTAATCTCCACTTTTTCTCCACTTTTTCTCCACTTTTTCTCCACTTTTTCTCCACTTTTTCTCCACTTTTTTCTCCACTTTTTCTCCACTTTTTCTCCTCTTATGTTCCACTTATTCTCCACTTTTTCTCCACTTTTTCTCTACTTTTTCTATGGTCAGTCTACCCATTAGCTCTGCCATGCATAGTGTAGCTCTACACCTACTGCACATGTTACTTTATGATTGACATCTCTTTCGTACCAGAGCTGTCTAAGTCTACTCTGACCCCATATTTGTCATTACTATATTGTCCTTGTACTGTATTATGACATTTGTATCATGTGTTTCATTTCTTGCTGTGTTGCAATTTTTTTGCTGCATCCCAATTGTACCTCTACATTGTTCGAGTTTATGTTATTGTTCTCTCACTCTTATGTGATACTGATTATTGTCATTTTTCATGATTACATGCAGATAAGTCCAATCTGACGAAGGCTCAGGCCGAAACGTCATTTGTAACTTGTTTTGGACAAAAACATATATGCTTATGAAAAAAAAATTTTCTTAATACGGACCAATAAAGAGTGATTTTGCATTACTATCCGTTGTGACTTACTGACTTAGTCTGGGAGATATAGAGTGCCGAGGTTACTCACTAATTTTATCTATTATTACCTCTGAGCACCTATATACCAGTGAGCAGAGCTTGCTCTACAGTAGTTCTCCTGATTAGGCATGCCCTTACCTCATGAGCAGGGCATTGCAGCTTTGGTAGCAACCATTACGACATGGACTCTGCTGCTGTGGACCCGGGGAGAGTGAGTGCAGATTCATTGCACCCACACTCCTCACATGAAGGGTCCACACTCCTAGAAAATGGGGGATACGTTCCCTGAGTGTCTCCCCCCATATTCTAGACGGTCCAGAGTCGTCGTGGGACCCCTTTATTTTTTTTCTTACAATAAATTGGTGAAAGAGGAAATGTTTTGGGGACTGTTTTTTCAAATAAATTTCTTTTGTCGATTTTTTGTTTTTGTTAGTACTGACAGTTTATGATGTTGGGTATCTAATAGACGCCATGACATCACAAACTGCTGGGCTTGATCTCAGGTGACTTTACAGCTAGTATCAACCCGATTTATTACCCCGTTTGCCACTGCACCAGGGCACGGGATGAGCTGGGGTGAAGCGCCAGGATTGGCGCATCTAGTGGATGCGCCACGTCTCGGGTGCCTGCGGCCTGCTATTTTTAGGCTGTGAAGGCCCAATAACTATGGACCTTCCCACCCTGAGAATACCAGACCACAGCTGTCCGCTTTACCTTGGCTGGTGATCCAATTTGGGGGGTCCCCTACTTTTATTGTGTAATTATTAATATTTATAAAATAATTATAAAAAAGAGCCTGAGGGGACCTCCACATTGGATCCCCAACCACGGTAAAGCTGCCAGCTGTGGTTTTCAGGCTACAGCCGTCTGCTTTACCCTAGCTGGCTATCAAAAATGGGGGGACCCAACGTAATTTTTTTTTTTTAACTATTTTTTAAATAGAAAAAATTAATGGGCTTCCCTGTATTTTGATTGCCAACCAAGGTAACGGCAGGCAGATGGGGGTGGCAACCCATAGCTGTCTGCTTTATCTGCGCTGAGAATCAAAAATACCGCGGAGCGCTACGTCATTTTTTTAAAGATTTATTTTTACAGCACTGTGATGTCCAGCAATCAAAATACAGGGAAGCCCATTTTATTTTTAGTTATTTAAATAAATAATTAAAAAAAATATATGTTAGCTCCCACTGCATTTTTTGTATTGCTAGCTAAGGGTAATCCAAGCAGCTACTGGCTGCTAACCCCCACTGCTTGGTGTTACCTTCACTGGCAATGGAAAATCCAGGGAAGCATTTTTTTTTTGCCAAAAAGCTACAAAAAAAGGACGTGAGCTTCGCCATATTTTTGTATGCTAGCCAGGTATAGCAGGCAGGTGCTGGAAGAGTTGGATACAGCGCCAGAAGATGGCGCTTCTATGAAAATGCCATTTTCTGAGGTGGCTGCAGACTGCAATTCGCAGCAGTGGGGCCCAGAAAGCTCAGGCCAACCGGTGGTGCGGATTCCAATCCCAGCTGCCTAGTTGTACCTGGCTGGACACAAAAATGGGGCAAAGCCTACGTCATTTGTTTTCTAATTATTTCATGAAATTCATGAAATAATAAAAAAAGGGCTTCCCTTTATTTTTGGTTCCCAGCCGGGTACAAATAGGCAACTGGGGGTTGGGGGCAGCCGTACCTGCCTGCTGTACCTGGCTAGCATACAAAAATATGGCGAAGCCACATAATTTTTTCAGGGGGCAAAAACCTTCTGCATACAGTCCTGGATGGAGTATGCTGAGCCTTGTAGTTCTGCAGCTGCTGTCTGTCTGTATGGAGAAGAGCAGACAGCAGCTGCAGAACTACAAGGCTCAGCATACTCCATCCAGGACTGTATGCAGAAGTTTTTTGCCCACCAAAAAAATGACGTGGGCTTCGCCATATTTTTGTATGCTAGCCAGGTACAGCTGGCAGCCACGGGCTGCCTCCAACCCCCAGTTGCCTATTTGTACCCGGCTGGGAACCAAAAATATAGGGAAGCCCGTTTTTTTTAATTATTTCACTTATTTCATGAAATAATTAAAAAACAAATGACGTGGGCTTCGCCCTATTTTTGTGTCCAGCCGGGTACAACTAGGCAGCTGGGGATTGGAATCCGCAGCACAGGTTAGCCCGAGGTTTGTGGGCGCCTCTGCTGCGGATTTCAGTCCGCAGCCGTCCCAGAAAATGGCGCTCTCATAGAAGCGCCATCATCTGGCGCTGTATCCAACTCTTCCAACAGCCCTGGAGCCGGGTGGCTTGTTGGGTAATCATGAGTTAATACTGGCTTTGTTTTACCAGCCAGTATTAAGCCAGAGATTCTTAATGTCAGGCACGTTTGACCCGGCCATTAAGAATCTCCAATAAAGGGTTAAAAAAAGACACCACACAGAGAAAAAATACTTTAATAGAAATAAATACACAGACACATTAGAGACTCCATCTTTATTACCCCTGTCAGCCCTCCACGATCCTGCTCTTCTGTCTTCTTTCTTTCTAGTGTAGTAGTAGTGACGATTGTAGTGAGGGGCATCACTTGGGGCTGGGGAACCTCCATCCTAACTACAATGCTCACTACAATCGGGAAGCAGCGTGCAGCCTTCACTCCGTGAGTGATCACTGCTGGCTGCTAGCGGTAACGCTGACAGACGCGTTACCATAGCAACGGTGCTCCCGGAGCCGCGGTTAGCGGTGACGTCACCGCTAACTGCGTTGCTATGGCAACGGTGATCTCCGTTAATGACCGGCTGTGTCAGCCGGTCCCTAACGGAACGGGGAGTCGACCGTGTGCTAGAGCATGTCGCCGGTACACGGCGATACACATATGTGCACCGTGTACCGGAGAGATGCACTCGCAGGTCCTACATGACGTGTCATAGTCATGTGACCAGTCTGTAGCCAATGAGATAATAGCCACGTGACTGGTCACATGGCTATTTTGACGTCACGATAGGTCCTGCATCTCTGCTGGCAGTGCAGGTCACCGGGAGGATTCAGCGATCATCGGATGGAATAGCGGCAGGAGACAGAGTGCAGAAGGGATCGCGAGGACCGGTAAGTGTTATGGCAATGTTTATTAACTGTTTGTGTACATTTATAATGCATTTTTATGTGTTTGTGATTGCCTCCCATTATAGCCTATACGTTCGAGTTTGGTTCGTCGAACGTTCGACGAACCGAACTCGAACGGGACCCCCGTTCGGCGAACCGGCCTCGAGCCGAACCGGGACCGGTTCGCTCATCTCTACCTAACACGTAAATTACCCAAAATGAATAAAGACACCCAAATTAAAAAACTTTTCCATTAAATTCCTAGCTATCCTTTCAAATATTGAAATCCCGACCACATGGCACACTTTAAAACTAAATAAAATAAGTGACATCCATGATGGTCGTGATTTTGTCCCCTTTCTCGACTTAATAATTAAATATAAAATTCCAGATGCCGATTTTAAAATTGTATTATCTATTAGAGAAACAATGCGTAATCTAACGAAAAATAAAAAACCTTTCACCGAACTTATAGATCCCCTATTCTGTAACCCAACCAACAATGCAGTCTGGGGTAGTACTACGCTATATCATCATATAATAAAAGATACCAAAATTGATAAAAACAATTATATTCTTGATTGGGAGAAAGAACTTAAGCAACAGATCTCAGAAAAAATGTGGCTTTTTTGCTTAAAAAGCAACAAACTCTTCTAGTTCTAGTGCCACTCTTCTAGAGACACATACAAAACTACTAATGAGGTGGTACTTTACTCCATCAAGAATTCAAAAATTTAACAAAGATGTCACCCCTTCTTGCTGGAGGAATTGTGGTGGGAATGGTGACTTAATGCATGTCTTTTGGGATGTCCAGTACTAAAGTAACTCTGGTCTGAAATATCGAATTTAATTCACATCAGTCATTCAAATATTGTTCTCACCCCTCAAAAAGCCCTTCTCTCCTTAGAACTAGAACAAATAGATCCCATATACATACCCATTATTATCCATTTTTACCTCACTACTAAAAACCTAATTGCAGCCAATTGGAAGAAAATCGATGTTCCCAATAAATCACAAATTATTAAAACTCTCGCCCTTCATGAAAAATATGAAAAACATTATGCTATTATAAATAACTTATTTGCCTCATATTACAAACAATGGAATCCATGGAACTAATTTCAAGAAGAGATCACATGAACACATATTTGTGCATCATAATATACACAGCATAGGGGTATCTTACAATTCATGAAATAATATGGTCAATTAATATGTCATCACAGATAAGGTCATTTATTTGATCACATGTAACTTGTATATACTGTATGTTACAGTTATAGTTAATGATTGATTAAGCCTTGTTCTCCCTTACCCTCTACTCTAATTTTTCCTTCCTCTTGTCCTTGTTTCCCCAAAAAAATTACATGACTTTCCACAGTCCAACCTTCCCTACATCCTTTTCATCCTTATCTTATACCTAACCCTTAATAGAAGCTTTATGATATATAAGTCTTTTGTTATCTACGTTGTATTCAATCATATTCAACTAAGAAATAGTATCAAATTCCTTCTCCCCCTTTCCCCTTCTTAGTTATTGAAAATAAAAATATTTTAAAACAAAGGTGAAGAGAGTAGAGGTACCACTAATTGGCCACTGAGATTGCTTGATGTCATACTGTAAAGTAATTCTGGAACAGATTGTGCCAACACCTCTGGAATGGTGAGGTGAGTATGGATTGAGAAGGGTTGTCTGAGTAGTGGATAATTACTTTAAAGGATAACTATTATTTCATGTTTACTTTATCTCATGGAAAAGTGTAAAGTTTCCGCGATATTTGTGCCCTGCTTGTTGGGCCATACAGTTGCTGGAAAAACTATACACTGTTCAAAACCTTTCTTACACAGTCTCTATTAAGCTTTATGGTGTACAAGATTTTTCCTTTACACCTCCTATTAATGACAATAGGAGCCGTGCAAGAAAAATATGTGTCATACAAGGCCACCTGATTGTTCATTTCCAACCATTATTGTAAACATTTTCAACTGAACATCCATGTAAACTTCAGCAGCCTTGTGCAAACTATAAAAATGTGGATTACCTATGATCACATTATTGCTACATTAAGTTTTCATAGTGTATTTAAATTAAGTTTACAATTTACTTATCCTATTTATGCTGCAATTTAGCCCTTGAAATTACTGGTGATATCAGTAAATCAATTAAATAAAAAAAAAAAATGAATGTTTTTTTTAATTTTTTTACAAATAGTTAAAAATTAGTGATGAGCGAGCATGCTTGTAACTACTCGGTACTCGCACGAGTATCGCTGTACTCGGGCTGCTCGGCGGGGACCGAGTAATCTCGCGATACTCGTGCTGTACTCGTGGTCTTCATCCCTGCATGTTGGCGCTCTTTTGAGAGCCAGCCCTCATGCAGGGATTGGCTGGCAGACCACTGCAATGCCACAGCCCTGTTAGTTGTGGAATTGCAGTGATTGGCCGGCCTGCACAGCGTGACCGAGCCTTTATACCGGCCGGCGCGCTGTGCTCTGCTCACAGCTATCCAGACAGTGAGTGCAGGGAGAGTGTCGCTGATTCAGGGAAAGCTTTGCGGCCCTTTATAGCTTTTTCAGTTGCAGGGCTGCAAACAGTGTGACCAAAAGTCCTTCTCAGGACTATTCTAGTTGTATACAGGCAGGCAGGGTATAGCCAGGTCGGAGTACAGTAGCAGAGTCCTTCTCAGGACTATTGTTGCTATATACAGGCAGGGTATAGCCAGGTCTGAATACAGGCTAGTGACCAGAAGAGTCCTTGTCAGGACTATTGTACCAGTATACAGGCAGGCAGGCAGGCAGGGTATATATAGCCATTCCTAGTGGTGACCGTATACCAGCCTTCATCATATCTGGGGCTGGTGTACACAGTCTAAAACAGTCCAGATAGTGTCTGACTTGTCTGTAATTGTCGCTCCCCAAAAAAACCTGTTAGGTTCTTAGTGCGTCCGTGCTTGGTTTTTAAAACTGCACATGTGTGCCTGTCGGTGGCAGCGTACAGGTGCACTTGTGTGCAATTTCCACAAACTTTGATATAACGCACAAGTAGTGAATACACGTCAGCACAGCATTGCAAAATGCGCAAGGGCATTGGCAAGGAACAAGGAAGTGGACGTGATGGTGGTGCAGGCAGAGGCCGAGGTCGTGGGCAAGCTCTAATTTCGCCACAACAAAGGGCCACATCTAGTCGCTCGCACGTCCTGTCCCAAATTCTTGGGGACCGCAGCAGTACACCGCTCTTGAACCAAGACCAGTGTCAACAGGTTGTTAGTTGGATAGCAGATAATGCTTCCAGTCAGATTGGCACCACCACAAACACTCTGTCTTCCACACGGTCAAGTGTCAGTAGCCGTGATACTGCACCGCACATTTCTGAACCTGATCCTCCTTCCTACCACCAGGCTGAGTACACGTCCTCCTCGGACATTAATGATCCCACACTTGGACACTCGGAAGAGCTGTTCACGTTTCCATTCACACATTCTGGCCTCTCGCCAGCTCATATTGAAGTGGGTCATGAGGAGATCGTCTGTACAGATGGCCAAATATTTGAGCAGCCACGTTCTCACGAAGTTGGCAACGTGTCTCAACAAGTGGTGGACGATGATGAGACACAATTGTCGGGAAGTCAGGAGGAGGAGCAGGGTGCGGAAGAGGAAGACAACGTGGTGGATGATCCAGTAACTGACCCAACCTGGCAGGAGGATATGCAGAGCGAGGACAGCAGTGCACAGGGGGAGGGAGGCGTAGCATCACAACAGGCAGTAAGAAGCAGGGTGGTGGCCCCAGGCAGAAGTCAGGCAACCGTTCCCCGGAACAACACGACGACACAAGGTGCCTGTACAAATGTTAGGTCTTCCCGAGTCTGGCAGTTTTTTAAGTTGGCTCCAGATGATTCTAAAAAGGCCATTTGCAACACCTGCCGTGCCAGCATCAGCAGGGGTACCAAAACTAGCAGCCTGACCACCACCAGCATGATCAGGGACATGTCAGCCAAGCACCCGACTTTGTGGGAAGTACAACAGAGTCGAGGAGCAGTGCTTGCTGATGTCACTGCTACGTCTTCGCTGGTTGTGCATGCGAGCCAATCCCCTGTCCATGCTGCCTGCGAACAAGCCTCCTCCACTCCTGCACCTGCAGTTGCCTACGCAGAAAGAACACCATCATCAAGCACGTCCTTGTCCCAGCACAGCGTTCAGTTATCCATTCAGCAAACCTTTGAACGCAGGCGCAAATACACTGCCAACACCCCACATGCCACAGTTCTAAATGCTAACATTTCGCGACTGCTTGCGCTGGAAATGTTGCCTTTTAGGCTGGTGGAGACAGAAGCATTCCGCGACCTGATGGCGGCAGCTGTCCCACGTTACTCGGTCCCCAGCCGCCACTATTTCTCCCGGTGTGCCGTCCCCGCGTTGCATAACCACGTGTCACAAAACATCACACGTGCCCTGAACAACGCTGTTTCACCCAAGGTCCACCTAACCACAGACACGTGGACGAGTGCTTGTGGGCAAGGCCGCTACATCTCGTTGACGGCACACTGGGTTAATATTGTGGAAGCTGGGACCCAGTCTGAGCGAGGGACGGAACACGTCCTTCCCACACCAAGGTTTGCAGGCCCTACCTCAGTCAGTGTTTCACCCACACTCTACAGCTCCGGAATGTCATGCTCTTCAGCCTCCTCCTCCTCCTGCGCATCCTCATCCACTGTACCCTCCACACCAGTCCCAAGCCGGAAGCACTGCAGCACTGCCTCGGCGAAGCGGCAACAGGCTGTGCTGAAGCTAATCTGCATAGGTGACAAACCCCACAATGCAGAAGAGCTGTGGACAGCTCTGAAACAGCAGGCAGATCACTGGCTCACACCTCTGAACCTAAAGCCAGGAAAGGTCGTGTGTGACAATGGCCGGAACCTGGTGGCGGCTTTGAGGCGAGGCCAGCTGACACATGTTCCATGCGTGGCCCATGTGCTCAACCTCGTGGTTCAGCGGTTTCTAAAGTCATACCCAGAGCTGTCTGATCTGCTGGTAAAAGTTCGCCGCCTGTCTGCACATTTTCGAAAGTCACCTACTGTTTCAGCCGGCCTTGTCGGCTTTCAGCGCAGTTTGCATCTTCCGGCTCACAGACTGGTGTGTGATGTCCCCACGCGTTGGAATTCAACTCTGCACATGTTAGTCAGGATATGTGAGCAGAAGAGGGCAGTTGTTGAGTACCTGCATCACCTAAGCCGTCGGGAAATGGTTCAAATTCCACACATAACACCTGAGCAGTGGAGATGGATGTCAGACCTATGTACCATCCTCCAAAACTTTGAGGACTCCACCAAGATGGTGAGTGGTGATGACGCCATTATTAGCGTCACCATACCGCTACTCTGCCTTCTAAAACGGTCTCTGCTGAAAAACAAACATGATGCATTGCAGGCGGAGCGCGATGAGTTGCAGCAAGAAACAGTAGTGGGTGTGGGTGATAACACACAGCCCAGCCTCGTCTCATCACAACGTGCAGTGGAGGACTATGACGAGGAGGAGGATGAAGACATGGAGCAACTCTCCGGCCAAATTGAGGATATGACATGCACACCAGTCATATCCTCGGTTCAGCGTGGCTGGCCAGAGGACAGGGTAGATGAGGAGGAGGAGGAGGAGGAGGAGGACAGCATGTTCAGTCATCTTGTTGGTCAGGCTACTGAAGTCCTGGCTGTTAAGAGTCTGGCGCACATGGCTGACTTTATGGTAAGCTGCCTGTCTCGTGACCCTCGCGTTAAGAACATCTTGGCCGACAATCATTACTGGTTGGTAACACTGTTAGACCCACGCTACAAGGAGAACTTTTTGTCTCTTATTCCCGTGGAGGAGAGGTCAACCAAAATGCAGCAGTTCCGGAAGGCCATAGTCACGGAAGTAGGCAAAGCATTCCCCTCACAAAACGCTAGCGGCATAGGTCAGGAATCAGTGGACAACCGAGGCGTACAGCCGAGAGAGGCACAAGTCCAATCCGCCAGAGGTAGGGGAACAGTCTTTAAGATGTGGGACAGTTTTCTCAGCCCCTCACGTACCACAGCCCCTGAGGTGCGGGGTAGTGCCACAAGAAATCCTAAGTTTGCCCAGATGCTGAAGGAGTACCTTGCAGATCGAACAACTGTACTCCGACATTCCTCTGTGCCTTACAATTATTGGGTATCCAAGCTGGACACGTGGCATGAATTGGCTCTCTACGCCTTGGAAGTCCTGGCCTGCCCTGCCGCTAGCGTTTTGTCAGAGCGTGTTTTTAGTGCCGCAGGTGGAATCATTACAGATAAATGCACCCGCCTGTCAACTGAAAATGCTGACAGGCTGACTCTGATCAAGATGAACAAGGGTTGGATTGGGCCAGACTTCACCACACCACCAGCAAATGAGAGCGGAATTTAAAGTTTGCCATGTACCTCCACTCACCCATGGGTACACACTTCTGGACTTTGGATAATCACTGGACTGCTCCTCCTTCTCCTCATGCGCCACCATGATGACCGTTACAAATTGCAATACTTAGGCCTTTGTTTCAGGTATACCCCCAGTGGTAAATTTTTTCGCCCATTCTTTGCAGAATGGACATTACAACGACAGGAGACCCGCTCCTTTGCAATGGGAACAATGTTTTGAGGCCCTCATGCACGTCTCTACCCAGGGACAACGTGGAGCCTCCCAATTTTTGGCTGCCCTGCCTAAGGGCTATACTATAATACACCCACTTCCTGACAATGGACACTTAATGTTTTGAGGCCCTCATGCACGTCTCTACCCAGGGACAACGTGGAGCCTCCCAATTTTTGGCTGCCCTGCCTAAGGGCTATACTATAATAGACCCACTTCCTGACAATGGACACTTAATGTTTTGAGGCCCTCATGCACGTCTCTACCCAGGGACAACGTGGAGCCTCCCAATATTTGGCTGCCCTGTCTAAGGGCTATACTATAATACACCCACTTCCTGACAATGGACACTTAATGTTTTGAGGCCCTCATGCACGTCTCTACCCAGGGACAACGTGGAGCCTCCCAATTTTTGGCTGCCCTGCCTAAGGGCTATACTATAATACACCCACTTCCTGACAATGGACACTTAATGTTTTGAGGCCCTCATGCACGTCTCTACCCAGGGACAACGTGGAGCCTCCCAATTTTTGGCTGCCCTGCCTAAGGGCTATACTATAATACACCCAGTTCCTGACAATGGACACTTAATGTTTTGAGGCCCTCATGCACGTCTCTATCCAGGGACAATGTGGAGCCTCCCAATTTTTGGCTGCCCTGCCAAAGGGCTATACTACAATAGACCCACTTCCTTCCAATGGGCACTTCAGGTTTACAGGCCCTCATGCACGTCTCTATCCAGGGACAACGTGGAGCCTCCCAATTTTTGGCTGCCCTGCCAAAGGGCTATACTACAATAGACCCACTTCCTTCCAATGGGCACTTCAGGTTTACAGGCCCTCTTGCACGTCTCTATGCAGGGGCATTGGTGAACCTCACAATTTTGGACTGCCCTGCCAAAGGGCTATACTACAATAGACCCACTTCCTTACAATGGGCACTTCAAGTTTACAGGCCCTCATGCACGTCTCTACCCAGGGACAACGTGGAGCCTCCCAATTTTTGGCTGCCCTGCCAAAGGGCTATACTATAATACACCCACTTCCTTCCAATGGGCACTTCAGGTTTACAGGCCCTCATGCACGTCTCTATGCAGGGGCATTGGTGAACCTCACAATTTTGGACTGCCCTGGCAAAGGAAAATACTACAAAGACTCACTTCCTCAAAATGGGCACATTAGACTCAAGAGGCCTTCATGTACGTCTCTTCTCAGGGACATCGCAGTGCCACACAATGTTTCACGTAAAATCTTTCATGTATTAATCTCAAAAAGTAACATACACCAGCTCTATCTCACTATTGGGTATGTGCCCTTAACATTTCTGCCATGAAAAATCATTTTGGGGTCATTTTGGAAGGTTTTCTGGTGAGTCCGTAAAAATGGCGTGCAACGCGGACAAAATTGTTCACAGCTGTGACTTTTCAGTGATAAATGCTTCAAGGGGTCTTCCCCATGCTGTTGCCATGTCATTTGAGCACTCTTCTGAGACTTTTGTGACATTTTTAGGGTTTCTCCATGCTGCCGGGGGGTCATTTCACAAAAATACTCGGGTCTCCCATAGGATAACATTGGGCTCGTTGCTCGGCCCGAGTACACGAGTATCTTGGGATGCTCGGCCCGAGCTTCGAGCACCCGAGCTTTTTAGTACTCGCTCATCACTATTAAAAATAATTAAAAGCAAAACTGTTAAAACCTATTTTTGCACAGCTGTAATATAAGAGAACATCTTGACCTTAAAATCATTTAGGTTTGATAACTTTGGACACAGATTGCGTTTATCTGCACAATAGCACAACATTTCCTATTAAAGTTGTTTAGACAGAAGAAATATGAACAAATGCTGGAAAACTGGAAATAAACTATAGAGAAGAAAATATATAAACAGTGTAATAAAACAAAAATGTGAGCAAACCTTTCAGTGGTTCAATTCACAAAAATTATTTTGTATTGTACCTCAGGACTTATGTTGAAAGTATTTTTCTCTTATACTTTAAGTAAATTATATATCTTAGTATATTATTAATTGAACCAACAACTACATATGCAATTGCATAAAACAAAAAAATCTTTATTAAGTAGATAAAATTAAAAAAACAAAAATTACAAGGAATGTCTCAAAAACAGCTCCCTTAAGAAAGGGTAGATAGCATATTGGGAACACCTAGCCGAAACCCCCCACACAATACTTTGATCTGCCCTACTCAGGGCAGATCAAAGTGCACCTGTGCAGGACCTCAATGCCGGCTAGTGTAGATGACGTAGAACGCGTAATCCACACTAGGTTCAGAAGGAGGACAAAGATGGCCGAAAGAGGAGGAGCGGACCCGGAGAACGGAGACGCTCATCCGACCAGTCTGCTCCTCCGCACCGACTGTTCAGTGAGTATTATAAACATTTGATGACAGGTTCCCTTTAAATAAAGCCAGATCAACCAATGAAAATATACTCATCTATATATAATGTATGTAATTACATGTGAAACATAATCATAATGTAAAAACACAAGTGTGTCTAAAACGTGTCAAACAGAAATCACATCATAATCGCATAACAGTGAATAGAGGTCCAAACATAGCCTAAAATATACCTATATGGGAGTCATCAGAAGAGAGGTAATGGTGTCCCACACACCCAACACACGTTTCACATTAGCGATGCTTCTTTCAGGATCATGGAAAAAGCATATTTTTTTTATGTAATTGCATATGTTGTTGGTTCATGCTTAGTGCTCTGTTGTTCCACTGTTTTATTGTGATTTTTGGTGTTGCACATATTATTGAGGCTAAGCTAAAGGGGTAAACAAGTAAATGCCGTTGGCAACCAAAAACCTCAATTGTTTCTCTTCATGTACAATTAATGATTAAGAATTGGGCTCAGTGGATTCATGTATAATGTTTTTAAAATGTATATAATTTGAAATTTTTCTAATTCTACCAAATCTTTCATATGCTGTATATGTTGGAAATGTCTTAATCAAAAATATGGGAGACCATTAGAAGAAAATTCCAGTCCTCTGATAAAATTATGATTTGTGCCAATTACAAATTGGCAAAATCATTTCAGTGGAATTGAATGCTACTCAAATTTTACATAAACCAATATTTTCTAGAATACAGTTATATTCGTATGGCGGCTGGTATATTACAAAAGAACTTGTCACCTGAATTCAGTGACTTGTTGCAAGTGCTTGCTTTTAGGATGTGGATTTACCTAAATTTTTGTCAGTTTTGGTAAGTACCAAAGGAGTGGGAATATTTTTTCTTTAAATCTTTAAAAATAAAACACATTTTAATTTTTGCATACCTAGTTTACTTCCAAGCAATATATAGAGAAATACAAAAAAGGTTTTGTATACTGCTTTGCGAGTGCAATTTAGTAATCAAATGTGCCACAACAATGATGCTGAATATTGCTGCATCTTCCTTTTCATGTACCTATCAATCAATATTGCATTATTGGCTTTTTGTCAGGAAGGAGTTTAGAATGTTTTTAACATTTCGTCCTCAAAAATTAAAAAATTATACTCATGTTTACATTTTTGAACATTTTAGTAGTACAGTTTGACAACCATACACACTACAAGTACACTGTAGTACCTAGCATTTATTGATACATTGTCCTTTTTGGTCATGGGGATTTAATTTGTTTAGCAAAAAATCTAAAAAAAGATATTCCAGTTGAGACATTAAACTGTGCAGGTCCGTTGCGGCACACCTTTTTACATTTGCCAGTTGGACATATCACACCATGTCCATGTCACACTAATTTTATGGGCGTGCTGGTGCAAAACACATCACTTTAATATATATGGGAGCTGCCAGCAGCAGCACTAACGACACTACTGGCCATTAAACATGTAGCAGTGTTCTGGCTCTGTTAGCTGTGGTGATAGAGACACTAGCAATGGTAGTGGCACTCTGAGTCAAGACAAATGAAAAGGGGGGTATTAAATGTGGGGGTGGAGAGTTTTCGATGTTTCCCCAATGAGTCAACTGTGAGCCAAGTCATAATAATGCTAATGATGATTGGGAACCAAATTGAAGTGCCAATGAGGTGATGTCATCAGACAGGTAGGGTGTTGTATTTGACATTTATCAGTAAATCTTTTGGTGGAGCATCTACTTTTTTAAGGTTCGTTTGGGTGCAGATGATGTTGCGACTTGTAATAAACTTTCTGGTGGTGGAGAGTCCTATGTACAGGCATCTCAAGTGTGAAAATTATTTTCTACATTTCTAGAGGACCTATCCATTGCAGTGTGTAGGCTCTTCTGTTGTAAAGCAAGTCATGTACATCTTTTAAAACATTGAAAATGATCTATGTATCTGTCAACACATGCAACAGCATCCCATGATTACATTTCTGGTAGCAAGTGCACATCTACAAGCAGTGACACTGCCTGGTCATTCTCATCAGCCCCATCATCACCCTTACCTATTGCCTTTCATACTTTTCATGCTGTCACTCTGTCACATCATCACTTACTTGTCCATGTTAAGTACAATTGATGCCAAATCAATTGGATTGTACTGTCTATTGCTCAAGAATTGCATGCTTTCAGCCTAAATGAAAGATATCAAGCTGCCATTATTAGTGAGTAAAGCCATCTCTGCTTTGTGCTTTTCATATGGCAAAGCTGTAGTCCACTCTCTGCAATTATCATTGGGGTGCAAGTAGCACCAGTATTGTCAAGGCTGTCTCTTTGCATTATGAGACTAGTGACAGACTCAGAATCATTTCCATGCTAGACTCTCAATATTAATTGTATTTCCTTTCTTTCAGTGGTCTAAGGGTTAATATCAGTTTTGCTTTCCAGCAGATTCTGACTCCTGGCTTCAGGTGTTTCCATTTTGGGACCACTCCCAGTCCCTATATACATCCTCTACTCCCAGTAAAGGGTGCCAGTTATTCTGTTTCATTTGGATGTTTGGCCTGGAGGTGGAAGGAGCTGGTGGAGTCCTGATCGCAAGTTGCTCTTTAAGCTGCAGTCCTGGTTCTGACTGCAGCTGTCTGTTGGATGTAGTCTTTTATTATTTCCCCCTGTCTGTCTTTTCTTCCTTTTTTTTTATTAGTGCAGCCATGGGTCTAGCGTCCCTCACCTGCCAGTTCACTAGCCATGGCAATTACAGGGTTTGCCATCGTGTCAAATATCCTGTTCGGCAATAGGTGTGGAACCTGTATATGGACTGGTCAGGAGTGCAGGGTACAGCTGCAAGTGAGTGAAAGAGGTGTCTCATCATCACGCTCACTAGCACTAGGACCCACAATTGTTATTGCGCCCCCAGTGTACCCCTTTGATTGTTGTCTGTCACTTCATACGCCATACTTCCCAGTCACCCACATGACATTTTATTAAGTCAATGTTTTGCATGTCAATGATGCATAACTACAAGCGGGCTCATTATTTACCACTCATACATCCACACCAGGTGATGCTTATGCACTTCATCAAGGCTGGTGTCATCTCTGGCATCATGTGACTTTAGTTTTTCATTAGTACCACATACTTTTCCAACTTTTGTTAACCCTGTCCCAACGTTTTTGAAATGTGTTGCTGTCATGTTATTCTAAATGGATACATTTTTTCAAATGAAATGTAAAAATGTCTAATGTTCACTGTCTTGTATGTATTCTATGTTCTGTTGTGAATACATTATGGCTATAAAAGATTTCCATATAATTGCATTCTTGTATTCTTTTCATTTTCCACAGTGTCCCAGCTTTTTGGGAATTGGGGGTTGTATATTCAGATATTATGGTCATGGCTTGGCATGGGAGAACTGTAGCAAAACTTCTGTAACTTGCTTCAAGTTTCACTAAAAAAAAGATGACATCAGAATTAACTGTTAGGGAAATTTTAGTATTTTTTTAATTCTAAAAATACAACTTCTTTAGTACAGCCACATGAATAGAGCATCAAATCTTCTTTATTGAGTAATGAATAAAAACAAGTAACAGAGCAACACCATAAGAATAAGGTGTTTTGAGCAGTTTACCCACTATTCATCATGTCCTACATAGCGTATTACTTTACTCTCGCCTGTTTAATTTTTCAAACTTCTAAAACTTAGAAGAACATCTCCTTACCTGCCTTCACCGACAATGCGGAAGGAAGGAGGTGGGCGGGATGTTATGTCCCGCTCATCTCCGCCCCTCCGCTTCTATTGGACGGCTGCCGTGTGATGTCGCTGTGACGCCGCACAAACCGCCCCCTTAGAAAGGAGGTGGTTCGCCGGCCAGAGCGACGTCGCAGGGCAGGTAAGTGCATGTGATGGGTTTAAGCGAGGTTGTGCGGTATGGGCAGTAATTTTCCCGTTTCGCACAACCGACGGGGCGGGTGCGATTGCTTGCAATCTTGCTAGTGAGATCGCAGCGTGTAAAGCCCGCTTTACTCTAAGATGTAAACACATTTACACACACAAATGCATGTACACATAGTGTTGGCACCCTTGAATTTGTTTACACATGTTTTGTTATACACGTTTTTTTCCTTTGTGTGTATTGTAACTACAGAAAAACATTTTACAAGAAAAGGCAAATTGGACATTAATTCACTCAAAACCCCAAAAATGGGTCTGACAAAATTGTTGACATCTTTCCAAAATTGTGGGTATAAAACTTTGTTTCAGGCATATGATGCTCATGCAAGCTCATCTGTGGCAAGTGACAGATGTGGGCAATATGTGTCATGCACTGAGTAGAATATGTTTGTATACAGTGTGTCCACCCATATCCTGTACACCGCCATTAACTTGAGAATGGCGGCAGCTATAGGAATAGAAGTGGTGTCTAGGTATAGTTAAGTTGCCATGCGCTACACAATGAAACCACCTATAGCACCACCTGGTGGAAAACAACGGAGTTAGCATTTTTATCTTGAAACCGGAACGAGATAGAGAAAAAAAGTGAATCAAAAAATTGTAGGGCATAATCAACTCAATACGAATCGACCCCTTGCATACAAAAATGCTATGATTAGAATGTGTAAAACTCACAAGGCTGTGTACGTGAAGCGATACTTCATGGAGACCTTACAACAAGTCATTGGGTATGGTGGCTGCGTGGAGTGGCCTCCACGCTCACCTGACCTGACCCCATCAGACTTCTTTCTGTGAGGTCACATCAAGCAGCAGGTGTGTGACCCCTCACCAACATTGCAGGACCTAAAACGATGTATCACAGATGCTTGTGCAAATGTGTAATCTACCATATTGCACAACATGCAGCAAGATACAGTATGCTGTCCAGAGTCCAGATGTGCATTGCAGTTGACGGTGGCCACTTTGAGCATCAAAGTTAAATGAGCGCATATGTGTGACCAGCATTCAATGTTTTGAGGTGGTCATGGGTTTCATATCATAGCATTTCTGTATGCAAGCTGTCGATTCGTATGGATTTGATGATGCCCTACAATTTTTTCCTTTCATCTATCTTTTTTAGATAAAAATGCTAACTCCATTGTTTTCCACCAGGTGGCGCTATAGGTGGTTTCATTGCGTAGCACATGGCTACTTTACTATACCTAGACACAGCAGCAGGGTCTGCTGGGAAAGCTCCAGTATTTAACCTAAATGGGTATAGGCTCAAAGCAACAACAGCTGACCTGCCCTGCTCAGAGCTGCTGGCAACAAAACTGAAATTAACTCATGAGACACCAAAGAAACTGAAGCCTCATTTAAGTGAGGAGACTAGATGGAGATAAAAGGTTCCAGTCCTAAGGTTATCACTAGTCTCAAAACAGGAGGGAGATGACCGTGACAATATAAAAATCAAATGTGAAACCAGGTTGACAGGGGAAAAATTGACTCAATCTTTGCATAGTTTTGTAAATGTGCCCTGATCAGTAGTCGTGGTAGACGGCCTCATGTTCTTCAGCTGAACATGCTACAGAAAACTGTGTTGAGTGAATGGAATTTTGGGGATGTTGTGGTGGTATCTCTAAATAAATGCCCTTCATCTTCTCCAGGGTTGCACATTGCATGGTACCACTTCTCCTCATATCCGTAATAAAGACATCAGTCCAAAGCTTAAAAAGAAGATCTCTTTTATATTTGGGTAAACTTGAGTACAAGGAGTACCAAGTTATGCATACACACATATAAAAATTTGAAGACAAATTCACAAAAATACACAATCAACAGACTTAATATACACATTCATATACAATGACATACATAGATACACACATCATACATGCACATACATGCAGACACACTGACAAATTAGGCATATTTTTAATATGGGAAAGTTGACAGCAGTCTCATTTACCTTCCCCACTTGTCTCCATCCAGCTCTTTCTGAGCATATGGCTGCGAAGGGTACATTGCATGATGGCCATCACTAGCAGAAATGGCCGCACACAGTGCACTGTGATGTATCTGCAAGTAGTGACACTGCAGGCCGGAACTGCATCTTTAATTCTGTTTGTATGGTGGCCCAGCAGCATCACTGCTAGTAGACATGGGCACACAATGCACGCTGACTGCTGTATATACATCACAGGAGGGGCTGGGCGCTACAGTATATACATCACAGGATGGGCTGGGGGGCAAATTCATCTTGGGTAGGCTTGGTGCATAGACATCACTTTGGACATAGACGTTACTGGGTTGTCATACACATAACTGGGGTTAGTGGGGGCATACATGTTATTGGGGGAGCATAGACATCACTGGGGAGCATACTCATTATGGGGGCATAACAATTACTGGGGTCAATGTGGGGCATACATATACTGTGGCAAGTGGGATGCATACACATACTTGGGATGCTGAGGGGCTTATATATTACTAAAGCTGCTGAGGGGCATACACTTTACTGGGACCAGTGGAGGGCATACACTTTAATGAGGCCAATGAGGGATATAAACATAACTAAGGTCGCTGAAGACTATACATATTACTGGGGATGGTGAGGGGCATACACATAACTGAGACCAGTGGGGGGCATACACTTTACTAGGGGCATTGGGAGGCACACACAATCCTTGGGCCAGTGTGGGGGCATACACATTACTGAGGCTGCTGAGGGGCATACACATTTCTGGGGCTGCTAAAGGACTACACTTTACTTGGGTCAATGGGGAGAGTATACCAATACTGGGGGATGCTAGGAGCATACAGATACTGGGAACCAGTGGGGGTATACTCATATTGGCGCTTGGGGGGCATACACTTACTGGGAGACACTGGGGCCTGGAGGCATACTTATACTGGGTGGTGTGGGGGCCTGGGGGCATACTTATACTGGGGGATGCTAGGGCCTGGGGGGCATACACATACTGGAGATCCCAGTGCCTATGAAGCATATACATACTGGGGGATGCTGGGGCCTGGGGGGCATACACATAATGGGGGACATTGGGGCTAGGTGGGCATACACATGCTGGTGATGCTGGATCCTGGAGACCATACACATACTGGGAGACGTTGGGGCCTGGTTGGGCATATACATACTGTGGAACATTGGGGCCTGGGGACATACACATACTTGAGGATGCAGGAGACACATGCAGGCAGCACTGGAGGATGTTGGGGTATGGCAACCACTTCTTTTCATCTGTGTGACATTGAGCATGAATCCCGGCATAGTGTGTGCATGCAACATTCAGCAGTGAATGCCGCAGGCACGTGCTCGGTGGGCTTGAAGCGCTGGCAGCCAGCAAAGTTCAGCTGCCTGCTAGAGCATTGTCTGCAGTCCCCAGAAATCTGCCCAGGAGTCACAGGAAAGATGGTGACCTGCTCCTGCGAATACTAGTGGGCCCCCCAGCTGTCCAGTGCCCATCACTTGCCCAGATGTAACGAGTGCTTATGCCGACTTTCATCTATAATATTCATGGTGACCAGAAAAATGCCTACAGGAAAATTGCCCACAGGAAAAATGCCCACATGAATATTGCCCATAGGAAAAATGCCCACAGGAAAATTGCCCACATGGAAAATTGCCCACACGGAAAATTGCCCACACGGAAAATTGCCCACATGGAAAATTGCCCACATGGAAAATTGCCCACACGGAAAATTGCCCACATAGAAAGTTGCCCACACGGAAAATTGCCCACACGGATAATTGCCCACACGGAAAATTGCCCACATGGAAAATTGCCCACACAGAAAATTGTCAATTGCAGCATCAGAAAGTTTCAGATCTATGATATTTGAGGTGCAAGGTGAGGATGTTCACATGATATGTGAAAAATGTCCACAGAAAATTGCCAACAGACATGAATGCCCACTAGGATTGGGGACCATGTAACTCAGGATGGGAGCATATATACCAGGATGGAGACAACGTGGACCATACATACCAGGATGAGGACCTTATATACCAGCTGTAATACTACTGTATGTTCTGAGGATTTCGATAGCGTAGGGCAATGACAAGAGACGAGTTCTTGGTACAAGATGTTATATAATATGTACACACGGTAGATACACAACGGGAATAAACACAGTAAAACAAACACACAAAACACTTTTACGCAACGGAGCGAAGGGGATTCCCGGGGCCACGCACCGGACTCCCCCAGGGAGACCACCAGAGCGAACCCCTGGACAGGGACTGTCCGGCAATCAACCCCGGAAGGCCTAAATGCGCAGCAGCCGGTACACAAGGGGCAAGTGGTATAGTCCAGGAGTGTCCGTACGGGATGATTGTCCAGAGTGGTTACGAACCGGGCAGAGTGCTGATCAAGACGGCAGACGGAGTCCGGGCACAGCTTGACGAAAACCGGGTATGGTCCAGAGTCGGTCGGTAGATTTCCAGGAGAATCCAAGGCAATCAGGAAGTAGAAACAGCGAAGCAGGAGCACACAGCAAGCAGTATACTCAGGCACTGGACTGGGCTGAGAGGCGGCCTTTTAAGCAGCTGGACAGGAAGTAGGGCAACAGAACCTTAAACTCCATGTTAACTGAGGGCAAGCTCATTCAAAAGAGAACTGGAAAACCTGGAAACCTGACATGACTCCCCCCCCCAGAGACGGCCTCAGGACGGATCAGGGCCCGGCTTGTCCGGGAACCGTCGATGAAACTGAGCGATCTTCCGGGGTGCCCGAATGTTACCCACCGGTTCCCAGGAATCGTCCTCGGGGGCGTACCCCTGCCAACGTACCAGATATTGAAGCCGACGACGATGGAGCCGGGAGTCAATAATGTCCTCAACCACGAACTGCTCCTCGCCGTCGACCATCACAGGCGGAGGAGGAGGCACAACACGACCACGAAACGTATTAGGGGAGACAGGTTTGAGGAGAGACACATGAAAGACCGGGTGTACCTTTAGATGGTGCGGCAACCGTAGCCGACAGGCCACAGAGCTCACGATCCCGGTGATCTTAAACGGACCGATGAATTTTTGTCCCAGCTTCTGCGAAGGAACACCCAATCTCAGGTTTTTGGTGGATAACCATACAGAGTCCCCTACCTTATACATGGGTGCCGGTTTCCGGTGAGTGTCTGCCGACCTCTTGTAACGCTCCTGGGCCGTAGCCACAGTGTCCTTTAGAACCTCCAGATTCTGTCGAAGCTCTGTCAATCTGTCCTCCACCGCCGGCACCGAAACCGCAACCGGTGACCTAGGCAAAACATTCGGATGATAACCCAAGTTAGCAAAAAAGGGCGTTACCTTAGTGGAGCTGCTCTGAGTGTTGTTATAGGAGAACTCCGCCAACGGAAGCATCTTCAACCAATCGTCTTGGAGATGGCTGACATAACATCGAAGGTATTGTTCCAGGGTTTGATTCGTCCGTTCGGTTTGCCCATTTGTCTGAGGATGGTATGCAGAAGACAAACAGACATCAATCTGGAGTGCCGTACAAAAGCCCTTCCAGAACCTAGACGTGAACTGCACGCCCCGGTCAGAGATGATCTCGTCTGGTACCCCATGCAATCGGAATACGTTCTGGATAACCAAATCCACTGTCTCTGCGGCTGAGGGAAGACCGGTACACGGAATGAAGTGAGCAGCTTTAGTCAATCGATCCACCACCACTAAGATGGTATTGTGCCCGCCTGAGACTGGCAACTCCACAATAAAATCCATGGAGATAGACCCCCAAGGGCGAGATGGCACGGGTAACGGTTGGAGGAGTCCCGTAGGAGCCACACGAGGGACCTTGCACCGGGCACAAACCACGCATGAGTGGACATAGTCCTTCACATCCTTTAGACAGGTAGGCCACCAGAAAAAACGGCTCAGAAATTCCTGCGTCTTCTGTACCCCCCTATGACCAGCCAACACGGAGTCATGGACCAACTTGAGAACCCGAAGTCTTACGGCCTCCGGGACATAAATGCGTCGCTCTCTCAACCACACACCATTCCGAAGAACAAGAGTTACATCATTCGGGGGGGCAGCAAGAAATACGTCACCATCATAGGCCAGCTTGATGTCCTTCCACAAGTCCTGGTCCTGGATTACTCCAACGAAATTGGCATCCGATAACACGGTCTGAGACGGGGTTCCAGGCACGGAGTCCACGGCGTGGATTCGGGACAAGGCATCGGCTTTCCCATTACGTGAACCTGGACGGTATGTAACGACAAAATTGAATTGGTTAAGAAATAGGCTCCAACGGGCTTGCCGTGGAGACAGGCACCTGGCAGACTTAAGGAATTCCAGATTACGATGATCTGTGAGTACTATCACTTGCTGCGCGGCTCCCTGTAAGTGGTGTCTCCATTCCTTGAAAGCGGAAATAATCGCCAATAATTCCTTGTCCGCAATGTCATAGTTCCTTTCTGCAGGGGACAACCGTCGGGAAAAGAAAGCACACGGATGTAAGAGACTCTTGTCCCCAGTCCTTTGAGAAAGGATGGCCCCTAATGCGTAGTCGGAAGCGTCGACTTCCACGATAAAGGGAAGTGCGGGATTCGGATGTACCAATATAGGCGCTGAGGTAAAACAAACCTTGAGACGATGGAAGGCTTCCTGGGCCTGGGCGGACCACACAAACTTCTGTCCTTTCTTGGTTAACAGAGTGATGGGACGAACGATCTCTGAAAAATTACGGATAAAACGTCGGTAAAAGTTGGCAAAACCGACAAAGCGTTGTACCTCTTTGACGTTACCCGGTTCCGGCCAGTCCAGAATTGCTTGTATCTTGCCAGACTCCATGTTCAGTCCCTGAGGAGAGATGACATACCCTAAGAATTGTATCTGTGAGCAATGGAATTCGCATTTCTCCAGTTTAATGTACAGGTGATTTTCCCTCAGCCGGGTAAGTACGGTCTTGACGTGCTCCTGGTGTTCCTGTAGGGAATCAGAAAAGATTAGGATATCGTCCAGATAAATCACCATGAATAGGTCCATGATATCCCTAAAAATATCGTTAACTAGATGTTGGAAAGCCGCGGGAGCGTTACAAAGTCCAAAAGGCATCACTAGGTACTCAAAATGTCCATACCGACATCGGAACGCGGTCTTCCACTCGTCTCCGGGACGTATGCGAAGTAGATTATATGCCCCACGGAGATCCAATTTGGTGAATATTTTTGCCTGTTGGACCCTCTCCAATAGCTCAGGAATCAACGGTAACGGATACCGGTTCCGGATAGTTATTTTATTCAGTTCCCGGTAGTCAATACAGGGTCTCAGAGTCCCCTCTTTCTTTTTCACGAAAAAGATGGGTGCCCCTGCTGGTGAGGTAGACGGGCGAATAAATCCCTTGGCTAGGCTCTCCTCAATGTATTCTTTTAGTGCTTCTAGCTCAGGTGCCGCCAACGGGTAGACATGGCCAAACGGAATCTCCGCCCCTGGGAGTAAGTCTATGGGGCAATCATACGGTCTATGCGGGGGAAGCCGATCGGCTTTTCTTTTGTCGCATATGTCAGCAAAGTCATCATAAACCGGGGGTAGAACAGGTACCTGTACAGTGCCCTCCGCATTCGGTGTTACTGGAACCGGAACAGTTGGACTAATGGTCGGACCACTCTGCGGTGGGAAGGATATTTCCTTAGTTTCCCAATCGATGACCGGATTCGTAGACCGTAGCCACGGAATACCTAAAATAATCGGAAAATGAGGAGAGGAAATTATCATGAAAACAAGGGTCTCCTGCTGACCTGGCTTCATCACGCATTCTAGTGGTACTGTTTCCCGATCCACTGGTCCAGAGATTAACGGAGATCCGTCTACCGTCTCCATGGTAACCGGTGAGGATCTTTGCTGAGTCCGGATACCGTGTTTCCTGGCAAAAGAGGAGTCCATGAAATTTCCCCCTGCCCCAGAATCTATCATTGCAGAGGTAGGTATTAGATGCCCCTCCCACCGGATCTGAATGGGGAGCGAGCAATGGGTATATTTCCCTTCTGAGTCCTTCGGTGAGGTTGACATTACAGTCAAGGGAAATACCGCATCCAAGTGCCCACTTGCCTCAGAGATATCGGACTCTGCGTCCGTGTTGTCACACTCTGCCATGGCTGCCAATACCTTATTTGGGCGATTCGGACGTTTCGGGCAGTCGATCAAGAAATGATCCGATTGACCGCAATAGAAACACAAACGCTCACGGAGCCGGTGTTCGCGACGTTCGTTGGTCTCTCGCTTTTGCAGAGAGTCCACTTGCATAGGAACGTCCTCGGCCTCCCGTGGTGTCCTGAGAGCGGGTTCTCTAGAAGGAAACGCAAAGTTGTTTACACGGTTTACAGCTGCCCATTTTTCCTGTCTACGCTCCGTCAAGCGGGTATCAATACGCACACAGTGCTGGAGAAACAGTTCAAAATCCCCTGGAGATTCGGAACGAGCTAACTCGTCCTTGATGGTACCGGACAAACCTTTTCTGAAAACAGACAATAATGCATTGTTTCCCCAATCGGTGTCTACCACTAACCTCTGGAACTCAGTGGCGTATTCAACGACAGAACGCTTTCCCTGACGTAAGGAAAGGAGAGCCGATTCAGCGGTAGCACGGCGATTCGGATCATCAAACATTTGCGCCATTGCGTTCAGAAAGTCATCCAGGTGATTTAAACGGATGTCCCGATTCTCTATCATAGGATTAGCCCAAGCCAGTGCTCGTGAGGTTAATAACATGATTATACATAACACTTTGGACCGGTCAGAACGGTAATAATCAGCATGTACATCAAAAAACAGTATACATTGGTTCACAAATCCACGAAACTGACTACGATCACCATTGAAACGGAATGGGGGTAACCTAGGCATACCGGCAGCTGATACGGACGTAGTGGGGCCGGCTTCCTGAGCCTCCACTCTGACTTGCAAGTCCTGTATAGCCGGACCCAGTACCTGGTGATCATGGCCCAGCTGTGCCTCCACATCTCTGAGTTTAGTTTGCACCGCCTCCATCTCCTGCTGCAAGGAGTTGATCATGGAAAAGAGCTGATCTACTCGTGTCTCAGTCATTGCCCCAGCGAAATCCTCTTATGGCCTGAGTATAATGTAATACTACTGTATGTTCTGAGGATTTCGATAGCGTAGGGCAATGACAACAGAGACGAGTTCTTGGTACAAGATGTTATATAATATGTACACACGGTAGATACACAACGGGAATAAACACAGTAAAACAAACACACAAAACACTTTTACGCAACGGAGCGAAGGGGATTCCCGGGGCCACGCACCGGACTCCCCCAGGGAGACCACCAGAGCGAACCCCTGGACAGGGACTGTCCGGCAATCAACCCCGGAAGGCCTAAATGCGCAGCAGCCGGTACACAAGGGGCAAGTGGTATAGTCCAGGAGTGTCCGTACGGGATGATTGTCCAGAGTGGTTACGAACCGGGCAGAGTGCTGATCAAGACGGCAGACGGAGTCCGGGCACAGCTTGACGAAAACCGGGTATGGTCCAGAGTCGGTCGGTAGATTTCCAGGAGAATCCAAGGCAATCAGGAAGTAGAAACAGCGAAGCAGGAGCACACAGCAAGCAGTATACTCAGGCACTGGACTGGGCTGAGAGGCGGCCTTTTAAGCAGCTGGACAGGAAGTAGGGCAACAGAACCTTAAACTCCATGTTAACTGAGGGCAAGCTCATTCAAAAGAGAACTGGAAAACCTGGAAACCTGACACCAGCATTGGGTCATATACACCAGGATGAGGACATATTCACCAGGATGATGGGCATATATACCAGGACGGAGGACATTACTACATAATGAAGGGGGAGTGAAGGCAGTTCATAAGTCTTGATAGAAGTTAGAACACTACAAGGGCCCGTACATGTGAGAACATGTGTGAGTGGGGGGGGGCAGGTCCAAATTTCACACTGGGGCCCATTGGACTCTAGTTACACCACTGCAAAAACATATCATACATTCCCAGCACGAACACAAGGTGGTACAAGCGACAAAGTCTCATCTCTCTGCTGTGCCTTTGGGGCTTTCAGGACCAGCTATGGCTACTTTCACAATTGCGTTGTTTGGCATCCGTCACAATGCGTTGTGTGACGGATGCGTTGTAAATAGTGTGACAATAAAGGCAACAGATTCCTGTGAAATAACACGTTGCGTTAGTTTTTTTTAGCCAAGAGAGAGAGAGCCCCCATCATCACCGCACACACACAGGCACTACCGCCCCCATCATCACCGCACACATGCAGGCACTACCGCCCCCATCATCACCGCACACACCCCGGCACTACCGCCCCCATCATCACCGCACACACGCAGGCACTACCGCCCCCATCATCACCGCACACACACAGGCACTACCGCCCCCATCATCACCGCACACACGCAGGCACTACCGCCCCCATCATCACCGCACACACCCCGGCACTACTGCACCCATTATCACCTCCCCCACCCTGGCACTACTGCCCCCATCATCACCGCACACACGCAGGCACTAACGCACCCATAATCACTGCCCACACCCCGGCACTACCACCCCCATCATCACCGCCGCACACCCAGGCACTATCGCACCCATCATCACCGCACACACCGGCACCACCGCCCCCATCATCATCACACACACACACAGGTACTACCGCCCCCATCATTAATGCACACACCAGCAGTACCTCAGTGACATCCCCGCTGACAGTGCGATTCCCTTCAGTTGCTGTGTGGAGCTGACAGAGAGCGGTAATGGTCTGTGGCCGCTCCTGTCAGCTTCATGTAGCAGAGCTGAAAGCGTCATGGGACCTCTGTGGATCACGTCGGATCTGGAGGGGTATTTGGGGATTTTAATAAAGTGGTGAAAAAAGGTGTATTTTTGTCTTTTATTTCAAATAAAGGATTTTTTTGGGTGTATGTGTTTATTTACTTTTCACTTACAGGTTAATCATGGGGGGTTTCTCATAGACGCATGCCATGATTAACCTAGGACTTAGTGGCAGCTATGGGCTGCAATTAACTCCTAATTACCCTGATTGCCACCGCACCAGGGCAATTTGGGATGAGCCGGGTAGAGTCCCGGGACTGTCGCATCTAATGGATGCGGCAATTTCGAGCGGCTGCTGGCTGATATTTTCAGGCTGGGGGGCTCCCCATAACGTGGGGCTCCCCATCCTGAGAATACCAGCCTTCAGCCGTGTGGCTTTACCTTGGCTGGTATCAAAATTGGGGGGGACCAAGCTGTGATTATTTGCAGTGAGACATCTGTCACTCAGCGTGGGGGCGCATCTGACTGCAACCAATCATAGGCACCGGTGGGCGGGGAAAGCAGGGAATACGAGATGGAATAATGAGTGGCCGACATTTTCAAAGGAGGAGAAGCCACCAGAGCATGGTGACAGCTGTGCAGCGCCCATGATTGGTGAGTATGAGAGAGGGGGTGAGAGGGAGAGACCAACCGACAGAGAGCGATAGAGAGATCAGGAGTGATTTTAAACAATTTAGATCGTTCTGCTGGACATGCTGAGCATGTGTGATGCCCTGGATTAGCCAGATAGTCACAGGTAGGCCCTTGCACAAACACCTTCCCCTAAAAAGGTACCAGCAGCCAACCTTAAAACCCTGAGTCACCCCTCTCAGGACTTGACGTTCACACCCGGGGGGTGGAGCCAGGCGGTTGGCCACCCCCACCGAGGAGTTCGGAGAGCCTGAGGCGGGAAAAACAGAGAGTTCAGTGACAGGAGTGGAGGAGAGTGGTAGCAAAGTGTGCACGTCTGTCAGGGATCTGGGTTGGAGACCGGATACCCTGTGGCCAGGGGGCAGACAGTGGTGGCCTCCTACAGGAGAAGGGATTACAGCCGGTGGAACCGTAAGGAACCGGGACCGGGTAGTGGCCCGCCGGTACCGAACCGGGGAACCGATTGGAAACCAGAGCACCAGGAGGGGTACTCAGACCCAGTACAAGGCCCAGAAGCCACTGGACCGAGTTGAATTCACTGATTGGGGTCTAGACTTTAGGTCCTTTCCCACCCAAGACCCGACTGAAGACAACAGCCCAACCAGAGGGATAGAAAGCCACCGCCCAGGCATCGAGATCCCACGGGCCAGCATCTGCAGGCAAACGGGCTCTACTGGCACACACAAAGCTGGGGAGCGGACTACTGTTGCTCAGGCATAGGAGTCACCATTCTACTAAAAGTGAGGTGCAGGAGAAAGGCGGAAACCACCAATCTGAAAAAGGGGAGAAGCGCAGCCGCCTGCGGGCATCGTCCACCATCTTGTTTGGTTTACCAGAGACTCCAGTGTGACTGTAATAGTGAGTACAACAGTTCCCTCGGGCCGCGCACCGCATCGCACCAACAAGCCAGCATGCATCCCCCCTCCTCAGCACCCTCGGGCCCCCGGGACCATCACCCCCTACCCACGGAGGGGTCAACACCAAGCTGCTCAACACCATCCCCGGGAGCCTAGTCAACGGCAGCGGTGGTGTCCAACCATTCACCACAACCCGTGGGTGGCGTCACGAACTTAACCCCCAAAAACAACCGCGGCCTCGGCCGTGGACCTCCCCACCGAACGCCACCCCTCACGTAGCGTCAGCATCCCTTCAGAGTGACGTGACCCCCGGGTCCGGGAGGAGCTCGAGCCACCCACCGATGAGCCCGGATCCGAGCGTCTCGGCAGCCGGCCAAGCCCCGGGGCGGTACATATGCTCAGTAGAATGTGATGGAATCCATCAGCAGATTCCGCTGCTTAGCGCATAGCGGTGGAATCCGCCACCATAGACGATCATTAGACACTTTGGCGGAGTCCAACGGAATCCGCCAAGGTGAGCTGTTTTAACGACACCAAAAACGCTACATGCTGCGTTCCCTCCTCCCGGTGCTCAGTCAAAATAACGACACAGTGTCGGCCAGCGGATGAAACGCAGACACTGCGTCACAGTGTGTTGTCAATATAAGTCTATGGAGAATAGCGCAGTCCGTTAATGGACTGCGCTATTTTCCATAGTGGTGGATTGCGATGAACGCATATGTGAAAGTACCCTATCTCTGCCAGCAGCACCCTGCTTTTGGAGGGCTCCCCTGAGATGATAATGTATTAGATGTGACCTGCAGTCACATGTAACTCAACAGATAATACAGTGATACTTTTGTGAGTACACATAGTAGTGATTGCTCCTCTTGATCACACTGCTGCTGGTTCTGCATGTGCTGCTGTTTTGGGCTGGTGGAAGGAGTAAGGCAGAATCAGTGAGATTAGAGCAGACTGGATTTATCTATTGCTGATAATGACAGACTGCTACAAACCACAGATCTTCAGCATTTTTGCAGTTTTGCACTAGGTCAACTGTAAATCACAAGTTGATGACCTATTATGTGAACATCCTCACCTTGCACCTCAAATATCATAGATCTGAAACTCTGTGATGCTGCAATTGGCGATTTTCTGTGTGGGCAATTTTCCATGTGGGCAATTTTCCGTGTGGGCAATTTTCAGTGTGGGCAATTTTCCGTGTGGGCAATTTTCCGTGTGGGCAATTTTCCGTGTGGGCAATTTTCCATGTGGGCAATTTTCCATGTGGGCAATTTTCCTGTGGGCATTTTTCCTGTGGGCAATTTTCCTGTGGGCATTTTTCCTGTGGGCAATTTTCCTGTGGGCATTTTTTCAGGGGACCAATATTCACATGTAAAACTGATAAAAACAACACATCATTAAAAACAATTAAAAGCATGTTGAACAGGTAAGACAAGATGATTAGAATCAGGAGGTGGATATAATAATCCAAAACTGATTCCCAATAGGATGTATGGACACTTCAAAGATACACAATGCACATTAAAGAAAGTGTCCACCAAAAAATTTGTGGTATTATGCAGGCACTGATACATGAGAGGGTACAAAAGATGATACAATCATAAACCCAAAATAAAATAGATATATTAGAATATAAAGCTAAAACATTATTTATCATGATGCAAAATATCAAAAATTATATATATATATAGAAAAATAAATAAATCTAAATAAGGTACATGGTAGATAAGTAAAAATATTACTTATAGCTTTGAGCGCGAGACTACCTTCATTTTATAGACCATGATTTTAGCTATCTCCTGCATAAATTGAGTCAACTTGCTGACATATTGTGCCAGGACGTCCGCAGTTTGGCTTTTAAATGGATGGATTTAATTTCCTATTCTTCCAATTGTCATGGCACTCACATAATGCAGTTTGGCAATTTTCTTGGCCAAGAGACTGCTATCGATGAGCTGGATGATGCTTTTTCTCTTTTCTTGAGAAATCTTCTTGCTCATCGATTTAAACTAGTGACATTTCACTTGGGAATCAACCTACTTAAACAGTGAACCAATAGGGAATGTGAGAACAGGTTGCATTTTGTAGCGTGTAGGAAGAAACATTTTTCAAACACCAGGAGCAAAAAATTCAGTGACAGGAAAATGATCTGCATAACTAATCATATGCTAAATAGTTTCAAGTCAAATTTATATATGAAATACTCAAGATGACAGACTATAAAATAGAGCCTGAAATTCAAAGTTCAAAACATTGTAACCCTTTTTCACATCACTATATATATAATATATATAATCATCCTATTTTTTTCGTATTTTGTTGCGAATAGAATCAGTCACTACTCAAACTGTGTTAATTATCTAAATATCAAGTTCCTGAAGAAAGAACTTTAATGTGTAAAAAATATCAGCTTTTTTTTTCTTGTTTCACAATAGGTTATTTTTAGTTATGAGTGAGCATGCTTGCACTGCTAAGTACTCGATCGGGTTGCTTTGACTCGACTTGAGTACTGAGTATAATGGATGTCAATGGAAAACTAGAGCATTTTGAAACTCAGATGCTCGAGGCTAGATTGAGTAGTGAGCAGTGGCGAACATGCTCGCTAATTACAAGTTATTATTGAAGATTTTTTTAAGGTTATAGTCAATGTGCAAAACAAAATAATAATATAAGTCTATAGTTAAAGGAATTATACAAGGACAGACATGTGGGACGACACATAAAGGGAAAGGATATAGGGTGTGAGAGAAAAGCTTGAGAGGGAGACCTGACGAATTTCATAAATTTTAAGAACTTTCTGGAGAGTCAGGGACGACAGAAGCCTTTAAGTGATACGGTGGTATGGCAAAGAGAGAATGATTATAAACACTATCTGAGAGTATGGCTGATAGTTTTTAATCAACTATATACCATGACAGATGTCTTTTAACCTTTGGAAGAGCAAGACCTGTTTTTTACCTTACCAAGGCTATTACTTGCTTAGCTGCCAAAAATGTGAAAGAAATAAGGGCTTGGGAATGTTTGGAGATATTAAAAATAGACATATTAAGTCCAGCTTCCCAGAGATTCTTTTTAGGTAGATTTTGATTGTCGAAAGAAATAGAAAGTATACCCTCATCCATAGTCTGCAAACTATGGGGCATAACCACTATATGTGGGACATATCACCAATGGAGTTGCTACCTCTAAACCAATTGGAGGAATAGCCAGGAACTGTCTTAGTCACACTGGGTGGGGTCAGGTATCACCTAGTCAACACTTTATAATTTGCTTCCAACATTAAGGTGCTCAATATCCCCCTAGTGGAGGAGAACCAGATTTGGGACAATTCTGAATCAGATCAGATTCCCAGATATAGGTTAAGTTACGGCTATGCAAACTGTAATTTATATAAGAGTAAATTAAGAAGATGGTACCAGGAGCGTATGGGTTTTGACAGTATCTTTGTTCAAACAGTATATTAGCTTTTAATGTACTTGTTACTCAACTGACGGTAAAAAAACGCTTTTAAAAGTTCTCATTTTAATTTATATTTCTTTGTAAGATGCACTAAATAGCACATTTATTTTAGAAATTCTATTCTAAGAGACGTGTCTTGAATTCTAAAAGAATCCTAGAGAAATGGAACTATGGCACAAATCATAAGGTTGCACCCTTTCTCTTGAGACTGTGTCTGGTCATTGATACAAAGAGAAAATTGGCCAAGCACTTTTTTGTAGCACTAAATATTTCCAGTTTGCACATGCTTCCACTTTTAGCATAAAATTTTATTTGTAATTCGGGATTGATTAAGGAGAGAAGCTATCATTATAAATGCTCATAAATTATAAAATAAAGTTATATAAGATTGTCAGAAAAATCTGTAGAGTTAAAGGAATTACTTTAACTAGGCAAATGTGTAGAATACAATTTGAAACCTATGAAAGAATACATTTTAAAGTCTATATTTGCAATGTGATCTTAGTTTTTAATTTTTCCTACAAATATAGAATAATTTTCTAGGATATATATAAATACATTTTATTGAGTTTTGGATTTATTACAGATTAGAAATTTATTAGAACGTCTGGAAATTTACAGCATAGTCTTTAATTCTGACATTATTCTTTAGACAGGATAATACGTTCAATATATAAAAAGGAAAAGATATTAATTTAGACTTTTTTACATACTTAAGTACATGTGAAGTATAAATATTATATTCAGTTGATTCACAAAAAGTCAATTGCCTGTTCTGGTTTGGAGTGGAAAGATTACTTGCAAATACAGCACATGAAAACAATTAGATAAAAAAGATGAATCGAATATACTATATCACATTACTCATTTAATACCACTGGATATAAGTTGTGTGTAGAGATGAGCGAACCGGTCCCGGTTCGGCTCGAGGCCGGTTCGCCGAACGGGGGTCCCGTTCGAGTTCGGTTCGTCGAACGTTCGACGAACCGAACTCGAACGTATAGGCTATAATGGGAGGCAATCACAAACACATAAAAATGCATTATAAATGTACACAAACAGTTAATAAACATTGCCATAACACTTACCGGTCCTCGCGATCCCTTCTGCACTCTGTCTCCTGCCGCTATTCCATCCGATGATCGCTGAATCCTCCCGGTGACCTGCACTGCCAGCAGAGAAGCAGGACCTATCGTGACGTCAAAATAGCCATGTGACCAGTCACGTGGCTATTATCTCATTGGCTACAGACTGGTCACATGACTATGACACGTCATGTAGGACCTGCGAGTGCATCTCTCCGGTACACGGTGCACATATGTGTATCGCCGTGTACCGGCGACATGCTCTAGCACACGGTCGACTCCCCGTTCCGTTAGGGACCGGCTGACACAGCCGGTCATTAACGGAGATCACCGTTGCCATAGCAACGCAGTTAGCGGTGACGTCACCGCTAACCGCGGCTCCGGGAGCACCGTTGCTATGGTAACGCGTCTGTCAGCGTTACCGCTAGCAGCCAGCAGTGATCACTCACGGAGTGAAGGCTGCACGCTGCTTCCCGATTGTAGTGAGCATTGTAGTTAGGATGGAGGTTCCCCAGCCCCAAGTGATGCCCCTCACTACAATCGTCACTACTACTACACTAGAAAGAAAGAAGACAGAAGAGCAGGATCGTGGAGGGCTGACAGGGGTAATAAAGATGGAGTCTCTAATGTGTCTGTGTATTTATTTCTATTAAAGTATTTTTTCTCTGTGTGGTGTCTTTTTTTAACCCTTTATTGGAGATTCTTAATGGCCGGGTCAAACGTGCCTGACATTAAGAATCTCTGGCTTAATACTGGCTGGTAAAACAAAGCCAGTATTAACTCATGATTACCCAACAAGCCACCCGGCTCCAGGGCTGT
Source organism: Anomaloglossus baeobatrachus (assembly GCF_048569485.1). Taxonomy (NCBI): domain Eukaryota; kingdom Metazoa; phylum Chordata; class Amphibia; order Anura; family Aromobatidae; genus Anomaloglossus; species Anomaloglossus baeobatrachus. Next base: position 162,346,886 of record NC_134354.1, read on the forward strand.
TGGAAGAGTTGGATACAGCGCCAGATGATGGCGCTTCTATGAGAGCGCCATTTTCTGGGACGGCTGCGGACTGAAATCCGCAGCAGAGGCGCCCACAAACCTCGGGCTAACCTGTGCTGCGGATTCCAATCCCCAGCTGCCTAGTTGTACCCGGCTGGACACAAAAATAGGGCGAAGCCCACGTCATTTGTTTTTTAATTATTTCATGAAATAAGTGAAATAATTAAAAAAAACGGGCTTCCCTATATTTTTGGTTCCCAGCCGGGTACAAATAGGCAACTGGGGGTTGGAGGCAGCCCGTGGCTGCCAGCTGTACCTGGCTAGCATACAAAAATATGGCGAAGCCCACGTCATTTTTTTGGTGGGCAAAAAACTTCTGCATACAGTCCTGGATGGAGTATGCTGAGCCTTGTAGTTCTGCAGCTGCTGTCTGCTCTTCTCCATACAGACAGACAGCAGCTGCAGAACTACAAGGCTCAGCATACTCCATCCAGGACTGTATGCAGAAGGTTTTTGCCCCCTGAAAAAATTATGTGGCTTCGCCATATTTTTGTATGCTAGCCAGGTACAGCAGGCAGGTACGGCTGCCCCCAACCCCCAGTTGCCTATTTGTACCCGGCTGGGAACCAAAAATAAAGGGAAGCCCTTTTTTTATTATTTCATGAATTTCATGAAATAATTAGAAAACAAATGACGTAGGCTTTGCCCCATTTTTGTGTCCAGCCAGGTACAACTAGGCAGCTGGGATTGGAATCCGCACCACCGGTTGGCCTGAGCTTTCTGGGCCCCACTGCTGCGAATTGCAGTCTGCAGCCACCTCAGAAAATGGCATTTTCATAGAAGCGCCATCTTCTGGCGCTGTATCCAACTCTTCCAGCACCTGCCTGCTATACCTGGCTAGCATACAAAAATATGGCGAAGCTCACGTCCTTTTTTTGTAGCTTTTTGGCAAAAAAAAAAATGCTTCCCTGGATTTTCCATTGCCAGTGAAGGTAACACCAAGCAGTGGGGGTTAGCAGCCAGTAGCTGCTTGGATTACCCTTAGCTAGCAATACAAAAAATGCAGTGGGAGCTAACATATATTTTTTTTAATTATTTATTTAAATAACTAAAAATAAAATGGGCTTCCCTGTATTTTGATTGCTGGACATCACAGTGCTGTAAAAATAAATCTTTAAAAAAATGACGTAGCGCTCCGCGGTATTTTTGATTCTCAGCGCAGATAAAGCAGACAGCTATGGGTTGCCACCCCCATCTGCCTGCCGTTACCTTGGTTGGCAATCAAAATACAGGGAAGCCCATTAATTTTTTCTATTTAAAAAATAGTTAAAAAAAAAAAATTACGTTGGGTCCCCCCATTTTTGATAGCCAGCTAGGGTAAAGCAGACGGCTGTAGCCTGAAAACCACAGCTGGCAGCTTTACCGTGGTTGGGGATCCAATGTGGAGGTCCCCTCAGGCTCTTTTTTATAATTATTTTATAAATATTAATAATTACACAATAAAAGTAGGGGATCCCCCAAATTGGATCACCAGCCAAGGTAAAGCGGACAGCTGTGGTCTGGTATTCTCAGGGTGGGAAGGTCCATAGTTATTGGGCCTTCACAGCCTAAAAATAGCAGGCCGCAGGCACCCGAGACGTGGCGCATCCACTAGATGCGCCAATCCTGGCGCTTCACCCCAGCTCATCCCGTGCCCTGGTGCAGTGGCAAACGGGGTAATAAATCGGGTTGATACTAGCTGTAAAGTCACCTGAGATCAAGCCCAGCAGTTTGTGATGTCATGGCGTCTATTAGATACCCAACATCATAAACTGTCAGTACTAACAAAAACAAAAAATCGACAAAAGAAATTTATTTGAAAAAACAGTCCCCAAAACATTTCCTCTTTCACCAATTTATTGTAAGAAAAAAAATAAAGGGGTCCCACGACGACTCTGGACCGTCTAGAATATGGGGGGGAGACACTCAGGGAACGTATCCCCCATTTTCTAGGAGTGTGGACCCTTCATGTGAGGAGTGTGGGTGCAATGAATCTGCACTCACTCTCCCCGGGTCCACAGCAGCAGAGTCCATGTCGTAATGGTTGCTACCAAAGCTGCAATGCCCTGCTCATGAGGTAAGGGCATGCCTAATCAGGAGAACTACTGTAGAGGAAGCTCTGCTCACTGGTATATAGGTGCTCAGAGGTAATAATAGATAAAATTAGTGAGTAACCTCGGCACTCTATATCTCCCAGACTAAGTCAGTAAGTCACAACGGATAGTAATGCAAAATCACTCTTTATTGGTCCGTATTAAGAAAATTTTTTTTTCATAAGCATATATGTTTTTGTCCAAAACAAGTTACAAATGACGTTTCGGCCTGAGCCTTCGTCAGATTGGACTTATCTGCATGTAATCATGAAAAATGACAATAATCAGTATCACATAAGAGTGAGAGAACAATAACATAAACTCGAACAATGTAGAGGTACAATTGGGATGCAGCAAAAAAATTGCAACACAGCAAGAAATGAAACACATGATACAAATGTCATAATACAGTACAAGGACAATATAGTAATGACAAATATGGGGTCAGAGTAGACTTAGACAGCTCTGGTACGAAAGAGATGTCAATCATAAAGTAACATGTGCAGTAGGTGTAGAGCTACACTATGCATGGCAGAGCTAATGGGTAGACTGACCATAGAAAAAGTAGAGAAAAAGTGGAGAAAAAGTGGAGAATAAGTGGAACATAAGAGGAGAAAAAGTGGAGAAAAAGTGGAGCATAAGAGGAGAAAAAGTGGAGAAAAAGTGGAGAAAAAGTGGAGCATAAGAGGAGAAAAAGTGGAGAAAAAGTGGAGAAAAAGTGGAGCATAAGAGGAGAAAAAGTGGAGATTAAGAGGAGAAAAAGTGGAGAAAAAGTGGAGCATAAGAGGAGAAAAAGTGGAGAAAAAGTGGAGAAAAAGTGGAGAAAAAGTGGAGAAAAAGTGGAGCATAAGAGGAGAAAAAGTGGAGATTAAGAGGAGAAAAAGTGGAGAAAAAGTGGAGAAAAAGTGGAGAAAAAGTGGAGATTAAGAGGAGAAAAAGTGGAGAAAAAAGTGGAGAAAAAGTGGAGAAAAAGTGGAGCATAAGTGGAGAAAAAGTGGAGAAAAAGTGGAGAAAAAGTGGAGCATAAGAGGAGAAAAAGTGGAGAAAAAAGTGGAGAAAAAGTGGAGCATAAGAGGAGAAAAAGTGGAGAAAAAAGTGGAGAAAACGTGGAGAAAACGTGGAGAAAAAGTGGAGAAAAAAGTGGAGAAAAAGTGGAGAAAAAGTGGAGAAAAAGTGGAGAAAAAGTGGAGATTAAGAGGAGAAAAAGTGGAGAAAAAGTGGAGAAAAAGTAGAGCATAAGAGGAGAAAAAGTGGAGAAAAAAGTGGAGAAAACGTGGAGAAAACGTGGAGAAAAAGTGGAGAAAAAGTGGAGAAAAAGTGGAGAAAAAGTGGAGCATAAGAGGAGAAAAAGTGGAGAAAAAAGTGGAGAAAACGTGGAGAAAAAGTGGAGAAAAAGTGGAGAAAAAGTGGAGCATAAGAGGAGAAAAAGTGGAGATTAAGAGGAGAAAAAGTGGAGAAAAAGTGGAGAAAAAGTGGAGAAAAAGTGGAGAAAAAGTGGAGCATAAGAGGAGAAAAAGTGGAGAAAAAAGTGGAGAAAAAGTGGAGAAAAAGTGGAGATTAAGAGGAGAAAAAGTGGAGCATAAGAGGAGAAAAAGTGGAGAAAAAAGTGGAGAAAAAGTGGAGAAAGTGGAGAAAAAAATGGAGAAAAAGTGGAGAAAAAGTGGAGAAAAAGTGGAGAATAAGAGGAGAAAAAGTGGAGAAAAAGTGGAGAAAAAGTGGAGAATAAGAGGAGAAAAAGTGGAGAATAAGTGGAGAAAAAAATGGAGAAAAAGTGGAGAAAAAGTGGAGAAAAAGTGGAGCATAAGAGGAGAAAAAGTGGAGAAAAAGTGGAGAAAAAGTGGAGCATAAGAGGAGAAAAAGTGGAGAAAAAAGTGGAGAAAAAGTGGAGAAAAAGTGGAGCATAAGAGGAGAAAAAGTGGAGAAAAAGTGGAGAAAAAGTGGAGAAAAAGTGGAGAAAAAGTGGAGAAAAAGTGGAGATTAAGAGGGGAAAAAGTGGAGAAAAAAGTGAAGAAAAAGTGGAGAAAAAGTGGAGCATAAGTGGAGAAAAAGTGGAGAAAAAGTGGAGAAAAAGTGGAGCATAAGAGGAGAAAAAGTGGAGAAAAAAGTGGAGAAAAAGTGGAGAAAAAGTGGAGCATAAGAGGAGAAAAAGTGGAGAAAAAGTGTAGCATAAGACGAGAAAAAGTGGAGAAAAAGTGGAGAAAAAGTGGAGAAAAAGTGGAGAAAAAGTGGAGCATAAGAGGAGAAAAAGTGGAGATTAAGAGGAGAAAAAGTGGAGCATAAGAGGAGAAAAAGTGGAGATTAAGAGGAGAAAAAGTGGAGAAAAAGTGGAGAAAAAGTGGAGAAAAAGTGGAGAAAAAGTGGAGAAAAAGTGGAGCATAAGAGGAGAAAAAGTGGAGATTAAGAGGAGAAAAAGTGGAGAAAAAGTGGAGAAAAAGTGGAGAAAAAGTGGAGAAAAAGTGGAGCATAAGAGGAGAAAAAGTGGAGAAAAAAGTGGAGAAAAAGTGGAGAAAAAGTGGAGATTAAGAGGAGAAAAAGTGGAGCATAAGAGGAGAAAAAGTGGAGAAAAAAGTGGAGAAAAAGTGGAGAAAAAGTGGAGCATAAGAGGAGAAAAAGTGGAGATTAAGAGGAGAAAAAGTGGAGAAAAAGTGGAGAAAAAGTGGAGAAAAAGTGGAGCATAAGAGGAGAAAAAGTGGAGAAAAAAGTGGAGAAAAAGTGGAGAAAAAGAGGAGAAAAAGTGGAGCATAAGAGGAGAAAAAGTGGAGAAAAAAGTGGAGAAAAAGTGGAGAAAGTGGAGAAAAAAATGGAGAAAAAGTGGAGAAAAAGTGGAGAATAAGAGGAGAAAAAGTGGAGAAAAAGTGGAGAAAAAGTGGAGAATAAGAGGAGAAAAAGTGGAGAATAAGTGGAGAAAAAAATGGAGAAAAAGTGGAGAAAAAGTGGAGAAAAAGTAGAGAATAAGTGGAACATAAGAGGAGAAAAAGTGGAGAAAAAGTGGAGCATAAGAGGAGAAAAAGTGGAGAAAAAAGTGGAGAAAAAGTGGAGCATAAGAGGAGAAAAAGTGGAGAAAAAGTGGAGAAAAAGTGGAGCATAAGAGGAGAAAAAGTGGAGATTAAGAGGAGAAAAAGTGGAGAAAAAGTGGAGAAAAAGTGGAGAAAAAGTGGAGAAAAAGTGGAGAAAAAGTGGAGATTAAGAGGAGAAAAAGTGGAGAAAAAAGTGGAGAAAAAGTGGAGAAAAAGTGGAGCATAAGTGGAGAAAAAGTGGAGAAAAAGTGGAGAAAAAGTGGAGCATAAGAGGAGAAAAAGTGGAGAAAAAAGTGGAGAAAAAGTGGAGCATAAGAGGAGAAAAAGTGGAGAAAAAAGTGGAGAAAACGTGGAGAAAACGTGGAGAAAAAGTGGAGAAAAAGTGGAGAAAAAGTGGAGCATAAGAGGAGAAAAAGTGGAGAAAAAGTGGAGAAAAAAGTGGAGAAAAAGTGGAGAAAAAGTGGAGAAAAAGTGTAGAAAATGTGGAGATTAAGAGGAGAAAAAGTGGAGAAAAAGTGGAGAAAAAGTGGAGCATTAGAGGAGAAAAAGTGGAGAAAAAAGTGGAGAAAACGTGGAGAAAACGTGGAGAAAAAGTGGAGAAAAAGTGGAGAAAAAGTGGAGAAAAAGTGGAGCATAAGAGGAGAAAAAGTGGAGAAAAAAGTGGAGAAAACGTGGAGAAAAAGTGGAGAAAAAGTGGAGAAAAAGTGGAGCATAAGAGGAGAAAAAGTGGAGATTAAGAGGAGAAAAAGTGGAGAAAAAGTGGAGAAAAAGTGGAGAAAAAGTGGAGAAAAAGTGGAGCATAAGAGGAGAAAAAGTGGAGAAAAAAGTGGAGAAAAAGTGGAGAAAAAGTGGAGATTAAGAGGAGAAAAAGTGGAGCATAAGAGGAGAAAAAGTGGAGAAAAAAGTGGAGAAAAAGTGGAGAAAGTGGAGAAAAAAATGGAGAAAAAGTGGAGAAAAAGTGGAGAATAAGAGGAGAAAAAGTGGAGAAAAAGTGGAGAATAAGAGGAGAAAAAGTGGAGAATAAGTGGAGAAAAAAATGGAGAAAAAGTGGAGAAAAAGTGGAGAAAAAGTGGAGCATAAGAGGAGAAAAAGTGGAGAAAAAGTGGAGAAAAAGTGGAGCATAAGAGGAGAAAAAGTGGAGAAAAAAGTGGAGAAAAAGTGGAGAAAAAGTGGAGCATAAGAGGAGAAAAAGTGGAGAAAAAGTGGAGAAAAAGTGGAGAAAAAGTGGAGAAAAAGTGGAGAAAAAGTGGAGATTAAGAGGGGAAAAAGTGGAGAAAAAAGTGAAGAAAAAGTGGAGAAAAAGTGGAGCATAAGAGGAGAAAAAGTGGAGAAAAAGTGGAGCATAAGAGGAGAAAAAGTGGAGAAAAAGTGGAGAAAAAGTGGAGAAAAAGTGGAGAAAAAGTGGAGCATAAGAGGAGAAAAAGTGGAGATTAAGAGGAGAAAAAGTGGAGAAAAAGTGGAGCATAAGAGGAGAAAAAGTGGAGATTAAGAGGAGAAAAAGTGGAGAAAAAGTGGAGAAAAAGTGGAGCATAAGAGGAGAAAAAGTGGAGAAAAAAGTGGAGAAAAAGTGGAGAAAAAGTGGAGATTAAGAGGAGAAAAAGTGGAGCATAAGAGGAGAAAAAGTGGAGAAAAAAGTGGAGAAAAAGTGGAGAAAGTGGAGAAAAAAATGGAGAAAAAGTGGAGAAAAAGTGGAGAAAAAGTGGAGAATAAGAGGAGAAAAAGTGGAGAAAAAGTGGAGAAAAAGTGGAGAATAAGAGGAGAAAAAGTGGAGAATAAGTGGAGAAAAAAATGGAGAAAAAGTGGAGAAAAAGTGGAGAAAAAGTGGAGCATAAGAGGAGAAAAAGTGGAGAAAAAGTGGAGAAAAAGTGGAGCATAAGAGGAGAAAAAGTGGAGAAAAAAGTGGAGAAAAATTGGAGAAAAAGTGGAGCATAAGAGGAGAAAAAGTGGAGAAAAAGTGGAGAAAAAGTGGAGAAAAAGTGGAGAAAAAGTGGAGAAAAAGTGGAGATTAAGAGGGGAAAAAGTGGAGAAAAAAGTGAAGAAAAAGTGGAGAAAAAGTGGAGCATAAGTGGAGAAAAAGTGGAGAAAAAGTGGAGAAAAAGTGGAGCATAAGAGGAGAAAAAGTGGAGAAAAAAGTGGAGAAAAAGTGGAGAAAAAGTGGAGCATAAGAGGAGAAAAAGTGGAGAAAAAGTGGAGCATAAGAGGAGAAAAAGTGGAGAAAAAGTGGAGAAAAAGTGGAGAAAAAGTGGAGAAAAAGTGGAGCATAAGAGGAGAAAAAGTGGAGATTAAGAGGAGAAAATTGGAGAAAAAGTGGAGCATAAGAGGAGAAAAAGTGGAGATTAAGAGGAGAAAAAGTGGAGAAAAAGTGGAGAAAAAGTGGAGAAAAAGTGGAGAAAAAGTGGAGAAAAAGTGGAGCATAAGAGGAGAAAAAGTGGAGATTAAGAGGAGAAAAAGTGGAGAAAAAGTGGAGAAAAAGTGGAGAAAAAGTGGAGCATAAGAGGAGAAAAAGTGGAGAAAAAAGTGGAGAAAAAGTGGAGAAAAAGTGGAGATTAAGAGGAGAAAAAGTGGAGCATAAGAGGAGAAAAAGTGGAGAAAAAAGTGGAGAAAAAGTGGAGAAAAAGTGGAGAAAAAGTGGAGCATAAGAGGAGAAAAAGTGGAGATTAAGAGGAGAAAAAGTGGAGAAAAAGTGGAGAAAAAGTGGAGAAAAAGTGGAGAAAAAGTGGAGCATAAGAGGAGAAAAAGTGGAGAAAAAAGTGGAGAAAAAGTGGAGAAAAAGTGGAGATTAAGAGGAGAAAAAGTGGAGCATAAGAGGAGAAAAAGTGGAGAAAAAAGTGGAGAAAAAGTGGAGAAAGTGGAGAAAAAAATGGAGAAAAAGTGGAGAAAAAGTGGAGAAAAAGTGGAGAATAAGAGGAGAAAAAGTGGAGAAAAAGTGGAGAAAAAGTGGAGAATAAGAGGAGAAAAAGTGGAGAATAAGTGGAGAAAAAAATGGAGAAAAAGTGGAGAAAAAGTGGAGAAAAAGTGGAGCATAAGAGGAGAAAAAGTGGAGAAAAAGTGGAGAAAAAGTGGAGCATAAGAGGAGAAAAAGTGGAGAAAAAAGTGGAGAAAAAGTGGAGAAAAAGTGGAGCATAAGAGGAGAAAAAGTGGAGAAAAAGTGGAGAAAAAGTGGAGAAAAAGTGGAGAAAAAGTGGAGATTAAGAGGGGAAAAAGTGGAGAAAAAAGTGAAGAATAAGTGGAGAAAAAGTGGAGCATAAGTGGAGAAAAAGTGGAGAAAAAGTGGAGAAAAAGTGGAGCATAAGAGGAGAAAAAGTGGAGAAAAAAGTGGAGAAAAAGTGGAGAAAAAGTGGAGCATAAGAGGAGAAAAAGTGGAGAAAAAGTGGAGCATAAGAGGAGAAAAAGTGGAGAAAAAGTGGAGAAAAAGTGGAGAAAAAGTGGAGAAAAAGTGGAGCATAAGAGGAGAAAAAGTGGAGATTAAGAGGAGAAAAAGTGGAGAAAAAGTGGAGCATAAGAAGAGAAAAAGTGGAGATTAAGAGGAGAAAAAGTGGAGAAAAAGTGGAGAAAAAGTGGAGAAAAAGTGGAGCATAAGAGGAGAAAAAGTAGAGAAAAAAGTGGAGAAAAAGTGGAGAAAAAGTGGAGATTAAGAGGAGAAAAAGTGGAGCATAAGAGGAGAAAAAGTGGAGAAAAAAGTGGAGAAAAAGTGGAGAAAGTGGAGAAAAAAATGGAGAAAAAGTGGAGAAAAAGTGGAGAAAAAGTGGAGAATAAGAGGAGAAAAAGTGGAGAAAAAGTGGAGAAAAAGTGGAGAATAAGAGGAGAAAAAGTGGAGAATAAGTGGAGAAAAAAATGGAGAAAAAGTGGAGAAAAAGTGGAGAAAAAGTGGAGCATAAGAGGAGAAAAAGTGGAGAAAAAGTGGAGAAAAAGTGGAGCATAAGAGGAGAAAAAGTGGAGAAAAAAGTGGAGAAAAAGTGGAGAAAAAGTGGAGCATAAGAGGAGAAAAAGTGGAGAAAAAGTGGAGAAAAAGTGGAGAAAAAGTGGAGAAAAAGTGGAGATTAAGAGGGGAAAAAGTGGAGAAAAAAGTGAAGAAAAAGTGGAGAAAAAGTGGAGCATAAGTGGAGAAAAAGTGGAGAAAAAGTGGAGCATAAGAGGAGAAAAAGTGGAGAAAAAAGTGGAGAAAAAGTGGAGAAAAAGTGGAGCATAAGAGGAGAAAAAGTGGAGAAAAAGTGGAGAAAAAGTGGAGCATAAGAGGAGAAAAAGTGGAGAAAAAGTGGAGAAAAAGTGGAGCATAAGAGGAGAAAAAGTGGAGATTAAGAGGAGAAAAAGTGGAGAAAAAGTGGAGCATAAGAGGAGAAAAAGTGGAGAAAAAGTGGAGAAAAAGTGGAGCATAAGAGGAGAAAAAGTGGAGATTAAGAGGAGAAAAAGTGGAGAAAAAGTGGAGAAAAAGTGGAGAAAAAGTGGAGAAAAAGTGGAGCATAAGAGGAGAAAAAGTGGAGAAAAAGTGGAGCATAAGAGGAGAAAAAGTGGAGAAAAAAGTGGAGAAAAAGTGGAGAAAAAGTGGAGATTAAGAGGAGAAAAAGTGGAGCATAAGAGGAGAAAAAGTGGAGAAAAAAGTGGAGAAAAAGTGGAGAAAGTGGAGAAAAAAATGGAGAAAAAGTGGAGAAAAAGTGGAGAAAAAGTGGAGAATAAGAGGAGAAAAAGTGGAGAAAAAGTGGAGAAAAAGTGGAGAATAAGAGGAGAAAAAGTGGAGAATAAGTGGAGAAAAAAATGGAGAAAAAGTGGAGAAAAAGTGGAGAAAAAGTGGAGCATAAGAGGAGAAAAAGTGGAGAAAAAGTGGAGAAAAAGTGGAGCATAAGAGGAGAAAAAGTGGAGAAAAAAGTGGAGAAAAAGTGGAGAAAAAGTGGAGCATAAGAGGAGAAAAAGTGGAGAAAAAGTGGAGAAAAAGTGGAGAAAAAGTGGAGAAAAAGTGGAGAAAAAGTGGAGATTAAGAGGGGAAAAAGTGGAGAAAAAAGTGAAGAAAAAGTGGAGAAAAAGTGGAGCATAAGTGGAGAAAAAGTGGAGAAAAAGTGGAGAAAAAGTGGAGCATAAGAGGAGAAAAAGTGGAGAAAAAAGTGGAGAAAAAGTGGAGAAAAAGTGGAGCATAAGAGGAGAAAAAGTGGAGAAAAAGTGGAGAAAAAGTGGAGCATAAGAGGAGAAAAAGTGGAGAAAAAGTGGAGAAAAAGTGGAGCATAAGAGGAGAAAAAGTGGAGATTAAGAGGAGAAAAAGTGGAGAAAAAGTGGAGCATAAGAGGAGAAAAAGTGGAGAAAAAGTGGAGAAAAAGTGGAGAAAAAGTGGAGCATAAGAGGAGAAAAAGTGGAGATTAAGAGGAGAAAAAGTGGAGAAAAAGTGGAGAAAAAGTGGAGAAAAAGTGGAGAAAAAGTGGAGCATAAGAGGAGAAAAAGTGGAGAAAAAAGTGGAGAAAAAGTGGAGAAAAAGTGGAGATTAAGAGGAGAAAAAGTGGAGCATAAGAGGAGAAAAAGTGGAGAAAAAAGTGGAGAAAAAGTGGAGAAAGTGGAGAAAAAAATGGAGAAAAAGTGGAGAAAAAGTGGAGAAAAAGTGGAGAATAAGAGGAGAAAAAGTGGAGAAAAAGTGGAGAAAAAGTGGAGAAAAAGTGGAGCATAAGAGGAGAAAAAGTGGAGAAAAAAGTGGAGAAAAAGTGGAGAAAAAGTGGAGCATAAGAGGAGAAAAAGTGGAGAAAAAGTGGAGAAAAAGTGGAGCATAAGAGGCGAAAAAGTGGAGAAAAAGTGGAGCATAAGAGGAGAAAAAGTGGAGAAAAAGTGGAGAAAAAAGTGGAGAAAAAGTGGAGAAAAAGTGGAGAAAAAGTGGAGAAAAAGTGGAGAAAAAGTGGAGATTAAGAGGAGAAAAAGTGGAGAAAAAGTGGAGAAAAAGTGGAGAAAACGTGGAGAAAAAGTGGAGAAAAAGTGGAGAAAAAGTGGAGCATAAGAGGAGAAAAAGTGGAGAAAAAGTGGAGAAAAAAGTGGAGAAAAAGTGGAGAAAAAGTGGAGAAAAAGTGGAGAAAAAGTGGAGAAAAAGTGGAGAAAAAGTGGAGCATAAGAGGAGAAAAAGTGGAGAAAAAGTGGAGAAAAAGTGGAGAAAAAGTGGAGCATAAGAGGAGAAAAAGTGGAGAAAAAGTGGAGAAAAAAGTGGAGAAAAAGTGGAGAAAAAGTGGAGAAAAAGTGGAGAAAAAGTGGAGAAAAAGTGGAGATTAAGAGGAGAAAAAGTGGAGAAAAAGTGGAGAAAAAGTGGAGCATAAGAGGAGAAAAAGTGGAGAAAAAAGTGGAGAAAGCGTGGAGAAAACGTGGAGAAAAAGTGGAGAAAAAGTGGAGAAAAAGTGGAGAAAAAGTGGAGCATAGGAGGAGAAAAAGTGGAGAAAAAAGTGGAGAAAACGTGGAGAAAAAGTGGAGAAAAAGTGGAGAAAAAGTGGAGATTAAGAGGAGAAAAAGTGGAGAAAAAGTGGAGAAAAAGTGGAGAAAAAGTGGAGAAAAAGTGGAGAAAAAGTGGAGCATAAGAGGAGAAAAAGTGGAGAAAAAAGTGGAGAAAAAGTGGAGAAAAAGTGGAGAAAAAGTGGAGATTAAGAGGAGAAAAAGTGGAGCATAAGAGGAGAAAAAGTGGAGAAAAAAGTGGAGAAAAAGTGGAGAAAGTGGAGAAAAAAATGGAGAAAAAGTGGAGAAAAAGTGGAGAAAAAGTGGAGAATAAGAGGAGAAAAAGTGGAGAAAAAGTGGAGAAAAAGTGGAGAATAAGAGGAGAAAAAGTGGAGAATAAGTGGAGAAAAAAATGGAGAAAAAGTGGAGAAAAAGTGGAGAGAAAGTGGAGAAAAAAATGGAGAAAAAGTGGAACACCCTTTGGTACCTTTCATGTGGCACTAAGGGGTGCTTAGCTTTGTATTTAGCCAAAAAAATGAAAAAAAAATGACATAGGGTTCCCCCTAGTTTTGTAGCCAGCTAGGGTAAAGCAGACGGCTGCAGCCTGCAGACCACAGCTGGCAACCTCACCTTGGCTGGTAATCCAAAACTGAGGGCACCCCACGCTGTTATTTTAAATTAAATAAATAATTGAAAAAAAAAACACGTAGGGGTCCCCCAAAATTGGATCACCAGCCAAGGTAAAGCAGACAGCTGGGGCCTGATATTCTCAGACTAGGGAGGTCCATGGTTATTGGAATCTCCCCAGCCTAAAAATAGCAGGCCGCAGCCGCCCCAGAAGTGGCGCATCCATTAGATGCGCCAATCCTGGTGCTTCGCCCCAGCTCATCCCGCGCCCTGGTGCGGTGGCAAACGGGGTAATATTTGGGGTTAATACCAGATGTGTAATGTCACCTGGCATCAAGCCCTGGGGTTGGTGAGGTCAGGCGTCTATCAGATACCCGACATCACCAACCCAGTCAGTAATAAAAAAAAATACACGACAAACACATTTTTATTTGAAAAAACACTCCCCAAAACATTCCCTCTTTAACCAATTTATTAGATTGAAAAACAAATCCAGGTCTGGTGTAATCCAAGGGGTTGCCATGACGATGCACACTGTCCCAGTCAATGAAGAGCAGGATGTTCCCCATTGGCTGGGAGAGCAGTGCAGTGACCTGAGCTAACATCAATGGGTCAGCCCAGGTCACTGCAGGGGGGTGACAAGTGCTGCTGTCAGTGAGGTACATTACCTGCGCTGATCTCCAGCACACTGACAGCCCCTGTCACTGAGCTCAATGACCGCCCGGCGCCTTCACACCAAGTATCGCGAGAGGTCCGTGACGTCACCGCTAGTCAGTCTCGGGTCGGAAGCGATAGGTGATGTGACAAGCGGCGGCCATGGAGGACAGTGACAGCGCTGAGGTCGGGATGGCGGGACTTCATCACCGCAGGTAAGCCGAGCGAGCGAGCGAGCGGGCGGGCGGGCGGGGGGGGGGGATGTGGATGTGTGTGTGTGTGTTTGTGTATGTGTATGTATGTGTACATGCCGCGGGCAGGAGGGGGTGGAGCGAGCTGAGCGGGAAAGTGTGGGCTTCCTGCACGTAACTAAGATAAACATCGGGTTACTAACCAAAGCGCTTTGCTTGGATACCCGATGTTTATCTTGGTTACCAGCTTGTGGCAGGCTGCCAGCGATGGCTCCTGCTCACTGTAGCTGTAAAAAGCCCTGCTTTTTGCTGCTAGAACCGTTCTCGAACGTATCTAGAACTATCGAGCTTTTAGCAAAAAGCTCGAGTTCTAGTTCGATCTCGAACAGCCCAAAAATCACTCGAACCTAGAACTGGAGAACCACGAACCACGAACCGCGCTCAACTCTAGTAGTGATGGGCAGACCCAAACTGAAAATGTCCGGATCCGCACGGTTTCAAAAGAACTCGAGCACCGACCCTGGGCCTGGAGTTCTCAGGGAACTGAGAGTAATGATCCGCAACCGGCAACTCAGGTAATAAAAAAATAAATAAATGAAAGATAAAGAAAAAATTGGAAAGCAGACGCGCTATACTTACCGAGTCTCCTGCACGGCAGTAACACTATTTCCAAGGCTGCTCATTACCCTCATACATATTCTCAGCTTCCCTCTCCTACAGGCAGTCCTGGCATCTCTGATTGGTTTTAGTCAGACAGCACCCCCACCTTGAGTGGCAGCGTATCTGTCTACTTTCAGAGGTGCTGTGTGTGTCTATATTGGTGTAAAAACAAATAAAAAAATTGTCTTAGTGTCCCCCCATATTATGATACCCAGCACAGATAAAGCATACGGCTACAGGATGCAGCTCCTATGCGCTTATCTTGCCCGTGTATCAAAATAAGAGGGGCTGCATGCAGTTTGTTTTAAAATAAATATTTCAATCAATAATTTAAAACAACGGGGTGTAGTCCACCCCTATTTTGATACGAAGACATGATAAAGCCAACAGCCTGGTATTATAAGGCTAGGGAAACCCATGCTTATTGTTTCCCAAGCCTAAAAATAGCAGCTTGCAGCTGCCCAGGATTGTTGCATTCATTACATGCGACAATCCCAGAACTTTACCCAGCTCATCCCGATTGCACGGGTGCGATGTTAATCAGGGTAATAAGGGATTTATAACAGATCACAGCTGCCACTAAAACTTAGATTATTGATAGGTGTGTTTTGATTCAGGGACCAGGGAGGATCAAATAATGCGGAATCCCAAAAAGGTAACAGAGTGGCTGGACACTTAACGGACTGCAGACCTAATCCTGACACACAACTAACAGTAGCCGTGGGGCGTGCGTACGATGACTTGGATGCCTTGACAAAGCCGGAAAACTAAATAATCTCACAGATAGATATATAAGAAAGCTAATCTGCCTCGGAGTAGTTCCCAAATATAGATAGCCCCCCACATGTAAAGGCTACACTGATATATATCAAAACACAATACAAAACCAGAAAGGACAGATTTCAGCAAAGGTGAGGCCCAAACTATCTTTATAGAAAAGGATAGGAAAGAGCAACTGTCTGCAGCCGTAAAAACCCTAATAAATACCAGCACTACTGATATGGAAAAATCCTGGGGTTACTAAACCTCTCCCCCACTGTACCAGCACTCAGATGTTACTGGGATCCAAAAAACACTAATACAGATGAGGCACTGAATAATACCAGACATGACAAAACACAAATCTTGCAGAATCATGGAGCTAGCTATACAGACACTCACAGCAGGGAATGATCCCATTCCACCTCAAACTCCACACAGACAAATTAGGAATCATGCATATGATCAAAGCAGAACAACAACAAAATTGGTAAACAAACAGCAGCGGTACAAGACCACTTATCTTAGGGAAGTTCTGGAAGTGAGCAGAGCTGGTTGCAGAATGTCCTTAAGGCTAGCGCCACACATCCGTGCTGCCGGCACGTGTTTGTCATTTTTTACACGTACCGGCGGCACGGAGACACTTTAACCAATGCTACCCTATTGTAGCAGGCACACACACGTAAAACCACACGGAACGTGTGTCCGTGTGCGTTTGTACGTGTGTGCTTTTTTGAAAGCGCTGACATGTCAGTGTTTTCTCCCGCAGCACGGGTGTCACACGGCCCGCACCCGCACCACACGGGTGTAGTGTGGATGCGGTCCCGTGTGACACGCACCGGAGAAACCACACATGTCAGTGAAAAATAAAAAAACATTAACTCACCTTCTCCAGCCCTCCTGTCTCTGCCGCTGCTGCCTCTTGCTGCCGACCGCCGCTCATTATTCTCATTGAATATTCACTTCACTGCCTGGCAGCAGCAGCAGCGGGGAGACGGGAGGGCTGGAGACCGAGGATCAGCACCATGGACAGCAGCGCGGACAGCAGGAAGGACCAGGTGAGTATAATAATTACCGGTTCTACGTGTGCTATCGCGGATAGCACACGTAGAACACACGTGTCCCGCACGTACCAGAGACACGTACTTACCTGCACGCAACATGCAGGGAAAATACGTGTCTCTCGGCACGTGCGTGAATTTCACGTGAGTGTGGCAGAAGCCTAACACACAGGATCAATTGACCACCAGCAAGTAACAAGAGAAGGTTACTAAGTTAAATAGCTCAATCTGACTCTGATTGCCAGTCCTCTGCAGGTGTGTCGCTTCCATTCCACACATCAACTGCACTGCCAGCACTGACCACAAGAGGGAGCTCCAAACTGGAAAATATATTCACAACAAGGTGTCTATGAGACCTTCCCATTGCTAGTCTGAAAGTGAAAAGAAATAAACACCAAAAGAATCCTTTATTTGAACTAAAATAAAGAACACCCTCTTTCACCCCTTTATTAAACCCCAAAAAACTTAGGTCTGACGTAATCCACATGAGGTTTCACGACGATTTCGGCTTTGCTGCATTACTGAAGGTACAGCGTGAGGGCAAAGAACATGACCGCCTGCTGCGGGCTTCATGCAGAGACTGAGCCTCAGCGATGAGTGGTGACATCACTAAGGTTATTTGCGGTCACAGCTGTACAGAGGGAGAGACACCTAGGTTTGTGCGATGGGTACCTGAGTTAGATGATCATGCCTGTGTGTGTTGGATCCAGGCTTCCAGATGGATGCGGTGTGGGGAATAGATCAGTTGTGTGGTTCGGGGGAGTCCCAGCTGAAAACTGACCTGGAACCTCAAGCACTAGAGAAAGAGGGAGTGACGTCCCACACTAAGGCTACAGGAGCCTGAGAGGGCAAAAAAAAGTCACATTTCAAAGTGGGCTTTCTTCATCAGGTAATGTGGATGGGACTATTTAGAAGCCATAAATAGCTGCACCAATGTAATTCTGATTGGAAGGGGCCGCAGCTATATATCATGAGTGAAGTCAGCCAACCTAGTGCGATCCTCGAATAAATTAATTAACAGCATCAAGTCAAAGTGCCACATTAAATATACTTGGTATGTCATGTAGAAAAAATGAAATGAGTTAATGAGGAACTCTATTGGGTGTCTAAAAAAATTAAATTGAGCCACTCATAAACCATATACAATTTTTTGTATCATATAAAAATAATCTTGTATTTAAAAGATGATCTCTGTCACTCAAGGATGACAAGGACTGGTTCACACATCTGACAAATGTATCAAGCTAAAAAATGAAAAAAATAAAAAACAGGATGAAAGACAATAGAAAAATAAATCTAAAAATAAAAAAGTGTACTCTATTACTTAGAAATAAATGTTATTTAAGAATGGATATAAATTCTCTTAAACATGTATATATGTGTATATGTATATGTATATATTAAAAAATCATATTTATGTATGCATACAACCATATATAAAAACATGTATGGTATACAACTGGCTCTGCAATCTTAGTCAAAAAATGTATGGGGAAAAGAGGGGTTTCAAAAGGGAAAGTGTGCGCCTAGTAAATCCTGCTGTGGTGATTATAAATTATAGAAGCTACAAGCCTAGAGAAGAGGAGGGGAGACCAATTGGTTATGCTACTTAAGGGTTGTAAAAAAGGGGGGGATGCATGGGAAAGGCCACCTATCCAATCAAAAAGCATAAAGAAGCTCAATGTTGTAATTGAGGCCTAATGGGACTAATAACTTTAACCCCTTCAGCCCCGGGGCACTTTCCGTTTTTGCGTTTTTGTTTTTTGCTCCCCTTCTTCCGAGAGCCGTAACTTTTTTATTTTTCCGTCAATCTTGCCATATGAGAGCTTGTTTTTTGCGAGACAAGTTGTACTTTTAAATGAAACCATAGGTTTTACCATATGGTGTACTGGAAAGCAGCAAAAAAATTCCAAGTGTGGAAAAATTGCAAAAAAAGTGTGATGGCACAATAGTTTTTGGGATGTTTTATTCACGGTGTTCACTATATGGTAAAACTGATGTGTGGGTATGATACCTGAGGTCGGTGCGAGTTTGTAGACACCAAACATGTATAGGTTTACTTGTATCTAAGGGGTTAAAAAAAAATTCACAAGTTTGTCCAATAAAAGTGGCGCACGTTTTGCGCCATTTTCCGAAACACGTAGCGTTCTTATTTTTTGGGATCTATGGCTCATTGATGGCTTATTTTTTGCGTCTCGAGCTGATGTTTCTAATGGTAGCATTTTTGCGCAGATGCTACGTTTTGATCGCCTGTTATTACATTTTGCGTAAAACTTGTGGCGACCAAAAAACGTAATTTTGGCGTTTGGAATTTTTTTGCCACTACGCCATTTACCAATCAGATTAATTGATTTTATATTTTGATAGATCGGGCATTTCTGAACGCGGCGATACCAAATATGTGTATATTTATTTATTTTTTAACCCTTTAATTTTCAATGGGGGGAAAGGGGGGTGATTTGAACTTTTAGGTTTTTTGTTTTTTTTTTAATTTTTTAAAACTTTTTTTTACTTTTTTTATTTTATTTTACTAGTTCCCCTAGGGGGCTATAGCGATCAGCAATCCGATTGCTGATCGCTATCTGCTGATCACAGCTATACCGCTGTAAACAGCAGAAAGTCACTTTCTTTCTTCCTCTGCTCCGTGCCGAGGAAGAAAGAAAGTGAGACTTCGTAGCACCAGGCGTCATCACATGACCCTGTGCTACGATGGCAACCACCGAACGTCACGTGATCACTCACGTGACGTCCGGAGGGGGCGGCGGTAAGTAAAAAAGATGGCCGCGCGCATATAGATCTCGCTGCCAGACTTTGGCAGCGAGATCTAAGGGGTTAATGTTCCGGGTGGAATGCGATTCCACTCGGAACATGTAGGTGTAAGGGGTAGTCGGACCCCTGGTAGTGAAGGAACGTTTTCCCCCCCTGAAGACGCCACATAGTATGGTGGCAAATGTTAAATGTTGATGGTAAAATGTTACCTGTCATAAACTGTTTCCCCACTAGGTGCCAGTGTAGAGCAGTGGTTCCCCTGGTAACAGTGGCAGGGAAGGAAGGGGCAGGGCAGCCTAGGTGGGGAAGGAAGGGTTCTGAATGCAGAGTCCAGTGTGCAGTGAGATGTGAGAGGCGAGCAAGCTCGGTCTGAGGTGACGGGGCAGAGTGTGGGAGTGAGACGAGGCAGTCAGCCTGAGTGAGTTCTCTTGGCTAGAAAGCAGAGGAAACCCATGAGAAACGGTGGAAGAGTTGGGACTAGTCCGGAGCCGGTGGTGTGTACTAGAGTGGAGTGCAGCTATCAGGGGGATAACAAGTGGCCCCTGCAGGCGAAGGTTAGTGCCCTGACAAAGAAGTGGAGAGGTGAGAACTTATCCAGAGCCGGTAGTGTGTGCTGGATCTGCCCTACAGTAAATCTGGGTTAGAGCGCAGCTACTAGGGGGTTAACGTATGTCCCCTGCAGGCAAAGGAAAGTGCCCGTAGAGAAAAAGGAAACCGTTTTTGTAGAAAAGGACCTGTAACTTGTAACGTACTAAAGTAAACCTGCTGCAAACAAAAAGATGGAAACTTTGTTTAATAAATCGGTGTTCGGTTTATCCGCTGCCTGCAATTGTCTCTTTCCTGAAAGTGAAAAAGGAGCTGGAGAGCTGAGAAAGAACGCTGTCATGAATGGGCCCCATGCATCCACACTCTGCCCCAACAACACACCTGTCTTACTAGTGACGGCCGGGCCGGGGGTCAGCCTGCTGCCCCCTATGCGGGAGACCGCGACTACAACCACTGAGGCGCCCCCTGCCCCTGTTACAAACTGGCGTAGTCGGCAGGATGAAGCCTGCATGCAAGAAACCCCGACCAGAAACTGTGAGGAAGATCAAGTGGTGCCTGACGTGCTGAACAGGCCACAAGATGGCGGCAAGATGGCGGCCGTCCTCATGGACTTAGCGGAGGCGCGAAAAGTTGGCGCCAAACGAAAAACGCTGGGCTGGCCTGGGAGGAAGAAGCCCGGAGTGCACCGCCCAAAGAGGGGAGGTACCTGCCCCAAGAAGCTGCAGAGGTCTAGAGACGTGGGCGGCGCCGCAAGAAAGAAAAGGCGTCACCAACGCTATGCAGACCTGGTGGGTGAAGCCGGGGGCGGAGTGTGTGCAAAAGCGGGAAAAGAAGAACCGCCTCCACCTTCCCCGGCGCCATTGCAATCCCAGCAGCAGAAGCAACAGTTCCAGTTACCTGTGCTACACAAAATGGAGGCCAGGACAGACAAGCAAGCCGTAGCGGGCGCGCTGGTGCCCGTAGGACGCGGAAGAGAACGTCCGATGGAGAGCTCGGTGGGAGAGTTACCCACCATCACGTTGCCGGCAAGCATGATACCGGCCGTGACTGGAGTCTCGGAGAAACCAGCGAAGGTCACGTTTTTTACCTCATTGGATGCAGTTACCGGGGAAATGACGACGGAAGTCCGGGCCACCTACAAGTCCCGGCTGACTCTGGGGAGCGGGCCACCAGGAGCATCCGTACAGATTCCGGAGGTGCCCGCGTCTGTTAAGGTAGGCCCTCTGCCCCCCTCAGGAGTTAAGGCCCCGTACTGGCAAGATATCCCAGAACCAGAGGTAATCGTCCGGAAGAGAGTGATTTGTTTGCCGTTGAAAACCGGTACTGTTGAAAGCCGGTGAAAGTTTCCAGTTACAGTAACGTTAAAAGTACTGAACCCGGGAGGAGCTTAATGCAGAACTGTGCGTGGACTCCTTTCGTGACTGTTAAGAAGGAATCTTGTTGTCTTGTTGTTTTCTGCCCACCCAAAGACCGGGAGCGCTTGGAAATAGCCTCCGGGCAGAAGGTCAGCTAAGACCGGGAGCGCCTGAGGAGGGCCTCCGGGCAGATGTGCGACTAAGACCGGGAGCTTCCCTGGATGGACTCCGGGCACCGGACTTGTGTGCCAATCTGGTGTGCTTTGATACGTTAGTTTTAAAATGTTTTTTTTTTTTATTGATAAGAAAGAAAAAGAATACTGCTGAAGAAACGTGTGTGTGTTTTCCTACATGTGTTGTTTTGCAGGTATGAACCTCGCCAGGAGGCTGAGGTTAAAGAGGGGAGGAATGTAAGGGGTAGTCGGACCCCTGGTAGTGAAGGAACGTTTTCCCCCCCTGAAGACGCCACATAGTATGGTGGCAAATGTTAAATGTTGATGGTAAAATGTTACCTGTCATAAACTGTTTCCCCACTAGGTGCCAGTGTAGAGCAGTGGTTCCCCTGGTAACAGTGGCAGGGAAGGAAGGGGCAGGGCAGCCTAGGTGGGGAAGGAAGGGTTCTGAATGCAGAGTCCAGTGTGCAGTGAGATGTGAGAGGCGAGCAAGCTCGGTCTGAGGTGACGGGGCAGAGTGTGGGAGTGAGACGAGGCAGTCAGCCTGAGTGAGTTCTCTTGGCTAGAAAGCAGAGGAAACCCATGAGAAATGGTGGAAGAGTTGGGACTAGTCCGGAGCCGGTGGTGTGTACTAGAGTGGAGTGCAGCTATCAGGGGGATAACAAGTGGCCCCTGCAGGCGAAGGTTAGTGCCCTGACGAAGAAGTGGAGAGGTGAGAACTTATCCAGAGCCAGTAGTGTGTGCTGGATCTGCCCTACAGTAAATCTGGGTTAGAGCGCAGCTACTAGGGGGTTAACGTATGTCCCCTGCAGGCAAAGGAAAGTGCCCGTAGAGAAAAAGGAAACCGGTTTTGTAGAAAAGGACCTGTAACTTGTAACGTACTAAAGTAAACCTGCTGCAAACAAAAAGATGGATGTCATGTAGAACTATTGAAGGGTCTCCATCCCCCTCCTGTCCACCATCAGCCAGAGATCGTCATGACGATTATCTGATTGGCCTGGAAGCTTAAGGTATTTATGACTTTGGGTGATGGTAGAAGAAAAGCCAAAAGCTGCAGAGAAAGACAATTCTTTGTAATATTGGCGGGAAAACTCCCAAAGCAGGTTTTGAAGTGCAACTTTAATGCTAGAAAGATGAAAAACACATTGCCAGAATCCCTGCGTCGTGCGGAACCCAGCGCACCGTCTCACCTGACGGGGAGATCGTCAGAATCTTGACCAATTAGTATTGGCCACTAAAATTGTGCTAGAGGCGTTGTGTTTGGTATCAATGTAACTGTAAAATCGAGATATTAAATATGACGCTAATATCTTTCACCTGTGTGACCCAGGAGCAAAGATATGAAAAACCCTAGAATTATGGAACTCTGTGAACATCAGAGCACAGCCCACAAGAGACCATAAAATGATGTCACAGAGTAAGGGGGGCTACCTAATGTATAATAGGAACAGCTTCGTTCTGGGGGCAGTCAGCACGAGGAGGGCATCATGAAGGGTGATGCTGGCCGATTCTAACATCTCTTGGAGCTCCCTCCCTCCATAAGCAGACGTCACTTCTATGGCAGAAGCTTAGTAAGTTTCATGTTTATACCTTTTATTTTATGTAACTGTTATGCCGTAATGTGTATTGTTCCCTTTTGTAAATTCCTGTATATTCTTTAAACACTGCCTATTTTCGGATTAAATATATAAAAATTTAAGAGTTTCTTTCCTTATGCTTTATATACGAATCCAAAACCCCGAAGGGCCTTATGCTATCTGAAACGGGTTCCCAGCTACCTGTAGAAAGTCTGGGTGGTGGCAGCGTAATTGTTATTGCATAGAATTATTGGAGTGCTATCATTAAGGGTACCGAGGTATATAAATATTCCATTAGCAGGAATCAGAGATATACATTTACCCTTGCTGTGAGACCTCCAATATTTGGCATTATCAGCTCAGCAGCCTCATCTTATGCATTGTCCTGCAGTACCAAAAGTGGCCTGCAGACAAGGGGGGCGCTAGAGAGTAGTCGTGTGTAACAAATCAGTGAACAGCTGCGGATTTCTGAGTGACTTCCCCGCCTGTTCGTGACAAATTGGTGGCAAGCGGTGGGATATATAAAGCATTAGTGATCTGGTTTGAGCAATCATCCCTTTCACTAAAAACTTGCAAAAGTTTTGAGGATCGAACTCAGTGTTTAAATATACCTGGAACAATACTGTACGTGTAGCAGTTACCCCCTCCCCTTCTCTCTTGTTTTTCTATCCTATCTTTTATTTGGCAATTATGGAGGCTGTGTCAGAAGCCTGGTACAATCAGCAGAAGAAGGAAGTTCTTGCTGCACTCTGCAGATCCAAGTTGATTGATGGCCATGGCAAAACGAGGCAAGACCTCATTAAAGAACTTTTACAATGGGACGCAGAGCACGTTCATTCCCCCAGTGCTGAAGAAGGGGAGGCAAGCCAAGCCCAGGATGGGACTGCTGCAGAATCCCCACCATCAACTGCGAGCCAGAGCAGTGACCAGGGCAACATGGACTCCTACCTGCAAATGGCCCTACAACAGTTCACTGCCGAGGACCGGCAGGGACGGCTGGACCTCATTCAGCAATATCGAGAGGCTGAGAGAGCCGAGCGCCAGGCCCAGGCTGAGAGAGCTGAGCGCCAGGCTCAGGCTGAGAGAGCCGAGCGAGAGGCTGAGCGAGCCGAGCGAGAGCGCCAAGCCCAGAGAGACCATGAATTGAATGTCCTCAAAGCCCGGCAGCAGACATCTTCCTCACTAAACGGTGAGTCCAATAATGCCAGCAGCTTTAAGCCCCGACCGGAGCACTTTCCTGTGATGGAAAAGGACGGGAATTTGGACAGCTTTCTGACGGGATTTGAAAAGACTTGCTTGCAGTACCAGTTGCCCTCAACACAATGGGCACAATACTTAACCCCAGGGCTGCGAGGCAAGGCCCTGGACGCGTTTGCCAGTCTCCCTCAAGAGCAGAGTGGAGACTATGGGGCCATAAAGCAGGCCCTAGTACGGAAGTATCAGCTGACTCCAGAGGTGTACCGAAAAAAATTCCGGACCCTCCAGCTCGGACCTCATGACAGCTACAGCGATTTGGAGGGTGGGCTCCAGCGCACCTTTGACCAGTGGATCCAAGGACTGTCCGTTACAACCTTTGAGGAGTTAAAGGACCTCATGGTGAAGGACCAACTCCTACATGTCTGTCCTGTGGAGGTTCGACAGTTTGTTATGGACCGAGAGCCCAAGGAGGCCTCAAAAGCAGCCCAGATTGCCGACGCCTATGTGGCCAACCGTGCATCGGAGGTGCGGAAGCCGTCCACCACTAGCTGGAAAGGGGGTAAGATGACAACTACAACCACCCCTGCCCCTACCAGCCGACCTCCCGTAGGTCCTGTTTCATCCACCAGTGCCCGGCCCACCTCTGACACTCGCAGGTGTTTTTCCTGCAACCTGCCTGGACACCTCAGCTCTGGTTGCCCAGAGAGGCAGAAGAGGAACCCCACATCCAAGGCCCAAGGGCCCACTGGAACTGTCCTTTTGGCAAGGAAGGCGGGTGGTAGGGCCTGCGAAAACCTACACCCCGTCACCGTAGGCGGAACCCCCACTGTGGGGCTCAAGGACACTGGGGCCGACAGAACACTGGTCCGCCCTGAACTGGTACCCCCTGAAAACTTTATCCCGGGAAAACTCCTGACTGTCGCCTTGGCGGGGGGGTGTCCACCACTCCTTCCCAATGGCCCTGATTCCCCTCGACTGGGGTGCTGGGAGAGGGTTGAGGGAAGTGGGGGTGGATGAACATCTACCAACCAATGTTTTATTGGGGACTGATCTGGGGCGATTAGTTGCACAATTTCTCCCTGATGATCCTCCCGAATCCAAAAAGTCAGGTGATACAAATGTTGTTGATCAGTCATGTGATGCAAATGTTGTTAAATCATGTGATGCAAATGTTGTTGATAAGTCATGCGACCCGAATGCGGATATCCAGAACGTAATTACAAATGTTGTGCATGGTAATAATGTGGAGATTTGTACAGGGGAACTCAGCCATGCCACGCGGCAGGGTGACGTGGCTGAGGACGACCCCAAGGTAGCAAGTGTCTGTACCGACAGAGATGGAGGCAGACATGAGAACCACGAGGACAGTGGCCAAATGCAGCTGAGCAGTGTCACAGCGGACAGTGACACAGCCAGTAGTACCTGTCAGGCTGATGGGGAAGAGTGGTTATTCCCCGGGGAGACAGCCTTCATCGGTGCTGTCACCCGCAGTCAGAGTGCCCAGAACGCAAATGAAACCCTGCCTTCTGACACCTCTTCACCCAGAGGGATAACGGAACTGGTGATGGACCCAGAGCAGGTCCCAGAGGGTCCCGGTGAGGTTGGAACCTTAACGTCACTTTTGGCTGCTTCTAGCCAAGAGTTTCAGGTGGCTCTACGAACTGATGCCAGTCTAGAGACGTTAAGGGACCTCGCAGAGAAGCCCTCTTCCGAGACCGATAAGGAGAGGGTATTCTGGGACCAGGGAAAGTTGTACCGGGAGACAATTCCCTGTAACCCCCAACAAGAGTGGCTGAAGGAAAAACAGCTGGTGGTGCCTCACCGCTTTAGGAGTGAGTTGCTGCGGATTGCCCATGAGATCCCACTCGCCGGACACTTGGGGGTTAGCAAAACCAAGGCCCGGCTGTCTCACCACTTCTATTGGCCCAAAATGGGGACAGATGTTGCCAACTACTGCCGCTCCTGTATCACATGTCAAAGAGTGGGAAAGTCAGGGCCTGCTCCCAAAGCTCCCCTGATCTCTTTGCCGGTGATAGAGGAGCCTTTCCAGAGGGTCGCTGTGGACATTGTCGGGCCTCTGGCCGTCCCCAGCAGCTCTGGAAAACGGTTCGTCCTTACTGTGGTAGACTATGCTACCCGGTATCCGGAGGCAGTGGCTCTGTCCTCAGTTAGAGCCGATAAGGTGGCAGATGCCCTCTTGACCATATTCTCCCGAGTAGGATTTCCCAGGGAGATGCTTACCGACCAGGGGACTCAGTTCATGTCTCGTCTAATGGAGGCTCTCTGTAAGAAAATGCAGGTGCGGCATCTGATATCAAGCGCTTATCACCCACAGACCAATGGTTTGTGTGAGCGATTTAATGGTACACTTAAGCAGATGCTTAAGATGCTGGTTGAGTCACATGGACGCGACTGGGAGCGGTATCTCTCACACCTGCTGTTTGCCTACAGAGAGGTACCACAGGCCTCAACGGGGTTTTCCCCCTTCGAGCTCCTGTATGGCAGACGAGTCCGGGGGCCTCTTGGTCTGGTAAGGGAATCCTGGGAAGAGGAACTGAATTCCCCAGAAGTGTCCGTTGTGGAGTATGTCATTCGGCTCCGTGACAAAATGCAGTCAATGACGCAGATGGTGCATGAGAATATGGCGCAAGCCCAGGCCAGCCAGAAGCGATGGTACGACCAACACGCTCGAGAGTGGGTGTATGAAGTGGGTCAGAAGGTGTGGGTCCTGGTCCCAATGACCCAGAACAAGCTTCAGGCGGCCTGGGAGGGTCCATACCTGGTGCATCAGCGCCTCAATGACGTAAACTATGTGGTCACCATCGACCATGCCAGGAAGAGGCAAAAGGTCTTCCATGTCAACATGATGAAAGCTCATCATGACAGGGAAGCCTTTGCTCTTCCTGTGTGTAGTCTTCCCGAGGAAGGCGAAAGTGAAGTCTTGGTGGACTTGCTCGCCTCAGCCCGGGATGGAGGGTCTATCGAGGAGGCGGCATTCAACCCACAGCTATCCTTGGACCAAAAGTCCCAGCTGCGGGAGGTATTCCGGCCCTACCTGATGACCTTCACGAATGTCCCAGGGAAGACATCCCTAGCCACCCACCAGGTGGACACAGGGAGTCATTCCCCAGTTCGTCAACCCCCATACCGTGTCTCCCTAGAGGTACAAAAGGACATAAAAAGGGAGATCGATGAAATGCTAGTCCTGGGAGTGATCCAGAGGTCCAAAAGTGCA
Source organism: Anomaloglossus baeobatrachus (assembly GCF_048569485.1). Lineage (NCBI taxonomy): Eukaryota > Metazoa > Chordata > Amphibia > Anura > Aromobatidae > Anomaloglossus > Anomaloglossus baeobatrachus. The sequence goes on from NC_134354.1 coordinate 162,373,226, forward strand.
TGGGCCTCGCCTGTAGTCTTGGTTCCCAAAAAGGACCGGACAACCCGGTTTTGTGTGGACTACAGGAGGCTAAATGCAATCACAGCACCCGATGCGTACCCAATGCCACGCATCGACGAGTTACTGGATTGCTTAGCCGGGGCCCAGTACCTGACCATCATGGACCTGAGTCGAGGGTACTGGCAGATTCCTATGTCCAAGGAAGCACAGGAAAGGTCCGCCTTCATCACCCCATTCGGGCTGTATGAATCCCTCGTCATGCCCTTTGGCATGAGAAATGCTCCTGCCACTTTCCAGCGATTGGTCGACCAGCTGCTCGAGGGACTAGGAGGGTTTGCAGTAGCTTACCTGGATGACATTGCCATCTTTAGTCCCACTTGGGAGGAACACCTGGGGCACCTGGAGCAGGTGCTCAGGCGGATCCAAAGCGCTGGTCTGACTATAAAGCCAGGGAAGTGTCAGATCGGCATGACGGAGGTACAGTACCTTGGACACAGAGTGGGTGGCGGGACCCTGAAACCAGAGCCAGGGAAGGTTGATGCCATCACCTCCTGGCCTACCCCCAAGTCAAAGAAGCAGGTGATGTCCTTCTTGGGTACGGCAGGGTACTATAGGAAGTTCGTTCCTAACTATAGTGCTCTTGCTAAGCCGTTGACGGACCTCACCAAAAAGAAGCTACCGCAAGTAGTCACCTGGACAGATGACTGTGAACGGTCCTTCAGGGCACTAAAAGCTGCCCTCGCCAGTTCCCCAATCCTACAAGCCCCGGACTTCACCCGACGGTTCATAGTTCAGACAGATGCCAGTGCGTTTGGCCTTGGTGCAGTACTCAGCCAGGTAAATGGGAAGGGAGAAGAGCATCCGGTGATGTTTCTCAGCCGCAAGCTCTTATCCCGGGAAGTGGCCTACGCCACTGTGGAGAAGGAGTGCCTCTCTATAGTGTGGGCCCTGCGGAAACTGCAGCCCTACCTATATGGACGCAACTTCACCATAGTGACAGACCACAACCCTCTCAGCTGGCTACATCGGGTGGCCGGCGACAATGGTAAGCTACTGCGGTGGAGCTTGGCACTACAGCAGTATGACTTTACCATTCAACACAGGAAGGGTGTTGAGCATGGCAACGCTGATGGGCTGTCCCGGCAGGGGGATGCCAGCGAGGTAGGCTTAGGAGACGATTGGCAAATCAATCTCCCATGCTACCTCAAAAAGGGGGAGGTGTCATGTAGAACTATTGAAGGGTCTCCATCCCCCTCCTGTCCACCATCAGCCAGAGATCGTCATGACGATTATCTGATTGGCCTGGAAGCTTAAGGTATTTATGACTTTGGGTGATGGTAGAAGAAAAGCCAAAAGCTGCAGAGAAAGACAATTCTTTGTAATATTGGCGGGAAAACTCCCAAAGCAGGTTTTGAAGTGCAACTTTAATGCTAGAAAGATGAAAAACACATTGCCAGAATCCCTGCGTCGTGCGGAACCCAGCGCACCGTCTCACCTGACGGGGAGATCGTCAGAATCTTGACCAATTAGTATTGGCCACTAAAATTGTGCTAGAGGCGTTGTGTTTGGTATCAATGTAACTGTAAAATCGAGATATTAAATATGACGCTAATATCTTTCACCTGTGTGACCCAGGAGCAAAGATATGAAAAACCCTAGAATTATGGAACTCTGTGAACATCAGAGCACAGCCCACAAGAGACCATAAAATGATGTCACAGAGTAAGGGGGGCTACCTAATGTATAATAGGAACAGCTTCGTTCTGGGGGCAGTCAGCACGAGGAGGGCATCATGAAGGGTGATGCTGGCCGATTCTAACATCTCTTGGAGCTCCCTCCCTCCATAAGCAGACGTCACTTCTATGGCAGAAGCTTAGTAAGTTTCATGTTTATACCTTTTATTTTATGTAACTGTTATGCCGTAATGTGTATTGTTCCCTTTTGTAAATTCCTGTATATTCTTTAAACACTGCCTATTTTCGGATTAAATATATAAAAATTTAAGAGTTTCTTTCCTTATGCTTTATATACGAATCCAAAACCCCGAAGGGCCTTATGCTATCTGAAACGGGTTCCCAGCTACCTGTAGAAAGTCTGGGTGGTGGCAGCGTAATTGTTATTGCATAGAATTATTGGAGTGCTATCATTAAGGGTACCGAGGTATATAAATATTCCATTAGCAGGAATCAGAGATATACATTTACCCTTGCTGTGAGACCTCCAATATTTGGCATTATCAGCTCAGCAGCCTCATCTTATGCATTGTCCTGCAGTACCAAAAGTGGCCTGCAGACAAGGGGGGCGCTAGAGAGTAGTCGTGTGTAACAAATCAGTGAACAGCTGCGGATTTCTGAGTGACTTCCCCGCCTGTTCGTGACAATGGAAACTTTGTTTAATAAATCGGTGTTCGGTGTATCCGCTGCCTGCAATTGTCTCTTTCCTGAAAGTGAAAAAGGAGCTGGAGAGCTGAGAAAGAACGCTGTCATGAATGGGCCCCATGCATCCACACTCTGCCCCAACAACACACCTGTCTTACTAGTGACGGCCGGGCCGGGGGTCAGCCTGCTGCCCCTATGCGGGAGACCGCGACTACAACCACTGAGGCGCCCCCTGCCCGGCCGTCACTAGTAAGACAGGTGTGTTGTTGGGGCAGAGTGTGGATGCATGGGGCCCATTCATGACAGCGTTCTTTCTCAGCTCTCCAGCTCCTTTTTCACTTTCAGGAAAGAGACAATTGCAGGCAGCGGATAAACCGAACACCGATTTATTAAACAAAGTTTCCATCTTTTTGTTTGCAGCAGGTTTACTTTAGTACGTTACAAGTTACAGGTCCTTTTCTACAAAAACGGTTTCCTTTTTCTCTACGGGCACTTTCCTTTGCCTGCAGGGGACATACGTTAACCCCCTAGTAGCTGCGCTCTAACCCAGATTTACTGTAGGGCAGATCCAGCACACACTACCGGCTCTGGATAAGTTCTCACCTCTCCACTTCTTTGTCAGGGCACTAACCTTCGCCTGCAGGGGCCACTTGTTATCCCCCTGATAGCTGCACTCCACTCTAGTACACACCACCGGCTCCGGACTAGTCCCAACTCTTCCACCGTTTCTCATGGGTTTCCTCTGCTTTCTAGCCAAGAGAACTCACTCAGGCTGACTGCCTCGTCTCACTCCCACACTCTGCCCCGTCACCTCAGACCGAGCTTGCTCGCCTCTCACATCTCACTGCACACTGGACTCTGCATTCAGAACCCTTCCTTCCCCACCTAGGCTGCCCTGCCCCTTCCTTCCCTGCCACTGTTACCAGGGGAACCACTGCTCTACACTGGCACCTAGTGGGGAAACAGTTTATGACAGGTAACATTTTACCATCAACATTTAACATTTGCCACCATACTATGTGGCGTCTTCAGGGGGAGAAAACGTTCCTTCACTACCAGGGGTCCGACTACCCCTTACATAGGCACACATGTCAGCTGTTGAAAACAGCTGATATGTGTGCCGATCCACGCCGCCTGCCCGCGGCAGGGGGCGGGGCTTACCGGGACATGATCCATGACGGATATATCCGTCCATGGTCGTGAAGGGGTTAATAGAAAAATCCATTTAGTCTCAACTGGGTAGTCCCCCCCTCACAATTCATTGCTATAGACTGAATGCCATAGCACAGAGTGCCTTTAAAAGATTTATTATGCATATCCCTGAAATGGTGAGACAATGGATGACCCTCAAAACTTTTTTAATGTTTTTTAGATGTTTACCTATTCTAGTCGATACTTTTCGTCCAGCCCGCATATTGCTTGTGACACGGACATTCAATTGCGTAGATGATACCTGTGGATGAGCAAGAAATAGGTTGATGGATTTTGAATTCAATGGTACTATGTGCTCCAGTAAATGTTGCTATTAAATTCCTATTCATTCTCTAAATCTTGCAGCAGGATCAGATACCACATGCCCTGAAGCCCTTTGGAATGAAAGGAATAGTTGGGATAGCCTTGGCATTGTTTATTGGGCGCAAACCAACTTAATATTAATGGGGGGGGCTACCAGGGTGCCCAATGATGGAGCCTTCTGATAAATAAATCTGGGGCATAGTGAAAAAAGCTCCCCTACTATTTTATCCTGCCGCAAAATGGACCAGTATTTTTGAACAATGTTCTTAAACATATTACTCCCATTATGAAACTGGGTAATGATTGGGAGTGATGAAATCTGTTGGGGTATAGCAAGCTTGGGGGATGTTAGTTTATGTCTGCCAATTAGGTCATTTCTTGGAATAAGTTGGGTTGGGCTTCTTTAGTGTTTTCTCCAATAATGATACATTATATCATTTGTTGATAAATTGGTTGAGCGCTGTTAATAAAAAAAAGCAAAAAACAATTGCATAATTACACGTCTTTTGCTTTTTTCGCCATACTTGAAATTTGTTCCTGCTTTTCCATGGATTGTATAATGAAATGGGTGGAGTAATTCAAATTTACAACTCATCCTGCAAAAAACAAGCCCTCACATGGCTTTAGCGAAGGAAAAATAAAAAAGTTATGGATCTTGGAATGAGAGAAAAAAAAGGAAAGCCCACAATTGACTGGTCCTTAATTGTTAAATTGTTAATGGGGTTTTATTGGACTTTCATATCTTTAGGAATGGAGTCAAATATGTGGAATCATAGCAGTATATAATCATCTGTATATATATATATATATATATATATATATATATATATATATATATATATATATATTACCCTATAAACATCCCCCAATGAAACACTAGATTGAGGAGTCTACTTCCAATAAATCCTTTCAATTTTTTATTGTCTCTACGGATCCGTTTTTTTTGTCTTTCACGGTTATTTCCTATATAAACCAGTTGGTGCTTTAGCCCTATGTCTAGGTAGCTCACTTCTCCTCTGTATTATTTTCTAGTCAAATTTTGTATACATTTTTGTTACACATATTTAGTAATTGTGATGTAATAAAATATTTCCATTATTTTTGCATGGTTCTTTTTTCCTTTTGTCTTTCTTTGCAGAGTTATAACTCTGTTAATTAGAACAGCACAAATACCAAAACCTAAGTTGCATTGTTTATTCATAAATTATGGAGATAAGCTAATGACTAAAATATAGCTTTCAGTAAATATGCATTATAAGATTAACAAAGTCCCTTAGGTCAGACTTATATCCATAAGCTCCTGGGATGGCAAAAATGTACCCAAATGAACGGGTCAGACAAATAGTCAATAATGCTATAGCATCAGGTTAGAAAATGGATACTGACCCACCCAGGATGCCACTAATGATATTAATCAAAAAAACATAATAAACAAACCGAACAAACTGTAAACAAAAAAGTGCGTGTTTTTTCCTTTTACAGGGAGTGGACAGTGGTCTTTCTCCCATAAAAACGCAAAAGAAAAACACAAAATACTCAAACAAATTGTAATTCACAGTGACAGTGGTCAGCCATGTACTACGCAGGTTGAAAAAATAAATGAATGCAAAGATCTCACCAACTCCAAAGGAGCCCGGGTGCAGAATGTTTCCAAGCAAGGCAGGGTCTGCAGTTCTTGATGAGTACAACCGGCCCTGATAACTCCTAGGCAAACTAACATCTGTGCTACCACTCAAAAGCCGCTGTCCTTATAGGGAAGGTCCACAGCTAGCTATACTAGACTGGACCCCTACAATGACCCTTCAAGCGTCCCATGCATTTCGTTATATTGACTATTCAGGGGACATACTGACATCTATGAAAATTGGTCCTCCAACTCAGCTAACATAAAGCCATGCTGCTGAGGAGCAAGACTGAACAATAATGGGGTATTATATAGCAAACAGAGCAATTATATTAAGGTCCTCAGTTTTAAGCTCGCCTTAAGACAATCAGATCATTCCTGTAAAGCGAGAGGCCAAACAAATGCATGATAAGAAAGGTGGAAACACTAGATTATGGATTCTACTTGCAATAAATCTTTCTCAATGCTTTATTCTCTACACTTCTACTTTCATTTAGTGTCTGAGTTTTGCCTTTCAGGGTTATTTTCTATATAATCCAGTTGTTGCTTTAGCCCTATGTCTAGGTAGCTCACTTTTCTTCTGTATTATTTCCTAGTTACATTTTTTATACATTTTTGCTATATATTTTATGTAATTGTGATTTTATAAAATATTTCCATCATTTTTGTATGGTTCTTTTTGCTTTTGTCTTTCTTTTGCAGAGTTATAACGCTGTCTGTCAGGGTATTTGGGTTATCGGAGAACAGAGGGTCCCAGTAGAATGTAGTCGAGCAAAAGTCTACAGCATGTCAGTTATGGTAGATTGGATTCCATCTCCATGGTAAGTACAATTTTAATTTAATTCTCTGTCTTTTCCATCTTCATCTCCAAAAAAAAAAGCATTTATAAGCATTCAAGTATTGTGATTCACAGCAACTTTATACAATATGAATTAAAATTTGGGGTAAAATTCAGCCAGGGAATTCAAATTTCAAATGATCTGCTCATCATTTACTTTTATCAATTAATAAAATGCAAAGCGAATGTAAAAACAGAAAACGAAATTAAATCAACAATTGGTGTGACCACTCTATCTTAAAAACAATATCAAATCATCAATTCTACCAGACACACAGTTTTTGAAATATTTCGTCAGGAAGATTGGTCCAAACATCTTGAAAAACTAATCGCAGATCTTCTGTGGAAGTAGGAAATATGGCAGCAGATGAGTCAAAAATCGGAAATATTTGGCGTTAAAGGAAAGCAATTTTTTGCTAGTTTTTTCTGCCTAGAGAGTTGTATAAAAATGAGTGTGCGCCGTTAGTAGGAAACCATGATGATGGTTTCTTGCAAGTTTTAGGCTACATTTCAGCACATGGAGTTGAAAATTTGGTCAGAATTAATGGGGTATTTAATACTGAGAAATACAGACAGTTACTAATCCATCATGCAATACCATCAGGTAGGCATCTGATTGGCTCGAAATTCATTTTGCAGCAGGACAACAACCCCAAATATACAGAAATGTCATTAAGAACTATCTGCAGCAAAAAGAAGAACAAGGAGTTTTGGAAGTGATGATATGGTCAAACAGAGCTCTGACCTCAACATCATCATGTCAGTCGGGATTTACATTATTCAATATTCATCATATTGGAAATGAATCTTAACGGTATTGTATGTTTTATTAAACCACTAAACTTTGCTTCTAAATAAATTACAAAAAATATTTGTTCATAACTTTCCAAAATGCAAAGGGTTGTTATTTTTCTCTTGCTTTTGTCAAAAATGGCAGCTCTGCAAGTCCCGATGACATGCCTCACTACCAGAGCACATTGAAAAGAAACAAGTGGTATACACAGTGTTTAGTCTATGAAAAAGGTTGTCAGGTAACCGCTGTATATACAAATGCATTTAATGACAGAAGGGGGATTTGTTGAGTTCACTTGGAAGTCCAATTCTTTGTGAAAATATTCCATGACTGTAAGATGTTGTATATTTTAAGAAGGTCTAAAATTGGAAGTTTCTTTAACAGCATATAGTATTACAGCTTCCATCTTACATGTGGGTAAAACTGATTTAATTAATGCAAACTAAATATGTGGTAAAATAAGATATTCCATGTAACCCCTGTACAACCGCTGTACGGATTAAAATGGCGGTAGAAAAGGGTCCTTATGCCATTTCACCGTCTTAAAACGGCGGTCAGAAAAAAGTAAATAGCGCCAGAAAATCTCTAGGATTTCAGCTACCAGGGGTAGCTGAGACCCTGGAGATCATGATTCCAGCCGGTTTTCCCAGTCCCCAGTCACGTGATCACCAGTACACACCATGTAACCATGATGATCTGACAGTAAACGGCGGCGCCGGTAAAAAATTATTTATCTCCTGCCTGGCATGATCAAACATGTCAGATGGAAGATAAATCTCATTCCCCGGTCTCCTCCAGTCCCCAGGTGTCGCCCAAGTGCCCCCCTGTCACCCAACCCCCTCCCAATAATCCAAGATGGTGGCGTGCATGACCAGCATGCTGGCCGCCTTCACTCTCCTCCTTTGATTTCTGTCGCATGTGCCATGACAGATGCGACTGAAAACTCCTCCCCGGGTCCTGCCAGCTCACCATTTATAACCCCCCAGTGTTCCCCAGTGTCCCCGGTACCTTGCGCAGCGTTGATCCCCAGCGATCCCTCCTCCTCTTTCTCCAGCTGTCAGCCAGCTCTTTGCAAGCAGGAACACTGAGCTCACTGCCGCTCATACTGCCCTTTTAGAAAATGGGTATTCACTGAGCATACCCCCATATTTTAGAAGGTCCAGAGTCGTCGTGGGACCTCCAAAATGGACTACAACGGACCTCGATTTTTTTTTCTTTTCAATAAATTGGTAAAAGAGGGAATGGTTTGGGGAGTGTTTTTTCAAATATTTTTGTTTTGTCGTCTATTTTTTTCATTACTGACAGTTATTGATGTCGGGTATTTGATAGACGCCATAACATCAATAACCACTGGGTTTCATGCCAGGTGACGTTACACAGCTGGTATCGGCCCCATATATTACCCCATTTACCAGCGTACCAGCGCCGTGGTATAAGTTGGGGTGAAACACAAGTACTGGCGCATCTAATGGATGCGCCACTTCTGGGGCAGCTGCGGTTTGCTATTTTTAGGCTGAGAAGGCCCAAAAAACCATGGCACTTCCCACTCTGAGAATACCAGATCACAGCTGTCAGCTTCACCTTGGCAGGTAATTGAATTTGGGGGACCACACTTTTTTTTAATTACTTATAAATAATTAAAAAAACAGCCCGGGGTGCCCTCTGTTTTGAATTACCAGGCAAGGTGAAGCTGCCAGCTGTGGTATGCAGGCTGCAGCTGACTGCTTTCCTCTAGCTGGCTACTAAAAAGGGTGACCCCACATCGTTTTTTTTAATTATTTATTTTTTGGCTAAATACAAGGCTAAGCACCGTTTAGTGCTACATGAAAGTCACTAAAGGGTGCCAGCTTAGAATATGCAGATGGGTGGAATATTATATAAGTGTTTGACATCCATCCATCCTAGCTTTTTAGGCTGTGTGCCGACGATCAGGATTTTCAGCGCTTTAGACGCACAGCATTTTCGCTGCGGCCATAACGCTGCATTGTGCAGTACAAGCACAGTGGAAAGATTTTTAGAACTCTCCTGCCCATTGTGCTTCTTTTCTCCGCAGCATAAACTGATCTGTGGTGCAACTTCCTGAGGCACAGCATGTCAATTTATGCTGTGGAGACACAAGTGTTCTCTGCAGGCAAAGTAGAGCTAAAGTCCGCAGCAGAACAAAACCCGGATTGTGGGCACCAGCAGCTGCCGTGGACAACAGTCCCATCTTTGCAGGAGGGCTGGCACTGTGTACTAGATGCAGTGTCACCGGATCATGGGCACAAAGCTTAAAAGTGAGAAATTTAGTGCTACAGCAATATTTTTGCAAAGTACCTGTGGATTCAAAATGCTTACTATACCTGTGAATAAAATCCTTCAGGGGTCTAGTTTCCAAAATGGGGTCACTTATGGAGGGTATCTGTTTTATAGGTACCCTAGGGGACCTGAAAATGCAATTTATTTCAACTTTCCCAAAATTCAAATGGTGCTCCTTCCATTCCAAGCCCTATCGTTTATCCAAAAAGAGGGTTTTGACCACATGTGGGGTTTCCCTACATGTGACGCACTGGCCTATCAGGTCGTCACAGGGTATTGTGCAATCTGCCCTTCTGCACAGTATCCACTCCTCCTTGGTTATGGGTCCTGGTCCTTTGGTGTTGCTAACAGCTTAGCCAATCAAAATCCTAGGAACACTTTAAAACGGTAACCACCAGACACACCATTGGGGGGCCTGAAGGTAATAGGGCCGCACATATGGGGGTTGTTAAGGGTTAAGTGAGAAAGTGTCAGTGGAGCAAAAGAGAGAAGAGATTGAGGTGGACGAGGAGAGGTGACTCTCTGTGAGGGAGAGGTCACCGGCCTTGAGCAGGGCTCCTGTATAGTTGCTAGGTGGCAGACGTTGGTCTGGGCCTGGTAGGAGCTGGAACCCCGGTCGCAGGGGATTGTGTCAAGGGGCACGGACAGCCGAGGAGGGCGGCTGGCGGCCTTGAGCTATCACCGGGCAGGGGCCAGGGCACAACGGGGTACATGGACCCTAGGCTGGAAAGTAGCTTCACTCATTACGGTAAGTTACTCGACGGGGTTGAAGACTTCAAGATTCATCCCTAACCCGCTCCAAAATCGGGGTACTAGCGCACTGATGGGATAGGACTTTCCCAATACAGTCCAAAGAAATCCTACGCGTGAACCCTGAGAGCAAGCTCACTCCGTTAGCCATACGGGTGAGCAGGACCCGAAGAGTTCTATACTCGAGGGTCCAAATACAGACAAAGGTGTCAAGGAAAGGGATACAGGCTAACAGCAACACTAAAGGCACGGACCCAAGCGTGCTCCTTAAAAGCTGCAGTGGTGCTCAGAATTCTGGTTTATAAGCTGTCGGTGTTGTTATTCCTGGACTGAGTGAGTACACTGAAAATCCCTGTTCCTATCCCCAATGGCACCCCAAGCACCAACCATCCAATGGGCCCCGGGACACAAACCCCATACCCATCGTCACCGGGCTCCCCAACAGCAGAGGTGGTCCCTTACATTACCACACCTCGTGGGTAGAGTCACGAACTTTCTAACTCCCTTGTACGTATTCCCCCTCTTCTTTTAATCTGAGTGTCAATGTGGATTCCCCTGGATCCGGAGACCCCTCGAACCGCCGCAGCTCCGGATCCGAGTGGCTCAGCCGCTGACGTGGGAGAGGTACACTACGCTCATAATAAATTGTATAAGAAACTGTGGGGTCAACTTTTTTGGTGTTGCCTCTTGAAAAAGTGAAAAATTTGGTTCTAAATCAACATTTTTGTGAAAAAAAAATGAACATTTTCAATATGGCGACCTAAAGTTATCAATTTCTGTGAAGTACCTGTGGGTTAAAAATGCCCACTATACCCCTAGATAAAATCCTTGAAGGGTCTAGTTTTCAGAATGGGGTCACTTGTGATGGAGCTCTACTGTTTAGGCACCTTAGGGGGTCTCAAAATGTGACATGGCATTCCCTAATGATTCCAGCCAATTTTTCAGTCAAATGGCGCTCCTTCCCTTCCGAGCCCTGCCGCGCACCCAAACAGTTGATTATCACCACATATGAGGTATCATCTAAAGGGCGCTTTACACGCTACAATATATCTTACGATGTGTCGGCAGGGTCACGTCGTAAATGATGCACATCCGGCATCGTAAGTTACATTGTAGCATGTGACATCTACGTGCGATTGCGATTGAACGGTAAAACGTTCATCGCATGCACGTCGTTCAATTCCTAAAAATTGCATGTCGAGTTGTTCAATGTTCTCAAGGCAGCACACATCACAGTGTGTGACACCCCGGGAACGAGGAACAGATCTTACCTGCGTCCCGCGGCTCCTGCCGGCAATGCGGAAGGAAGGAGGTGGGCGGGATGTTTACGTCCCGCTCATCTCCGCCCCTCCGCTTCTATTGGCCGGCTGCCACGTGACGTCGATGTGACGCCGAACGTCCCTCCCACTCCAGGAAGTGGATGTTCGCTGCCCACATCGAGGTCATATGGACGGGTAAGTACGTGTGACGGGGGGTTTCTCGTTTGTGCGACAGGTTCAACAAATTGAACGTGCCGCACATACGATGGGGGCGGGTATGATCGCATACGATATCGTATGCTGGATCATATGGTGTAAAGCAGGCTTTACTCAGGAGAAATTGTACAATAAATTGGTGCATTTTTTCCTGTTACCCTTGTGGAAAAAAAAGCTATCTGGTTGAATTAACAATTTTATGGTAAACATGTATATTTATATTTTCACAGATCAAGGTTATAAACTTCAGTGAAGCCCCCAAATGTTCAAGGTGCTCACCAAATATCTAGATAAATTCCTGGAAGGGTCTAGTTTCCAAAATGGTGTCATTTGTTGTGGGTTTTAGCTGTTTAGGTATATTAGGGGCCCTGCAAATGCGACATGGTGCCCGCAATCTATTTCAGCCAAATTTGCTTTCCAAAATTCAAATATTGCTCCTTCTATCCGGGTCCTCCCATTTATCCAAACAGAGGTTTATGACCAAATTTTGGGGTCCATTTTGTTGTGTGCTAATTCTTCTAAAAGTGAATACATTTGGGCTAGAGCAACATTTTTAGGTAAAATGATAATTTTTATTTTATTTCATTCTGTATCGCTTTAGTTCCTGTAGAGCACCTGAAGAATTAATGAACTTCTTAAATGTGGTTTTGAGTACTTTGAGGGGGGCAGTTTTTAGAATGGTGTCACTTTGAGGTATTTTCTATCAGCTAGCCCTCTCGAAGTCACTTCAAATGTGATGGAGTCCCTAAAAAAATGATTTTGTAAATTTTGTTGAAAAAATGGGAAATTCCTGATGAATTTTAAACCCTTCTAACTTCCTAACCACCAAAAAACTTTGTTTCAGAACTTGCGCTGATGTAAAGAAGACATGTGGGAAATGTAATTTATTAACTATTTTGTGTGACATAACTCACTGGTTTAAGGGCATAAAAATTAAATTTCCATTTTTTTTCACAAATAAAAGAAAAATATATCATCCTGAATTTACCACTATCATGAAATACAATATGTCACGAAAAAACAATCTCAGAATCCCTGAGATCCGCTGAAGCGTTTCAGAGTTATAATCTCATAAAGTGTCACTGGTCAGAATTGCAAAAAATGGCCTGGGTATTAAGTACAAAATTGGCTTCGTCCTTAAGGGGTTAAAGTAATGTGTCAGTAAGATCAACCCCCCCCACAGTCAGATATATGGTTATGCAGCTCTTTAAAATGTAAATTCATCAATACATTAAGGCTGGTTTCAGACGTCCGTGTTTCAGGTACGTGTGACATCCTTTTTTAACATGGATGCCACATGTATCCATGTTATTATTTGCCATTACTCACATGTCCGTGTTTTCACACGGACCGTGTGACCTCTCATGACCCCGCACGCACACATGTAGGCATGTCTGTTTTTTCTCCGGCAGCACGGGTGTCACACTGATCACACACTAATGTATATTTACCTCTCTCTAGCGATGCCGTCTCCGGCTCTGCTGTCACCCGCTCCTGATCCCCGCTCAGTATACTCAATGAATATTCAAAGCACTGAGGAGCTGGAAGCCGGAGCAGCGCTGAGGACTTCAGTGTCGGGGATTGCATCGCTGGGTGAGTATACTGCTGAGTGTGTGTGTATGTGTGTGTGTGTGTGTGTGTGTGTTCAGTGTATACATGCATGTGCGCTATGTGTGTGTATGTGCTTGGTGTATCCATGTGTGTCTGCTTTGTGTGTATACATACAGTGCTGGCCAAAAGTATTGGCACCCCTGCAATTCTGTCAGAGAATACTCAGTTTCTTCCTGAAAATGATTGCAATCACAAATTCTTTGGTATTGTTATCTTCATTTAATTTGTCTTCAATGAAAAACAAACCAAAATTGTCATAAAGCCAAATTGGATATAATTCCACACCAAACATAAAAAAAGGGGGTGGACAAAAGTATTGGCACTGTTTGAAAAATCATGTGATGCTTCTCTAATTTGAGTAATTAACAGCCCCTGTAACTTACCTGTGGCACCTAACAGGTGTTGGCAATATCTAAATCACACTTGCAGCTAGTTGACATGGATTAAAGTTGACTCAACCTCTGTCCTGTGACCTTGTGTGTACCACTTTGAGCATGGAGAAAAGAAAGAAGACCAAAGAACTGTCTGAGGACTTGGGAATCCAAATTGTGAGGAAGCATGAGCAATCTCAAGGCTACAAGTCCATCTCCAAAGACCTGAAAGTTCCTGTGTGTACGGTACGCAGTGTCATCAACAAGTTTAAAGCTCATGGCACTGTGGCTAACCTCCCTAGATGTGGAAGGAAAAGAAAAATTGACGAGAGATTTCAATGCAAGATTGTGCGGATGGTGGATAAAGAACTTCAACTAACATCCAAACAAGTTCAAGCTGCCCTGCAGTCTGAGGGTACAACAGTGTCAACCCGTACTATCCGTCGGCGTCTGAATGAAAAGGTTCTGTATGGTAGGATACCAAGGAAGACCCCACTTTTTACCCTGAGACATAAAAAAGCCAGGCTGGAGTTTGCCAAAACTTACCTGAGAAAGCCTAAAACATTTTGGAAGAATGTTCTCTGGTCAGATGAGTCAAAAGTAGAGCTTTTTGGGAAAAGCCATCAACATAGAGTTTACAGGAAAAAAAAAGAGGCATTCAAAGAAAAGAACATGGTCTCTACAGTAAAACATGGTGGAGGTTCCCTGATGTTTTGGGGCTGCTTTGCTGCCTCTGGCACTGGACTGCTTGACTGTGTGCATGGCATTATGAAGTCTGAAGACTACCAACAAATTTTGCAGCATAATGTAGGGGCCAGTGTGAAAAAGCTGGGTCTCCTTCAGAGGTCATGGGTCTTCCAGCAGGACAATGACCCAAAACACACTTCAAAAAGCACTAGAAAATGGTTTGATAGAAATCACTGGAGACTACTAAAGTGGCCAGCAATGAGTCCAGACCTGAATCCCATAGAACACCTGTGGAGAGATCTCAAAATGGCAGTTTGGAGAAGGCAGACTTCAAATCTCAGGGACCTGAAGCAGTTTGCCAAAGAAGAATGGTCTAAAATTCCAGCAGACCATTGTAAGAAACTCATTGATGGTTACCGGAAGCGGTTGTTTGCAGTTATTTTGGCTAAAGGTTGTGCAACCAAGTATTAAGCCCACTTTACATGTTGCAATTAGTTGTACAATCGCATTTGCGATGTGACACGCCCAGGTTGCATACGGGATCTTATGAGATTGCACGTTGGTCGTTCATTTGCTGTCACACGTGCGTTAGTAGTCTATGTTAAATTGATCAATTTTGTGTGCGATCCTTTAGATCATGTGTTCTGTGACGTATGCATTGGGCACCTTTTTTTTTTTAATTTATTGACTTGCCAAGCGTGTGTATGTGTAGGGATGCGTTTTTACTATGTCATCTGCAGTTCAGCTCTGCTACATGGCCGCTAACAGCATCCACAGACAGCCATGTAGCAGAGCTGAATGGCAGATGACAGCAGACACAGACAGAGCCGCACTGTCAGAATGAACTCGGGTGAACTTCACCCGACTTCATTGTCATGCTGCGGCTCTGTCTGTGCCGCGTCCTGATTAACGGTCACCAGTGAAGGACTCACCGGTGACCGCTAATCTCCTAAGTTACTGAAGTTAGCAGCCCTCTCTCATACTCACCAATCCCCGATCCCCGGTGCTGCACGGCGTTCACACTGCTCCAGCGGCTTTTACTGTTTTGAAAAAGCCGGCCGCCCATTAAACAATCTCGTATTCCCTGCTTTCCCCGCCCACCGGCGCCTATGATTGGTTACAGTGAGACACGCCCCCACGCTGAGTGACAGGTGTCACACTGCACCCAATCACAGCAGCCGGTGGGCGTGGCTATACTGTGTAGTGAAATAAATAATTAAATAATTAAAAAAAACGGCGTGCGGTTCCCGCCAATTTTAAAACCAGCCAGATAAAGCCATACGGCTGAAGGCTGGTATTCTCAGGATGGGGAGCTTCACGTCATGGGGAGCCCCCCAGCCTAACAATATCAGCCAACAGCCGCCCAGAATTGCCGCATACATTATATGCGACAGTTCTGGGACTGTACCCGGCTTTTCCCGAATTACCCTGGTGCGTTGGCAAATCGGGGTAATAAGGAGTTATTGGCAGCCCATAGCTTCCAATAACTCCTAGATTAATCATGTCAGGCGTCTAGCCGAGATACCTTCCATGATTAATCTGTAAATTACAGTAAATAAACACACACACCCGAAAAAAATCCTTTATTAGAAATAAAATACACAAACATATACCCTGGTTCACCACTTTAATCAGCCCCAAAAAGCCCTCCATGTCCGGCGTAATCCAGGATGCTCCAGCGTCGCATCCAGCGCTGCTGCATGGAGGTGACCGGAGCTGCAGCAGACACCGCCGCTCCGGTCACCTCCACACAGCTAATGAAGACAGACGTGCGATCAGCTGAGCTGTCAGTGAGGTTACCCGCTGTCACTGGATCCAGCGGTGGCCGCGGGTAACCTCAGTGACAGCTCAGTTGATCGCGCTACTCACCGCCGCTCCTCTCACCTCCATGCAGCAACTGAGGTGAGTAGCGCGATCAGCTGAGCTGTCACTGAGGTTACCCGCGGCCACCGCTGGACAGCATCGGGGACTCATCACAGTTTCCAATGAACTCTGATAAACCCAGGAAACTGTAGCAAGAGTCTTCAGGATGTCATCAGAGTTCATTGGGAACATAGGGGAGCCGCATCCATGTGGAAAAAGTCATATTGTCAAAATGACATGTATCATGCGGTTATAGGGGAAAATTAATCACCATGGATATAGTACACATCGTGCACTAGTCAAAGTAAGTACATACCCCAAGTGTTGATTATAGTAAAATGAGGGGCCAAGATATTGATATCTCAAAAATTGCAAGCAGATGCATTCCCCCATAATAATCGGATTTGCATAGAAAAATGAGGGGACAACATATTGAGATCTCAAAAATTGCAAGTGCAGATGAATTCCCCCATAATAATCGGATTTACTGAGGTGGAGGTGGGAGATGATGGACTGATTGAGACCGATTTGTACAGGAAGACCACCTCTGTTAACGCATTATTACATGCGTCATTGGCCCACTTGAGATCCACAATCAGAGCCATACCAACAGGACAATTCCTGAGGGCTAGAAGAATTTGTTCTACTTCTCAGAGATTTCAAAATCAAGCCAAGGACCTGTGCATGCGATTCAGGGAGAGGCGCTACGGCATCTGCAGTGTCAAAAAAGGATATCAGAGGGCCAAAGCGGCATCCAGGGAACAACTTTTATATAAATCCCATCCATTTGATTGTAAAGGTGACAAAGGTGGGATGCGGTTTATCTCCACCTTTAATGGACAGTGGGGACGTATTAGGGATGCACTAAACACTGGTCGGTCCTACAGATGGATACAGTATTGGATAATGAATTGCCTGAGACTGCCTTGGTGGCTCCTCGGAGGGGTAGAAGCCTGTGAGACCTGTTGGTTGACAGCCTCTATGTGGCTAGAATGCCAGCGGGCCTCTTTACATGTGGTCACCCTCGAACTGGATGCTTTAATTGTGGGGATTGTGTGACATGTGGGTCAGGCACTATCATGAGCGGGAAGGAGTTTTCTTCGGCAGATAAAAACAATGTTTCAGCATTAAGATATATTTCATGTAGTAGTACACATGTTACATATTACGGTACACGCCCCTGCGATGTGATTTATGTGGGCCTGACATCTAGACAAATGCGGTACGCATACGTGAACACGTACGCGATATCCTAAAGGCCCCTATTAATTACTGACCTGACTTTATTAAGAACCCTCACCATGCATTTTAAAACACACCACAATTGTAACCCCACAGGCTTGAAGGTCATGGGGATTGACCTGATCAATGGTAGGATTTGAGGGGATAACCTTAAGGCTGCTTTGGCTAGGTTAGAATGCAGGTGGATATTCTCCTTGGGGACGCTATCCCCGGCAGGTCTTAATGAACAGCTCAGCTTTGCCCCATACCTAAATATGTAAGAACATATGGCTATTTCGCCTCAATATTGCCTTGCTTTTTCCTCTGGTTCCATTTGGGATTGTTTCTGGTTTATAATCCTGGCTGTTTTTATGCTACTTTTTAATTACATGTTGGTTGTGTTTTTTTCAGTAATGTTACCTGATGGATTGTTCTGCGCCCTTGTTTATTCACTCGGGACATTTATTTGGGATGACATTATCTGATTATTTTATTTGCTAGATATGATAAAAAGTGCTAATATGGTCGTAGGGACTTAACAATATTTTGCATAATGAAAGGGCATGCCCTACTGTATTAGTATGATCCTTTGTATTAGACACTTTTTACCTTTATATCAAATAGAACGGATTCCACATGCGGTTATTAATTATGCCCTGTGCTCCATTTCCTTCTGCCTTTGGCGCATTGGCTGAGTTGTGTGCATTGCCGCAGACGCAACTTCCAGGTGTACACACCCAGCGGTGTTAGAAATGGGGCATTAATGATGTCTGGGGAAATGTTTTCCCTGCGCATGCGGATGCCCGATGACTACCGCCGGGTAGTGTGCTCTTTACTTCCGGGTCGCGATGTCAGTGCACGCGTGCCAGGTGGTCGTTGAAAGCAGGGAACTGTCTTTATAAGGGCTGTAACTGAATTTATTTAGACAACGTGTGGTGGCCCTTGAAAAAGGAATACGAAACGCGCATCGGGCTTGGACCATGGACTGCATCATCCTGCTAATCAACACTTGGGGTATGTAATTACTTTGACTTGTGCACGATGTGAATCAACACTTGGGGTACGTACTTACTTTGACTTGTGCACGATGTGTACTATATCCATGGTGATTAATTTTCCTCTATAACCGCATGATACATGTCATTTTGACAATATGACTTTTTCCACATGAATGCAGCTCCCCTATGTTGATTGAGCGGGATTGTGTGTACTATATGGAGTTCAAGTGGGGCTGGATATTTTAACACTGATTGATTACATGCCTCTTGCCCCACTTTAGCTATCATTGACTGTATTATTTACATCACAGTCCCGGTCCCCACCTTGATGAGGTTCCATTTTTGCTCCATGGGTTTGTCTCTAAAACTATTGTGACACTTGGACTGTGCCACGGGAGTGGCATACACTTGAATATATGTTTGTACGTTCTATATATTTAAATAAATCGTTTTGGACATTTCGTACTCCATTGTGTGTTCTTTGACACATATTTTGGTACTTCATGTAGGAGTAGGTCCCGTTATGGTAAATCCGAATATTATGAGGGAATTCATCTGCATTTGCAATTTTTGAGATAGCAGTATGTTGTCCCTTCATTTTTCTATGAATATTTTGTTTCTCTCAGGTGGGGTAGCAAAAGCCTGGTGACAGAGTCCATTTAAGTTCCCTGGACAGAGCACTTAGGGAGCTCTTGACTTCTAAAGTTGTTCCCAACCCCATCCCAGCACCAACCTTTTTAGCTTGATTAAGAGCTCACTAGCTGTGTGACATCACGTGCTAGGCAAGGAAACCAAAAAAGAAACATCAAATAAGCTAAAAAGTTTGCTGCTGAGCAGGAAAAAAGCAGAAGAGGCAATAGCTTCTTTAATGCTTTGTCACTCCCAGACATCATAAAGCTTCATTTCATGTAAATTAAAATACTAATCAAGCATGAGTGCAGCAAAAAACAAGCTATTAGGTGCACATTTTAAAGACTTGCACAGCCATGTATCGGGTTTGAATGGGTTTGATCTTGCTGACTGATTCCCTTTAACCAGTTTTATCAAATACATCTAGCAATAGAGATTGTACAGTGAGACAATGCATCTGTACCCTTTCATGTCCTATGGTATAATGCCTCTGTTTGATCATTTACTTTGCTTGGTAAGTAAGGATGAGCCAACCTGACCTGAATGCTAAACACAGACTTTTGACTGTATGTCCGGTTCCTGTTTGGGGTTGTCCCTCGAATAAAGCTTGTTGCAAACTTTTAGGAAGTGGGCACTTCCGGAGCTATCGCAGCCATGCCAAGTATTGGCAAGGCTGTGATTGGTCAGTGCACCCTGTGACTCGGCCTGTATAAAGTCCAGATCACGGGCCGTTGCGCCATTTTTCATTCACTAGAATAGGGAGGGTAAGCTGTTGGAGTGGGGGACAGTGATGGTGAAATTAGGAAGAAAAACAAATACATTGTAAGGATAGGACACTGTAGGAATAAGGGACAGTGATAGGTACATATAATCAAATACAAGTTTGCGTCATGCAGCTTTGCGTAGCAGTCCAAAATAGCAGTGAACAGGCAATGTAATCTATTACAGTCATATGAAAAAGTTTGGGCACCCCTATTAATGTTAACCTTTTTTTATAACAATTTGGGTTTTTGCAACAGCTATTTCAGTTTCATATATCTAATAACTGATGGACTGAGTAATATTTCTGGATTGAAATGAGGTTTATTGTACTAACAGAAAATGTGCAATCTGCATTTAAACAAAATGTGACCGGTGCAAAAGTATGGGCACCCTTATCAATTTCTTGATTTGAACACTCCTAACTACTTTTTCTGGCTTACTAAAGCACTAAATTGGTTTTGTAACCTCATTGAGCTTTGAACTTCATAGGCAGGTGTATCCAATCATGAGAAAAGGTATTTAAGGTGGTCACTTGCAAGTTGTTCTCCTATTTGAATCTCCTATGAAGAGTGGCATCATGGGCTCCTCAAAACAACTCTCAAATGATCTGAAAACAAAGATTATTCAACATAGTTGTTCAGGGGAAGGATACAAAAAGTTGTCTCAGAGATTTAAACTGTCAGTTTCCACTGTGAGGAACATAGTAAGGAAATGGAAGAACACAGGTACAGTTCTTGTTAAGCCCAGAAGTGGCAGGCCAAGAAAAATATCAAAAAGGCAGAGAAGAAGAATGGTGAGAACAGTCAAGGACAATCCACAGACCACCTCCAAAGACCTGCAGCATCATCTTGCTGCAGATGGTGTCAATGTGCCTCGGTCAACAATACAGCGCACGTTGCACAAGGAGAAGCTGTATGGGAGAGTGATGCGAAAGAAGCCGTTTCTGCAAGCACGCCACAAACAGAGTCGCCTGAGGTATGCAAAAGCACATTTGGACAAGCCAGTTACATTTTGAAAGAAGGTCCTGTGGACTGATGAAACAAAGATTGAGTTGTTTGGTCATACAAAAAGGCGTTATGCATGGAGGCAAAAAAACATGGCATTCCAAGAAAAGCACTTGCTACCCACAGTAACATTTGGTGGAGGTTCCATTATGCTTTGGGGCTGTGTGGCCAATGCCGGCACCAGTAATCTTGTTAAAGTTGAGGGTTGCATGGATTCAACTCAGTATCAGCAGATTCTTGACAATAATGTGCAAGAATCAGTGACGAAGTTGAAGTTACGCAGGGGATGGATATTTCAGCAAGACAATGATCCAAAACACTGCTCCAAATCTACTCAGGCATTCATGCAGAGGAACAATTACAATGTTCTGGAATGGCCATCCCAGTCCCCAGACCTGAATATCATTGAACATCTGTGGGATGATTTGAAGCGTGCTGTCCATGCTCGGCGACCATCAAACTTAACTGAACTGGAATTGTTTTGTAAACAGGAATGGTCAAATCTACCTTCATCCAGGATCCAGGAACTCATTAAAAGCTACAGGAAACGACTAGAGGCTGTTATTTTTACAAAAGAAGGTTCTACAAAATATTAATGTCACTTTTATGTTGAGGTGCCCATACTTTTGCTTAAATGCGGATTGGAAATTTTCTGTTAGTACAATAAACCTTATTTCAATCCAGAAATATTACTCAGTCCATTAGTTATTAGATACATGAAACTGAAATAGCTGCTGCAAAAACCCAAAATTGCTATAAAGAAAAAAGGTTAACATTAATAGGGGTGCCCAAACTTTTTCATATGACTGTAGCTCAAAGAGTCATTTGAATTGGTTGTTATTGAAATCTGGTGAGAAATTCATGTCAATAGCACTTTTAGAAATAAATTTACTTAGAAAATTGGTGATATGATCAATATTTATTTCCCCCGCAGTATATGCAGCAGTGATCATGGGGAAGTGGTTGTTGTTTAATCTTGTTTTAATATAAACTTGTAAAAAGATTTTTTTTCTCACTCCAGTTAAAATGATGACAGCTTTCAATCAATCAATTCCAAGGAAACTGTATCTGTTAAAATTCAGAAGCTAGCCAGACATTTATTTAAAGTTTTGTACATTTTTCCACTTGCATCACATTTACACAACTTCCTTTCCTGATTGGAGTCCAGACTTTACCCCCCAGTAACACCTATATAAAGGGTTGTTGTTAACAATCTGAGACAAGAAGGAGAAACTTGTAAAAACATTGCCGCTTGTTACTGATTGACAGGATATTTTAAGAGAAGAATACATTCTCCTGTGCACCAAAAAGAACAAATTTATTGTTAGAATTAAGCAGAAAACCCCTGAAGGTTGATCAAGTTCAAGACCTTCAGCAACATAGAAATAGGCAGCTCTTTCATAGATGTGATTCAGCTCAAATCAGAGATTTCTTATCTGTGGAATTCCACTTAAGATAGCTGGAAGGATTGAACTCATACAAAGATGATCTTATGGAGAAAATTAAAGCAAACCAGAGATTCTTTGATAGTATAATGACTATTCTATATTTTACTGTTCAACTTTTAAACTGATAACCTCATTTGTGTGTAGAGTGAAGAATATTGTAAATATTGAATCTGCACAGTATACAGTATGTGCGTTACACAGTACATTGTAGCTAAAGAGGTTGTCCGGGACTTTAACCCTCAACTGGTGAGGTGGGGTTTGCCACACCCCAGGGAAATTTTGCTCAGCTGGCATTCTTTGGAAAATGCACGTATGAGGATATGTGTCTCACTAGCTTCCATCCATTTCCTTGTCAACAGGATGTCATCAAGAGCCCTCTCTTCCGGCCACGCATAACAAAGCTAGCTGTCTCTAATTGCAGTCTTGGGTTTGCTGAATCCCACATCACCACTCAGGTAATTTTTTTTCACATTTTCAAATTTTGAAAAACGTTTTATTTTTGCACAAATTTATAACTGAGTTTCTGTTTGTTTGTGCACTTGCTCTCAGGCAAAAAATGGCGAATTCCAGGACGTCTATGAGGTTAGATGATCGCCCATTTCTCCCCATTTCGGATCAGAAACAGTTGCCTACACAAAGAAAACGACAAATAGATAGACAAGTGAGGTGTGGCAAGTGTCCTAGGAAGAAGGACATGAAGACAAAATTTATGTGTGAAGAGTGCGAGACCCCAATTTGTGGTAATTGCACCGTAAGGTATTGCGATGACTGTAAAAAATGACTAATTTCATGCAAACCAAAAAAAAGATATTCCTTTTTATTTTCACTTGAACAGCTTGTGGTGTTTTCAATGTGCATGTTAATACTTAGATTCACTTGTTTTGGAAACATTTTTGTGATTTTTATTTTACATAAACTCAGAAAATGAAGAAAAATAAAAAAAAATAAAAATAGTAAAACCAATAAATATATAATTGCAAAAACCCTTCCTCTTTGGTCTTTCAAATTGTACACATAGACTCATGTATTGTGTACTTCAGGAAACCCATAAAGCCATGTAAATGATTGTTATGGACCCAACTTCTAAGTTCTATGTCACCTGGTTTTTTTTGCCATGGAATATTAGGACTCCTACACTATAATTTGCCAAGCAAATTTATTTTAGCTGTTATTTTATTTTTTTATGTTTAATTTTATGCCCTTAAGTTTGTACATTTCCCAAAAATATACATCTAAAAACTTAAAGACTGAATCACACTTTTCTTACTTGATGACTTTACTTTTTTTGACATTTGGATTATGGTAGACCTTAAACTCTGGAATATTTTGATTTATTTATTGCAATTTAGGGTTAAATGTTTTTGCAGATTTATCTTGATTCATGAAAGAAATACAGAAACTATAGGTAAAAGAACATCTTAATACGATCAGCATTTTGTAAATTAATGTAAGTAATTCCTGAGTTGTTGGAATGTAAATTTGATTTAAAGAGCCGGGCTACTCATTTCTGGGTTTTCTGATTATGAAATAGCCTTATTGAGTTGGTGATGGGCCTTCAGGCTTTCTAAAAGTAAAACCATCTGTTAACATGATGATGAAATGCAAGCCTAATTAACAGAGTAGAAAGGAAAAATGTGGAGGTGCTGTTAGTATTTCTTAAAGACCTTGACGGGTTAGAATATTGGAAGAATCTGACTCACAAGAAAAATACTGGAATTCCAATTACTGACTTGGAATAATATTGATTAATTAAAGAAATACAGATGTCAGGAATTTCAGAAGATTTCTTTTTATTAGCCAAATAGATGTTCAGCAGTAAGAATACCATCCACTTAGTAATATTATATTTTTACATTAACCACAACTTTAACAATGTTTTTTCTTATATATCAAATATTGATTTAGTGTTAACGAATAACATATATGAATTACTGTTTGTATATTTATTACCATATAGCCAAATGGCAAATATACTGGGATTTTATAATTTTTAATGAATTTGTCATGACTCAGTAAAACACAGGAGTTATGAAAGTGCCTTGAACATTGTGTAGTCTACCTAAAGCCTCCCCTCTCAACTATTTGCACCAAGGCTCATAGGGTTATTTGATTTGAAAATCCACATTTGTATACTCTATTAGGGTATATTGAGTTAATATACATGGTTCCCTGTTCAGATTTCCTTATCTCATGGTCATACTTGAGATCCTCCACTTACTCTGAAGGATCTGTTCAATACCATTGTACACAGGCATCCGATTCACTTGAAGAGCCAAAGCAAGAACATCAAGAATACAAAAACAGTTGTATTGCACTATTCTCACAATGGACTGAAAGCATTGTCTGAGGAGTACATGAATCAGTTTGATATAATGTCCGATGTAGAGGGTTTATGTCTTGTTTGTCTCTAAATATCAAACTCAATAGCTGCATTTTTTCTCTTGAGTTACTTGTTCAGTGATGATAGCTCACTGATCAAAGTAAGAGTGGGGGCTGTGCAACAAAAGGCTCTACATCCAAATATGTAAGTGGCGTGCAATCCTGGGTATGGGCAGGTTATTTCTGCCTGCTGATCTGAGTGGTTGGTAAGGAGTGTAGGGCTTCAGTAGATTTAAGTACCTGGGGCCAAAGTTGTTCATGGATTTAAAAGACATAAAGCAAATTTTAAAATATATCCTCCTTTTTATTGGCAGCCAGTCTACTGTGTGAAGGATTGGCAATATTGGAGAATTTCAAGACTGATTAGTGTGCCGCCCCCGTGCCAGCAGCCTGGCTGCTCGGATCTGGATCCGCGGTGGCTCGAGGGGTCTCCGGACCCGGGGGTTGTGCGGCCACTCAGAATAAAGGGTGGAAACACTATTATTTACAGGGGGAATGGAAAGTTCGTGACGCCACCCACGGTGTGTGGTAATGTGAGGGACCACCACTGCCGTTGGGGAGCCCGGTGACGATTGTGAGGCAGCCTGATGTTTAACCCCTCCGTGGGTAACGTTTTTTGTCATGGGGCCCGTTGGATGGTTGGTGCTCAGGTGCCGTGGGGGATAAAAACAGGGATTTTCAGTGTACTCACTCAGTCCAGGAAATAACACCGACCGCTTGAAAACCAGAATTCTGAGCACCACTTCAGCTTGTAGGGAGCACGCTTGGGTCCGTGCCCTTGGTGTTGCTGTTAGCCTGTGGCCCTGTCCTTGGCACCTGTTTCTGTTGGACCCTTGGGTATAAAACTCTTCGGATCCCGCTCACCCATATGGCTAATGGAGTGAGCTTGCTCTCAGGGTTCACGCGTAGGATATCTTTGGACTGTATTGGGAAAGTCCTATCCCATCGGTGCGCTAGTACACCGATTTTGGAGCGGGTTGGAGATGAATCTCGAAGTCTTCACCTCCGTCGGGTAAATTACCGAAACGTGTGAAGCTACTTTCCGGCCTGGCTTCTACGTACCCAGTCATGACCTGACCCCTGCCCGGTGATAGCTCAAGGCCGCCGGCTGCCCTCCTCGGCTGTCCGTGCCCCTTGACCCTATCCCCTGTGACTGGGGTTCCAGCTCCTACAAGGCCCAGACCAACGTCTGCCACCTAGTACACAGGAGCCTTGATCAGTGGCCTCTCCTCACGAGAGCCACCTCCTTCCTCCTTCTCAACTCCAGCTCAACTCTAGCTCAACCCTAGCACAACTGTCACTTCCTTCACTTTCCCCTCACAAATCCCCCATATGGGCGGCCCTATTCCCTTCAGGTCCCCCAATGGTGTGTTTAGTGGGTAAAGTGCAAAGTATTCCTAGGATTTTGATTGGCTCAGCTGTTAGCAACACCAAAGAACCAGGACCCGAAACCAAGGAGGGTAGATACTGTGCAGAAGGGCAGATTGATAGGCCAGGGCGTCACATTAGCTATTTACCTAGTTGCAACATTTTGGACTATCTACAGAGGGTATACTGCTTTCTTTGGGAGTCCTACGTGGGGCATTACTGTAGTCCAAGCAAAAGATTCAAAGGGCATGAGCCAGTGTTGAAAGGTCTTCTGGGGGAAAAAGGATGTTTAATTTTGGCAATATTCCTCACATGGAAAAAAAGGGACTTAATGAGGATGAATATTTGGCTACTGATTGACAGCTTCATATCAATAAATGCACAAAATTAAAAACTTGATCTGAGTTTAGCATAATGTTATTCTTTATTCCCCTGTCCTGGCAGTGCAAAAGAAAATAAAGAGTATTGCAAGTTTTTTCCTTATATTACAGCAGATAAATGTGCCTTAAGATGACAGTTTGTGATCATCTTGTTGTCAAGAGATCCTTAATAAGTAGCAATGGTTCAAATCAGAGAAACCCTTTAACTCCATTAAGACAGCCTTACGGAGATAAACAGTGGCAGAACCGTACTTATTCTGATCTGCCATTTATAAATGGCAGGCAGAAATAAGTGAATAGCGTCCCCCAGCATCAGAAAATCTCTGGGGTTTCAGGGGGTAGCTGAGACCTTGGAGATCATGATTCAGGCCGGTTTTTTCGGTCCCCAGTCACGTGATCACCGGTATACACCGTATACCGATGATCACATTATAGTAAATGACAGCGCCAGTAAAAAATGATTTATCTCCCATCTGGCATGGTCAAACATGCCAGATGGGAGATAAATCTCCTCCCCGGTCCCCTAGTGTCACCAAAGTGCCCCCCGACTCCCAACCCCCTCCCGAAAATCCAACATGGCCACGTGCACAGCAGCGCACCACCCGCATTTACCCTTTTCCTCTGATTTCTGTCACATGTGCCATGACATATACGACAGAAAACTGCTCCCCGAGCCCTGCCAGGTCACCCCCTATTTTCCCCCGGTGTCTCCCGGTGTCCCCCGTACCTTGTGCAGTGCTGATCCCCCGCGGCCCCCTCCTCCTTCACAGTGCACGCTGGTCACATGCGCAGAGCAGCTGACAGCTCAGCTTCGTGTTAAGTGTGAGCTGTGGAGCTGCGCTGGCTGCACACACACTGCAGCTGGGACCCGGACAGAGTGGGTGCAGATTCTCTGCACCCACTCTCCTCAAATGGAGGGTCTGCACTCCTAGAAAATGGGGAATACGTTCCCTGAGCGTGCCCCCTATATTCTAGAAGGTCCAGAATCGTCATGGGACTTCCACAATGGATTACTGCGGACTCGATTTTTTTTTCTTTTCAATAAATTGGTGAAAGAGGGAATGTTTTTGGGGAGTGTTTTTTCAAATAATTTTTTTTTTTGTCAATTTTTTTATTATTACTGTCAATTAGTTATGTCTGGTATCAGATAGATGCCGTGACATCACTAATTGCTGGGCTTGATGCCAGGTGACATTACACATCTGGTATCAACCCCATTTATTACCCCGTTTGCCACTGCACTAGGGCAACGGGATGAGTTGGGGCGAAGCGCCAGGATTGGCGCATCTAATGGATGTGCCACTTCTGGGGCGGCTGCGGCGTGCTATTTTTAGGCTGGGAAGAGTCCAATAACCATGGCTCTTCCCACCCTGAGCATACCAGACCCCAG
The DNA here is from genome assembly GCF_048569485.1 of Anomaloglossus baeobatrachus. Lineage (NCBI taxonomy): Eukaryota > Metazoa > Chordata > Amphibia > Anura > Aromobatidae > Anomaloglossus > Anomaloglossus baeobatrachus. The sequence goes on from NC_134354.1 coordinate 162,401,009, forward strand.
CTGTCAGCTTCACCTTGGATGGTGATCTAATTTGGGGGGACCCCATGTTTGTTTGTTTTTTAATTATTTATTTATAAAAAATGTAAAAAAAAACAGCTTGGGGAGGCCTTCAAATTGATCACCAGCCAAGAGAAAGCTATCAGCTGTGGTTTGCAGGCTACAGCTGTTTGCTTTACCCTAGCTGGCTATTAAAAATAGGGGGGACCTCACATCATTTATTTTAATTTTTTTTTTTGGGCTAAATACAAGGCTAGGCACCCTTTAGTGCCATATTAAAGTCACTAAAGGGTGCCAGCTTAGAATATGCAGGGGGTGGGACGATATATATGTTTGACATCTATCTATTCATCCATTGTAGCATTTTAGGCTGTATGCCCACAATCAGGGTTTGCAGCATTTTAGATGCAGAGTGTTTTCCCTGCATCCATAATGCTGCGTTGTGCAGTAGAAGCACAGTGGAAGGATTTTTAGAAATCCCATGCCCACTGTGCTTCTTTTCTCTGCAGCATAAACCGACCTGTGTTGCAGCTTCCCGAGCCTCAGCAAGTCAATTTATGTTGCGGAGACAAGAGTGTTCTCTGCAGTTAGAATAGAGCTAAAGTCCACAGCAGCCTGAACCCAAATCGTGGGCATGGGCAGCTGCATTCTCCCATGGACAACACTCACATCTCCGCAGGAAAGCTGACACTGTGTACTAGATGCCGTGTCGCAGGATCATGGCCACATAGCCTAACAGTGAGAAATTTGTTTCTACAGCAACATTTTTATGAAGTACCTGTGGAATAAAAATGCTTACTATACACCTGAAAAAAATCCTTGAGGGTCCAGTTTCCAAAATGGGGTCACTTGTGGGGGGTTTCTGATGTATAGGTACCCAAGGGGCCCTGCTAATGTGACATGGTGCGCGCAATTTATTTCAACTTTTCCAAAATTCAAATGGTGCGCCTTCCATTCCAAGCCCTCCCATTTATCCAAACAGAGGTTTTTGGCCACATGTGGGGTATCCCTGCATTCACAAGAAATTAAATAACAACCTGTGGGGTCCACGTTTTGTTGTTGCCTCTTGAAAAAGTAAGAAATTTGATGCTAAATAAACATTTCTGTGGAAAAAATGAAAATTTTCAATATGGCAACCTAAATTTATCAAATTCTGTGAAGTACTCATGGATTCAAAATGCTCAATATACACCTAGATAAAAGCCTTGAGGTGTCTTGTTTCCAGAATGGGGTCAGTGTGGGGGACCTTCACTGTTAAGGCACCTTAGGGGCTTTCCAAATGCGACATAGCGTCCGCTAATTATTCCAGCCAATTGTTCACTCAAATGGCACTTTTTCCCTTCCGAGCCCTACTGTGCACCCAAACAGTTGATTTCCACCACACATAAGGTATCGGCATACTCAGGAGAAATTGCACAATAAATTTTATGCAGATTTTTTTTCCTTTTACTCTTGTTAAAAAAAAAGCTATCTGGTTGACGTAATAATTTTGTGGTAAAAATGAATTTTTTTTATTTTCACAGCTCAACATTATAAACTTCTGTGAAGCACCTGGGGTTTCAGGGTACTCAACAAACATCTAGATAAATACCTTGGGGGGGTCTATTTTCCAGAATGGGGTCACTTGTGGGGGACCTTCACTGTTTAGGCACCTCAGGGGCTCTCCTAATGCAACATGGCTTCCGCTATTGATTTCAGCCAATTTTACAGTCAAATGGCACTCCTTCTCTTCCGAGCCCTGCCGTGTGCCCAAACAGTTGATTTCCACCACATACAAGATATCACCAAACACAGGAGAAATTGCACAATAAATTTCATGGTGATTTTTTTCCTGTTACCCTTGTGAAAAAAAAGCTACATGGTGGAAGTAACAATTTTGTGGTAAAATTTTATTTTTTTTCATGGCTCAACGTTATAAACCTCTGTGAAGCACCTGGGGGGATCAGGGTACTCACCAAACATCTAGATAAATTCCTTGAGAGGTCTAGTTTCCAATATGGGGTCACCTGTGGTTTTCTTTTGCTGTTTACATACCTTAGGGGTCCTCCAAATGCGACATGGTGCCCGCAATCTTTTTCAGCCAAATTTCCTTTCCAAAATTCAAATATTGCTCCTTCCGTTCTAAGCCCTCCCATTTCTCCAAACAAAGGTTTCAGACCACATGTGAGGTATCACCGTGCTCATAAAAAAGTGGGTAACAAACATTGGGGTCAAATTTTTGGAATTACCTTTTGAAAAAGTGAAAAAATTGATGCTAAAACAACATTTGAGAAAAAAAATGAACATTTTCAATATGACAATGTAATGTTATCAAAATCTGTGAAGTACCTGTGGGTCCAAAATACTTACTATACCCCTAGATAGAAGCCTTGAGAGGTCTAGTTTCCAAAATGGTATCACTTGTGAGGGGTTTCTGCTGTTTAGGTACTTTAGCGGACATGTAAATGCAACATGGTGCCCACAATCTATTTCAGCCAAATTTGCTTTCCAAAATTCAAATATTGCTCCTTCTGTTCCGAGCCCTCCCATTCCATTTGTCCAAACAAAGGTTTCTGACCACATGTGGGGTATTGGCACATTCATAAGAAAGTGGGTAACAAGTTTTGTGGTCAATTTTGTTGTGTTATTTCTTCTAAAAGTGAATAAATTTGGGGTAGAGCAACATTTTAGGTAAAATTTTATTTTTTGCTTTTTTTCAGTCCGCTTTGCTTTAATTCCTGTGAAGCACCTGAAGGGTTAATAAACTTCTTGGATGTGGTTTTGAGTACTTTGAGGGGTACAGTTTTTAGAATGTTGTCACTTTTGGGTATTTTCTTTCACCTAGGCCTCTCAAAGTTACTTCAAATGCGATGTGGTCCCTAAAAAAATGGTTTTGTGAATTTTGTTGAAAAAAATGGGAAATTGCTGATGAACTTTGAACCCTTCTAACTTCCTAACCCCAAAAAAATTTGTTTCAGAAATTGCACTAATGTAAAGTAGACATGTGGGAAATGTTATTTATTAACTATTTTGTGTGACATAACTCTCTGGGTTAAGGTCATAAAAATTAAAAGTTTGAAAATTGCAAAATTTTCATAAAATTTCCAATTTTTTCACAAATAAACGCAAAAAATATCGTTCTAAGTTTATAACTATCATCAAGTACAATATCTCTCGAAAAAACATGGTCAGAATCTCTGGGATCCGTTGAAGCGTTCCAGAGTTATAACCTAATAAAGGGACACTGGTCAGAATTGCAAAAAAATGGCCTGGGCATTAAGTAAAAAACTGGCTTCGTCCTTAAGGGGTTAAAACATATGATACAACTAATCTTTACATGTTACAAGTGTACAATAGATATTGTGGTGATATGCTGCCTGTATATAAGTGAGCTGGGTGCTATAAGAGTGGTGGTCTCACGTACAGGTCTAATTCTATCCATTTCTACCAAGCACTATTCTGCACTCTCTCTCCACCTTGCTACATCTTTGTACATTTTGGATCTGCTTGCATAGAAATTATTACTAGTTGATTTACAAACTTTGTATTATATACTATATACTCAGAAAATTACAGAATCCCATTTAGCAAGCCTATATTACTTACAAAAACTATAGCACTGGACTAAAGAGAACATTGCAGATGTTTTGGAAAAAGTAAATGACTGTGACAGCAGGACAGGATGAGAGGTTGTACAGTACAGGAATTGCATGGCTCTGAAAATTTAGTATCAAATCAAACTAGACATAGAGCAATCAAGTCCAAGAACGGCAACCTTGTGTTAGCAGGGCAAAATAAAGTGAAATATATTGGGTACAAATTTGTTGATAAGTCAGATGTCAAAATGTAAATGTAAATGAGGCCATATTATCACAAGATATTTATAACTGAAACCCTAAAGCTGGTCATATAAATTAGGTACATACCAGCAGATAATCTAATTTGTATGGAAGAGTCAGAGTGGCCGGAATTTAAAGAAAAGTTTGTTTCGGCGACTTGACCCAAACTCCACATAAGTCAATGGAGACATGAACTTGTGTACTGTAAAATAGTCAAAGTAAAAGCTAGAGGGATGGAAAAGATAGCCAAATGGGGACAATTGCCCTGTGAACAAATGCGGATAGGGAAGACTTTTTTTTTTAAAAAAAAAAAGATGCGTGGTCATACCTATTTTTGATAACCAGTGGGGGTAAAGCAGCAGCTGTCAGGTTTTCTTTCATTGGTTATCAAAAATAGGAGAGACCCCACATGTTTTTTTTTTAATTATTTAAATAAATAATTAAAAATAAATGCGTGGTCTCCGCTCTATTTTTGATAACCAGCCAAGGTAAATGAAACAGCTATTGGCTGGTGTTATCAGGTTTAGTGTTTGGTTCTCATTCTGGCTTCCATTTTGTTATAAATTAGTATTAAAAGAATTTCATGACATCAAAACAGGCACCTTAGAAGTGGGAACTAATGTTAGTCACAGTTGCTGAAAAGATAGAAAAGGGAAGAACAGAAACCTGAAGGAAAAATATTTGAAAAGGGCACTCACAATCCTAAGATACAAGACTTTATTTACTCATGTTTAAAAGTCCAGGCAAGGCAGGAGAAAAAGAGAGATGCAGGGTGAATGGACTACAGCAGTTTTGCATGTTTAGCACGCTTCCACTGGTCCACACCTCCATGCTGACAACATGTGGGGCTTTAAATAAGCAATTAACAAAAAGCCAGCAAGGATGCCATCACAACACACTATAGACATCACTTTTTTTGAAAAAGGAAATAAAGCACACACATTATATATATATATATATATATATATATATATATATACATATGTATGTATATATATATATATATATATATATATATACATATATATGTATATATATATATATATATATATATATATATATATATATATATATATATATAGATAGATAGTGCTGGCCAAAAGTGTTGGCCCCCTTGCAATTCTGTCAGAGAATACTCAGTTTCTTCCTGGAAATGATTGCAATCACAAATTCTTTGGTATTATTGTCTTCATTTATTTTGCTTGCAATGAAAAAACACAAAAGAGAATGAAACAAAAATCAGATCATTGATCATTTCACACAAAACTCCAAAGATGGGCCAGACAAAAATCTTGGCACTCTTAGTGGTACTGTCACGTCCCCACCAGATTCCGCTCCTGCGACTTCTGCTCCGATCGCCAGACGACGCCATGTTCCCACCATGGATAGTGCTGGTGATGGGAGAGGAGTCGGTGCCCGTGGCTCTGCGGAGCACAGGCTCTGCTCATCCACTAGGCTGGGTTTCCCTGGAACCTGCAGTACCACTGGCTGACTGTAGGTGGCGTGTCTTCCAGCTGATGTTGCCAACATTTACCTGCAGCCAATGGGAAGACACCACACCCTTCTTATTTCACCTCCTGTCACATGACCACTGCCAGAGATAGTTCTGTACTCCTGGCTCATGTGCTGTTTGTATTGTGATTCCTGTGCGCTGACCTTTGCTTGTTGTTAACTACCCTCCTGCCTGTCATTTTTGTACCCTGCTGCCAGTTCCGGATTTGACCTCTGCTTTGTCTTCTCACTACGCCCTTGCCTGCCGATTCTGTTCCTCTTTTGCATCTCCTGGTTTTTGACCCTGCCTGACGACCACGGACTACAGCCTGCCACAGGTGGTGATCTCTGGGGCTCTGTGTAATTCCACATCCCTGTATAGGGGTTAAAGGGTTGCAGAGTTCTTGGGGTCCTGCTTTGTGAGCAGCCTTACTCTAGACTCCCCTTACAGCCAGTCTGAGTCTGTGGCTACACTCAGGCATTACAGGTACTTTGCACGCTGCGACATCGCTAGGATTTTCCATTGCCAGTGAAGGTAACACCAAAGAGTGGGGGTTTGCAGCCAGTAGCTGCTTGGGGTACCCTTAGCTAGCAATAGAAAATGCAGCGGGAGCCCACGCATTTTTTTTAAATTATTTTTTAAATAATTAAAAAAAAAATTGGCTTTCCTGTATTTTGATTGCCAGCCAAGGTAAATCAAGCAGATGGGATTGGCAGCCCCTAGTCGTCTGCTTTATGTGCGCTGAGAATCAAAAATACGCTATGCTATCTTTTTAAAATTATTCATTTTTATACAACTAAATATTGTGTACATTATATATATACTGCTCAAAAAGATAAAGAGAACACTAAAAAACCACATCCTAGTTCTAAACGTTCCCCTTATTTTTTCGAGCAGTGTATATATATATATATATATATATATATATATACAGTATATATAGAGGCAATGAGGATATATATACATACAGCTCTGGCAAAAATTAAGAGATCACTGCAAAATTTTCAGTTTTCTTGATTTTATGATTGTATGATCTGCCGCCAGGTAAGTGGGTGTGACCAGCTGAGCAAGACTAGATGGCTGTTCCCTCCTGAAAGAAACAATCACAGACGCCTATTCTCTGTGTCAGGTCTGTGATTGCCTGACATCACAGTACTGTAAAGATAAATCATTTAAAAAAATGACGTAGTGCTCCGCAGTATTCTTGATTCTCAGCACAGATAAAGAAGATGGCTAGGGGCTGCCACCCCCCACTGCCTGATTTATCTTGGCTGGCAATCAAAATACAAGGAAGCCCATTCATTTTTTAGGGATTATAAGACAGACCTAGAAACCACCACATCTTACATGCCTGTTTTATGATATACTTGTTTTCTCCATTAAATAACAATCCTAAATCATCTTTTCTCAAGTCCCTGTTTTGCAATGTTCACTGTTATTTCTGCTGAATAATTATTATGAATTAATTAATAGGACATAACCATTTTTTTAAAGCCAGTATCCCTCTACATTCAGCCATGCACCATTATTATCGGACAGTGTGATAGGGTGCAGCGACATACCCTCAAATGCTAATTCTCAGCCATCCATTTTTTTTAAAAAATTGTAGGAACAATAAAGAAAGAACATCACAACATAAAGTTGTAAGAATAAAATTATTATGAAATTGGTATTTAATGTACAAGTATTTTATAAATGTATATGGGAAGAATAGTGATACAGTACATCACAAAAGTGAGTACTCCCCTCCCATTTTTGTAAATATTTTATTATATCTTTTCATGGGACAACACTGAAGATATAACACTTTGATACAATATAAAGTAGTCAGTGTACAGATTATATGACAGTGTAAATTTGGTATGCCCTCTAAATAACTCAACACACAGCCATAATGTCTAAACTGCTAGCAACAAAAGTGAGTATACCCCTAAGGAAAAATGGTCAAATTGAGTCGATAGTGTCAATATTTTTGAAAAGGCAGTAATCATCTTGGAGGTGTGTTTGGGGTCATTATCATGTTGGAATATGAAGGGAGAGTATCATGCTCTGCTTCAGTATGTCACAGTACATGTTGACATTCATGGATCCTTCTATGAACTGTAGCTTTCCACAGTTCTCAGCATTCATGCAGACCCAAACCATGACCCCCCCCCCACCATGCTTGACTGTAGGCAAGACACACTTGTTTTTGTTACCTCACCTCTTTGCAACCACACATGTTTGACTCCATGTGAACCAAATAAGTTTATCTTGGTCTCATCAGACAATAGGGCATAATTCCAACACTCCATGTCCTTAGTCTGCTTGTCTTCAGCAAACTGTTTGTGGGCTTTCTTGTACATCATCTTTAAAAGAGGCTTCCTTCTGGAAACACAGCCATGCAGAACAATTTGATGCAGTGTGCTGTTTATGGTCTGAGCACTGACAGGCTGACCGACCAGCCTTTTAACTTCCAAAGCAAAGCTTGTAGGACTCATGTCTATTTTGAAAAGACTTCTTTTGGATATCTCACAGAGCACATGCTCTCAACTTCTTTGCTCGACCATGGCGATCCTCATTTGAGTGTTTTAATGTTTTGTTTATTGAAGCAAAAAATAAGAATACAAAGTCAACAGAAATCACAGTCTTAACTAATATTATTGCAACTGTATCGTATGCTTCCCATTGAGTCTGTATAACTCAGACTACTGGTGCGCTGTCTGAGCTTATCCAAATAATAGACTTAGCCTTCCGGCTGTGGGAAAGTCCGATCCAGATTATTAGCCTGGTTTCTGGATTAATATGAAACAATTTTTAACAGTAAGTATCATAGGAACTAGGGGTAGGGGGGGGTAGCTAGAATCTAGAAGAGCGAATTTATATCGCATGAAATTCAGTTAAGGGATTAGAGTTAATGGGTTCAAGAGACGGAGAAAGAAGGGGAAGAGATAAAAGAGAAAGGAGAGGATTTTGGTCTTGGGTCCACTCATTTCGTGGTTGGTATGGTCCGACAGCTGTCCTTCATCTCATTGGAGGGGGGTAGGATGACTCACATTTCCCTATGTTGCCGTCTGCGAAGTAACTACTGAGAATTGGGGAGTAGACTTATAGGTTTGCCAAGCCTTCCAAACCTGGTGGAAAGGGAGCACATTCTGACGTGAAAGGGCCGAAAGTTCTTCAACGTGATATAATTGATCAATCTTCAGCAAGAGCTGCGTAAGAGTGGTTGTGCGCCACAATTGGGCAATGAGAAGTTTACAAGCTGAGCCTACAAATGTCGCTAGTTTCGAAGTAGCTTTATCTTTAGGCCACATTGGGAAGTTCAGGAGCATTTGTCTAGGGTCCAGGACCCCCTTTTTGCCTGTGAGGTCAAATATTAACTGTGATGCTATCCACCAGAAGGTCTGGATAATCGGACAATCCCACCACACATGTAGATATGTTCCCTTGTCCCTCTCACATCGCCAGCATTGATCTGAGGTGGAAGAGCTCCACGTACTAGACGAGGTGGGGACAATGTACCATCTTGCAATCACTTTGAAGGAATTCTCTTGAACTCTCACACAACATGACGGACCGTGTGAGGCATTATAAATTTGGCTCGTTTGTAGATCGGTAAATGTAGTTTTCAGGTCCCTTTCCCATCTTAGTATATATGCTCTCTTTACCACCAGTTTTTTTGTAAGCAGGGTATGTTATAGATTAGAAAGAACTTTTCTGGGAGCCCGGGTTTGCATGCAGAAAGATTCAAATGTAGTTAAAGGTCTGTCGAGATGGGTGTGAGGTAATAATGGGTGGATCACATGTTTTAATTTCGTATGATGGAGAAATGTGAGCCTAGCGAGGAGAGGGTTCGTACCCATCTCCTGTTCAGATATCAAAGAGCCATCCACCAAAAGATCAGCTAACGGAACATTCACATTGGTCAGGAATGTGGCCTTCGTGGACGCGGCTTGATTTACATCAGCGTCTAGTATGTCTGAAACTTGGGTTAGAGGGGAAAGAGGTGGGGCCAATATCTCCCTATTTTTCTTCCATTTGTGCATAAGGGTTCTCGTTAGTTCATTTGAAATGGTTCTTTTATCTTTCTGGTTAGGAGGGGAAAGTAACATAGCTCGTAGAGGGGTGGGGGCTAAGTATTCTTCTATAGATATCCACAATTTACTCGGTGGGCGTCTGATCCAGTCTACCGTTCTGGAGAGGACGGCGGCTTGGTAATATAACGATATATTGGGTAAACCCATGCCCCCTTTGTCTTTTGGAAGGTTCAATGTTTGAAAATTGATTCTTGGTTTATTTTTATTCCAGACGTAGTTGGAGATTAAAGAGTTAAATTGAGAAAGAAAAGCTGTGGGGATTGGTATGGGTAACATTTGAAAGAGGTAGATAAACTTTGGGAGTATAATACTTTTAATTAAGTTTTTCTGGCCCATCCATGAAAGAAAGGGAGCCTTCCACGAGGCTATTTGTGCGGTAAGATTAGGAAGAAGGGGCTTGTAGTTGAGATCAAACAAAGACTTGAAGGTTTTCCCTAGTTTAATGCCTAGGTATGTTATGTGGCTATTTGGCCACCGAAAAGGAAACGAGTTTTGGAGAGACTTTGTAACTTTACTGGCGATATTAATGCTTAATGCTTCTGATTTAGATAGGTTAATTATGAAGTTAGACCAGTGGCCGTATTCCTCTAGTAATTTCATAAAGGCAGGGAAACCCCTTTCCGGCCTGGACATTACCACCAACAAGTCGCCGGCAAAGGCGGCCGACTTGTGGTGAACTCCCTGCAGGTTGAACCCCTCGATTTCCCGGTCCTGCTGGATGGAAGCTAGCAGTGGCTCCATGACCAAGACAAAGAGTAGGGGGGATAAGGGGCATCCCTGCCTTGGGCCATTTTTAATGTCGAGGGGGTCGGTGAGAGTATTATTTATCTTAATCCTGGCCGTGGGGGATGTGTACATCTGTAGGATTGCGCGTATGGTATCTGGAGGAAAATGGAAGGCCTCCAGCGTCCCCTGCAAGAAGGTCCAGTCCACCCTGTCAAACGCTTTCTCAGCGTCCGTTCCCAGCAGCACCAGAGGCAGCTTATGGGTCCTGGCGTGTTGCATTAAGTTTATTACTCTTAGCGCGTTATCCTTCCCCTCTCTACCTCTAACAAACCCCGATTGTTCAGGGGAGATGAGATCTGGAAGGATATCCGCCACTCGGTTAGCAATTAAGCTAGCATATATCTTTAGGTCCACATTCAAGAGTGAGATGGGCCTATAGTTTCCACAACACTCCGGATCTTTCCCGTCTTTGTGTATTAATGATACATGCGCCTCTAGTGCTTGCTTGGGAATAGGATCGCCGTGTAGTAGAGCGTTGCATGATGCTAAGAGGTGTTCCCCCAGGATGTCAAAAAATTGTTTATAATAGATAATGGGAAGGCCATCTGGACCTGGAGCCTTCCCCACAGGGCTCCTGGACAGGATGGACTGAGCCTCAGCTCGAGAGAACGGTTTTCCCAGGGTCGCCTGCTGTATTTTAGAGAGTTTCGGGAGATTTAATTTAGCTAGGTAGTTTTGTATACCACATTTCCTCTTGTCCCTTTCCGTAGCTGACTCCTCTGGCCGAATTTGATATAAATTTTTATAAAAACGAAGGAATTCGTCCGAGATTTGGGAATAGTCTTGCGTACGATGACCCTGTGAGGTTTTAATTGCATGTATAAAAGTGCGAGCCTGTCTTTTTTTTATCAGGGACATCATAAGTTTAGAAGCTTTATCCCCGTGGAGGAACATGCGATTCCTCCAACCGAGATAAAATTTAGCCGACTGTTTATTGAGCATATCCCTAAGTTCCACACGCTTCGCAGTCAGTTGTTCTAATGTCTGTTGGGATAGGGACTTTTTATGCTGAGCCTCCAGCGTGGCAATCTCAGCATACAAAGTCTGCAAGAACGATTTCCTTTGCTTGTTGAGGTATGAGGAAATGGAGATCAACTCTCCCCTAATGACCGTCTTATGCGCTTCCCACAACATTGGGGCCGCAATATCTTGTGTCTTGTTCTCTGCAAAATAATTACGGAGACATTCAGATATGCGTTTCTTATTTTCTTCATTCAATCTCCACGTACGGTGAAGCCAATACGGCCTCAGGAGTGAGAAACTGACTGAGACATAAGCATGGTCGGAGTAAGGTGTTGATTGGATCTCTGAGTCATTGACATTAGGTAGTAGATGCCTGGGTAGAGAAATGTAGTCTAGTCTGTGGTATGATTTATGAGGATTAGAGAAGAATGTAAAATCTTTAGTTGTGGGGTGTTGGTAGCGCCATATATCTATTAAAGAAAGGGAAAGGAGAGAGCATTTAATCCGAGATAGGTCCCTTAAAGAGAGGTGACTTTTTTTTGCAGTGGAGTCCAGTTTAGGTTCCAAAGCCACATTAAAATCACCGCACAATATTGGAGTACCTTCTGAAAAAACGCGGAATTTTTTGAGTGTGGACATCAACCAACGAATCTGTTTGACATTTGGGGCATATACATTCCCTAGGGTTACCATAGAGCCGGCTAAAATACCCTTAACGAAAATGAACCGGCCCTCTGGGTCAATAGCGACATCTTGAGCTAGGAAGGGTATATCTTTAGCCAGGGCTATGGAGACCCCTCTAGAACCTTTACGTGGGGAGGGGGCATGGAACCAGGTGTTGTAGTGTGCTTTGTTAAAACTTGGGATTTTGCCTTCGTGGAAATGCGTTTCTTGGAAGAATATCATGTCTGCATGCTTCTTTTGTAGGCTATGTAGAGTCTGTGACCTTTGTATGGAGGAATTTAACCCATGTGCATTGAGGCTTATCGCCGTAAATACCTTATGATGTAATGCCATGGTAATACAGGCGGAAGGACATTCTGTTCTTTTTCCATCGGGATGAATGGACCAGACCTATGACCAATAGAAGAGAAGAAGAGATAGAGAGAGCAGGGGGTAGAGAGAGGTTCAGAGGAGAACAGGGTATTAGTATCAACATTTTCAACTATTTGAAATTCAAACAAGTAAGAGTGTGCATCAAGAGGGAGCAATAGGTGCAAAACCCCTATAATAACTTCATGTTTTAACTAGCATAATCAGTTGTGTGCAACAACAGACCCACTCAAAGGTCCCTTCAGGGGGGCTCGCCCTCAGAGTTCATCTGGAGTTTCTTCGCCGCTTTGCGTCTGGATCTGTGGGTCTTTGGGGTGAGACTATGCCATGGTGCCGGATCTGGAAGCATTTGTAGCGTAGAAGCCAATCGATGGATTTCCAGCTCCGGGTATTTCTCCAATGTGATCCCCAAATCTTCACAAATCCGCCTTATCTCCGCAGAAGTTTTGGCTTGGTAGTGTTTTCCATTAGCAGATATGGCAATGCCAAATGGATACAACCAGCGGTACGGAAACTGGCGTTGGCGTAACACTGTTGTGAAGGGTTGTAGCAATCTCCTTTTGGTCAGGGTGGTGGAAGCGAGGTCCTGGAAAATCAGAATTTTAGAGCCTTCATGACTTATAGACTCCGCTTCTCTGGCTTTTTTAATAATAAGTTCTTTAATTTGGTAATCCAGGAAGCGACATATGACATCCCTTGGTGGTTCCCCTTGTTTGGGTCGAGGTCTCAAAGATCTATGAGCTCTTATCAGTTCCAATGTTGGAGCAGGGTCAGAGTCTATCAGATCAGAGAAGATGCCCTGTAGGGTCGGGATCAAAGCTTCATTTGCCACCGATTCTGGGATTCCCTTTAGTCTGAGGTTGTTTCGCCTTTCTCTGTTTTCATGGTCTTCCAGGATGGCATGAATTTGATTGATGTTGTCCTCCTGTTGGCAAAGACAGGAGATGACAGTGTTGGAAGTGGAGGTTAATGTGGCTTGGGCAGCTTCCAGGGTTTCCACTCTGTGTCCAATTTGGCCGATTTCTTGTTTAATATCTGATAGCTCCCTTGCCACCGGTTCCAGCGCATTTTTGAGGATCCGTTTTATAAAAGATCTTGAGATGGGGAGACTCTTGCTATTATCAGCACCTTCAGTGTCACTTTCGTCATCATCCATATCTTGTGCATCATTAGTAGACATGCTTTGGGGACTGTCTGTTTTAGCATCGGCTGTATGTAGGTGTTTTTTGAGAAACTTATCGACATCAGCCTGGGTAGTGGTTTTAACTGGTCTGGGCAGTGAGCTGGCTCTTGCGTTGCCGATTTTGACCATGTTAGAGTCAGACATATATGATTTTATGCTTGAGTGAATGAATAGCAGGGGTTAGGCCACCCTACTCCCTCTAGACAGCACGGAGACTAGAACATTGTACACCCCTAGATAGGGGGAAGGAAGAGAGTGTCTCTATGCTAGAGGTACTTCTGTGAGACCACTCTCTATATCGACTCCACTATGAGGCCTCTCTGATTGCTTCAGGGCCCGGACAGGTGTGTGGAGCTGTGTCTTAAAGAGGTTGCCTGCCCCAGCCAAGGTGTGGAAGTCCGCTTGCGTGACGATCAAGCTCCCTGCTGTGTGTTGCGCATGAAAATTCCCCCTTAGAATCTTAATTTCTCTGGGTTGGGTTGGGGTGGGGATCCCTTTCAACAACGTTCCGTTCCCCCTTATTCTCCCTTACCAGACAGATATCCGGTATGGGGAGAAATTGTCCGGCGTCTCCCACTCACAACAGGCCCCTGCACTCCCCGCGGCTCAGAACTCCGCAGTGTGGCCGGCTGCTGATCCACACGGGAGATCTGTGGGGGGGGGACGCTGGGGCACCGGATGCTTGCGGCTAGGCCTGTGCGGCACTGTGAGCAGGATTCAAGGCCCGCCGAGGGTCCCTGGAACGGGTGAGGAGCGGGCGCTTGTCCGGACTACAAAGTGCTACTCACTCACCGCCAGGTCCTCTCCCCGGGTGCCGCAGGATCTCCAGGAGCGCCGCTCGTCGCCACCGCGTGACCTCCAGCAAAGTCCCAGGAGCTCCAGGCGGTCTCCCCAGGATCCCACGCAGTTCACCGACACCTCTTCTCCGGACCCGCCTCCAGAACTGGTAAGTGTCGGGGCTCTCGTTCCCCGCCGGCCGACCGCTTCGCTCCCGCAGCCCGTGGAATCGTCGCGCCCAGTGTGCTCCTCCAAGATGGCGGCGGATCCTCTCCTGTCGCTTCTCTGTGCGGTGAGTTAGCGACGGGATAGTTTAATCTGGGACGAGGGGGGGTGAGGGCAGTCAGGCCTCCGGTTCCCGGTCCACTCTCTCAAAGCCCGCTGATGGTCTGCAAGTGTCTTCCGGGCGTCTGCGGTTCTTAGGTAACACGCTCCTCGGGCCCTGCCGCCCTCAGCGGCCTGTCCGGTCCCAGTGTTGGAGAGTTCCTGGAGAGTGCCCCAGTGGGGGCAGTTAGAAAATGAGGGTCTCTCCCCTCCCGGGGTGCTCTGGGGACGTGGATGGGGGAGCCAGACGGTCGTATTTTCCGTCTGGGAGCAGGATATCCATTGATAGTTCAGGAGCTCCCACATCCACGTCTGCCTTTGACAGCAGCCATTTTGGACTCTCGATCCTCATTTGAGTGAAACCTGTCTTGCTAAATCACTCTCGGCCACCATGCACAGCTCAGTGTCAGGGTGTTGGCAATCATCTTATTGTCTAGGGGATCTTTATAAAGAGCAACAATTCATTTTTCAGATTGTCGGAGAATTCTTTGCCTTAAGTGCCATAACACCAAGTGTAACACACCTGCTCCCCTTACACACCTAAGAACTTGTAACACTAATGACTCACATGACACCTGGAATAGAAAATGGCTATTAACATTTGGCAAGTTAGCAATTTTAACCCCTTAATGACCGCAGGCAGTAATATTACATCCTAGTGGTCATAATGTTACTGCCCGCGGTCTCCTGCCGGCAGCATGCCGATATCGGCCTGCTGCCGGCAGCATGCCGTGATTGGCGCACATCTCAGCTGATTTTCAGAGCTGAGATTTGTGCCTGCTAGGCACGAGCAGAATCGATATCTGCTCATGCCGTTTAACCCCTTAAATGGCGCTGTCAATATGTGACAGTGCCATTATAAGCGCGATCGCGGTAAACTTTTACTTACCGGCCGATACCAAAAGTCACGTGATGTGATCACGTGACTTCCGGTGGTTGTCATGGTAGCACAGGGTCATGTGATGACTCCTGTACTACACATGAATTAGTTTCACTCAGCCCGGAGCCGAGTGAAGCAGAAAGTGAGCGTATCTGCTGTTTACAGCTCTGTAGCTGTGATCAGCAGATAAGGCAGAGCGATCGGATTGCTGATCCCTATAAACCCCTAGGGGGACTAGTAAAATAAAAAAAAAAGTAAAAATAAGATTTAAAAAGTTAAAAAAAAAAAAAAAACCTAAAAGTTCAAATCACCCCCCTTTCGCCCCATTGAAAACTAAAGGGTTAAAAAAATAAAAAATATACACACATTTGGTATCACCGCGTTCATAAACGCCTGATCTATCAAAATATAAAATCAATTAATCTGATCAGTAAACGGTGTAGCGGCAAAAAAATTCCAAACGCCAAAATTACATTTTTTTGTCACCACAAGTTTTGATAAAAAAGGAGTGCAATAACAAGCGATCAAAACATACCATCTGCGCAAAAATGATACGGTTAAAAACATCAGCTCGAGATGCAAAAAATAAGCCATCACTGAGCCATAGATCCTGAAAAATGAGAACACTACGGGTCATGGAATATGGTATAAAACGTGCGCCACTTTTTTCGGACAAACTTCCAATTTTTTTTCAACCCCTTATAAAAAATTAGTAAACCTATACATGTTTGCTGTCTACGAACTCGCACTGACCTGAGGCATCACACCCAGGCATCAGTTTTATCATATAGTGAACACAGTGAATAAAATATCTCAAAAACAATAGTGCTATCGGACTTTTTTTGCAATTTTTCTGCATTTGAAATTTTTTTCCCGTTTTCCAGTACACTATATGGTAAAACTTATGGCTTCATTTCATTTAAAAGTAAAGCTCGTTCCACAAAAAATGAGCCCTCACATGACCATATTGACTAAAAAATAAAAAAGTTACGTCTCTCAGAAGAAGAATGGCGAAAAAAATAAACGGAAAGAGACAAATCGGCTGGTCGTGAAGGGGTTAATTTGGGATGTGCTCACTTTTTGCTGATGCATCGCTCTGAATAGCAGAAGCAATCAGTGCAGGATTCAAGTACCTTAAGGGAATTAATATAATCAACAAAAAAAAAATTGAAAAGTTTTTTGAAAAAAACCCTGCAAGTTCAAATTACTCTCCTTCTGCCCCATTGCAAAAACAATTTAAAAAAGCCACATATTTGATATCGCCTGCCTTCAAAAATGAACTATCAAAATATAAAATCAATTTCTCTGATCAGTAAAGGGCATAGCAAGAAAGAAAGTAAAACGTCAGAATTCCAGTTTTTTTTTAATTGCAATACCAGGCAATCAAAACATGGCATCCAACCAAAAATGGTATAAGTAAAAACATCAACTCAAGATGCAAAAAATAAGCACTCACACAGCCCCAGATCCCAAAAAATGAGAATGCTACTGGGTTTGTAAAATGCCGACAAAAGTGGAATTATTTTTTGACAGAATTCAGATTTTTTTTTTACCACTTAAATAAAAATAAAACAGTTCCCTGAAAAATCCCCACAGGAAAAATGCCCACAGGAAAATTGCCCACATGGAAAATAGCCCACATGGAAAATTGCCAATTGCAGCATCACAAAGTTTCAGATCTATGATACTTGAGGTGCAAGGTGAATATGGTCACAATAGGTTATCAACTTGTGATTTACAGTGGACCTAGTGCAAAACTGCAAAAATGATGAAGATATGTGGTTTGTAGCAGTCTGTCATTATCAGCAATAGATAGATACAATCTGCTCTCATCTCTCACTGATTCTGCCTTACTCCTCCCACAAGCCCAAAACAGCAACACATGCAGAACCAGCAGGAGTGTGATCCAGAGGAGCAATTACTACTATCTGTACTCACAAAAGTATCACTGTATTATCTGTTGAGTTACATGGGACTACAGGTCACATCTAATACGTTAACATCTCAGTGGTAACCCACTAAAAGCAGGGTGCTGCTGGCAGAGATAATTGGTCCTGGAAACCCCAAAGGCACAGCAGATAGGTGAGACTGTCATTTGTACCACCATGTGTTCTTGCTGGGAATGTATGATATACATCCTGATATATATGTTCCCTTCCTGGTATATATGCCCTTCATCCTGGGGAATATGTCCGCATCCTGATATACAGTTAGGTCCAGAAATATTTGGACAGTGACACAAGTTTTGTTATTTTAGCTGTTTACAAAAACATGTTCAGAAATACAATTATATATATAATATGGGCTGAAAGTGCACACTCCCAGCTGCAATATGAGAGTTTTCACATCCAAATCGGAGAAAGGGTTTAGGAATCATAGCTCTGTAATGCATAGCCTCCTCTTTTTCAAGGGACCAAAAGTAATTGGACAAGGGACTCTAAGGGCTGCAATTAACTCTGAAGGCGTCTCCCTCATTAACCTGTAATCAATGAAGTAGTTAAAAGGTCTGGGGTTGATTACAGGTGTGTGGTTTTGCATTTGGAAGCTGTTGCTGTGACCAAACAACATGCGGTCTAAGGAACTCTCAATTGAGGTGAAGCAGAACATCCTGAGGCTGAAAAAAAGAAAAAATCCATCAGAGAGATAGCAGACATGCTTGGAGTAGCAAAATCAACAGTCGGGTACATGCTGAGAAAAAATGAATTGACTGGTGAGCTTGGGAACTCAAAAAGGCCTGGGCGTCCACGGATGACAACATTGGTGGATGATCGCCGCATACTTTCTTTGGTGAAGAAGAACCCATTCACAACATCAACTGAAGTCCAGAACACTCTCAGTGAAGTAGGTGTATCTGTCTCTAAGTCAACAGTAAAGAGAAGACTGCATGAAAGTAAATACAAAGGGTTCACATCTAGATGCAAACCATTCATCAATTCCAAAAATAGACAGGCCAGAGTTAAATTTGCTGAAAAACACCTCATGAAGCCAGCTCAGTTCTGGAAAAGTATTCTATGGACAGATGAGACAAAGATCAACCTGTACCAGAATGATGGGAAGAAAAAAGTTTGGAGAAGAAAGGGAACGGCACATGATCCAAGGCACACCACATCCTCTGTAAAACATGGTGGAGGCAACGTGATGGCATGGGCATGCATGGCTTTCAATGGCACTGGGTCACTTGTGTTTATTGATGACATAACAGCAGACAAGAGTAGCCGGATGAATTCTGAAGTGTACCGGGATATACTTTCAGCCCAGATTCAGCCAAATGCCGCAAAGTGGATCGGACGGCGCTTCATAGTACAGATGGACAATGACCGCAAGCATACAGCCAAAGCTACCCAGGAGTTCATGAGTGCAAAAAAGTGGAACATTCTGCAATGGCCAAGTCAATCACCAGATCTTAACCCAATTGAGCATGCATTTCACTTGCTCAAATCCAGACTTAAGACGAAAAGACCCACAAACAAGCAAGACCTGAAGGCTGCGGCTGTAAAGGGCTGGCAAAGCATTAAGAAGGAGGAAACCCAGCGTTTGGTGATGTCCATGGGTTCCAGACTTAAGGCAGTGATTGCCTCCAAAGGATTCGCAACAAAATATTGAAAATAAAAATATTTTGTTTGGGTTTCGTTTATTTGTCCAATTACTTTTGACCTCCTAAAATGTTGAGTGTTTGTAAAGAAATGTGTACAATTCCTACAATTTCTATCAGATATTTTTGTTCAAACCTTCAAATTAAACGTTACAATCTGCACTTGAATTCTGTTGTAGAGGTTTCATTTCAAATCCAATGTGGTGGCATGCAGACCCCAACTCGCGAAAATTGTGTCACTGTCCAAATATTTCTGGACCTAACTGTATATGTCCCAATGCTGGTATATAAGGTCCTCATCCTTGTATGTATAGTCCACATGGTCTCCATCCTGGTATATACAGTGCCTACAAGTAGTATTCAACCCCCTGCAGATTTAGCAGGTTTACACATTCGGAATTAACTTGGCATTGTGACACTTGGACTGTAGATCAGCCTGGAAGTGTGAAATGCACTGCAGCAAAAAAGAATGTTATTTCTTTTTTTTTTTTTTTTAAATTGTGAAAAGTTTATTCAGAGGGTCATTTATTATTCAACCCCTCAAACCACCAGAATTCTGTTTGGTTCCCCTAAAGTATTAAGAAGTATTTCAGGCACAAAGAACAATGAGCTTCACATGTTTGGATTAATCATCTCTTTTTCCAGCCTTTTCTGACTAATTAAGACCCCCCCAAACTTGTGAACAGCACTCATACTTGGTCAACATGGGAAAGACAAAGGAGCATTCCAAGGCCATCAGAGACAAGATCGTGGAGGGTCACAAGGCTGGCAAGGGGTACAAAACCCTTTCCAAGGAGTTGGGCCTACCTGTCTCCACTGTTGGGAGCATCATCCAGAAGTGGAAGGCTTATGGAACTACTGTTAGCCTTCCACGGCCTGGACAGCCTTTGAAAGTTTCCACCCGTGCCGAGGCCAGGCTTGTCCGAAGAGTCAAGGCTAACCCAAGGACAACAAGGAAGGAGCTCTGGGAAGATCTCATGGCAGTGGGGACATTGGTTTCAGTCAATACCATAAGTAACGTACTCCACCGCAATGGTCTCTATTCCAGATGAGCCCGTAAGGTACCTTTACTTTCAAAGCGTCAAGTCAAGGCTCGTCTACAGTTTGCTCATGATCACTTGGAGGACTCTGAGACAGACTGGTTCAAGGTTCTCTGGTCTGATGAGACCAAGATCGAGATCTTTGGTGCCAACCACACACGTGACGTTTGGAGACTGGATGGCACTGCATACAACCCCAAGAATACCATCCCTACAGTCAAGCATGGTGTGGCAGCATCATGCTGTGGGGCTGTTTCTCAGCCAAGGGGCCTGGCCATCTGGTCCGCATCCATGGGAAGATGGATAGCACGGCCTACCTGGAGATTTTGGCCAAGAACCTTCGCTCCTCCATCAAGGATCTTAAGATGGGTCATCATTTCATCTTCAAACAAGACGACCCAAAGCACACAGCCAAGAAAACCAAGGCCTGGTTCAAGAGGGAAAAAATCAAGGTGTTGCAGTGGCCTAGTCAGTCTCCTGACCTTAACCCAATTTAAAACTTGTGGAAGGAGCTCAAGATTAAAGTCCACATGAGACACCCAAAGAACCTAGATAACGTGGAGAAGATCTGCATGGAGGAGTGGACCAAGATAACTCCAGAGACCTGTGCCGGCCTGATCAGGTCTTATAAAAGACGATTATTAGCTGTAATTGCAAACAAGAATTATTCCACAAAATATTAAACCTAGGGGTTGAATAATAATTGACCCACACTTTTATGTTGAAAATTTATTAAAATTTAACTGAGCAACATAACTTGTTGGTTTGTAAGATTTATGCATCTGTTAATAAATCCTGCTCTTGTTTGAAGTTTGCAGGCTCTAACTTATTTGCATCTTATCAAACCTGCTAAATCTGCAGGGGGTTGAATACTACTTGTAGACACTGTATGTCTCTATCCTGGTGTACATGGTCACCAGTCCTAGTGTATGTGTCCCTGTTCTGTCCCTGATTCGCAATTGAAAACAAAAACATTCTACTCACCTTTCCTCTGCTTCCACATCGCCTCGTGTCTTCTGCAACCACCACACAGCCCGGCAGCTGACATCAAAGTGTGCACCACTGTCATGTGCCACTCCCTGTGGCTACACCTCCAACTTCAGCTCACAGCCACTGTGCCAGTAGCATGTATCGCAGTGCAGGGACCCGACAGGTTTCTGCAACACAATGTATGTCATCTGAAAATGCGTCTTCTGTGAGGACGCAGATCAACCTGAAGTAGACACCAAAGTTGGTGGGCCCCTGTACCCCCGTGCCTTGTCATGACCTTGATCTCTGCTACCACAGTCATTACACCTCTATGTTTTTTCCCCACATTTATTAATTTCTTTCCCATAAACGTGTATTTTGAGTTTATTTAAAGTATTCTATTGTTTCTTGTAGTGCAAACAATGGAGTTTTCAAGAAGCCAAAGGAACAGCAAAGTCATGATTTACTTGGGGTTTGAATAGCTTGCATTTCGCTCTTTCAATTCAGTGGTGACTTGGAGATGCCGACTGCATCACTCTTCAAAGTGACATTCAATTCTCCAAACAAAAGATGACAATGTAGTTCAAGAACCAACAGAACATTTTCATGACTCCTGTCCTCAAAAAGCATAAGCAAACATTTCCAGAAGCAAAATGAGAGAAGACATGAGAGCGGTAAGTGCTACTCCTCGCAACATGATGGGAAAGGTATTGTCTGTGTTTAGTAATGATGTATTGGCTCATATGCCAAGACAATCATCTCTTGCAAGAAGCTTGGTCTATCATAGAACAGATGGTAATTTTCCTAACCCAAAAACTAAAAATTTTTGCATTCCGGAAAAGTATAGTCAACTGATACTTCATGATTCAGCAAAGGATGACCGAAACAGAATTCTGGTTTTAGGAGATAGAGATCTTATGCTTAAACTGAACAAAAATACAATCTATGGAGATGGCACCTTTGATAAAGTGCCCAATGTGTTTTACCAACTATACACTTGGCATGCCAAAGTGGGTAACTCATATCCGCCATGTTTGTACATTTTACTACAGAGAAAGGAAATGAACATGGCGGATATTAGTCAGCTGTGCACTCGGGTGAAGTCTCTGACAACTCTCAGCTGAGTCTGTGTGAGGAGACCTGTGTTTGTCTCCTCACACAGATGTAGCAGAGCTGAAGATGCTCGCCCACCTTTGGACTACATTGGAGGGGTTTTTTGAGTAATGAAGATAGAGTCCTAAATGTTTTCTGTTTCCTTTCTAATAAAAGATTTTTTCTCTCTGTTGTTGTTTTATTTTATTGTTAAAATAACAGTCAATCACAGACACTGTCACAGAGTGGGCATCTGTGATTGAATGTTGGATTAACCTGAAACCAGCCCATACATTCTAGCATCTAGAATGCATGGGCAGATTCCAGGTGACTTTAAAACCTAATCACAGATGCCCAGTCTGTGTGACAACATCTGAGATTGGCTGTTGGGTCACTCACACTTATACAGTAGTAGTGTAAAAGTAAATAAACTATTAAAAAATGACGTAGCGCTCTGCAATATTTTTGACTCTCAGCGTGGATAAAGCGGATGGCTATGGGCTGCCACCCCCATCTGCCTGGTTTTATCTTGGCTGGCAATCAAAATACAGGGAAGCCCATTAATTTAAAAAAAAATGCATGGGCTCCCGCTGTATTTTGATCGCAAGTCAAGTTAAACCAGGCAGCAGGGGGGTGGAATTATCAGTGTGGTAAGGCCCAAGCATTCTGGACCACCCACGCTAAAAACTGCAGCCCACAGCTGCCCCTGGAAATGGTGCATTGTTTCTTAGCGCCATTTCCAGGCACTTTACCCGGCTTGTCCAGCGGCCCTGATGGCGGTGGCATGCTGGGTAATAAAGGGGTTAATACCAGCTTTGTGTTCTCAGCTGGTACTAACCCCAAAATTCATGGTGTCATGCCAAATTAGACATGGCCACCATAAGTTTCTAGTAAACAGTAAAAAAAAAAAAATACAACACATAAAATATTTTCTTATTAGAAATAAAACAAAAAAAACACATTTAGAGACTCCATCTTTATTATAAAAAACTCCTTAGTTCAACATAGTCCACAGGGAGAGCAATGTCAGCCCTGCTTCATCACTCCGTGCAGACAAACGTCTATCCAGAGCGAGAAGCAGGCTGACACTGAAGGTATGATTCCACTTGCGTATGATTCATGCGAGTCTTGCATTGGTATCACCCGGCACAGCGCACACTCTCCTGACAGGAGCGCCTCAGCTGCATAGAAATACATGCAGTTGACCCGCTCCTGTTAGGAGAGTGTGCATTGTGCCGGGTGATACCGATGCGAGACTAGCACAGTGACAGTCAAAGTTCAATTGAGTCCATGGCTCATGGACTCGGGTGCATTCTGATGTCACTGTGAACATGGCCGAAAGCAGCCGAAAACTGCCGAGTGACAAACAGTGCAGCAAATACCGCCGGAAGTTCATGATCGGACCCGGAAGCAGAAGCAGTCGGGATACAGACTCTAATGACAATGTTTATTATTAACTATATTCTTTATTTTACCGCCCCCTTGCCCCATACCATCCATAACTGTAAAGTTCAAGTTTGGGGTTCGGACGCAAGTTTGCGTTATCTCCAAACACTGACTTTACCAAAAGCTCGGGCCAGTGTCCCAATCCCAAACATCGGAGGCTTTGCCCATCATTACTGGCAATGTTTGCTTCTGCTTTTTGAAGGCAGGAGTCATGAAAATTCTCTGTTAATAGTTGAACTACGTTGTCATCTTTTGTTTTGACAATTGAATGGCACTTTGAAGAGCGATGCAGTTGGCATTTCTAAGTCACCACTGCATTGATAGTGCGAAATGCAAGATATGCAAACCCCAAGTACAGTAAATCATAACTTGTTTCTCTGGCTTCTTTAAAATTCCATTGTTTGCACTACAAGAAGGAATAGAATACACTTAGATAAACTCAAAATACCCTTTTATGGCAAAGAAATTAATAAATGTGGGGAAAAAAATGCAGAGGTGTAATGACTAGAGATGAGCGAACCGGTCGCGGTTCGGCTCGAGGTCGGTTCGCCGAAAGGGGGTCCCGTTCGAGTTCGGTTCGTCGAACGTTCGACGAACCGAACTCGGGCCAATAGGCTATAATGGGAGGCAATCACAAACACATAAAAATGCATTATAAATGTACACAAACAGTTAATAAACATTGCCATAACACTTACCGGTCCTCGCGATCCCTTCTGCACTCTGTCTCCTGCCGCTATTCCATCCGATGATCGCTGAATCCTCCTGGTGACGGCACTGCCAGCAGAGAAGCAGGACCTATCATGACGTCAAAATAGCCATGTGACCAGTCACGTGGCTATTATCTCATTGGCTACAGACTGGTCACATGACTATGACGCGTCATGTAGGACCTGCGAGTGCATCTCTCCAGTACACAGTGCGCATATGTGTATCGCTGTGTACCGGCGACATGCTCTAGCACACGGTCGACTCCCCGTTCCGTTAGGGACCGGCTGACACAGCCGGTCATTAACGGAGATCACCGTTGCCATAGCAACGCAGATAGCGGTGACGTCACCGCTAACCGCAGCTCCGAGAGCACCGTTGCTATGGTAACGCGTCTGTCAGTGTTACCGCTGTTACCGCTGACAGCCAGCACTGATCACTCACGGAGTGAAGGCTGCACGCTGCTTCCCGATTGTAGTGAGGATTGTACTGAGGATGAGGTTCCCCAGCCCCAAGTGATGGGCTGGTGAACCTTATCCTCACTACAATCGTCACTACTACTACACTAGTGAGGATTGTACTGAGGATGAGGTTCCCCAGCCCCAAGTGATGAGCTGGTGAACCTCATCCTCACTACAATCGTCACTACTACTACACTAGTGAGGATTGTACTGAGGATGAGGTTCCCCAGCCCCAAGTGATGGGCTGGTGAACCTCATCCTCACTACAATCATCACTACTACTACACTAGAAAGAAAGAAGACAGAAGAGCAGGATCGTGGAGGGCTGACAGGGGGTAATAAAGATGGAGTCTCTAATGTGTCTGTGTATTTATTTCTATTAAAGTATTTTTTCTCTGTGTGGTGTCTTTTTTTAACCCTTTATTGGAGATTCTTAATGGCCGGGTCAAACGTGCCTGACATTAAGAATCTCTGGCTTAATACTGGCTAGTAAAACAAAGCCAGTATTAACTCATGATTACCCAACAAGCCACCCGGCTCCAGGGCTGTTGGAAGAGTTGGATACAGCGCCAGATGATGGCGCTTCTATGAGAGCGCCATTTTCTGGGACGGCTGCGGACTGAAATCCGCAGCAGAGGCGCCCAGAAACCTCGGGCTAACCTGTGCTGCGGATTCCAATCCCCAGCTGCCTAGTTGTACCCGGCTGGACACAAAAATGGGGCGAATCCCACGTCATTTGTTTTTTAATTATTTCATGAAATAGGTGAAATAATTAAAAAAAGTGGGCTTCCCTATATTTTTGGTTCCCAGCCGGGTACAAATAGGCAACTGGGGGTTGGAGGCAGCCCGTGGCTGCCTGCTGTACCTGGCTAGCATACAAAAATATGGCGAAGCCCACGTCATTTTTTTGGTGGGCAAAAAACGTCTGCATACAGTCCTGGATGGAGTATGCTGAGCCTTGTAGTTCTGCAGCTGCTGTCTGCTGTTCTCCATACAGACAGACAGCAGCTGCAGAACTACAAGGCTCAGCATACTCCATCCAGGACTGTATGCAGAAGTTTTTTGCCCCCTGAAAAAATTATGCTTCGCCATATTTTTGTATGCTAGCCAGGTACAGCAGGCAGGTACGGCTGCCCCCAACCCCCAGTTGCCTATTTGTACCCGGCTGGGAACCAAAAATAAAGGGAAGCCCTTTTTTTATTATTTCATGAATTTCATGAAATAATTAGAAAACAAATGACGTAGGCTTCGCCCCATTTTTGTATCCAGCCAGGTACAACTAGGCAGCTGGGGATTGGAATCCGCAGCACAGGTTGGCCTGAGCTTTCTGGGCCCCACTGCTGCGAATTGCAGTCTGCAGCCGCCTCAGAAAATGGCACTTTCATAGAAGCGCCATCTTCTGGCGCTGTATCCAACTCTTCCAGCACCTGCCTGCTATACCTGGCTAGCATACAAAAATATGGCGAAGCTCACGTCCTTTTTTTTGCAGTTTTTTGGCAAAAAAATAAAAAATGCTTCCCTGGATTTTCCATTGCCAGTGAAGGTAACACCAAGCAGTGGGGGTTAGCAGCCAGTAGCTGCTTGGATTACCCTTAGCTAGCAATACAAAAAATGCAGCGGGAGCCCATATATATTTTTTTTAATTATTTATTTAAATAACTAAAAATAAAATGGGCTTCCCTGTATTTTGATTGCTGGACATCATAGTGCTGTAAAAATAATAAATCTTTAAAAAAATGACGTAGCGCTTCGCGGTATTTTTGATTCTCAGCAGATAAAGCAGACAGCTATGGGTTGCCACCCCCATCTGCCTGCCGTTACCTTGGTTGGCAATCAAAATACAGGGAAGTCCATTCATTTTTTCTATTTAAAAAATAGTTAAAAAAAAAAAATGACGTTGGGTCCCCCCATTTTTGATAGCCAGCTAGGGTAAAGCAGACGGCTGTAGCCTGAAAACCACAGCTGGCAGCTTTACCGTGGTTGGGGATCCAATGTGGAGGTCCCCTCACGCTCTTTTTTATAATTATTTTATAAATATTAATAATTACACAATAAAAGTAGGGTCCCCCCCAAATTGGATCACCAGCCAAGGTAAAGCGGACAGCTGTGGTCTGGTATTCTCAGGGTGGGAAGGTCCATAGTTATTGGGCCTTCACAGCCTAAAAATAGCAGGCCGCAGGCACCCCCAGACGTGGCGCATCCACTAGATGCGCCAATCCTGGCGCTTCACCCCAGCTCATCCCGTGCCCTGGTGCAGTGGCAAACGGGGTAATAAATCGGGTTGATACTAGCTGTAAAGTCACCTGAGATCAAGCCCAGCAGTTTGTGATGTCATGGCGTCTATTAGATACCCAACATCATAAACTGTCAGTACTAACAAAAAAAAATCGACAAAAGAAATTTATTTGAAAAAACAGTCCCCAAAACATTTCCTCTTTCACCAATTTATTGTAAGAAAAAAAATAAAGGGGTCCCACAACGACTCTGGACCGTCTAGAATATGGGGGGGGAGACACTCAGGGAACGTATCCCCCATTTTCTAGGAGTGCGGACCCTTCATGTGAGGAGTGTGGGTGCAATGAATCTGCACTCACTCTCCCCGGGTCCACAGCAGCAGAGTCCATGTCGTAATGGTTGCTACCAAAGCTGCAATGCCCTGCTCATGAGGTAAGGGCATGCCTAATCAGGAGAACTACTGTAGAGGAAGCTCTGCTCACTGGTATATAGGTGCTCAGAGGTAATAATAGATAAAATTAGTGAGTAACCTCGGCAATCTAAATCTCCCAGACTAAGTCAGTAAGTCTGTAAGTCGGATAGTAATGCAAAATCACTCTTTATTGGTCCGTATTAAGAAAAAAAAATTTTCATAAGCATATATGTTTTTGTCCAAAACAAGTTACAAATGACATTTCGGCCTCAGCCTTCGTCAGATTGGACTTATCTGCTTGTAATCATGAAAAATGACAATAATCAGAATCACATAAGAGTGAGAAAACAATAACATAAACTCGAACAATGTAGAGGTACAATTGGGATGCAGCAAAAAAATTGCAACACAGCAAGAAATGAAACACATGATACAAATTTCATAATACAGTACAAGGACAATATAGTAATGACAAATATGGGGTCAGAGTAGGCTTAGACAGCTCTGGTACGAAAGAAATGTCAATCATAAAGTAACATGTGCAGTAGGTGTTGAGCTACAGTATGCATGGCAGAGCTAATGGGTAGACTGACCATAGAAAAAGAACGGAGAAAAAGTGGAGAAAAAGTGGAGAAAAAGTGGAGAAAAAATGGAGAAAAAGTGGAGAAAAAGTGGAGAAAAAGTGGAGAAAAAAAATGGAGAAAAAGTGGAGAAAAAGTGGAGAAAAAGTGGAGAAAAAGTGGAGAAAAAAATGAAGAAAAAGTGGAGAAAAAGTGGAGAAAAAATGGAGAAAAAAATGGAGAAAAAGTGGAGAAAAAGTGGAGAAAAAGTGGAGAAAAAAATGGAGAAAAAGTGGAGAAAAAGTGGAGAAAAAGTGGAGAATAAGTGGAGAAAAAGTGGAGAAAAAATGGAGAAAAAGTGGAGAAAAAGTGGAGAAAAAGTGGAGAAAAAAATGGAGAAAAAGTGGAGAAAAAATGTAGAAAAAGTGGAGAAAAAATGGAGAAAAAGTGGAGAAAAAAATGGAGAAAAAGTGGAGAAAAAATGGAGTAAAAGTGGAGAAAAAGTGGAGAAAAAGTGGAGAAAAAATGGAGAAAAAGTGGAGAAAAAGTGGAGAAAAAATGGAGAAAAAGTGGAGAAAAAGTGGAGAAAAAGTGGAGAAAAAAATGGAGAAAAAGTGGAGAAAAAATGTAGAAAAAGTGGAGAAAAAATGGAGAAAAAGTGGAGAAAAAAATGGAGAAAAAGTGGAGAAAAAATGGAGAAAAAGTGGAGAAAAAGTGGAGAAAAAGTGGAGAAAAAATGGAGAAAAAGTGGAGAAAAAGTGGAGAAAAAAATGGAGAAAAAGTGGGGAAAAAATGGAGAAAAAGTGGAGAAAAAGTGGAGAAAAAGTGGAGAAAAAGTGGAGAAAAAAATGGAGAAAAAGTGGAGAAAAAGTGGAGAAAAAAATGGAGAATAAGTGGAGAATAAGTGGAGAAAAAATGGAGAAAAAGTGGAGAAAAAATGGAGAAAAAGTGGAGAAAAAGTGGAGAAAAAGTGGAGAAAAAGTGAAGAAAAAGTGGAGAAAAAATGGAGAAAAAAATGGAGAAAAAAATGGAGAAAAAGTGGAGAAAAAGTGGAGAAAAAGTGGAGAAAAAATGGAGAAAAAAATGTAGAAAAAGTGGAGAAAAAATGTAGAAAAAGTGGAGAAAAAATGGAGAAAAAGTGGAGAAAAAAATGGAGAAAAAGTGGAGAAAAAGTGGAGAAAAAGTGGAGAAAAAAATGGAGAAAAAGTGGAGAAAAAAATGGAGAAAAAGTGGAGAAAAAGTGGAGAAAAAGTGGAGAAAAAGTGGAGAAAAAAATGGAGAAAAAGTGGAGAAAAAGTGGAGAAAAAATGGAGAAAAAGTGGAGAAAAAGTGGAGAAAAAGTGGAGAAAAAGTGGAGAAAAAATGGAGAAAAAAATGTAGAAAAAGTGGAGAAAAAATGTAGAAAAAGTGGAGAAAAAATGGAGAAAAAGTGGAGAAAAAGTGGAGCACCCTTTGGTGCCTTTCATGTGGCACTAAGGGGTGCTTAGCTTTGTATTTAGCCAAAAAAATGAAAAAAAAAATGACGTAGGGTTCCCCCTAGTTTTGTAGCCAGCTAGGGTAAAGCAGACGGCTGCAGCCTGCAGACCACAGCTGGCAACCTCACCTTGGCTGGTAATCCAAAACTGAGGGCACCCCACGCTGTTTTTTTTAAAATAAATAAATAATTAAAAAAAAAAAACACGTAGGGGTCCCCCAAAATTGGATCACCAGCCAAGGTAGACAGCTGGGGCCTGATATTCTCAGACTAGGGAGGTCCATGGTTATTGGACTCTCCCCAGCCTAAAAATAGCAGGCCGCAGCCGCCCCAGAAGTGGCGCATCCATTAGATGCGCCAATCCTGGTGCTTCGCCCCAGCTCATCCCGCGCCCTGGTGCGGTGGCAAACGGGGTAATATATGGGGTTAATACCAGATGTGTAATGTCACCTGGCATCAAGCCCTGGGGTTGGTGAGGTCAGGCGTCTATCAGATACCCGACATCACCAACCCAGTCAGTAATAAAAAAAAAATAGACGACAAACACATTTTTATTTGAAAAAACACTCCCCAAAACATTCCCTCTTTAACCAATTTATTAGAAAGAAAAACAAATCCAGGTCTGGTGTAATCCAAGGGGTTGCCATGACGATCCACACTGTCCCAGTCAATGAAGTGCAGGATGTTCCCCATTGGCTGGGAGAGCAGTGCAGTGACCTGAGCTAACATCAATGGGTCAGCCCAGGTCACTGCAGGGCATGACAAGTGCTGCTGTCAGCGAGGTACATTACCTGCGCTGATCTCCAGCACACTGACAGCCTCTGTCACTGAGTTCAATGACCGGCGCCTTCACACCAAGTATCGCGAGAGGCCCGTGACGTCACCGCTAGTCAGTCTCGGATCGGAAGCGAGAGGTGATGTGACAAGCGGCGGCCATGGAGGACAGTGACAGCGCTGAGGTCAGGATGGCGGGACTTCATCACCGCAGGTAAGCCGAGCGGGGTGTGTGTGTGTGTGTGTGTGTGTGTGTGTATGTATGTGTACATGCCGCGGGCAGGAGGGGGCGGAGCGAGCTGAGCGGGGAAGTGTGGGCTTCCTGCACGTAACTAGGATAAACATCGGGTTACTAACCAAAGCGCTTTGCTTGGATACCCGATGTTTATCTTGGTTACCAGCTTGTGGCAGGCTGCCAGCGATGGCTCCTGCACACTGTAGCTGTAAAAAGCCCTGCTTTTTGCTGCTAGAACCGTTCTCAAACGTATCTAGAACTATCGAGCTTTTGCAAAAAGCTCGAGTTCTAGTTCGATCTCGAACAGCCCCCAAAATCACTCGAGCCTAGAACTGGAGAACCTCGAACCGCGAACCGCGCTCAACTCTAGTAATGACTGTGGTTGCAGGGATCAAGGTCCCGACCAGGTACGGGGGTACAGGAACCCACCAACTCTGGTGCCTGCTTCTGCTTAATGTGCGTTCTCACTGAAGATGCAGATCCAGATGACATGCATTGTGTTGCAGAGACCTGTCGGGTCCCTGCACTGCGATACATGCTACTTGCACAGTGGCTGTGAGCTGAAGTTGGAGGTGCAGCCACAGGGAGTGGCACATGACAGTGGCACACACTTCAATCTCAGCTGCCGGGCTGTGTGGTGGTTGCAGAAGACACCAGGCGATGTGGGAGAAGAGGAAAGGTGAGTAGAATGTTTTTGTTTTTAATTATGCATCAGGGACAGAACAGGGACACATACACTAGGATTGGTGACCATGTAAACCAGGATGGAGACATATATACCAGGATGGAGACCCATATGGACCATACATACCAGGATGGGGACCATATATACCAGCATTGGGACATATATACCAGGATGCGGACATATTCCCCAGGATGAAGGGCATATATACCAGGATGGGGGACATTACTACATAATGAAGGGGGAGGTGGCAATTCATAAGTCTTTATAGCATTTAGAATGCTACAAGGGCCCATACATCTGAAAAATGTTTGTGTGGGGGAGGGCAGGTACAAATTTCACACTGATACCCATTGGACTCTAGTTACACCACTGCAAAAACATATCATACATTCCCAGCAAGAACACAAGGTGGTACAAGCGACAGAGTGTCACCTTTCTGCATGTTACATCAGGACTTCCCTGTTTTTGGTGGGCTCCCACTGAAATGATACAATATTAGATGTGACCAGCAGTCCCATGTAACTAACAGATAATACAGTGATACTTTTGTGAGTACAGATAGTAGTAATTGCTCGTCTGGATCACACTCCTGCTGGTTCTACATGTGCTGCTGTTTTGGGCTGGTGGGAGGAGTAAGGCAGAATCAGTGAGAGATGAATGCAGACTGTATCTATCTATTGCTGATAATGACAGACTGCTACAAACTACAGATCTTCATCATTTTTGCAGTTTTGCACTAGGTCCACTGTAAATCACAAATTGATCACCTATCATGTGACCATCCTCACCTTGCACCTCAAATATCATAGATCTGAAACTTTGTAATGCTGCAATTGGCAATTTTCTGTGTGGGCAATTTTCCATGTGGGCAATTTTCCATGTGGGCAATTTTCCGTGTGGGGAAATTTCAGTGTGGGCAAATTTCCATGTGGGGATCTTTCCGTATGGGCAATTTTGCTGTGTGGGCAATTTTCCTGTGGGCATTTTTCCTGTGGGCAATTTTCCTGCGGGCATTTTTCTGGTCACCAAGTAAAACTATCCATGTTTGGTATCTATGAACTCTAAAGGCTGCTTTACATGGTACGACCGATTGTACGATTTCACAATCGATCGTACCCGCCCCCGTCCTTTTTGCGTCACAGGCAAATCGCTGCCCGTGTCGCACAAAGTCAGTAACCCCCGTCACACATACTTACCTCTCGTGCGACCTCGCTGTGGGCGGCGAACGTCCACTTCCTGGAGTGGGAGGGATGTTCGGCGCCACAGCGACGTCACACGGCCGCCGGCCAATGGAAGCAGAGGGGCGGAGATGAGCGGGACGTAAACATCCCACCCACCTCCTTCCTTCACATAGCCGGCGGCGGCCGCGTGACGCAGGTGAGCTGCTGTTCATCGTTCCCGGGGTGTCACACGGAGCGGCGTGTGCTACCCCGGAAACGATGAACAACTAAATTAAACGATATTATGAAACCTAGCGAGCAGTACACGACTCACGATTTGTGAGTGATACTGCGTCGCTAGGAGGTGTCACACAACCCGGCATCGCCAGCGATGCCGGATGTGCGTCACAAAAACCGTGACCCCGACGATCTATCACATGATAGATTGCCTGGTGTAAAGAAGCCTTTAGTGATCTGGGGATTCACAATCCCAGGTCAGTTTTACTATATAGTGAACATGATAAATAAAACAAAAAACAATTGTGGAATTGCATTTTTTTTTTTGCAATTTTACAGCATTTGGATTTTTTCCACGTTTTCCAGTACAATATTGGGCAGAATGGCTGGTATTATACAAAAATACAACTTGTCCCATTAAAAAAAAGCCCTTATATTGCTATTTTGACTGAAAATTAAAAAAGTTATAGCTCTTTGAAGAGGGGAGGAAAAAATAAAAACGGAAACCGGAAAATGGGTGGTATGGCGGTTAAAAGGGGTGTTCTGTGCAGATCTTTTAAAGAACAAGGGGCTTATATACTGTACTCATATATTGTGCTATACTGCTGTTTGTAAATGGATCTGTTTTTGTCATTGCTGTTAAAGTGTTTGTGAGTTTATTTCTGTCAATCATCATTTCTTCCAGCTTGTATGAAGCAGCAGCACATATTTTCCCCAGACTATTGGTATGATGAATTTGCAATCTGGACCACCAAAAGAGCTAATGTGTAATAAAATCCCATTTTTTTTCTCCAAGGGATTTACTTGGCTTAGAGTGTTGCTCGGATAAAGCTGTCTACCTCTCTGTTAGTGTCCATGTAATACAATGTCAGTTCCCCTCACTTACAGAGCTGGATCAAAGGATTTATTCTGCTATATTCTATATATTTTGTGATTGTGTTAAGGTTTATTAGATTAAATCAAGAACATAGTAAGGTTTGGTGACCTCCTCATGCTGAAGGTTGTAGAGAGACAATTTTGCTTCCAACAACCACTATAGGGTGGCAGAACAGTGGAATTCAGAGCCCTGGCTAGAAAAATCTCTCCAACTGGATGGTGTTAAAGGCAATTTTTAGCAAGGTTCCTTGTTTGTGTCAGGAAACCACTCCCATATAAACAATCACGTTCATATGAATGCCACACCCATTTTTGTTAGCCACACCATTTTCATGCACACTTTCCTCAACCACAAAATGCATGTACCATTAACTAAAAGTAAAAGCACTTTACCCATCTTAACCTATCAATGCCTTCATGTATGGTATCATAGCCACTAGTCAATAGGCAATGTTGCAGTCAAACTGTCATTCACTTCTTAGTATGGTTTATAGTATTAAAAAGGTTTTTCTACAAGTTTTGACAATTAGCACTAGAAAAACCCTGCTCAAATTGGGAAGGATGAGCACCTGTCCATCTTTCACCTCAATTGTCTGCTGTACCTAATCTCAGGTCTCAGTAGCCACAGGCTAAATATGTGAAAAATATCTCCACACCATGAGCAGACAACATATTACCACCAGTAGCATATCCAAGGGAGGCAAGATGGGCACTTACCCAGGCGCAGCCGGAACGGGTGTGCCATCGGTTGTATTCTGGACTGGGATTTGGCCATTGTGTGAGCCAGATATCAAGCTGACATTTGGCTCAGAGAAAGTGCAGCATGTCAGCTTTCAGCAATCAATTGTACTCATGGCTTTCAGACACAATTATAATTGGAGACCTGACCACAGGCATTTCTAGGTCAACGTGATCAAGTCATCTGATCATTAGAGATGATCCCGTTCGAGTTTGGTTTGTCGAACGTTCGACGAACCGAACTCGAACCAATAGGCTATAATGGGAGGCAATCACAAACACATAAAAATGCATTATAAATGTACACATACAGTTAATAAACATTGCCATAACACTTACCGGTCCCCGCGATCCCTCCTGCACTTTGTCTCCTGCCGCTATTCCATCCGATGATCGCTGAATCCTCCCGGTGACCGGCACTGCCAGCAGTGATGCAGGACCTATCGTGAGATCAAAATAGCCATGTGACCAGTCACGTGGCTATTATCTCATTGGCTACAGACTGGTCACATGACTATGACGCATCATGTAGGACCTGCGAGTGCATCTCTCCGATACACGGTGCACACTTGTGTATCGCCGTGTACCGGCGACATGCTCTAGCACACGGTCGACTCCCCGTTCCGTTAGGGACCGGCTGACACAGCCGGTCATTAACGGAGATCACCGTTGCCATAGCAACGCAGTTAGCGGTGACGTCACCGCTAACCGCGGCTCCGAGAGCACCGTTGCTATGGTAACGCGTCTGTCAGCGTTACCGCTGTTACCGCTGACAGCCAGCAGCACTGATCTCTCACGGAGTGAAGGCTGCACGCTGCTTCCCGATTGTAGTGAGGATTGTAGTGAGGATGAGGTGCCCCAGCTCATCAAGTGATGAGCTGGGGCACCTCATCCTCACTACAATCCTCACTACAATCCTGAAGTGCAGTTTCTTCAAATTCATTTAAAGGCACTTGGAATGCTGAAATTGCTGCTTATAATTTAAGCCTCTATTAAAAACCTTTTTGCTTATGGATTGAAAAAAACTCTCCAGGTATCTGAAAAATCATATTGCAGTGATAGTTTCAATTGGCATTAAATATCATATGCCTTAAAGCATCACTTAATATACTATACTAGATTTAATAATTGCTCTACTACCGGCCTGGGTACTGCAACCAGACACCTGGTATCTATTTGCTGCACTATCAATTACTTATTCTTTATTTTTACTTTTATTTTTATTTCTGCCATATGTGGTTTATTCTTCTTTCTTTTTCCTTGTTCTATTGTGTGAATTGTTTTGAATAAATTTGTGTCTAAAACAAGGATAGCAATAAAAAGTATAAAATATTAATAAAAAACCCTCTTATCAGTGTTGGTTTATTGGGGATTTATTGGGCTGACAGGGGGTAATAAAGATGGAGTCTCTAAGTGTGTCTGTGTATTTATTTCTATTAAAGTATTTTTTCTCTGTGTGGTGTCTTTTTTTTAACCCTTTATTGGAGATTCTTAATGGTCGGGTCAAACGTGCCTGACATTAAGAATCTCTGGCTTAATACTGGCTAGTAAAACAAAGCCAGTATTAACTCATGATTACCCAACAAGCCACCCGGCTCCAGGGCTGTTGGAAGAGTTGGATACAGCGCCAGATGATGGCGCTTCTATGAGAGCGCCATTTTCTGGGGCGGCTGCAGACTGAAATTTGCAGCAGAGGCGCCCAGAAACCTCGGGCTAACCTGTGCCGCGGATTCCAATCCCCAGCTGCCTAATTGTACCTGGCTGGACACAAAAATGGGGTGAAGCCCATGTCATTTGTTTTTTAATTATTTCATGAAATAAGTGAAATATTTAAAAAAAAACGGGCTTCCCTATATTTTTGGTTCCCAGCCGGGTACAAATAGCAACTGGGGGTTGGAGGCAGGCCGTGGCTGCCTGCTGTACCTGGCTAGCATACAAAAATATGGCGAAGCCCACGTCATTTTTTTGGTGGGCAAAAAACTTCTGCATACAGTCCTGGATGGAGTATGCTGAGCCTTGTAGTTCTGCAGCTGCTGTCTGCTGTTCTCCATACAGACAGACAGCAGCTGCAGAACTACAAGGCTCAGCATACTCCATCCAGGACTGTATGCAGAAGTTTTTTGCCCCCTGAAAAAAATATGTGGGCTTCGCCATATTTTTGTATGCTAGCCAGGTACAGCAGGCAGGTACGGCTGCCCCCAACCCCCAGTTGCCTATTTGTACCCGGCTGGGAACCAAAAATATAGGGAAGCCCTTTTTTTATTATTTCATGAATTTCATGAAATAGTTAGAAAACAAATGATGTAGGCTTCGCCCCATTTTTGTGTCCAGCCAGGTACAACTAGGCAGCTGGGGATTGGAATCCGCAGCACAGGTTTGCCTGAGCTTTCTGGGCCCCACTGCTGCGAATTGCAGTCTGCAGCTGCCTCAGAAAATGGCACTTTCATAGAAGCGCCATCTTCTGGCGCTGTATCCAACTCTTCCAGCACCTGCCTGCTATACCTGGCTAGCATACAAAAATATTGCGAAGCTCACATCCTTTTTTTGTAGTTTTTTGGCAAAAAAAATAAAAAATGCTTCCCTGGATTTTCCATTGCCAGTGAAGGTAACACCAAGCAGTGTGGGTTAGCAGCCAGTAGCTGCTTGGATTACCCTTAGCTAGCAATACAAAAAATGCAGCGGGAGCCCATATTTATTTTTTTTAATTATTTATTTAAATAACTAAAAACAAAATGGGCTTTCCTGTATTTTGATTGCTGGACATCACAGTGCTGTAAAAATAAATCTTTAAAAAAAATGACGTAGCGCTTTGCGGTATTTTTGATTCTCAGCGCAGATAAAGCAGACAGCTATGGGTTGCCACCCCCATCTGCCTGCCGTTACCTTGGTTGGCAATCAAAATACAGGGAAGCCCATTAATTTTTTCTATTTAAAAAATAGTTAAAAAAAAAATGACGTTGGGTCCCCTCATTTTTGATAGCCAGCTAGGGTAAAGCAGACGGCTGTAGCCTGAAAACCACAGCTGGCAGCTTTACCGTGGTTGGGGATCCAATGTGGAGGTCCCCTCAGGCTCTTTTTTTATAATTATTTAAAAATAATAATTACACAAAAAAAGTAGGGTCCCCCCCAAATTGGATCACCAGCCAAGGTAAAGCGGATAGCTGTGGTCTGGTATTCTCAGGGTGGGAAGGTCCATAGTTATTGGGCCTTCACAGCCTAAAAATAGCAGGCCGCAGGCACTCCAGATGTGGCGCATCCACTAGATGCGCCAATCCTGGCGCTTCACCCCAGCTCATCCCGTGCCCTGGTGCAGTGGCAAACGGGGTAATAAATCGGGTTGATACTAGCTGTAAAGTCACCTGAGATCAAGCCCAGCAGTTTGTGATGTCATGGCGTCTATTAGATACCCAACATCATAAACTGTTAGTACTAACAAAAAAAAAATCGACAAAAGAAATTTATTTGAAAAAACAGTCCCCAAAACATTTCCACTTTCACCAATTTATTGTAAGAAAAAAAATAAAGGGGTCCCACGACGACTCTGGACCGTCTAGAATATGGGGGGAGACACTCAGGGAACGTATCCCCCATTTTCTAGGAGTGCGGACCCGGATGTGAGGAGTGTGGGTGCAATGAATCTGCACTCACTCTCCCCGGGTCCACAGCAGCACAGTCCATGTCGTAATGGTTGCTACCAAAGCTGCAATGCCCTGCTCATGAGGTAAGGGCATGCCTAATCAGAAGAACTACTGTAGAGGAAGCTCTGCTCACTGGTATATAGGTGCTCAGAAGTAATAATAGATAAAATTAGTGAGTAACCTCGGCACTCTAAATCTCCCAGACTAAGTCCGTAAGTCACAATGGATAGTAATGCAAAATCACTCTTTATTGGTCCGTATTAAGAAAAAAAAATTTTTCATAAGCATATATGTTTTTGTCCAAAACAAGTTACAAATGACGTTTCAGCCTGAGCCTTTGTCAGATTGGACTTATCTGCATTTAATCATGAAAAATGACAATAATCAGTATCACATAAGAGTGAGAGAACAATAACATAAACTCGAACAATGTAGAGGTACAATTGGGATGCAGCAAAAAAATTGCAACACAGCAAGAAATGAAACACATGATACAAATGTCATAATACAGTACAAGGACAATATAGTAATGACAAATATGGGGTCAGAGTAGGCTTAGACAGCTCTGGTACGAAAGAGATGTCAATCATAAAGTAACATGTGCAGTAGGTGTAGAGCTACACTATGCATGGCAGAGCTAATGGGTAGACCGACCATAGAAAAAGTGGAGAAAAAGTGGAGAAAAAGTGGAGAAGAAGTGGAGAAGAAGTGGAGAAGAGGTGGAGAAAAAGTGGAGAAAAAGTGGAGAAAAAGTGGAGAAAAAATTGAGAAAAAATGGAGAAAAAGTGGAGAAAAAGTGGAGAAAAAGTGGAGAAAAACTGGAGAAAAACTGGAGAAAAAGTGGAGAAAAAGTGGAGAAAAAGTGGAGAAAAAGTGGAGAAAAAAATGGAGAAAAAGTGAAGAAAAAGTGGAGAAAAAGTGGAGAAAAAGCAGAGAAAAAATGGAGAAGAGGTGGAGAAAAAGTGGAGAAGAAGTGGAGAAGAAGTGGAGAAAAAGTGGAGAAAAAGTGGAGAAAAAGTGGAGAAAAAATTGAGAAAAAGTGGAGAAAAAGTGGAGAAGTGGAGAAAAAATGAATAAGAAGTGGAGAAAAAGTGGAGAAAAAGTGGAGAAAAAATGGAGAAAAAGTGGAGAAGAAGTGGAGAAGAGGTGGAGAAAAAGTGGAGAAAAAAATGGAGAAAAAGTGAAGAAAAAGTGGAGAAAAAGTGGAGAAAAAGCGGAGAAAAAATGGAGAAGAGGTGGAGAAGAAGTGGAGAAGAAGTGGAGAAAAAGTGGAGAAAAAGTGGAGAAAAAGTGGAGAAAAAATGGAGAAAAAGTGGAGAAAAAGTGGAGAAGAAGTGGAGAAAAAGTGGAGAAAAAGTGGAGAAAAAGTGGAGAAAAAGTGGAGAAGAAGTGTTTGTTCATGCCAGATGGGAGATAAATAATTTTTTACCGGCGCTGTCATTTACTGTAACGTGATCATCGGTGTACAGTGTATACCTGTGATCACGTGAGCGGGAACGGAAAAACCGTCCTGAATCATGATCTCCAGGGTCTCAGCTAGCCCTGAAACCCCGGAGATTTTCTGACGCCGGGGGCGTTATTCACTTATTTCTGCCTGCTGTTTATAAACGGCAGATCAGAATAAGGCTACATTAACACGACCGATCCATTTTTGCGGTCTGCAAGAAACAGTCCGTTTTTTTTCACGGGTGCATCCGTGTGGCATCCGTTTCCGTTCCGTAGACGGTCCGTATGTCATCTGTTTGTCATCCGTGTGCCTTCCGTTTTATTTGTGTACTGCAAAAAAACTGAAGGAGTGTAAATGAATAAATTTACCCAGGATCCATAACTTCATCCTACATGAGGCGGTCACATGTTCACTCCAGTGCCATTTTCTACTGGTTTTCACAGCGTAGAGCGCTCTGGTGATTTTCCTGTGCTTGTGCACTTCATATCAGTCTTTTCTGTCATTATAATGGAAGAAAGACACATAATGTCCCACTCTCCTGCATTTTGTAATTTTGCACCCTTTGGTGCCTTTCATGTGGCACTAAGGGGTGCTTAGCTTTGTATTTAGCCAAAAAAATGAAAAAAAAAATGACGTAGGGTTCCCCCTAGTTTTGTAGCCAGCTAGGGTAAAGCAGACGGCTGCAGCCTGCAGACCACAGCTGGCAACCTCACCTTGGCTGGTAATCCAAAACTGAGGGCACCCCACGCTGTTATTTTAAATTAAATAAATAATTAAAAAAAACAAACACATAGGGGTCCCCCCAAAATTGGATCACCAGCCAAGGTAAAGCAGATAGCTGGGGTCTGATATTCTCAGACTAGGGAGGTCCATGGTTATTGGACTCTCCCCAGCCTAAAAATAGCAGGCCGCAGCCGCCCCAGAAGTGGCGCATCCATTAGATGCGCCAATCCTGGTGCTTCGCCCCAGCTCATCCCGCGCCCTGGTGCGGTGGCAAACGGGGTAATAAATGGGGTTAATACCAGATGTGTAATGTCACCTGGCATCAAGCCCTGGGGTTGGTGAGGTCAGGCGTCTATCAGATACCCGACATCACCAACCCAGTCAGTAATAAAAAAAAATAGACGACAAACACATTTTTATTTGAAAAAACACTCCCCAAAACATTCCCTCTTTAACCAATTTATTAGAAAGAAAAACAAATCCAGGTCTGGTGTAATCCAAGGGGTTGCCATGACGATCCACACTGTCCCAGTCAATGAAGAGCAGAATGTTCCCCATTTGCTGGGAGAGCAATGCAGTGACCTGAGCTAACATCAATGGGTCAGCCCAGGTCACTGCAGGGGATGACAAGTGCTGCTGTCACCAAGGTACATTACCTGCGCTGATCTCCTGCACTGCTGACAGCACCTGTCACTGAGTTCAATGACCTTCACAGCCAAGTATCGCGAGAGGCCCGTGACGTCACCGCTAGTCAGTCTCGGGTCGGAAGCAAGAGAAGGTGATGTGACAAGCGGCAGCCATGGAGGACAGTGACAGCGCTGAGGTCGGGATGGCGGGACTTCATCACCGCAGGTAAGCCGAGCAGGGCCATGTGTGCAGAGTGTGTGTGTGTGTGTGTGTGTGTGTGTACGTGTGTACATGTCGCGGGCAGGAGGGGGCGGAGCGAGCTGAGCGGGGAAGTGTGGGCTTCCTGCACGTAACTAGGATAAACATCGGGTTACTAACCAAAGCGCTTTGGTTGGATACCCGATGTTTATCTTGGTTACCAGCTTTTGGCAGGCTGCCAGCGATGGCTCCTGCACACTGTAGCTGTAAAAAGCCCTGCTTTTTGCTGCTAGAACCGTTCTCGAACGTATCTAGAACTATCGAGCTTTTGCAAAAAAGCTCGAGTTCTAGTTCGATCTAGAACACCCCCCAAAATCACTCGAGCCGCGAACTGGAGAACCTCGAACCGCGAACCGCGCTCAACTCTACTGATCATGCTCTGCTGATTTCACTTGACAGAACCATGGAGGCGCAGACAGCATTGGTTGTAACTGCACCAATGGAGCTGAAGACACCGAACATTTATTTTAACGGGGCCTTTATTTGAGGACTTGGTTTGGGGAGTGAGGGAGAGATTGGTGCTGACACAGAATGAGGAGGGAGGGGAAGATGAATGCTGACACAGAATTGGCAGTGAGGGGGGATACATTTGAGAACACAGTTTGGGGAGCAATGATGGATGCAGACAGTATGGGGAGCAAGCGGGTATTGGTGTGGAAACAGTATGGGGAATGAAGGGGTAGATGGGCATGGGCACAGCATGTAGAGTGAGGGTGGAATGCATGAAACCAAATGAAAAAGGGGTTATATACTTACCCAGTATAGGGATCAAGGGGAGATGTATGACGTGACAGTATGGTTAGTGGGTGGATGTGAGAGGAGACATTATAAGGAAGAGGAAAATGTGTGGGAAGCATTTTGAAGGGAATAGTGTGAAGAGAGTATGTGGGGAAAAAAATGTGCTTGGACACAGAATATAACCTGGGTAGTGTGTTTGTGTGTGGAAGGGCAATATATAGATCAGCATCAATGTAAGAGTGTAATGGCACAGCCAGAAGGGAACAGTATGCTGAGGTTGGAGAGTGTGATAAGTGGGCACAGCAAAGAGTCTGGCTACTGTAGGGGGGACACAGTGTAAAACTACAATGTTAAGAGGGAGCCCAGAATGGAAATGAGGTCATGTACCATAAGAGGGACAGTGTGTGGGTCATATTTTGTGCAGGGAACACAAAGAGAGACAATTATTTATTCATGAGCACAGCATAAGGCAGCTACTTTTATTAAATACCATTATAATCATTCTGCTATTTTTAAGGGCTTTGCGTGGCAGAGGACAGAAAAGATGGATTACTGTTTTTAGCCTGCTGTATCATCAAGTCTTATATAGGATTCGGGGCTTAATGCTCATCACACTACATTTCTGAGAGAGTTGATCTAGGTGGGAGAGCTGAGATTGCAGCAGGCACATAGGTGGAGATTAGTGCCATACAGTTCTTCTATACTTATTGTATACAACCTAAAGCCAAAGGTCTGTTTCAGGGCTAATTACTGTCCTTTATGCTAGTAAAAACACTGTTACATGCATTAAATGTAAGAATAGCTGCTGGAGGAGGGACAGCTTAGATTATTGCTGGCATAGAGGCAGGGTTTATTGCCCTACAGTCCTTATATACTAATACTGCTGCTGCAACCTAAAGCCAAAAGTATTTTTCAGGGCTAATTACTGTCTTTTATTCTAGTAAAAAATGTTGTTATTTCCATTGAGTGTAGGGATAGATGCTGGAGGAGGAAGAGCATAGATTAGAGCAGGCATAAAGGCAAGGTTTATTGCCGTACAGTCTTCTATACTTCTAATGCTGGTGCAACCTAAACCCAAAAGTCCTTTTCATAACGAATTAGTTTTGTAAAACTAATGTTACCTGCATTCATTGTAGGGAGAGCTGCTGGAGGAGGGATAGTTTGGGATCATAGCAGGCATAATGTCAGGGTTTATTGTCTTACTCCTCTTTTACAGAATGACAATAAAACATACAAAACGAAAGATAAATGGATTTTACAGGAAAAAATTTTTATGAAACATTCTTCCCTGTAGAAT
Organism: Anomaloglossus baeobatrachus; assembly: GCF_048569485.1. Classification (NCBI taxonomy): domain Eukaryota; kingdom Metazoa; phylum Chordata; class Amphibia; order Anura; family Aromobatidae; genus Anomaloglossus; species Anomaloglossus baeobatrachus. The sequence continues at coordinate 162,443,783 of NC_134354.1, forward strand.
GACTAGTATATAAGGCAAAAAAAGGAAAGAGAAAAAAACCCCCTCCTCCTCCATGCCTTAGTAGATGAGGCATCTCTCATTGTATTTCCTTATGACTGTGGTATATGACATAGTAAAGGTGGAAATAAAACTGCACCAACCAATGTAGTTTAAACATTTCTGTACCTTATCTAGGCACGTGGTGTGTATGACAAGTTCAGACACATCCTGTTTAATTAATTAAGGAGGGACTCTAAATTCACAAAGTTTCTACAGACAATGCAAAAACTGACAAAAATTAGAAGGAGAAGGGACTACAATGCACTCTTTATTAGACATAAAAGAGTGTCTCATACATATTCTGATAAAATTGTTACGTAGTTTGACTCCTAGATTCATAAAGCATATCCACTAAATGCAAAGGTTGCCAAAAATTGAAGATACTGCAATATACCCTGGAAGAAAAGAAGAAGAGGGCCTCAGACATTTTTTTCCCCATTTTTACGGAGTGGGAAAACTAGACTGGTAAAGCCACTTCACTAAATTCAAGAGCTCAAAATATTTACTCCTGTGGGGTGTACATCTATTCAGTATATGTAACAGACATGTACAGGTAGACCTACTACACATCTGAAAAAATAAGGAAGGAGGGCATCATACACACCAGTGGAAACATTTAGAGTGAGAGTCGCATGATGAAAATTTGGAGCAAGGGCCACTCAATTATCATCTTAAATTTTGAAGCAAGGGTGGCATGATGACCCTCTTAAAATGTTCTGTGTGGGCCGCTTGTTTACTGTATTAAATTTTGGACGACCCTCTTAAAATGTTGAGAGAGGGCCACCGGCTTACCCTCTAAAAATTAGGAGCAAGGGTGGCCTGATTACTTGCTTAAAAGTTGAGCAAAGACAGCATAATGACCATGTTGCTATTTTAATCCCAGCATCCCTGCACTGCACCTTGTCTCCTTCCTGGCAAAGACACCAATGTACTCACAACCAATATGTAAAGCCTTTGAAATGTTTGAAATGTGGAGTTCAAGCTTGTATTCACATTGCACATAAATTGGTAGGCTGGCACTACAGCAGCACTGCCAGACCAGCATCAGCTGTAGGTGACTTGTGGAAATTGTCACACATATGACCTAACTTCGCAAGCAGCTCAGCAAAATCTGGGTAGGTTTTCAGAAACTGCTGAACTACTAAGTTGATCACATGGGCCAGGCATGGCATGTGTGTGAGATTGCCAAGCTACGAGGCTACCAACAGGTTAAGGCCATTATAACACATGATCGTACCTGGTTGTAGGTTCCGGGCTGGTATAGCTTTCTGTACCGCCCCGTGCTCGGCTGCAGCCGAGCCGCTCGGATCCGGACCTTCTGTGGGTGGCTCGAGGGTCTCCGGACCCGGGGGGTCCTGCGGTCACTCTAACTGAAAAAAGCGGGAGGTTTGTGGTATGGGGACGTAGGTGTATGGCCGGAGCCATGTTTTGAGTCCATGACGCCACCCACGATATGTCGTGAAGGTGGACACCACTGCTGCAGTTACGGGGCATCCGGGGGAGATGGTGTGCAGAAGTTGTTAACCCCTCCGTGGGCAGGGTGGCCCCAGGACCCATTGGGGGTGTTTTGGTGGTGCAGGGAGATGGTCGGCCAGAGGGCACTGGTGTACTCACTATTAGAATGAAACACTTGAGTCTCTGGTAAACCAAGATGATGGTGGTCGGTGCTCGCAGCCGGCTGCAGTCGTGTTCCCCACCTGGTTGGTGGTCTCTGCCTTTCTCCTGCACCTGTTTGAGATGTTGGACTACCTGCGCTTGCAGCATCAGGAGTCCGCTCCCCAGCTTGTGGATGTTGGAAGAGCCCGTTTTCCCACACACGTTGGCCCGTGGGATCTCTGAGCCGTGGAGGTGGCTGCTTATCCCCCTCGTTGGGCTGTTGTCTTCTATGAGGGACTTTGGGTGGGAAAGGACCTCAAGTCCAGACCACAATCTGTTAATTAACTCAGTCCTGTAGTTTCTAGACCTCGTTTCAGGGTCTGAGTACCCCCCTTCCTCTTGTGCTCCGGTTTCCGAGTTGGTTCCCTGGGTCGGTATCGGCGGGCCACTACCCTGTCCTGGTCCACCACGGTTCCACCGAGCCGTCTTCCCGGCTCCTGCAGACAGAGGCCTCCGTATACCTCCTAGCCAGAGGTACCAGGGCTCCTACCCTGGCACCTGTCAGACAGTTGCAGACCTGACACACAGGCCTGACCTCCTCCACTGAACTCTCAAACTCCACTCCTCACTCACCTGACCACTTTTCCTGCCTCAGGCTCTCAGAACTCCTCGGTGGGCATGTCCAACCACCTGGCTCCGCCCCCTGGTGTGTCCATCCAGCCCTAAGGGAGGTGACTAGGGTTTAATGTGGTTGGCTGGTGTCACCTAGTGAGGGGGCTGGTGTTGTGCGGGGCTCTATCTGTGACTACCTGGCTTGTCCAGGACGTCACATTTCAAGAACTCTGCACTAGTGTGCTCTTGGTCACCTAACGAAATGAGTTTCAGCAGAGCCTGTTGGAATTTCACCAAGGCAATACTGCCGTTCTGCAGTGCTTCCAGCTTGTGACTGATATGGAATGTGCCACCTGAGATTACAATTCTGAGATTGAGGATGAGGTGGAGGAGAGGATAAAGGAACTGTTGTAGGAGGTGGAGGAAACCCTGATGAAAATTGGGCCCACAATGATCAGCATTGATAGTATGTGTGCCATCCAAGGATCCACTCAGCCCTGGCATCTGCAAGGATCATGCATGTGCCATCAGGGAGACATAGCATATCTGGTCACAAGCACTTGTCCTCGTTAAGTGGAACCTCCCAGTAATTGCGTCAGGGCACACGTGATATTATGGGACATGAGATGGTGTAAAATGTGGACAGAACATTAGGAAATATAGTGGTAGCTGGAGACTATGCGAGGGATAGCCAACGCATGAGGTTAGAGAAAGTCTCAGTGTCCACAAGCCTTAATGACAACCTTTCCAGGTCAAGCAGTCTGGAAATGTGCCCATTTAGTGATTGAGCCTTTGGGTGACTGGCTGGGTAATTACGTTTGCATTAGTGATGAGCGAGTACTAAAAAGCTCGGGTGCTCGAAGCTCGGGCCGAGCCTCCCAAGATACTCGTGTACTCGGCCCGAGCAACGAGCCCAATGTTATCCTATGGGAGACCCGAGTATTTTTGTGAAATGACCCCCCGGCAGCATGGAGAAACCCTAAAAATGTCACAAAAGTCTCAGAAGAGTGCTCAAATGACATGGCAACAGCATGGGGAAGACCCCTTGAAGCATTTATCACTCAAAAGTCACAGCTGTGAACAATTTTGTCCGCGTTTCACGCCATTTTTACGGACTCACCAGAAAACCTTCCAAAATGACCCCAAAATGATTTTTCATGGCAGAAATGTTAAGGGCACATACCCAATAGTGAGATAGAGCTGGTGTATGTTACTTTTTGAGATTAATACATGAAAGATTTTACGTGAAAACATTGTGTGGCACTCCGATGTCCCTGAGAAGAGACGTACATGAAGGCCTCTTGAGTCTAATGTGCCCATTTTGAGGAAGTGAGTCTTTGTAGTATTTTCCTTTGCCAGGGCAGTCCAAAATTGTGAGGTTCACCAATGCCCCTGCATACAGACGTGCATGAGGGCCTCAAAACATTAAGTGTCCATTGTCAGGAAGTGGGTGTATTATAGTATAGCCCTTAGGCAGGGCAGCCAAAAATTGGGAGGCTCCACGTTGTCCCTGGATAGAGACGTGCATGAGGGCCTGTAAACCTGAAGTGCCCATTGTAAGGAAGTGGGTGTATTATAGTATAGCCCTTAGGCAGGGCAGCCAAAAATTGGGAGGCTCCACATTGTCCCTGGATAGAGACGTGCATGAGGGCCTGTAAACCTGAAGTGCCCATTGTAAGGAAGTGGGTGTATTATAGTATAGCCCTTAGGCAGGGCAGCCAAAAATTGGGAGGCTCCACGTTGTCCCTGGATAGAGACGTGCATGAGGGCCTGTAAACCTGAAGTGCCCATTGTAAGGAAGTGGGTGTATTATAGTATAGCCCTTAGGCAGGGCAGCCAAAAATTGGGAGGCTCCACGTTGTCCCTGGATAGAGACGTGCATGAGGGCCTGTAAACCTGAAGTGCCCATTGGAAGGAAGTGGGTGTATTATAGTATAGCCCTTAGGCAGGGCAGCCAAAAATTGGGAGGCTCCACATTGTCCCTGGATAGAGACGTGCATGATGGCCTGTAAACCTGAAGTGCCCATTGTAAGGAAGTGGGTCTATTGTAGTATAGCCCTTAGGCAGGGCAGCCAAAAATTGGGAGGCTCCACGTTGTCCCTGGATAGAGACGTGCATGAGGGCCTGTAAACCTGAAGTGCCCATTGTAAGGAAGTGGGTCTATTGTAGTATAGCCCTTAGGCAGGGCAGCCAAAAATTGGGAGGCTCCACGTTGTCCCTGGATAGAGACGTGCATGAGGGCCTGTAAACCTGAAGTGCCCATTGTAAGGAAGTGGGTGTATTATAGTATAGCCCTTAGGCAGGGCAGCCAAAAATTGGGAGGCTCCACGTTGTCCCTGGATAGAGACCTGTTAGGTTCTTAGTGCCTCCGTGCTTGCATTTATAAACCGCACGTGTGTGCCTGTTGGTGGCAGCTTTCCGCTGCATTTGTGTGAGTTTTGCAAAAACTTGGATATAACGCACAAGTCTAGTGAATACACATCAGCACACAGCATTGCAAAATGCGCAAGGGCGTTGTCAACGAACAAGGAAGTGGACGTGATGGTGGTGCAGGCAGAGACCGAGGTTGTGTGCAAGCTCTAATTTCGCCACAACAAAGGGCCACATCTAGTCGCTCGCACGTCCTGTCCCAAATTCTTGGGGACCGCAGCAGTACACCGCTCTTGAACCAAGACCAGTGTCAACAGGTTGTTAGTTGGATAGCGGATAATGCTTCCAGTCAGATTGGCACCACCACAAACACTCTGTCTTCCTCACGGTCAAGTGTCAGTAGCCGTGATACTGCACCGCACATTTCAGAACCTGATCCTCCTTCCTACCACCAGGCCGAGTACACGTCCACGGACATTACTGATCCCACACTTGGACACTCGGAAGAGCTGTTCGTTCACGTTTCCATTCACAAATTCTGGCCTCTCGCCAGCTCCTGTTGAAGTGGGCCATGACGAGATTGTATGTACAGATGCCCAAATATTTGAGCAGCCACGTTCTCACGAAGTTGGCAACGTGTCTCAACAAGGGGTGGACGATGATGAGACACAATTGTCAGGAAGTCAGGAGGAGGAGCAGGGTGCGGAAGAGGAAGACGACGTGGTGGATGATCCAGTAACTGACCCAACCTGGCAGGAGGATATGCAGAGCGAGGACAGCAGTGCACAGGGGGAGGGAGGCGTAGCATCACAACAGGCAGTAAGAAGCAGAGTGGTGGCCCCAGCCAGACGTCAGGCAACTGTTCCCCGGAACAACACGACACAAGGTGCCTGTACAAATGTTAGGTCTTCCCGAGTCTGGCTGTAATACTATTGTATGTATTGAGGATTTCGATTGCGTTAGGGCAATGACAACCAGAGACGAGTTCTTGGTGCAAGACGTTTATAATATGCAACCAGCAAATATGTACATAAACGGAACAAAAACACAGTAGAACATAAATACAGGAAATACCTTCCAGGGACGGAGCGAAAGGGAATTCCCGGGACCGTGCACCGGACTCCCCCAGGGAGACCACCAAGAGCGAACCCCTATACAGGGACTGTCTGGCAATCACCCCAGAAGCCCTAAATGCGCAGCAGCCGGGACACAAAAGGGCAATAGGTAAGTCCAAAAATGTCCGTACGTGATGTGAGTCCAGAGTGGTATTAAACGGAAGGAACCGGGCAGAAGTGCCGACCAAAGACGGCAAACGGAGTCCGGGCACAGCTAGATGATACCAGATGAAGTCCAGAGTCGGTGTCGGTTGTTTTCCAAGAGGATCCGAATAACAATCAGGAACCAAAAGCAGCAGGGCAGGAGCACACAGGAAGCAGTATACTCAGGCACTGGACTAAGCTTTAGGGGCGGCTTTTAAACAGATGGACAGGAAGTAGGGCAACAGAACAGAAAACTCCATGTTAACAAAGGGCAAGCTCTTTCAAAAGAAAACTGGAAAACCCGGAACTCTGACACTGGCAGTTTTTTAAGTTGGCTCCAGATGATTCTAAAAAGGCCATTTGCAACACCTGCCATGCCAGCATCAGCAGGGGTACCAAAACTAGCAGCCTGACCACCACCAGCATGATCAGGCACATGTCAGCCAAGCACCCGACTTTGTGGGAAGTACAACAGAGTCGAGGAGCAGTGCTTGCTGATGTCACTGCTACGTCTTCGCTGGTTGTGCATGCGAGCCAATCCCCTGTCCATGCTGCCTGCGAACAAGCCTCCTCCACTCCTGCACCTGCAGTTGCCTACGCAGAAAGAACACCATCATCAAGCACGTCCTTGTCCCAGCGCAACGTTCAGTTATCCATTCAGCAAACCTTTGAACGCAGGCGCAAATACACTGCCAACACCCCACATGCCACAGTTCTAAATGCTAACATTTTGCGACTGCTTGCGCTGGAAATGTTGCCTTTTAGGCTGGTTGAGACAGAAGCATTCCGCGACCTGATGGTGGCAGCTGTCCCACGTTACTCGGTCCACAGCCGCCACTATTTCTCCCGGTGTGCCGTCCCCGCATTGCATAACCACGTGTCACAAAACATCACACGTGCCCTGAACAACGCTGTTTCAGCCAAAGTCCACCTAACCACAGACACGTGGACAAGTGCATGTGGGCAAGGCCGCTACATCTCGTTGACGTCACACTGGGTTAATATTGTGCAAGCTGGGACCCAGTCTGAGCGAGGGACGGAACACGTCCTTCACACACCAAGTTTTGCAGGCCCTACCTCAGTCAGGGTTTCACACACACTCTACAGCTCCGGAATGTCATGCTCCTCAGCCTCCTCCTCCTCCTGCGCATCCTGATCCACTTTACCCTCCACACCAGTCCCAAGCTGGAAGTGTCGCGGGCGGAGGAGGGGACGGTGCGCTCTCCCACTGCTCGGGTCCGGCTGACGCTGCTCTACGGCTGCTGCTGCTCGTTGGCTCGAGCTATGGCCGGATCCCGGGGACTCGAGCGGCGCTACTCGCCCGTGAGTGAAAAGGGGTGGTTTGGGTTTTGGGGATATTGTCCGTGACGCCACCCACGGTTGTGGTGATTGTGTGGACACCACCGCTGCTCTGGACGGGGATCCCGGGAGCCTATGACAGGGAGCAGCTTTGTTGTTATTTCTCCCCTCCGTGGGTAGGGGGGTTGGTTGTCCCGGGGCCTGGTGATGGGGTAGACATGGATGACAGGCGGGTTGCGGGGCCTGATGAGGTGCAGGGTCGCAGGGGCAGCGCTGTGCCGCACGGCACGGAGGTACTCACTCAGCCCAATGATGATGACACAGTTCACGGTTAAACAAGTGGCTGGATGGACGGGTCACTCGGACGGCTGCGGTTGTTCCTCCCTGCAGGTTAGTGATGACTGTCTCTCCCTGCACCTAAGTTAAGTGTTGGTAGTGATGGTTTCCCAACGGTAACCCGCTCCCCGACCTGGATATGGGCCGGAGGAGCCCCTTTTGCTCACAGGCGCTGGCCCTGGGAGACGGTTGCCCTTGGCGGTGGCTGTGTCTCCCCTTCACGGTTGTACGGTTGCCTTCTATCTGGACTTGGCTGTTTGGAAACCCTGAGGTTCCCTTCACTAACGGATTTGGCAAATTCACGGCGACACCAAGCCTTGCCGGGATCCGAAAGTCCTCTGCCAATGGTGCTGGCTTCTCTTTGTATACCGGTCCGGTACGGCCGGGTCACCACCCGTCCACGGTCCTTACGGCAGACTCCAATCGGCCTCCACTGCAGACGGTCACCACATCCTGCCAACCTTGCTGTCCTGTCCGGGCCACACACCCGGACCAACTTCAGGCTCTTTGCTGTCACTTTTCTCCTCTCTACTACTTTCCTCCTTCCACTTCCTTAGCTTAACTCTCACTGCCTGTGTTTTCCCTCCTCCTCGGTGGGTGGAGACCAACCGCCTGGCTCCACACCCTGGTGTGGACAACAGCCCCTGGGGAAGGCAACAAGGATTTTGTGTTTTGACTATGATATGCCTGCAGGGAGTGTGGGGTGTTTAAGTGTTGTGCTCTGTGGCCCCTGGCTTGTCCAGGGCGACACAGAAGCACTGCAGCACTGCCTCGGCGAAGCGGCAACAGGCAGTGCTGAAGCTAATCTGCATAGGTGACAAACCCCACAATGCAGAAGAGGTGTGGACAGCTCTGAAACAGCAGGCAGATCACTGGCTCACAACTCTGAACCTAAAGCCAGGAAAGGTCGTGTGTGACAATGGCCGGAACCTGGTGGCGGCTTTGAGGCGAGGCCAGCTGACACATGTTCCATGCGTGGCCCATGTGCTCAACCTCGTGGTTCAGCGGTTTCTAAAGTCATACTCAGAGCTGTCTGATCTGCTGGTAAAAGTTCGCCGCCTGTCTGCACATTTTCGAAAGTCACCTACTGCTTCAGCCGGCCTTGCCGGCTTAAGACGCCGTTTGCATCTTCCGGCACACAGACTGGTGTGTGATGTCCCCACGCGTTGGAATTCAACTCTGCACAAGTTGGTCAGGATATGTGAGCAGAAGAGGGCAGTTGTTGAGTACCTGCATCACCTAAGCCGTCGGGAAATGGGTCAAACTCCACACATAACACCTGAGGAGTGGAGATGGATGTCCGACCTATGCACCATCCGCCAAAACTTTGAGGACTCCACCAAGATGGTGAGCGGCGATGACGACATTATTAGCGTCACCATACCGCTTCTCTGCCTTCTAAAATGGTCTCTGCTCAAAAAACAACCATGATGCATTGCAGGCGGAGCGCGATGAGTTTGAGCAAGAAACAGTAGTGGGTGTGGGTGATGATAACACACAGCCCAGCCTCGTCTCATCACAACGTGCAGTGGAGGACTATGACGAGGAGGAGGATGAAGACATGGAGCAACTCTCTGGCCAAATTGAGGATATGACATGCAGTCATATCCTCGGTTCAGCGTGGCTGGCCAGAGGACAGGGTAGATGATGAGGAGGAGGAGGAGGAGGACAGCATGTTCAGTCATCGTGTTGGTCAGGATACTGAAGTGATGGCTGTTAAGAGTCTGGCACACATGGCTGACTTTATGGTAAGCTGCCTGTCTCGTGACCCTCGCGTTAAGAACATCTTGGCCGACAATCATTACTGGTTGGTAACACTGTTAGACCCACGCTAAAAGGAGAACTTTATGTCTCTTATTCCCGAGGCGGAGAGGTCAGGCAAAATGCAGCAGTTCCAGAAGGCCATAGTCACGGAAGTAGGCAAAGCATTCCCCTCACAAAACGCTAGCGGCATAGGTCATGAATCAGTGGACAACCGAGGCGTACAGCCGAGAGAGGCACAAGTCCAATCCGCCAGAGGTAGGGGAACAGTCTTTAAGATGTGGGACAGTTTTCTCAGCCCCTCACGTACCACAGCCCCTGAGGTGCGGGGTAGTGCCACAAGAAATCCTAAGTTTGCCCAGATGCTGAAGGAGTACCTTGCAGATCGAACAACTGTACTCCGACATTCCTCTGTGCCTTACAATTATTGGGTATCCAAGCTGGACACGTGGCATGAATTGGCTCTCTACGCCTTGGAAGTCCTGGCCTGCCCTGCCGCTAGCGTTTTGTCAGAGCGTGTTTTTAGTGCCGCAGGTGGAATCATTACAGATAAACGCACCCGCCTGTCAACTGAAAATGCTGACAGGCTGACTCTGATCAAGATGAACAAGGGTTGGATTGGGCCAGACTTCACCACACCACCAGCAAATGAGAGCGGAATTTAAAGTTTGCCATGTACCTCCACTCACCCATGGGTACACACTTCTGGACTTTGGATAATCGCTGGACTGCTCCTCCTTCTCCTCATGCGCCACCATGATGATGACCGTTACAAAATGCAATACTTAGGCCTTTGTTTCAGGTATACCCCCAGTGGTAAATTTTTTCGCCCATTCCTTGCAGAATGGACATTACAACGACAGGAGACCCGCTCCTTTGCAATGGGAACAATGTTTTGAGGCCCTCATGCACGTCTCTACCCAGGGACAGCGTGGAGAATCCCAATTTTTGGCTGCCCTGCCTAAGGGCTATACTACAATAGACCCACTTCCTTCCAATGGGCACTTCAGGTTTACAGGCCCTCATGCACGTCTCTACCCAGGGACAACGTGGAGCCTCCCAATTTTTGGCTGCCCTGCCTAAGGGCTATACTACAATAGACCCACTTCCTTCCAATGGGCACTTCAGGTTTACAGGCCCTCATGCACGTCTCTATCCAGGGACAACGTGGAGCCTCCCAATTTTTGGCTGCCCTGCCTAAGGGCTATACTACAATAGACCCACTTCCTTACAATGGGCACTTCATGTTTACAGGCCATCATGCACGTCTCTATCCAGGGACAATATGGAGCCTGACGCTGCCACCGACTGCCTCACACATGCTGTTTTTAAATGCAAGCACAGACGCAATAAGAACCTAACTGGTTTTTAGGAGCGACAATTACTGAGAAGTCTGACACTATCAGACACTGCTGACTGACGTGTATTATACACTAGACTTGTGCGTTATATAATAGTTTGTGCAAAACGCGCACCTGTACCCTGCCACCGACTGCCACACACGTGCTGTTTTTAAATGCAAGCACGGACGCAATAAGAACCTAACTGGTTTTTAGGAGCGACAATTACTGAGAAGTCTGACACTATCAGACACTGCTGACTGACGTGTATTATACACTAGACTTGTGCGTTATATAATAGTTTGTGCAAAACGCGCACCTGTACGCTGCCACCGACTGCCACACACGTGCTGTTTTTAAATGCAAGCACGGACGCAATAAGAACCTAACTGGTTTTTAGGAGCGACAATTACTGAGAAGTCTGACACTATCAGACACTGCTGACTGACGTGTATTATACACTAGACTTGTGCGTTATATAATAGTTTGTGCAAAACGCGCACCTGTACGCTGCCACCGACTGCCACACACGTGCTGTTTTTAAATGCAAGCACGGACGCAATAAGAACCTAACTGGTTTTTAGGAGCGACAATTACTGAGAAGTCTGACACTATCAGACACTGCTGACTTACGTGTATTATACACTAGACTTGTGCGTTATATAATAGTTTGTGCAAAACGCGCACCTGTACGCTGCCACTGACTGCCACACACGTGCTGTTTTTAAATGCAAGCACGGACGCAATAAGAACCTAACTGGTTTTTAGGAGCGACAATTACTGAGAAGTCTGACACTATCAGACACTGCTGACTGACGTGTATTATACACTAGACTTGTGCGTTATATAATAGTTTGTGCAAGACGCGCACCTGTACCCTGCCACCGACTGCCACACACGTGCTGTTTTTAAATGCAAGCACGGACGCAATAAGAACCTAACTGGTTTTTAGGAGCGACAATTACTGAGAAGTCTGACACTATCAGACACTGCTGACTGACGTGTATTATACACTAGACTTGTGCGTTATATAATAGTTTGTGCAAAACGCGCACCTGTACGCTGCCACTGACTGCCACACACGTGCTGTTTTTAAATGCAAGCACGGACGCAATAAGAACCTAACTGGATTTTAGGAGCGACAATTACTGAGAAGTCTGACACTATCAGACACTGCTGACTGACGTGTATTATACACTAGACTTGTGCGTTATATAATAGTTTGTGCAAAACGCGCACCTGTACGCTGCCACCGACTGCCACACACGTGCTGTTTTTAAATGCAAGCACGGACGCAATAAGAACCTAACTGGTTTTTAGGAGCGACAATTACTGAGAAGTCTGACACTATCAGACACTGCTGACTGACGTGTATTATACACTAGACTTGTGCGTTATATAATAGTTTGTGCAAAACGCGCACCTGTACGCTGCCACTGACTGCCACACACGTGCTGTTTTTAAATGCAAGCACGGACGCAATAAGAACCTAACTGGTTTTAGGAGCGACAATTACTGAGAAGTCTGACACTATCAGACACTGCTGACTGACGTGTATTATACACTAGACTTGTGCGTTATATAATAGTTTGTGCAAAACGCGCACCTGTACGCTGCCACCGACTGCCACACACGTGCTGTTTTTAAATGCAAGCACGGACGCAATAAGAACCTAACTGGTTTTTAGGAGCGACAATTACTGAGAAGTCTGACACTATCAGACACTGCTGACTGACGTGTATTATACACTAGACTTGTGCGTTATATAATAGTTTGTGCAAAACGCGCACCTGTACGCTGCCACTGACTGCCACACACATGCTGTTTTTAAATGCAAGCACGGACGCAATAAGAACCTAACTGGTTTTTAGGAGCGACAATTACTGAGAAGTCTGACACTATCAGACACTGCTGACTGACGTGTATTATACACTAGACTTGTGCGTTATATAATAGTTTGTGCAAAACGCGCACCTGTACGCTGCCACTGACTGCCACACACGTGCTGTTTTTAAATGCAAGCACGGACGCAATAAGAACCTAACTGGTTTTAGGAGCGACAATTACTGAGAAGTCTGACACTATCAGACACTGCTGACTGACGTGTATTATACACTAGACTTGTGCGTTATATAATAGTTTGTGCAAAACGCGCACCTGTACGCTGCCACCGACTGCCACACACGTGCTGTTTTTAAATGCAAGCACGGACGCAATAAGAACCTAACTGGTTTTTAGGAGCGACAATTACTGAGAAGTCTGACACTATCAGACACTGCTGACTGACGTGTATTATTATACACTAGACTTGTGCGTTATATAATAGTTTGTGCAAAACGCGCACCTGTACCCTGCCACTGACTGCCACACACGTGCTGTTTTTAAATGCAAGCACGGACGCAATAAGAACCTAACTGGTTTTTCGGAGCAACAATTACTGAGAAGTCTGACACTTTCAGACACTGCTGACTGACGTGTATTATACACTAGACTTATGCGTTATATAATAGTTTGTTCAAAACGCGCACCTGTACGCTGCCACTGACTGCCACACACGTGCTGTTTTTAAATGCAAGCACGGACGCAATAAGAACCTAACTGGTTTTTAGGAGCGACAATTACTGAGAAGTCTGACACTTTCAGACACTGCTGACTGACGTGTATTATACACTAGACTTGTGCGTTATATAATAGTTTGTGCAAAACGCGCACCTGTACGCTGCCACTGACTGCCACACACGTGCGGTTTTTAAATGCAAGCACGGATGCAATAAGAACCTAACTGGTTTTTAGGAGCGACAATTACTGATAAGTCTAACACTATCTGGACTGTTTTACACTGTGTACACCAGCCCCAGATATGATGAAGGCTGGTATACGGTCATCACTAGGAATGGCTATATACCCTGCCTGCCTGCCTGTATACTGCTACAATAGTCCTGACAAGGACTCTTCTGGTCACTAGCCTGTATTCCGACCTGGCTATACCCTGCCTGTATATAGCAACAATAGTCCTGAGAAGGACTCTGATACTGTACTCCGACCTGGCTATACCCTGCCTGCCTGTATACAACTAGAATAGTCCTGAGAAGGACTTCTGGTCACACTGTTTGCAGCCCTGCTCCGGAACTAACTATAAAGGGCCGCAAAGCTTTCCCTGAATCAGCGACACTCTCCCTGCACTGACTGTCTGGATAGTTGTGAGCAGAGCACAGCGCGCCGGCCGATATAAAGGCTCGGTCACGCTGTGCAGGCCGGCCAATCACTGCAATTCCACAACTAACAGGGCTGTGGCATTGCAGTGGTCTGCCAGCCAATCCCTGCATGAGGGCTGGCTCTCAAAAGAGCGCCAACATGCAGAAATGAAGACCACGAGTACAGCACGAGTATCGCGAGATTACTCGGTCCCCGCCGAGCAGCCCGAGTACAGCGATACTCGTGCGAGTACCGAGTAGTGACAAGCATGCTCGCTCATCACTAGTTTGCATAGCTCCCATCCATCCCAGATTCAGAGAGAATGTTCTGATTTTTACAAATAGTGATAGTACTAAATGTCAATATAATTGAACCATGAATGTTAGTAATGCTTAAAAACTTCACGGTGGGGATTATTTGAGCATTATATGGTGTGAATACTGTAATTTAACTTTGAATGGCAGTATTAATTCATTAATTAATGCTAAATTTGTTTATTAAAAACAGTATCTGGGAGTATCTGGCTACCAAGTGGGAATTGTATGACATTAATGAGTATTACAATGTCGACCCCACCCCCCCAAGATAAAAATGCAACTATGTCTTGGATTTTTTTTTGCCCATCTGTTAAAGGGGATTTGCCACAAAACTATGTTAGAGCAAATAAGATTATTAATGTCACAAAATTTTCTAGTTATATTAATTAGAAGTAAGTTTCACCATTTTAACCCCTTCACGCCCTGGCCTGAAAACACCTTAATGACTAGACCATTTTTGTAATTTCTGACCAGTGCCACTTTATGAGGTTATAACTCTAGAACGGTCCATTCAACAGGTCTTAGTGACTCTGAGACAGTTTTTCATGACATATCGTACTTCATGTTAGTGGTTAATTTAAGACAATATTTTTTGCAATTATTTGGGAAAATATGGAAATTTGGCAAAAATGTTGCAGTTTTTAAATGTTAAATTTTTATTCCCTTAAACCAGAGAGTTATTTCACAAAAAATAGTTACTAAATAATATTTCCTACATGTTTATTTTACATCAGCACAATGTTTGAAACATAATTTTACTTTACTAGGAAGTTAGAAGGGTTCAAAGTTTATCAGCAATTTCTAATTTTTCCAACAAAATTTGTAAAACCATTTTTTCAGGGACTACATCACATTTAAAGTGACTTTCAGAAGCCTAAGTGAAAAAAAAATACCCCAAAAGTGACACTCTCTAAAAACTGCACCCCTCAAAGTACTCACTCAAAAAACCACATCCAAGAAGTTCATTAACCCTTTAGATGCTTCATAGGAACTAAAGCAATATGGAAGGAAAAAAATGAAAATTTTACTTTTTCTCACAGAACTATTGCTTTAACACCAAATATTTCATTTTCACAAGGGTAACAGCAAAAAATGCACCATAGAATTTATTGTGAAACTTCACCTGAGTATGCTGATATCTCATATGTGGTGGAAATCAACTGTTTCCGGCAGGGCTTGGAAGGGAAGTAGTGCCGTTTTAATTTTTGAAAGCAAAATTAGCTCAAATCATTCATTGGAAGATGCCATGTCACATTTGGAAACCCCTTGATGTGCCTAAACAGTGGAGCTCCCCCACAAGATAGCCTAATTTTGGAAAACAGACCCCTTAAGGAATGTATCTAAATGTTTGGTGAGGACTTTGAACCCCAGGGAGCTTCACAGTTTATAACACTATGCCGTGAAAATAAAAAAAAAAACATTTTTATGACAAAATTATTACTTCAATTAGATAGTTTTTTTGTCACAAGGGTAACATGAAAACATGCACCAAAAATGCACCATAGAATTTATTATGCAATTTTTTCTGAGTACTCTGATACCTCATATGTGGGGGAAATCAACTATGGTACATGGCACTTGGAAAGGAAGGAGTGTCATTTCACTTTTTGAACACAAAATTGTCTGGATTAGTTTGCGGATGCCATGTCGCATTTGCAGAGCCCCCTCAGGTGCCTAAAAAGTGGAGCTCCCACATAAATTACCCCATTTTCGAAATTCGACCCCTTAAGGAAGTTTTCTAGATGTTTGGTGAGCACTTTGAACCTTCAGGTTCTTCACGGAATTTTATAATGTTGAGCCGTGAAAATAAAAAAAATATACATTTTTACCACAAAATGGTTACTTCAACAAAATAACTTGTTTTCACAAGGGTAACAGGGAAAAATGCTTAATAAAATTTATTGTGCAATTTCTCCTGAGTACGATGATACCTTATATGTGATGGAAACCTATTGTTTGGGTGCATGACAGGGATGGATCGGAAGGAGCACCATTTACATTTTTGAAGGAAAAAATAGCTGGAATCATTAGCGGACGCCATGTCCCATTTGGAGAGCTCCTGAGGTGCCTAAACAGTGGAGCTCCCCCATTTTGGAAACTAGACCCCTAAAGGGATTTATCTAGATGGTTGGTGAGCACTTTGAACTTACAGATAGTTCCCAGAATTTTATAATGTTGAGCCGTGAAAATGAAAAATACATTTTTTACCACAAAAATGTTGTTTTAATCGCAAAGCTTTCATTTTCAGAAGAATAACAGGACATAATGAACCATAAAGTTTGTTGTACAATTTCTCCGGAGTATTCAAATACCTCATATGTGGTCAAAAACTACTTTTGAGGTATAGTACAAAGTGAAGAAGGGAAAGCGTGCCATATTTGACATCAAATTTAGTTGGAATTGCTTGTGTGTGCCATGTTACATTGGCAGAGCCCCTGAAGTGCCTAAATAGCAGAACTTCAGCACAATTGTCACAATTTTGAAAACTAGACCACTCAAATACTTTTTCTAGATATGTGGTGAGCACCTTGAACCTCCAGATGCTTCACAGAATTTTATAAACTTGAGCTGTTAAAATTAAAAACACATTTTTAACCACAAAACTGGTGTTTTAACCAAAATTTTTTCAAATTCACTAGGATAACAGGAGACAATGGACCCGAAAAATTGTTGTGCAATTCCTTCTGAGAATGCCAATACCCCATATGTAGTTCAAAAATACTTTGAGGCACAGTACAAAGTGAACAAAGGAAGGAGTAGTTTGTGGGTGCCATGACATATTGGCAAAATGACCCCATTTTACAACCTAAATTCCTCAGTGAATTCACCCAGGGGTGTAATGAACATACTGACACTACAGGTGTGTCACAAAATTTTATACTAGTGGGCAAGGAACAAAAATATAAATTACATTTTTACCACTAAATTGTTTTAACTCCAGATTTCCAATTTTTACAAGGGAAATAGGTAAAAAAAGCCCCTTAATGTGTTACAAAATTTCTTCTGAACGTGGCAATACCCCACATTTGACTGTACAGTACTGTTTGTGCACCACAGGGCTCGGGAATGTAGAAATGCCATTTCATTTTTGGAGCATACAGTTTAAGGGCAATGCTACCTAATACTATTGAAATGTATGTAAACTTTTGACTTTGCAGAAAATAATAAAATAATAAAAATGCCTTAAAACATTCTCTCTCACAGAAAAACATGCATACGTGTCTTTTTAGATAGTGTATGTAAGCTTCTAGTTTTAACTGTATATATATATATATCCAAGATTGGGAAGTACTCCCTTTCTAGGGCGTATATACGTTTAAGGTCGTGAAGGAGCTAAAAAGGGCAATAAACCTTAGCATATAGAAACTACAAATGAAAAAAGAAACATACCATTGATTGCAGTATAAGAATACAGGCTCTGCTTCATCAGGTGCATATTCTTTAGAATGTTTATGCCTAAGCCTTGATGGATTTTTAATTATGTTCACTGAATAAATAATTGTTTTAAAGTTCTCTATTGCCCTACATCTTTCTTCCTTTTTGAATATAGAAACTACATTGATGTCCACTTATTAATCAGGACTGGCGATTTTCTCCTGGGTTTTGATGAGGGGGTGTGGTGTGGTGTGGTGTGGAGTGTGGTGAGACACTCCTGATTCATAAAGAGGAACATGCCGGTTAATGAATCAGCAGCATCTCACAAATGCTCCAAGTCAGAAAACTCACTTCAGTTGAGTCTGCATCAGAGAATGGCACTGCTTGTCATGAGCTGGATGCGCTATGGAGTCCTACCACAGCTGCATCATCGTCCCACTCCAGCTTTGCCCATTTTGGTAGAGCTAACTGAACTAGGATGAAATTTCAAAATTTGCTACACTTTTTGTTCAATTCCAAACACCTTTTCGAAGCAATTTCCAGAAGAATTCTGTCAAAGTTGCTTGATGAAAGGGGCCTTTATATTTTTCTGCTTATTTTAGATGATGCTCCACCCCATATCGGTAGATGGCCTAACCAGGGAAGGGTTATGTTAGCTACCTCTGACTCTCATTCTTAGGAGGTTTTCTCTTGGTGTTTACATAAATGGACCCCAGACGTGAAACATATTTTTTTTTTTTGGGGGGGGTGTTCAAAGTGTTGAAGACTAATCTCCTTGGTAACACTCTAAACAGTAAACTCCTAAGTTCTGTCTAGTGGTAGAAGTCAGAAAGAATATAGATTTATATATTTGAAGTTCAATGTCAAAATAGAATTCAAAAAGAATAAAAATATAATACATGGCTTAAAACAACTCATAAATATTTTGTAAAAATGTTTGTCAATACTGTAAAATAACTAAATTATCAATACTTATCATCAGCAATCCATCATTAACTCGTGATTTGGGTCTTTATTTGGAAGAAGCTAAAAAGTGTCCACAGAGGTCAAGGACCATACTGCTGGCATCACCGCTCACTAATCTGAACCATAATTACAAACATAATTACAAAATTGGAAGCCATTTTTCTTATTTTTTTTCCACATTTTTTGCAAACTGGAAAGGCCCTTTAAAGAACTATAAAATGCCGAATTTCAGAAACAAAAAATAAATATGGCATTTAATGTGCACAATCACTTTAAGAATAATATTATTAATATTATTATTGTTAGATAAGATGCCTTCTGGAAATGTTTTTCTCAGAAAAATGTGCAAAAGTAGAAAAAAACCTTCCTGAAACGTGTCCATTTTTTACAAGCTGAGTATGAATGAAATGTTATCTGGGAACTGTTAAAAATGAAACACAAATTACAGTAAATGAAGGGCATTCATGATTTTCTACAAGTTAAGACATACATTGCAACAGCTGTCAAGTGCTAAGCATGCATTGTATGGAATGTGAAGCTCATAAAGGAAAATTTATGTCAAACAGTAAGATGGCCATTTTGTCCCATCACCACATTCCAGGTATTGGATTGTGCCAGGAGATAGTAAATTTCTTTCACTTGTAGTTGTAATCCTATATGGTATTTAACACCCTTAGGTTATTATGGTATAATAGGATATTAAGGATCCTATAAAATGCTCAAATCTATTATTGTGAAGAGGAATGTTTGACAGTAATATCATAACATTTATATTCTTGACTTTATTCCATTAGTAGATATTAAACTCACTTAACATAAAAGTTAGCTAACACATAAAATTGCTAAAAAATTGCATTGCCTTCACAATCCAAGGCTTCGCTAGTAATCTTAATGTACACTTAGGATAATGGTTAGCAAATGCGTTCTGTTTTATTTGGAATTCATGCAGAAATAAATAGAATGAGCTGTCTATGTTTGGCCATTTCTCCATTTACAGCTGAAAAACAAAGCCCTGTTCTTGAGACGTCTACAGGTTCTAAAGGTGTTGCATACATCTGTCATAGGTTTTTCTTAGATGTGAAATAAATGTCTGAGGTGGTAATACAACTTTGATAGAACTAATGCATTAGCAGGGGTAGACTAAAGCGGGCTTTACACACTTCGACATTGCTAGCGATCTCGCAAGCAATAGCACCCGCCCATGTCGGTGGTGCGTCATGGGGTGATTGCTGCTGTAGCGAACAATATCGCTACCGCAGTGTCACACGCAACTACCTGTTCACCGACGTCGCTGTGGCCGCCGAACAATCTCTCCTTTAAGGGGAAGGTTCGTTCGGCTTCACAGCAGCGTCACTAAGCGGCCACCCAATAGAAGCGAAGGGGCGGAGATGAGCGGCCGGAACATCCTGCCCACCTCCTTCATTCCTCATTGCCGGCGGCCACAGGTACGATGTTGTTCCTCGTTCCTGCGGTGTCACACATAGCGATGTGTGCTGCCGCAGGAGCGACAAACAACCTGCGTTTCAAACGAGGAATGATTTTTTAAAAATGAATGACGTGTACACGACGAACGATTTGACACCTTTTTGCGATCGTTACTGATCGCAAAAAGGTTTCACACAATTACATCGCTAACAAGACCGGATGTGCGTCACCAACACCGTGACCCCGACGATATCTCGTTAGCGATATCGTTGTGTGTAAATGAGCCTTAAGAGTGATCCAGGTTTATGGTTAATTAAAAGGGGGACTCTACCTTTATTTTCAGAGCAGCACTTCCGAGCTATATAGCAAACAGCTTGCAAGTGTACTTCATGCCATGGAGACTGGCTACCTCTGATAGACTGTGGTATTCTTCTTAATGAGTTGTAAACTATAGAAAGAAAAATTCTTCCGCCTTTGGGATGAAAGAGGATTTTCAGCAAGATACAAATTGAAAAGTAGCTGTTATGCACATGTTTCTGCATTAGGGCTGGGCTTGGCTCTTTTTTCCTATGTCCTCCATCATTTGCTGTTATCTATTATCTATTGACAAGTTACCTGGCAAACCTCAGTAGTATCATCATCCAAAGCTGTTTAAAATCAACTTGGACATTCATTTATGTATATGATGTAAAGCTTATGTTTGTTACCCTCTGTCTTGGAGTTTGTCTCATCAATTTACTAGATTGGTGTTTTATACTCTTATCAGCAGCTTCAATTTAGATTGGTCCTAAAGGCCCAGTCACACACAACGACTTACCAGCGATCCCGAAAACGATGCGACCTGATAGGGATCGCAGGTAAGTCGCTGGGAGGTTGCAGGTGAGATGTCACACAGTCAGATCTTACCAGCGATGCAGGAACGATACAGGTCGCAGTAGCGACCTGTATAACGATCTCAGCAGTCACTGTGACCCTGTCACACAGTGTTAAACATAGCGATACGTCCTGCCCAGCAGGACATCACCTTTGAAGAAAATGGCCTGGACCATTCTGCAACGACTAGAGATCTCACAGCAGGGGCCTGATCGCTGGTAGGTGTCACACATAACAAGATCACTAACGGGATCACTACTGTGTCACGAAACTGTGACTCAGCTGCGATCTCGCTAGCGATCTTGTTATGTGTGATGGTACCTTAACTCAGACCTGCTGATTAGCCCATCATCTGCTGTAAGCATAACAAACCCCTTTCAAGTCACTGGTCACGTTACTACTGGTACTGCAGCAGTGTGTATCTACTCCATAAATATATTTGCCTGTTCATATCTGCTGCCAGTTAACCGTTTGCATATAAGCTCTTTATCAACTGATTGCATTGTGAATTTACATCTGGATTAGCTCAGATTACAAATGCTGCTCTAATCCTGGACTGTCTATGCATTTTGAGTTCCTGTATTTGCCTATATACTTGACTCTTTTGATATCTTCTTCTCTGCTTATCTGTCTGCTATTATGGTCTTTGACTTTCAACATGTCAACTGGCAAGTCCAGCCCACTTTTCCATCAACCCTTGTTCCTTTTGTTCACCTTTACCTTTGGTTTAGTGAATCCACATCACCAGAAAAGTTCTAAAGGCCGCTTTACATGCAACGACATCGCTAACGAGATATCACTGGGGTCATGGAACTCGTGATGCACATCCGGCCTCGTTAGCGACATTGTTGAGTGTGACATGTACGAGCGACCGCTGACAATCTCACTTACCTTAAATATCGTTGATCGTTGACACGTCGTTCATTTTCCAAATGTCGTTGAACTTCTGGGACGCAGGTTGTTCGATGTTCTTGAGGCAGCACACATCGCTATGTGCGACACCCTTGGAATGATGAACAACAGCGTTCCTGCGTTCTCCGGCAACGAGGTGGGAGTGTCGATAATGCTGCTGCTCTCCGCCCCTCCGCTTCTATTGGTGGGCCGCTGTGTGACGTCGCTGTGATGCTGCACGAATCTCCGGCCACAGCAACGTCATTAGTAAGGTATGTGCATGTGACGCTCAGTACCGATATTGTTCACCATGGGAAGCGATTTTACCGTGACACACAAATGATGTGGGTGGGTGCGATCGCTAGCGACATCGCTAGCGATGTCGCAGCATGTAAAGCAGCCTTAACAATTGGATTTTACAAGCAATTTGCAATTTATCATTTAATAAGATGAGAATAAAGCTTTACAGCTAAACTGTCACCCCTAAAAATGCAATTTAGCTGCCTAAACATTTATACAGGTTACCTAGCCTCTATTTATATCATACAGAGCACATATAGCTTAATTTAATTAAAAATCAACTTTCATTTGATAGCAAATGAAAATAATTTGGTGCACTCTTGGCATGGCCTATGTCATAGTATGCCATCATGACCTCTTATTTGTAAAATAAGGTCGGTACCTTTCATTAATTAACTTACCTCTAATGCCTAGAGCGAACACTGTGTCTCCTTTCTGTTCCTGCACACTAGAGGACATGAGAGTAGCACGTTTATGCTGCAAATAGGATTTTTTATTGTGAAGAAAATCTGGCACAAAATTAAAACAGTCAACATTTAAACCACATGCTGGTCTTTTTCGAGGACTTCTAAATGAAGGTTGGCAGGTCCTATTTTGAAGATATGGCGAGTGGTGCACTCATAGTCGCAGTGTAGGTGCGCACCCAACAGCTGCAGTTACACACTGATCTCTGACTTTGTGGATGAGACATCAGAGTACGTCCCCTTCCATTGTGTTGCATCATCCTTTTTGCTACAGAATGATGTAAAAAATCATCCTGTGAGCTGTTGTATACACCAACATTTATAATGTGGAAACATATGTAGAAAATGAGTCCTTTTGGAATATGTTTAGCCTGAATACTACAATATTTAACTGATTGTGCTCTCTAATACTTATTTATGCAAAAAACTATGTATAATGCCTGGTATTCTTCTTTTAATTGCAGACATACAACTACAGTGAAGCAAATAATTATTTGATCCCTTGCTGATTTTGTAAATTTACCCACTGCCAAAGACATGAACAGTCTATAATTTTAAGGGTAGGTTAATTTACAATTTAATTACAGTGAGAGTATGACGCCTGCCTGGATCCACACACTCAGGATTGGTGAAACAGGTGGATAGAAGCAACCACCCACAAAGCAGGAACCCAGACCCCACAACCCTTTAACCCTTATATAGGGATTTGGAATTACAACAGGGCCCAGGTGATCGCTGCAGTCCTGAGAAGAGTAGTAATCAGGCGGGGTCAAATCCAGAAGGTAGAACAGGGACAAAAATCGTCAGGCGGGAGAGTGTTCAGATATCAAGCTAAGGGTCAATACCGGAGCTAGCAGTGAAGTAAATAGACAAGTAAACCCATGCACACAATAATTGGTCCTATATACATATACACTGAACAGTGTCAATTCAGCCTTAGATACACTTACAATTATGCTGCCTATATAGTGTGTCCATTCTTTCTAATATTAGTTTGATATCTTTAGAATATTAACTTATGAGAATGTATATATTCCTATATTTCCATGATTATGTAACCTTATCTAAAAAGTTATATTCAAGGGATTAAAAAAAAATTTTGGATTGGTGAAATTCTTGCATTTTTCCAAGCTCCTGTATTCATAAGTCCATATGTAACAGCAATGTCTTTGTGACAATATAACGGTAGGCAATATACTATGATATGTATATAGGTAATATAGACAGGGTAGGTAGTGTATTTTGCATTACTTGACTAATAACAGATCCAATAATAATATACAATGGTGATCATGTTAAAGATTTACAAGTGATGTCATTCATACCATCTTCAGCAAAGATAGTAGCAACATGTTCTAGATATCCTTCCACTGTCTGTTTATATACAGTACCTTGAGAAAAATTATGAACAGCCTACTGAAGAGAAGGAAATATTTAGTCAAGATCAGGTTTCACACTCATTTTTCAGTGGGATTTGGAATTCACAGAAAAATGTTGTTAATCTTAAATATTCCTTAACGTTATTTCAGAAAGCTGAGATGTCAAGTTCAGCGCATTTATTTACATACCAAGAAATCAAGACTCAATAGTGTAACAGTGAAAAAGATTTTCTACTCATGGAATGTGCTTATTGATTAACAATTACAGATAAAACATAAAGCCTAAGGTTTTACACTGTAGACAGACATTAAAAAAAGACTTTGAGGTTAATTTTCTACTTCTAAATAAGACGTAAAATAAGACTTAAAATAGGGAGAGAAAAAATTGAACATCTATTGCAGATTAAGATACTGTTCAATAGGGTTGTTCAGGTTTGGCATGAAAGTCTGCAGTCACTTTATATAACAGCAGACCTTTGGCTCCTCACATCGTGCACAGTGCACACTGTCAGGATTCTCTAATGCTTGCGTCGATAACGGTCAGTCTTGTGACCACAGGGTGTGATTTGCACATTCCGATTAGATGCGTGCATTGTTTCTGCTCATAATCAAGGTGATTGGCCACCGCGGAGGGCTGTTGTGCTAGCTAGACATCGGCAGTTTAATTTTTTTTTCAAGTTAGCAAGGATTACTCGAGAGAGCATGAACTATTTTTCAACACTTCACATCTCCCACAGTCCAACTCCTGAGAGTAGTTTTGGCAACCATGCTTTGGCTGGCTGGTGGTCTGATGAGAGGCGTGTATATTCAGGCCAACAGCACAAAATATAACCTACAAAATAAGGAAACCACCAACTAACAATAAGGAATAACAGAAATGAATTGCAGTGCATTACTCAAAATTAATGCAGATACTCAAACCAAATTATAACTTATAAAACTGTATTCATGTATTAATGAACACCATTATTACGTAACAAAATATATTACTTTATTTGTACACATACAGTTACGCAGACATTTAAAAGCTAGCATATATCACATAAGACTCATTAAATGGACCTAAAAAAAGCACAAAAAAGTATGGTGTGTTGTAACTACAGAAATAGATGAGCAATTTGTAAACAGACTGGGAATAAAAAGAATATTACACCAATAATTGAATCCAATATCTAGTTCAAAGAATGAAAGTGAGACTCAAACCAACTAGTGATTGGTAAAATGATCAAGTGTAAAATAATTGAAAATGGAGAGTAATTCTAACACAGATGAATAAATTGTGTACAAAATACATAAAGCACAAAACCCTTCCAATAACGGATTCACAATATGTGTGAGGTAAACTAACAACTAAAGATAAGATAAGGTCTTTCTAGTAAAGGCCTCTTTACACACTGAGACTTTCAGCGATCCCACCAGCGATCCCAACCTGGCCGGGATCGCTACAAAGTCTCTGGTGAGTCGGTGGTGAGCTGTCAAACAGGCAAACCTGGAAAACGACGCAACAGCGATCCGGACCTGCAGAACGACCTAGCTAGTCATTGGGGACGTTGTAAAGCAGCTTTTTGAAAGGGAAGTCACTAACGAAGTCGCTGTAAAGGCCCATTTACACACTGAGACTTTCTAGCGATAATGCTGCACAGCGGGAAACAAAGGACCAAAGAATGGTCCTGAACGATTTGTAGCGATCAGCAACTTCACAGCAGGGGCCAGGTCGCTGATGTGTTTCACACACTGCAATGTCGCTGGGGAGGTCGCTATTACGTCACAAAACCGGTGACGTTACAGCGATGTCGTTTGTGATGTTGCAGTGTGTAAAGCCACCTTTAGGCGTCAGAAAATTGACCATAACTGTCCAACATGAAATATTGGCAATATCAGTAAATATAGAACCTACTCCATTCATTAAGGAACTATATAGTAAATAAAACCCATCCAATATGGAATAAGATAAAGATAGTAAAATGCAAATCTATTAAAACCTACAACCCATGCAGTATGGGATTAGAAAGATTTAAAACATACAATATATAGAGTGCCTTGAAAAAGTATTCAATCCTCGTGAACTTTTAAAAAAATGTCACATTGAACCCACAAATTTATATGTATTTTATTGGGATTTTTTTGTCATATACAAACACTAAGTAGCAAGTATTTGTGAAAAGTAAAGGAAATGATACATGGTTTTCTAAATATATAAAAAATATAAAGCTTAAAATCATGACATGCATTTGTACTCATTCACCTGCAGTATAATTATATCCTGAGTGACCAATTGCCTCCAGAAGTCAACTAATTAGTAAATTGAGTCCACCTGTGGGTTATTCATTCTACGTATAACTACTGCTGTCCTGTGAAGTTCCTCAGAGGTTTGTTTGAGAAATTACCACACCAGACAGGTCAGGGATAAAATTGTGGAGAAGAGGAAAACAAGGTTAGGTTATAAAAAAAAATAGACCAAGCTCTGAACATCTCACTGAACATGATTCAATCCGTCATCCAAACATGGAAGGAATACGGCACAACTGCAAACCTACCATGACACAGCCATCCATCTAACGGACATCCCAAGCAAGGAAAGCACTTACAGAAGCAGCCATGAGGCCCATGATCACTCAAGAGGAGCTGAAGATCCACAGCTCAGGTGGTAGCATCTGTCTACAGGACAACTATTAGTCGTGTACTTCACAAACATGGCCTTTATGGAAAAGTGCCAAAGAGAAAACAATTTTTCAAAGCAATTTATAAGAAGTCCCATTTTAATTTTTACAAAAAGCCATGTAGGAGACACAGCTAGTATGTGGAAGAAGGTGTTCTGGTCAGATGAGACCATAGTAGAACCTTTTGGGATAAATGCAAATCGCTATGTGTGGCAGAAAATTAATACTGCACATAACTCTGAATACAACATCCTTACCATCAAACATGGTGGTGGCAGAATCATGCTGTGGGGTAGTAGTGACAGGAAGGCTTAAGAGTTGATGGGAGGATGAATAGAGTTAAATACATGGCAATACTTGAGGAAAACCAGTTGGAGGCTGCAAAAGACTTGAGACTGTGACATAAGTTTCCCTTTAAGCAAGACAGGAACCCTAAACATACTGTCAGAGCTACAATGGAATGGTTTAGATCAAAGCATATGTATGTGTGTGAATGACACCAGTCCAAATCCATTGAGAATCTGTGACAAGACTTGAAAATTGTTGCTCACAGACGCCTCCATCCAATCTCACTGAGCTAAAGCTGTTTTCAAGGAAGAATAGGAAAAAATGTCAGTCTCTGTGTGTGCAAATCAGGTTTCAGATTTGTATTTTTAAAATTTAGAAAACCGTTTATCATTTACTTCACAAACACTTTTTACTTAGTGTTGGTATATCACATAAAATCTCAAAATCTCAATATATTACATATTTAAGTTTGTGACTGTGATATGAAAAATGTCTAGAAAAGTTCACAGGGTATGAATATTTTTTAATGAACTGCAGCTGTTGTGTAAATGCCAGGAGTAAAGGTCAATCAACAGGTTATAGAATATATAGAGGATGAATATGGAAAAAATAGTACCTGCACAAAGAAGCTATGGTCTCAAATTTGCACTGAAGTGCTTCTGATGCATGATACTCCATGAAAAGAAAGGGACATTTCTCTCCAGCAATTGATTTCCTCACTTCCTAAACATTTACAGATACAAATACATGAGTGGTAAATACAAATGACTGGCAAACGACTTATTCCTTGAAAAAACCTTACAAAGGACAAGGGGACATTCATCATGTGTGTAGGAAGGGTGATTCCAGCAGCTAAATAGGAAAGGGTTCTTTCAAATTTATAATGGAGTATCATGACCGCTTTCATTGAAGTTGCTTGTTGTTGCCTAAATGTACAAAGCTCAATCCAAAACTATTAACAATTAACAGTTGTAACAACTTTCCTTCATCAATAAATAGTATTATGTGATTCAACTCTGAATGGGGGCCCATTATACAACTGACAGTGACCGCACATGGAATTGGGTGGAACTGTGTCTTTGGGTGGTACTATTAATGTGCCACTTAGTAACAGCTTGCCATGCCTTCAAACCACATAGTGTGCAGCCATCTGTATTATCAGTAATAATAAATAATTGTAATTTCATGTTCATATGCTCTTAGTAGGATATAGCTTCCATAGACATATAGTAGATTGGTGAGTGGTATGCTTCAGGCTATCCATGTATGATGGATTATCTTACATATCTTGAAGCACTGCAGAGTCTTCTAGATTATGTCATGTATATTCTTCGTAAAGGTCACTAAGCACATTCTCACATTCTTCTATGAACTTTACAAATATGATATGCAGATAAATCAGTATATATGAAACATCATAGTCTGCTAGAGGTTTTCCAGGGACAAGTCTTTGAGTTTACATTTATCAGATATCCATACACACGTGTCTACGCAAACTTCCACTACTCATTATTGTGAATTCAACCAACAAAGATTAGATTGTTGACATTTTGCATGTAGCAACTTAATCCAAACTTTCCAAACTGTATGTTAGCGCCTGGGGAATCTTTCAGTGAAATAGCATCATTCAGCCAAGATATTAAGGGTGCAAGTTAGTGCAAGTCCTATCTGTACATTAGAGCTATAATAGTGCGCCCTGAATACAGTACCTCACCTCTGCTTTTTCTCTTCCTACATTTCTTTATGGGTGTTTGAGCATAAAACAATAGACTCTTCAAAATGTTTATCTTTTTCACCCAATATAGTGTTATCTTCGGTAAATAATATTTGGCAAACTGCATAAATAAAAATATGGAGGCACCACAGGTACAAAACACTGATGAGCAACCACTCACACACTACGAATCCATGGAGGGGGTGATTTCTTAGCATTAAAATTACACACAATTGACTAGTATAGGGCGCTGTTCACACATGTAGGTGCACAGTGTGTGGCTTACAGCCTATTAGTGATGCCCATACTATTAGACTAGGTGGACTGCTCAGTTCTATATAAGTACACCACACAGGAAACAGGACCCTAATTAACAAGGCCTAAACTAATGGGCTCAGCTGCTTCCTGTATAAAAATATAAGTGCCAAAAAATATATACAAAATATATGAGGTATTCGTTAATATTTTGACCAAAATATGCAAGCTCGCAAAGCAAATGTCAAGGGTCCTCAACTCCTCATGGCTTGAAAGTTCCTACACTAACATAAAAGCTAAACCACAAAAAGAGGAAATCAATTTTCCCCTCAAAAATTCAAGAATTCACAGCAACAAAAGGGCAACAATGTTTACCTGCCCAGGCCAAAGAATGAAATGCACTGACAGAATGCAGAAAAACCCCTTAATAAAGACGATACTTTACAAGGCCTATGGACTAAGGACTTTTATGATGCCAATCATAGTCTGTATGTGTTGGGTCTTGGTATATGTTTCCACAACCTGACAACATGCATGTGCAGGGACTGACCAGTGCCTAATGGCAACTGGAAGACCTCAGCGGGCTTTACACGCTACGATATCGTTAAGGTATTATCGTCGGGGTCATGGTGCTTGTGACGCACATCCGGTGACGTTAACGACATCGCAGCGTGTTTCACGTATGAGCGACCTTACTCGATCGCAAAAGTGGCCAAAATCGTTCACCACGGAGAGGTCATCCTGAATCAAAAAAACGTTAATTGCTTATTAGCGATGTTGTTCGTCGTTCCTGCGGTAGCACACATCGCTATGTGTGACACCGCAGGAGCGACGAACATCTCCTTACCTCCATCCACCGGCAATGCGGAAGGTAGGAGGTGGGCGGTATTTTACGTCCTGCTCATCTCTGCCCCTCCGCTTCTATTAGACAGCCGCTTAGTGACGCCGCAGTGACGTCGCTATGATGCCGAACGCACGTCCCCCTTGAGGGAGGGATTGTTTGGCGGATGGGGGCGGGTGCTATCGCGCTTGACATCGCTAGCCAATGCTAGCAATGTCGTAGCATGTAAAGCCCGATATAGATTGTATGTCAAAAGGCACCTAGGGTGAAGAGGAGTGAAGGAGACAAAAGAGGTAACATTTTATTGATTTATTTTTATGCTTGTTTTGTTATTTAACCCATTCAGCCTCCGGGCATTTTGTGTTTTTCCGTTTTATTTTCCTCTCTTTCTTCCAAGAGCCGTAACTTTTTTATTTTTCTGTTAATCTTGCCATATGAGGGCTTGTTTTTTGTGGGATGAGTTGTACTTTTAAATGAAACCATACGTTTTACCATATAGTGTACTGGAAAATGGCAAAAAAATTCCAAGTGCGGAAAAATTGCAAAAAAAAAGTATGATCGCACAATAGTTTTTGGGATATTTTATTCACCGTGTTCACTATATGGTAAAACTGATGTCTCATTATGATGTCTGAGATCAGTGTGAGTTTGTAGATACCAAACATGAATAGGTTTACTTGTATTTAAGGGGTTTAAAAAATTCACAAGCTTGTCCAAAAAAAGTGGCGCACGTTTTGCGCCATTTTCAAAACCCATAGTGTTCTCATTTTTCGGGATCTGAGGCTTAGTGATGGCTTATTTTTTGCGTCTCGAGCTGACGATTTTAACGGTACCATTTTTGCGCAGATGCTACGTTTTGATCGCCTGTTATTGCATTTTGCGCAAAATTTGCGTTGACCAAAAACGTAATTTTGGCGTTTGTAATTTTTTGCCGCTACGCCATTTACTGATGAGACTAATTGATTTTATTTTTTGATAGATCGTGCATTTCTGAATGCGGCGATACCAAATATGTGTATATTTTTTATTTTTTTAACCCTTTAATTTTCAATGGGGTGAAAGCGGGGTGATTTGAACTTTTAGGTTTTTTTATTGTTTTTTAATTTTTTAAAACTTTTTTTTAACTTTTTTTTTTATTTTCCTAGTTCCCCTAGGAGGCTATAGCAATCAGCAATCCGATCGCCCTGCCCTACCTGCAGATCACAGCTACAGAGCTCAGAACTGCAGATTTAGTGCTTTACTTTCAATGCCGGCTGTATTCCGGCATTGAGAGGAAGTGACTCATGTTAGCTACAGGCATCATCACATGACCCTGTGCTACCATGGAAACCACCGGAAGTCACGTGATCATATCACATGACTTCCGATGGGGGCGGGGTAAGTCATTGTAATGGCGGCACGCATATACATCTCTCTGCCAGATTTTGGCAGCGAGATGTAAGAGGTTAATGGTCGCGGGTGGAAGCGATTGCACCCTCGACTAGCAGGTACACATGTCAGCTGTTGAAAACGCTGATATGTGCGCGGATCACCGCAACCTGCCCACGGCAGGGGGTGGGGATCAACCTCACTTGATCCATAATGTACCCAGTAGGTCATGGGTCGTTAAGGGGTTAAACTTTTTTTCTGGCCGGACTATGGTTTAGCAATGCTGCCATTTCTGTTAATTCAAACAGAGCAAATTACAAAAAAATCAGAAAATTAGATTTTTGGAAAATTTTAGTATAATTAAAAAGGTTGTCTACTACTTTTACATTGATGGTCTACTGTCCTAATGATAGGCCATCAATGTCTGATTGACCGAAGTCTGACACCCCGCAAATCAGCTGTTTCCAATATCAGCAGTGGCAGTAGGCAGCTGGAAATGTTCAGTTCCGGAGCTGCTCTGTCAACTGGTAGTGGCCATAGTTATACAGCACATCTGCCTTCCATTCAACTCAATAGGAGGTGGATGTGCAGTACTCGGCTGAGGCCGTTGTTGAAAGACTTGGCAGCATCGGAATTGAGCAATTTGGGTTGTGTGCTGCCAGCGGTAGCACCAAGAACTGCTGATAGGTGGGGTGAGGGATGTTGGACCCGGCCAATCAAACATTGATGACCTATCCTATGCAGAGGCCATCAGTGTAATAGTAGTAGACATCATCTTTAAATTCCACTCGAATACATTTGCCCAACTCTAGAATTCATTCACCCCCAAACATGTGGGGTTTATGGCTACATGTTGCTGCCTACCCTTCTCTAAGTGATAATCATGTAACGTTTGCCAATTTACACTTGCACCTGCACAGTAATAGCCACGTTCTTTCCTTGTCAAATAAAATAAATTGCATAGTACATGAACTATAGTATTGGGCAAGGAGACAGTTTTGTTCAGCTGTGGCCACGTTGTCCAGCATTGTTGCCCAGCCACAAGACCAAATATTGCCTGTTCCCTAGTAGATAATCATTATGACACCTTAACTCAATAGACCACAAATGAGTTTCATGTTTGATATATGAATTGATACATTGCGCAGTACATCCAGCTCTCTAGTTTTCTAAATTCTCCTTATTTGTGGTTTCCCACATCTGCAACATTCATGAAACCTCAAAACTGACTCCAGAGTCCTGGGTAATTGAATCAATCATTTAGACTATTATCTCACTCTTTCCAGCTTTTATCACTAGGTCGATTCATTTCTACACTTTTATTTTTTATTTTTTTTAACTAAAACTGAGACACAATATACTTCAATCAGCAAGCGCAGATGGACAGGGAGCTCGTAGAAATGGGTCTTTTGTACAGTATTCAGTCCAGCTGCAGTGCGGATCACATTTCACTATAGCTAAAGGCATTTTGATTCATATTAGTTCATCTAGTGCTTGTATTACAATATTGAAGGGAATAAGTTGAGTCTTACTAAATGAATTCTATTCCCTCAATCTTGTATGTTTCTAAATGCCAAAGAATGAATATACAAAGTTATGAAACAACTTTTATTGGCAAATACTCTAGTATACATTACACAAAAGTTAGATTTATACAATAACGTGGAACAATGATGCCAAATGCTGCTGAATATTTAGATCACAATCTTATTTGTTGAGCTTAAAAACTTGCACACTATGGCCAGTTTTATATGAAGCCAATTAATTTATTGATATGTGCTCGGTGTGTGCTATTAATTTTGGGTAAATGGTGAAAACTCCTAGAAATTTAAAGAAAGCATATAAACCTCTAAGATTTTGGCTATATGCCCACGTTGCTTTTTTATGTGCTTCTTTTCTGCACATAAAAAAGTGTATTTTGGCAGGAAAAACTCAGCAGAAAAAAACCACTCATTTTTTACAGCATTTGAATGTTTATTCCTATGCGTTTTTCCTGCTTCTTTTATTAAAAATTAATTGTGATTATAGGCATTCAGGCACTGTACCTCCATGATCGCCGCCAGGTCTCTGGGTGATGTTACAGCCAGTATCTGCTCTCATTGCTCAGAGTGGTGCCCGCGCCGCTCCAGGCAGTTTAACCCCCTAAATCCTGTGATCAGTGAGATGACAACATTCAGGAGGCACGGAGAGGAATTGCTTACCTTTCCAGGCGATCGGGTCATGGTAATGCGATCACAAGGACCCGCTCGCTGCTAAGGTAACCCTGGGTCATCCCAATGATAACCCCGGGTTACTGAGCTGCAGAGAAATTCACACACAATACTGTATGCATGGTGTGTGAGGCAAAGTGCTGCACTATAATACACTGTAGTGATAAAACATTGCAGGGGATTATAGAAACACAGGAAAAAATGTAGAAACAATTGACATGCTGCTTCTTTTTTCACCAACAAAATCTGCAATGAAAAAAGAAGCAGCATGTGCACAGCAAGTCACAATTCCCATAGACTTTGCTGGGATGCTTTTTCCTTGCTTTTATTGTTTAAAATAAGCAATAAAAAAGTGCATGAAGAAACACACACAAAAAAAAAAAAAGTCACATGTGTACTTACAGTCATATGAAAAAGTTTGGGCACCCCTATTAATGGTATCCTTTTTTCTTTATAACAATTTGGGTTTTTGCAACAGCTATTTCAGTTTCATATATCTAATAACTGATGGACTCAGTAATATTTCTGGATTGAAATGAGGTTTATTGTACTAACAGAAAATGTGCAATCCGCATTTAAACAAAATTTGACTGGTGCAAAAGTATGGGCACCCTTATCAATTTCTTGATTTGAACACTCCTAACTACTTTTTACTGACTTACTAAAGCACTAAATTGGTTTTTTAACCTTATTGAGCTTTCAACTTCATAGGCAGGTGTATCCAATCATGAGAAAATGTATTTAAGATGGCCACTTGCAAGTTGTTCTCCTATTTGAATATCCTATGAAGAGTGGCATCATGGGCTCCTCAAAACAACTCTCAAATGATCTGAAAACAAAGATTCAACATAGTTGTTCAGGGGAAGGATACAAAAAGTTGTCTCAGAGATTTAAACTGTCAGTTTCCACTGTGAGGAACATAGTAAGAAAATGGAAGAGCACAGGTACAGTTATTGTTAAGCCCAGAAGTGGCAGGCCAAGAAAAATATCAGAAAGTCAGAGAAGAAGAATGGTCAGAACAGTCAAGGACAATCCACAGACCACCTCCAAAGAACTGCAGCATCATCTTGCTGCAGATGGTGTCAATGTGCATCGGTCAACAATACAGCGCACGTTGCACAAGGAGAAGCTGTATGGGAGAGTGATGCGAAAGAAGCCATTTCTGCAAGCACGCCACAAACAGAGTCGCCTGAGGTATGCAAAAGCACATTTGGACAAGCCAGTTACATTTTGGAAGAAGGTCCTGTGGACTGATGAAACAAAGATTGAGTTGTTTGGTCATACAAAAAGGCGTTATGCATGGAGGCAAAAAAACACGGCATTCCAAGAAAAGCACTTGCTACCCACAGTAAAATTTGGTGAAGGTTCCATCATGCTTTGGGGCTGTGTGGCCAATGACGGCACCGGGAATCTTGTTAAAGTTGAGGGTTGCATGGATTCAACTCAGTATCAGCAGATTCTTGACAATAATGTGCAAGAATCAGTGACAAAGTTGAAGTTAAGCAGGGGATGGATATTTCAGCAAGACAATGATCCAAAACACTTCTACAAATCTACTCAGGCATTCATGCAGAGGAACAATTACAATCTTCTGGAATGGCCATCCCAGTCCCCAGACCTGAATATCATTGAAAATCTGTGGGATGATTTGAAGCGTGCTGTCCATGCTCGGCGACCATCAAACTTAACTGAGCTGGAAATGTTTTGTAAACAGGAATAGTCAAATATACAGTTAGGTCCAGAAATATTTGGACAGTGACACAATTTTCGCGAGTTGGGCTCTGCATGCCACCACATTGGATTTGAAATGAAACCTCTACAACAGAATTCAAGTGAAGATTGTAACGTTTAATTTGAAGGTTTGAACAAAAATATCTGATAGAAATTGTAGGAATTGTACACATTTCTTTACAAACACTCCACATTTTAGGAGGTCAAAAGTAATTGGACAAATAAACCAAACCCAAACAAAATATTTTTATTTTCAATATTTTGTTGCGAATCCTTTGGAGGCAATCACTGCCTTAAGTCTGGAACCCATGGACATCACCAAACGCTGGGTTTCCTCCTTCTTAATGCTTTTCCAGGCCTTTACAGCCGCAGCCTTCAGGTCTTGCTTGTTTGTGGGTCTTTCCGTCTTAAGTCTGGATTTGAGCAAGTGAAATGCATGCTCAATTGGGTTAAGATCTGGTGATTGACTTGGCCATTGCAGAATGTTCCACTTTTTTTCACTCATGAACTCCTGGGTAGCTTTGGCTGTATGCTTGGGGTCATTGTCCATCTGTACTATGAATTGCCGTCCGATCAACTTTGCGGCATTTGGCTGAATCTGGGCTGAAAGTATATCCCGGTACACTTCAGAATTCATCCGGCTACTCTTGTCTGCTGTTATGTCATCAATAAACACAAGTGACCCAGTGCCATTGAAAGCCATGCATGCCCATGCCATCACGTTGCCTCCACCATGTTTTACAGAGGATGTGGTGTGCCTTGGATCATGTGCCGTTCCCTTTCTTCTCCAAACTTTTTTCTTCCCATCATTCTGGTACAGGTTGATCTTTGTCTCATCTGTCCATAGAATACTTTTCCAGAACTGAGCTGGCTTCATGAGGTGTTTTTCAGCAAATTTAACTTTGGCCTGTCTATTTTTGGAATTGATGAATGGTTTGCATCTAGATGTGAACCCTTTGTATTTACTTTCGTGGAGTCTTCTCTTTAGTGTTGACTTAGAGACAGATACACCTACTTCACTGAGAGTGTTCTGGACTTCAGTTGATGTTGTGAACGGGTTCTTCTTCACCAAAGAAAGTATGCGGCGATCATCCACCACTGTTGTCATCCGTGGACGCCTAGGCCTTTTTGAGTTCCCAAGCTCACCAGTCAATTCCTTTTTTCTCAGAATGTACCCGACTGTTGATTTTGCTACTCCAAGCATGTCTGCTATCTCTCTGATGGATTTTTTCTTTTTTTTCAGCCTCAGGATGTTCTGCTTCACCTCAATTGAGAGTTCCTTAGACCGCATGTTGTCTGGTCACAGCAACAGCTTCCAAATGCAAAACCACACACCTGTAATCAACCCCAGACCTTTTAACTACTTCATTGATTACAGGTTAACGAGGGAGACGCCTTCAGAGTTAATTGCAGCCCTTAGAGTCCCTTGTCCAATTACTTTTGGTCCCTTGAAAAAGAGGTGGCTATGCATTACAGAGCTATGATTCCTAAACCCTTTCTCCGATTTGGATGTTAAAACTCTCATATTGCAGCTGGGAGTGTGCACTTTCAGCCCATATTATATATATGATTGTATTTCTGAACATGTTTTTGTAAACAGCTAAAATAACAAAACTTGTGTCACTGTCCAAATATTTCTGGACCTAACTGTACCTTCATCCAGGATCCAGGAACTCATTAAAAGCTAGAGGAAGCAACTAGAGGCTGTTTTTTTTTGCAAAAGGAGGATCTACAAAATATTAATGCCACTTTTATGTTGAGGTGCCCATACTTTTGCACCGGTCAAATTTTGTTTAAATGTGGATTGCACATTTTTTGTTAGTACAATAAACCTCATTTCAATCCAGAAATATTACTCAGTCCATCAGTTATTAGATATATGAAACTGAAATAGCTGTTGCAAAAACCCAAATTGTTATAAAGAAAATAGGTTAACATTAATAGGGGTGCCCAAACTTTTTCATATGACTGTAGCCTAAGACGGGCTTTGCACATTATGACATCGCATGCCGATGCTGCGATTTCGAGTGCGATATTCTCCGCCTCATCGTATGTGCGATATCTTGTGATAGCTGCCGTAGCAAACATTATCACTATGGCAGCTTCACATGCACTCACCTGTCCTGCGACGTCGCTCTGGCCGGCGAACCGCCTCCTTCCTAAGGGGGCGGGCCGTGCGGCGTCACAGCAACGGCCAATAGCAACGGAGGGGCGGCAATGAGCAGGATGTAAACATCCCGCCCACCTCCTTCCTTCTCATAGCAGCTGGGACGCAGGTAAGGTGATGTTCCTTGCTCCTGCAGCTTTACACACAGCGATGTGTGCTGCCGCAGGAACGAGGAACAACATCGTACCTGTCGTTGCACCGGCATTATGGAAATGTCGGAGACTACACCGATGATACCATAACGACGCTTTTGCGCTCGTTCATCGTGTCAAAAATGTTTTATACACTACGACATCGCAAGTAACGCTGGATGTGCGTCACTTTCAATTTGACCCCACCGACATCGCACCTGCGATGTCGTAGTGTGCAAAGCCGGCCTAAGATTCATTTATCCACTGATATTTAAAGTGTTTCACTTGAGGATGTTTGTTTTTTTACACTGTCCAAATTAAAAAGATGTTGATTTTTTTTTATTTTTCTTTCTATGTAATGTATGACTAGAGATTAGGGGATCGATTTGTTGAGCATAGCGTTCAAGTCGAATTTCCTGAAGTTTACACTTTCAGATAAATTCAAAAATTTTGAGATTTGTTGTTCTGCAAAAAAAAAACAAAAAACTTTATTCATTTTGGCAAAAAAAATCTTTTGGGCATTTTTATATACTTTTGGACATTTTTATATAGTTTTCTTCCCTTTTATTATTTGTTTCATTAGGGGGCGTCAAGCTCTGAAGTTTAAAATGTATACATAATCTTTTTTCACTCTACCATGTCAGTATGTATCATGATTCAAAAAAGTAGCCCACCATGTTTGATGAGTGCAATATCCATGTTCACACTGATGACTTTTTATTACTAGGGACTGATTATAAGCAGACAGTAAAAGCTACTCCACCCAATGAAAAAAGTGAGTTATTTCCTTGATAATATACATGATATTATCAAAACATTCCTATTGAAATACAATAAGTGTGAGATGAGGAAAGCTTGCGTACCGTTGGCAATGCTTCAACAAAAAAAAATACATAATTGTCATCAAAAACTTCCTGCTACATTTGGAAATCATAAATGCTACACTTGGAAGCCATGCCATTCTATTATGAATACATCATTGTTGATTCATAATATTTGTAACCTCCATTTGCTGGTTATAGGAAATTGTCCCTGACAGTGGAAATATTTTACTTTTTCCAAATTTGATATATTAGTCTTTCAACCTTAAGGTCCAAGCTTGTCTAAGTCTTAACAATTAAGATATTTTTCCTCATTCACTAATTGTCGCATTGAAGAACCACCAATTTTGATTTTACAGTCCACAAAGTAGAATTAGTTGTACATTACAGACACCTTGGTTGGGTACATATAAGTTACTGTGACTTTCATTACTGCTTTCTGATGACGCAGGAAGAAAAACAGCAATTCTGGGATACTTGTTTTTGCTTTAAAATGTATGACACTTGCAGTGTAGAATGTACTGTATAAAACGATATCTTTAGTTTGTAGGTGGTTCTGATGATCCCAATCTAAAAAATATACATTTCTCTATGTTCATTATGATTGCACAAGAAGAATGCATTAAAATATTTTTGGTGTGTCATGGTATTTGTCGAGCTATAACATTCATATTGTTCTATTTACTACTACCTCTGTTGAATATATAAGGGTTCTTTTATATTATTATTCTCTTTATTCAGCTTTTTTTTTTTTTTAAAGAAAGGACAAGCAAATACAGAAATTCTAGCAATTCTGTCAATCACTGTACTGTTTCAATGTTGTGATGATTTGTTAGTTTAATTATTATCTTGTGCATTCACTTTTTTGATAGTAGGCTTGATAGTCTGTATTAGCCCCTGATAAAACATATTTCAAATACAATTATTAGCAGATAAAAATGGCAAATTTTATTTGAGCCCAGTTACCACATCCCAGTGTACCTCTCAACTGGGTCCTAATCTAGTGAACACCTCTGTTTGAGTCAAATCTGACCTCTTATATGGAAAAGGAGGTGCTAACAGAGAAATAGAAACACCTAAAGTAACTGGGAGGAGTATGCAGACAAAGGGCATGACCCCTTAATACACAAAAAGATAAGCTGCCGGCACTTCCTAACCTTGAGGTCTGAACTGGCTCATACTGAGCATAACATATAGGAGGGATAAACCAGGAAAGAGATGATCCAGCATCCAAGTCCGAGAGGTAAGTTAAAAATCCAAATTTTTATTAAGTCACAATAAAAAGTCCAATATAAAATCACTCCAAGGTCTTTAACAGGGGTGCATTTCTAGAAAAAGATGGCCTAGGCTATAAGATTGCCAACACACTTAAACTGAGCTGCAGCACGGTGGCTAAGACCATACAGTGGTTTAACAAGACAGGTTCCACTCAGAAAAGGCCTCTCCATAGTCAACCAAAGAAGTTAAGTGTACATGCTCAGATTCATATTCAGGTTGTGTTTTCCAAATATTTGAGTGCTGCCAGCATAGCTGCAGAGGTTAAAGGGATGAGGTTGTCAGCTTGTCAGTGCTCAGACAATACACCGCACACTGCATCAAATTGGTCTGCATGGCTGTCATCCCAGAAGGAAGCCTATTCTAAAGATAATGCACATAAAAGCCCCAAACCAGTTTGCTGAAGACAAGCAGACTAAAGCTGGTGTCACACACAGCGACAACGACAACGACAACGACGTCGCTGCTACGTCACCATTTTCTGTGACGTTGCAGCAACGTCCCGTCACTGTTGCTGTGTGTGACATCCAGCAACGACCTGGCCCCTGCTGTGAGGTCGCCGGTCGTTGCTGAATGTCCAGCTTCATTTTTTGGTCATCACTCTCCCACTGTGACACACAGATCGCTGTGTGTGACAGCGAGAGAGCGACGAAATGAAGCGAGCAGGGAGCAGGAGCCGGCATCTGGCAGCTGCGGTCAGCTGTAACCAGCGTAAACATCGGGTAACCAAGGGAAGACCTTTCCCTGGTTACCCGATATTTACCTTCGTTACCAGCCTCCGCCCTTGCTGCCAGTGCCGGCTCCTGCTCTGTGCACATGTGGGTGCAGTACACATCGGGTAATTAACCCGATGTATACTGTAGCAAGGAGAGCAAGGAGCCAGCGCTAAGCAGTGTGCGCGGCTCTCTGCACTGTGACATGTAGCTGCAGTACACATCGGGTTAATTAACCCGATGTGTACTGTACCTAGGAGAGCAAGGAGCCAGCGCTAAGCGCGGCTCCCTGCTCTCTGCACATGTAGCACAGCGACGTTATGATCGCTGCTGCGTCGCTGTGTTTGACAGCTAAGCAGCGATCATAACAGCAACTTACAAGGTCGCTGTTACGTCCCAGAAAATGGTGACGTAACAGCGACGTCGTTGTCGCTGTCGCTTAGTGTGAACCCAGCTTAAGGATATTGATTACTGGAACCATGTCCTGTGGTCGGATGAGACCAAGATAAACTTGTTTGGTTAAGATGGTGTGAAGCATGTGTAGTGGCAAATAGGTCAGTAGTACAAAGACAAGTGGGTCTTACTTACAGACAAGCATGATGGTGGGAATGTCTTGGTTTGGGGCTGCATGAGCGCTGCCAGCTGTGGGGAGCCACAGTCCATTGGGGGAACTAAAATGCCAACATGTTTTGGGACATATTACAGAGTATGATCACCTTCTTTCAGAAACTGGGCCATAGTATTCCAATGTGATAACAACCCCAAATACACCACCAAGATGACCACTGCCCTGCTAAAGAAACTGAGGGTTAAGATGTTGGACAGACTAAGCATGTCTCCAGAAATAGACTCTATTGAGCATCTGTGGAGAATCCTTAAATGAAAGGTGTAGGAACACAAAGTAACAAATATCCACCAGCCTCATGATGTCATCATAGAGGATGGAAGAGAATTCTAATGGTTCCTGTAAAGCTCTAGAGAATTCCATGCCCAACAGAGTTAAGGCCGCTTTACACGCTACAACATTGCTAAAGCGATGTTGTTGGGGTCACGGATTTTGTGACGCACATCCGGCCGCTTTAGCGATGTCGTTGCGTGTGACACCTATGAGCGATTTTGAATCGTTGCAAAAACGTTCAAAATTGCTAATTGGTTACATCCCCCCTAATCTCAATTATCATTGCTGCTGCACGTGCGATGTAGTTCGTCGTTTCTGCAGCAGCAGCACACATCGCTGTGTGTGACAGGAACAAGGAACCTCACCTTACCTGCATCCCGCCAGCAATGAGGAAGGAAGGAGGTGGGCGGGATGTTCGTCCCGCTCATCTCCGCCCCTCCGCTTTGATTAGGCGGCCCCTTAGTGATGCCACTGTGACGCCGAACGAACCGCCCCTTAGAAAGGAGGCGGTACCCCAGTCACAGCGACATTGCTAGGCAGGTAAGTAGTGTGACGGGTTCGCGCAATTTTGTGCGACACGAGCAACAATTTGCCCGTGTCGCACAAACGATGGGGGTGGGTATGCATGCTAGCAATATTGGTAACGATATTGCAGCGTGTAAAGCGGCCTTTAAGGCAGTGCTTGAAAATATTGGTGGCGTTACAAAATATTGACACTTTGGGAACAATTTGGTCTTTTCACTTAGGAGTGTACTTACTGTTGCCTCAATTGCAGTTTGTTTAAAAATAAACTGCCTCACTCACCGACATTGCTGTACAGGTCCAGGACTAAAGGCTGCTTTACACGAGTCGATATATTGTGCGATGCATCGTTGGGGTCACGGATTTTGTGACGCACTTCCGTCATTCGTAACGAAATCTCCTCATGTGACAGCTCCTTGCGAGTCCAACCAATGCCTAATCGTTTGAAATTCGGCCATCGTGTACTCTTTG
This sequence comes from Anomaloglossus baeobatrachus, assembly GCF_048569485.1. Taxonomy (NCBI): domain Eukaryota; kingdom Metazoa; phylum Chordata; class Amphibia; order Anura; family Aromobatidae; genus Anomaloglossus; species Anomaloglossus baeobatrachus. The sequence goes on from NC_134354.1 coordinate 162,485,645, forward strand.
TTTAATTCCATAAAATCGTTCAGTTTTGTCTTCATGAACGACACATTGCAAAGTGTGACACCGTGTAATCGGCCATCCTCGTAGTTGTTTGTGACGTCAGTAAACGTTCAGGGCGTATTTGTGGTTTTAAATAATCACGCCTAATCTAATCGGATTGGTTGTAGCAGATGCGTTTTGATTGGTTATTACTGTTATAAAATACGGAGCTGTAGTCATGATGTGTGAACATTCAGCCTTGGCGTCATGCACAGTGTTTTATAGTGCATTATTCCTAATTTTTCTTACGTTTCTTTGTTCGCTGAATTTTCCGCCCTCACTCCTTGTTATCCCTTTTTTGTGGTAAGTTGTTATATGCCAATCTTTCCTTTTTGGATCAAAATCGACATTAACCAGACCACAAACAACAAACAAGAATGATGCTAAGGACACAGGAGGCAACAAAGACAGACGCAGAAGAGAAACAATATATATGGGATCTAACCAATCAACCACATTAGCAGAACTGGATTGAGCAGGTCAGAAGAATTCAGGGCGTGCAACAATCCAGACAACGTCACGGAGGGCTGTATAGTTTGCCTAATTACGCCCATACAAAAGACAGATTGACCAAAGGAAAACATGTGTGAAGCCTTTTGGACGTCCGCCATGGCCAATCAATATATCGATGAGCGCTTTGTGGTCGTTTGACAACACTCCACGTGTGACACATGGACAACTACCTATCAGCGATACAAACAAAAAAAAAAAAAAAGACTTTGCCAAATAAATCGCACGATGGATTGACTCGTGTAAAGCAGCCTTAAGTCTCCTTAACTGCACTCAGTGTCTGCTATTCCCTGCAGTGCTGACATCACATCAACAGCAGCGGCACCAATAACTGAGCTCAGTGGCGTTGCCTTAGTTCAGTGTTTCTCAACTCCAGTCCTCAAGACCCACCAACAGATCATGTTTTCAGGTTTTCCTCAATGTTAGACAGGCAATAATTCCATCACCTGTGCAACATTAAGGAAATCCTGAAAACCTGACTGAGGAAAACCTGAAAACATGATCTGTTGGTGGGTCTTGAGGACTGGAGTTGAGAAACACTGCCTTAGTTGATGACAATAGCTGCTAACATGAGTTCACTGATTGGCTGCAGCATTATTGATGCAACATCAGTACTGTAGACAATAAATATACTGTGCACAGCAATTTAGACTCAGCACTTGACCCGTTTAGGTTGAGAACAGCAATTTGGTTTTTTTTACATGCATGCCGTGAGACAGATTTTCTGAAATTGTAAAATCCCTTTAAAGAAAAATAATATGATAGGTAAAGCTCTGCTTGCTATATTAAGCAAAACCAAGTCGATAAGATTTAAAAAAACTTATGGAAAACCCCTTTAATTTTATGTATTGTGGAGCTTTATAATGTACTTTTCTTAAATTTCTATCTTCCACTGGTGCCCTACACAGATTACTGAGGTTGCTTAGCACTCAGTATACAGTGACGTCCTTTATTGTGCTGGTAGGCATTCATCCCCACTGGCTAGCCTTTCTGTGTTGTAATCTTTTTTTCTCAAGTGTCTTTCTGTTAATCAGATTTTTGCAGGATCCATGAAGACAAATCATTAGAATACAGAGGCTAGTCACATGTAGTATACATTATACAGTTATTGATAAATGTGCCATGCTTTCATAACCCTAGAACTGCTTACATTGCTCTGCATACAATGTATCATATTCTTTCATCAGAAGATGCAGTACAATGACTTTCTTTCACGAATGTAAAATGTTATTTATAATGTTATCTATGTGCACACTGGGGCTCCAAATTTTTCATTTTCAATGAGTTTTGGCTCCTCTACTTTTTTCTGTATTTCCTTCATAACAATTGTCATAGGACACATGCAGAAAGGAAATGTTCCTTCACAAAGGAGTAACTGTCAAGTAATATTCTTCTGGTGTCAAGTTAATGTCTCTCTAATAAGTTTGGGGGTCTGTTTTAAGCTGTGATGACTGATTGGTAGGGATATAATCGCTCAGGCTGTCTGCTCGTGCAATCCCATTCACTACTGGTATACATCAAAGGGGAGGTTCTTAAGTATTGAACTTTCTTGACTTACTTCTATGAGTTCGTTGTTTTGGAGGTTGAAAAGACCCAAATCCCAGAGCTATAAATCACATCAATGAGACATCCCAGCAAGAAGAAACTGTAGCTTGATCTCTGCCTTCAACTGCCTGGGTCAAGTCACTTGTCTTCCAGGGGAGGCAAGATTCTTTTCTTAGATATTTCTGAACTTGCACATCCTTAAGCTGTTGAGAATTACCTACAGATTGTGTGTTGTATGGGATTTATGATGAAGAGCCATGTAAAAATAAATATTTATGTCATGGTTGAAAAATTCTCATTACAGTCATGCCCAAAAGTGTTGGCACCCTTGAAATGAAGTATTTTTCCCAGAAAATTATTGCAATTACATATGCTTTATTATACATACTGCAGGTCTATTTTCTTTGTGTGTATTGGAAAAACACACAAAAAAAACCCACATGGAAAAAACACAAATTGGACATAATTGCACACAAAATCTCCAAAATGGACCAGACAAAAGTGTTGGCTCACTCAACTTAATATTTTGTTGCACACCCTTTGAAATAAATACCTGCCCACAGTCATTTCCTAGAACCAACAACAAACTTCTTACACCTCTCAACTGAAATTTTGGAGTCTTCTTTGCAAACTGCTCCAGGTCTCTCATATTTAAAGTTCTCCTACCAACAGCACTGAGAAGTACAACATGACCAAAAGTACTCTGATAACCTTCAGATTTCAAGAAGCTTTGCACACAGAGAAGGCACCCAGTGCCAGAGGCAGCAACACAACCTCAAAATATATTTGAACCTCCCCCATAGTTGACTGTAGGTACTGTGTTCTTTCTTTGTAAACATCATTCCATTCTCTGTAAACAGTAGAATGATGTGCTTTACCAAAAAGCTCTATCTTGGCCTCATCTGTCCACAAGACACTATCCTAGAAGCAGTTTGGCTTACTCATGTACATTTTAGCAAACTGCAGTCTAGCTTTTTTATGTTTACAGTATGTGTCAGCAGTTGGGTCCTTCCGGGTCTCCTGTCATAGCATTTAATTTCATTCAAATGCCAAGGGATAGTTTGCGCTGACACTGATGCTCCCTGAACCTGCAAAACAGCTTGAATTTCTTTGGAACTTAATTGGGGCTGCTTATCCAGTATATGGACTATTTTGTGTTGCAACCCTTTCATCAATATTTCTTTGCCATCCACTTCTATGGAAATAAGTTACAGTGCCATGGGTTGTAAATTTTTTAATATGTTACGCATTGGGGACATAGAAACATCGAGATCTCTGAAGGAGATAAACTTGTGATCCTGAGATTATTTTTCAACAATTTTGGTTATCAAGCCCTCAGATAGTTATTTTCTCTTTCTGTTTTCCATGCTTAGTGTGGCACACAGACATACAATTCAAAGATTGATTAAACTTGTCACTTTTTTATCTGGTTGCAGGTGGGATTTTCCTATTGCCCACATATGTTACTAGCCACAGGTGAGTTTGAATAAGCATCATATGCTTGAAGCAAGGTTTTTTTTTACCTACAATATTTGAAATGTGCCAACAATGTTTTTCTGCCTTTTTTGGAGGGTTTTTGTGTGAAACCATACATTTTTTTCCTCAGGGTTTTTTTGTGCTGTTCCAATACACACAAAGGAACTAAACAAGTGTGTAATAAAACAAATAAAAGCAATATTTTCTCATAGAAATATTGGAACATATTCAAGGGTGCCAACACTTTTGGCCATGACTGTATAATGCAGGCCTATAGATGATGACATCCATTCTACAGTTAATTTAAATTTCCTTCCTTAAGATTCACCCTTATCATTGTCACCAATGTTAAAACTTTATTTTATTTTTTGCAATTGTATGTAACATGAAAACTGGAAATATTGAATTGCTTTGTTCTTTTGTTTTTAAAACGTAACTATGTATGTGGTCATGCTTACTGCATTACTTTAAAGCAATTTGTTGGCTTGCTGGCAGCACCGAAGCCATCTAGAGCTGAAGTCCTGGGGTCAAATCCCACCAAGGACAACAACTTCCAGGAGTTTATATGGGTTTTTCTTGGTTATTCTTGTTTGCCCATACTCCAAAGACATACTGATTGGGACTTCAACTTGTGAGCCCCATTGGGGACAGTTATGATGTCATCTACATAGCGCTGCAATAATTAATGATTAGAGATGAGCTAACCTGAAGTTCAATGTTCAAAGTTCGGGTTCGAACATAGACTAAAGAAAACAGAGTTTGGGTTCAAAGTTTGAGCGAGTTCCGAGTGCAAACGAATCAAGCAAGCAGCACTCTGCTTGGGTATAATTAATGCTCAGCTCTGTGCAACCTACTTGCAGTGTTTGAACAGCTCACACAGGGGTAAAATCAGTGTGATCAGATGTAGTGTGTACATATATACAAAAAAAATTAAAAACCCCGGCCACTCTTGGCTGGAAATGTTCTGCTTATGGCTGACTGTATGTGGGTGGAGACACAAACTGCTCAATTTCTGACTTCCATTGAGGTTCGGGTAAATTCAGGGTCACAAATTGAACTTTATCTAAAGTTGAACTGTACTCTCTGAACTTAACTTCCAAAGCTTTGCTTATCTCAATTATACCCCCTTCACGCGTTGATTCCGATACATATGACGCCATTTTCATATGTACCAGAATCACGTACATACACAGACCCATTAAAATCAATGGGTCTGTGCACACATCAGTATTTTCTCAAAGGACCATGTGTCTGTATGGAGCACACACGTATCCATGTGTTCAGCACAGTCAAGTTCATTTTTCTCTGGCAGCACTGATGTCACACGGACCACACACGGTGTGATCCGTATGACATGTACAAGAGAAGACACCTGTCTTTGAAAAATAATTATTTTCTATACTCACCTGTATCCATTGCTGTTGTCTTTGTTTGCTGTCACTTGTTTCAGGGCCCTCTCATTATGCTCATTGCATATTCACTGCATCCGGACCCGGAAGCAGTGTGGGAGACATCAGCACCACGGACAGGTGAGTTAAAAGTTTCTAATCTCAATGTGCTATCACGGAGAACACTTGTGTCCCAATATCACAGCACACGGAGGGCCATACGTACCTTCAACACGTCCATGAAAAATGTGTGTATCCATGGACATGTGAAAGAGGCAGGTTAGGTTCACATGGATTATTTTTTTAAGCAATATTTTGAAACACATTCAGACCACACCTTTTCATCCCCCTCCCCCCAAAAACCAAATAGCAAAATTAACAGTTCCAAAAGCAAATTTCATTTGAAAAACCTTTGGAATTTTTTTGCTTCAAAAAAAGCTGCAGGTGAACATAGCCTCACTATTTGTTCCCCAGTGCATTCTTCAAGACGTCAAGGAACAAAACACTCAAAAAGGTAGATTTAAAATTAAAATGAGTAGCAAGAGAAATCAGAGAGTATGTGAAGCATTTATTGGAGAGGATTTTGAGTTAGATTCATTCATTCATTCATTCAGCCTTCTAATGTCTAGGTTCTTGCAGCCACCAATATACATTACCCAAGTAAAAGTGCATATAATATTACTCAATGCAACTCTTTTGTTACAGACAATACAGGTTGACACTCTTGCTCCTTAACCATGTCTGATTATTTTCTGACAGTAGCTGCTTAGCTGTAGTATGTTTATATCTTTTTGACTATACAATTTCTTAACATAAACCTACTATCCATGCACATAGAAATAGGGGAATCTGAATGGCTCAAACGAAGATGTTATGGTTCCACTGTTTGGATGCAATGTGGCTAACAGATCTGAACTTAACCTTCCATCATTTGCTTTTGTATAGTCTATTTCAATGAAACGTCCTATTATAACAGCTAGAGTCTAAAAGTATGTTTCACAATAAGTGATTTAGTGAAGAGCACTTACTCACCACTTTTTCATTCTGCACTGTGTATTTTAATAATGAAATGTTCCACAGTGATATATACATTCGCATTTACAGATGTTTTCTGATAAACATGAAAAAGTCCAATTTAAATGTTTAACGTAAATGCATTCCCTGTGAACAAACTCTGGTACAATAATCCCATCTGCACACGTTGGTTTAATAAACACAATTTAGTGTTTTAAATTTTGTTTCTGTTCATCCCAAGATCTGCGGTGAAAATGTTTGAAACTCATGTTGAAAGTGACAGATTATCAACCTTGAAGAAACCACACGGCTCCTTGTGTCTTTCATCATAGTGATACAATACAGACAAGTCCAACTTCCCTCATTGGACCCAGTAAAGAATGACATTCATGTTCAAAATTGATCTGTATTAAATGAAACTTTATAGATATCCCATATTTACTCTTATGTCTCTCCAGCAGAAAACACGTTTTCTTACTGTCATGACTGTATCTTGCTCGGGGGAGACCCCAAGTGAATCTGGTGTCAGAAGGTCACAGCGCCTTGCTGCTCAGGTTCACTGCTGTTATTTAATAACATCTCCTTCCTTGTGGTGCTGTAAGGGTTAAGCATCCTTTCGTGCCTGGCTGCAGGCTTTAGCTGTCAATCTCAGGTGTGGCTCTTTGAGATCACTCCCCTTCACAATTTAAGTCATGTGATCTGATCACATGATGCCTGTGATAGAAACTGAATTCTCATTTCTATGTGGTCCACTTTGGAAGGAGCCAGCTCTGGGAGAAGTCTGTCGTGTTGTGTGCAGCAGTGGTGTTTGGTGCACTGAAGCCGCCTGGAATGTTTTTTCCTTTTATGTTTATTTCCCTTGTTTGTATTCCTTCCCTTGTATTTTTGTATTGTAGTGGCGAATCTAGTGAACTCATTAGCTTACTCACTAGGAAGGGTACGTTTAGGGCCAACTAAGTGAATAAGGTATCCTGCTCATGACAAGTTGAATCAACCTGTACAGGGATGCTAGGGAGCTCAGGAGACAGCTTAAGGTGAGTTCAGGAGGTCCCCCCTCACCCCTCTCCCTATCAGCAGGGACCTCCTTTGTATCGCGACGCCTGTGTTCCCTTTGTGTTTTAACATCTTCTTGGGGTTTACCAGGTACTAGGTAAACTCTGTTTTAGTCACGTGCATGATACTTACATTGCTCCAAGATTTGATATTGGCTTTTGGATACAGATATGGGCTACAAGACTAATTAGGAAAAATAAAAGACTCATGGCTCATGATTCCTACTATGCAGGACCAGTTTGCTGCTAACCCAGTTCTAACTAGTTTTGACTTTCTGGTTCTGTCCTCAGTATGGTCACTGGTGATATGGTTATCCACCTCATCCCGGTCATATCAAGTCTACTGAAGAGAGGACCAGAAAGGACAGACATGTGGGGACTGGCTGTGTGACGCCCTGGCCTATCAGGTCGTCAAAGGGTATTGTGCAATCTGCCCTTCTGTGCAATATCCACCTCCTGCTTGGTCCTTAACCAATGGGTTTGCCAAAACCAGCTAATCAAAATCCTAGGAACACTCTGCAGCACACCCACCAGACACACCAGTGGACAGCCTGAGTGGAATAGGGTCGCCCACGTTGGGGGTTGGTTAAGGGGAAGTCAGGAGTGTCAGGAGTGAGTCAGAGAAGAGGAGAGTGTAGTGTTGGAGGTGAAAGAGAGAGGAGGTCAGGAGCTGGGCTCCTTGGAAGTACTAGGTAGCAAACGTTGATCTGGGCCTGGAAGAAGCTGGACCCCCGGTCGCAGGGGATCGTGACAAGGGGCACGGCAATGTCGTGGAGGACAGCCGGCGGCCTTGAACCATCACCGGGCTGGGACCAGGGCATGACAGGGTACTTGGACCCTAGGTCAGCGAGTAGCTTCAGGCAACCTGACAATTCACCTGACGAGAATGGAATCTTTAATATCCGCTCTCCACCTGCTCCAAAATTGGGGTACTAGCGCAATGAAGGGGATAGGACTTTCCACACATACGGTCCAAGAAATCCCAAGCGTGAACCCTGAGAGCAAGCTCCCTCAGTTAGTCACAATGGGGAGCGGGACCCGACTAGTTTCAAGTTACAGGGACAAACAAGCAGAGAACAAAGTGCCAAGGGAAAGGTCACAGATCAACAGGCAACACCAGCAGAAACAGGACCCAAGCATGCTCTTCCTCAGCGGCAGCGGTATCCAAAACTTTGGTTTACTAAAGTTGTCATTGTCAGCGTTATTGGACTGACTGAGTATGCAAGTGACCCTTACCTCCCCAACGGCACATCCCTGTCATCATCACTGAGTCCTGGGGCATCCCCCCCTACCCGTGGAGGGGTTAAACACCTGGCTGCCCACTCCATCACCACCAGGTACTCCCCAGCTGCAGCGGTGGTACTCCACCTTACCACACACCATGGCTGGCATCACAAACTCTCAGTACACTATTTCCTGTAAATACCCAGCTTCTTTCGAGTGGCCACGCAACCCCCGAGCGACTGCGGGTCCGGATCCGAGCAGCCCGGCTGCTGACACGGGGGTGGAACAGCTGCATCTAACATTGACAATAAAGGACTAAATGTATCATTTATCTGAATATAACCCCTATACATCCTGAACTATCCAAACACAGTAAATATGGGTATACAGTAATATAAGATAATTAGTGATGAGCGAGTACTAAAATGCTCGGGAGCTCGAGGCTCGGGCCGAGCATCTCAAAATACTCGTGTACTCGGCCCGAGCACCGAGCCCAATGTTATCCTATGGGAGACCCGAGTATTTTTGTGAAATGACCCCCGGCAGCATGTAGAAACCATAAAACAGTAAATTAAAAAAAAAAACGTGCGTGTGTGTGTAAGCGTGCATATATATATACACGCGGAGTGGAGTGCGGGAGGGGCCGTAGCCGAGCGGGGAAGTGTCGGGCTAAAGGCACGGTCACGCTGTGCGGGCTGGCCAATCACTGCAATTCCACAACAGGGCTGTGGCATTGCAGTGGTCTGCCAGCCAATCCCTGCATAAGGGATGGCTGTAAAAAGAGCGCCAACATGGAGACCACGAGTACAGCACGAGTATCGCGAGATTACTCGGTCCCCGCCGAGTAGCCCGAGTACAGTGATACTCGTGCGAGTACCGAGTAGTAACAAGCATACTCGGTCATCACTAAAGATAATGGGTGCTGTCATCACAAAGTACAATGACTGTTCTCAATTAAAATTCACCATGTGACTGACATCTGCCCTCAAGTTACATTGATCAGAATTATAGAAAACACTGCATAATTATAATGCAAACAAAAAAGTTAAATTATTTTTATGACACATTGAGTAATGTTACAGGGAATCTGTCATAAAATTCTCCTTATCTACACACATGAAAGAGACCTGTCAATCATGGGGGGAGGCAGGGACAGGACCGGCTTCTCAAACTGAAATGATGCAGAGTTTTAAAATAAATCATATCTGTTTGGAATCATACAGCAAGGCTCCAATTAAACCTGGCACTAAATGGTGACTTTGCTCTAGTTGTCAGTGCTCCATCGTTGGAACAACTATAGACACTGCAGCTTCAAAACTTAAGAGAATTTGCAGCAAGATTGCCAAACTTCCAGAAACTCCAGGACATTCCGTAAATAAAGTCACTTTTTTGCCCTGTCCTTAGAAGAAAAGTTAAAGCATCTGTGATTTTTTTAACTTGAAGAAAACCATGCACATATTTGGACTATAAATATCATCATTTTACAATTTACATTGAATGCTGCTACTGTCTTCATATCAGAAATATAGACTGGAGACATAAGCAGATTATAATCAAGGCAAGCTGGGCAACCACACGGGGCCCAAACCTCCAGGGGTGAGTATGGCCAGATCACCCTCATTCTAATATTTTGAGTGCTATCACGGTGCAGGGAACTATCCTAAAACAACCCCTCCTGGCAATAGAGAATGGCAGCAAAGCCACAGGGGAGCTCCTATCGCCTTCTCTATGATTTTACTCACCAGCTCTAGCATGATGATGCCATCACGCCACATGTACACACCAGTCACAAGAGGAAGCGGAGCTACAGTAGATAATATGGAGAGGTATGTATTATGTATTTTTTTTAATAAATTGAATGAAATGGGGGTGGGAGAGAAGTTATAATGAATTGAAGGGGAAGGGCAGGTGAGCGGATGTTATAATGAATTGAGGGTTGAGGTTGGAGAGAGGACATTATATTATAATAATAATAATCTTTATTTATATAGCGCCAACATATTCCACAGCGCTTTACAATTCAGGAGGATCGTAAACAAGCAAGTAACAGTTATGGAAAAATGGAAACTATAATATTTTTAGAGGGCAAAAAAAAGACAACCCTGTTTGTGAGAGCTTACAATCTACAATGAGATGGGTGGGGGGCTATGCACAAGTGCTTATTTACAATGACAATCCAGTCATCTCAAGGAAATGGTGGATAGATAATGATTTCCTGGACCAGTTGCCCAGAACCTTGAGATGCATTTGGGTGCCATGGAGTTTGACGTGGAGTTATATTGTGAGAAGTTGTAGAGGGACTATGTGAATTTAGTTTGGCTAGGGAGTGTGATAGGCCGCCCTAAAAAGATGCATTTTTAGGGTGCGTCTGAAGCTGAGTAAGTTGTGATTTGTCCTAACTTCTTGGGGTAGAACGTTCCAGAGAGTTGGTGCAGCTCGGGAGAAGTCTTGAATCCGGGAGTGGGAGGTTCGAATTAGTGTGGATGTTAGTCAAAAGTAATTTGCAGAGCGTAGAGAATGGGTGGGGTGATAGATAGAGAGGAGGGTGGAGATGTAGGGGGGTGCCACACTGTGGAGAGCTTTGTGGGTGAGAACAAGCAATTTGAATTGGATCCTGTGATATATGGGCAGCCAGTGCATTGACTGGCACAGAGCAGAGGCATCCGAGTAGCGGTTAGCCAGATAGGTGACCCTGGCTGCTGCATTAACCCCTTAACGACCCATGACGTACTGGGTACGTCATGGATCGTGTGCCGGTAAGCCCTGCCCCCTGCCGCCGGCAGGCGGCGGCGATCCGCGCACATTTCAGCTGTTATCAACAGCTGATATGTGTGCCTGCTAGCCGCGGGTGGAATCGCTTCCACCCGCGGCCATTAACCCCTTACATTTCGCTGCCAAAATGTTGGCAGCGATATGTATATGGGCGCCGCCATGACAGTCACTTACCCCGCCCCCACTGGAAGTCACGTGACATGATCACGTGACTTTCGGCAGTTGCCATGGTAGCACAGGGTCATGTGATGACGCCTGTAGCTAACATGACTCACTTCCTCTCAATGCCGGAATACAGCCGGCATTGAAAGTGAAGCAGCAAATCTGCAGTTCTCAGCTCTGTAGCTGAGATCTGCAGATAGTGCAAAGCGATTTGATTGCTGATCGCTATAGCCCCCTAGGGGGACTAGTAAAATAAAAAAAAAAAGTAAAAAAAAAGTTTTAAAAAATTAAGAAAAAATAAAAAAACCTAAAAGTTCAAATCGCCCCCCTTTCACCCCATTGAAAATTAAAGGGTTAAAAAAAATAAAAAATACACACATATTTGGTATCGCCACGTTCAGAAATGCCCGATCTATCAAAATATAAAATCCATGAATCTGATCAGTAAACGGCGTAGCGGCAAAAAAAATCCAAACGCCAAAATTACGTTTTTTGGTCGCCGCAAATTTTGCGCAAAATGCAATAACAGGCGATCAAAACGTAGCATCTGCGCAAAAATGGTACCGTTAAAAACGTCAGGTCGAGACGCAAAAAATAAGCCATCACTGAGCCTCAGATCCTGAAAAATGAGAACGCTACGGGTTTTGGAAAATGGCGCAAAACGTGCGCCACGTTTTTTGGACAAGCTTGTGAATTTTTATTAACCCCTTAGATACAAGTAAACCTATACATGTTTGGTTCTACAAACTCGCACCAACCTGAGGCATCACATAGTTACCTCAGTTTTACCATATAGTGAACACAGTGAATAAATTATCCCAAAAACTAGTGTACGATCACACTTTTTTTGCAATTTTTCCACACTTGGAATTTTTTTGCAGTTTTCCAGTACACTATATGGTAAAACTTATGGTTTCATTTAAAAGTACAACTCGTCCTGCAAAAAACAAGCCCTCATATGGCAAGATTGATGGAAAAATAAAAAAGTTACGCCTCTTGGAAGAAGGGGAGCAAAAAACAAAAACGCAAAAACGGAAAGTGCCCGGGGGCTGAAGGGGTTAAGTATGGACTGTAGAGGAGAGAGTCTAGTTAGGGGGGGACCAATTAATAGAGAGATACAGTAGTCAAGACGAGAGTGGATCAGGGCCACAGTGAGGGTTTTTGTCGTTTCCATTGTGAGAAAGGGGCGGATTCTAGAGATGTTCTTGAGGTTCAAGCGGCAGGAGCGGGCAAGAGATTGTATGTGGGAGGTGAAGGAGAGATCAGTGTCAAGTATAACACCCAGACAGCAGGTCTGCTGCCTAGGATTTATCATTGTGCCACACACAGAGAGGGAGATGTCAGGTTTAGGAAGGTTTGAAGACGGAGGAAAAAGAAGAAGTTCAGTTTTTGAAAGGTTATTTTTCAGATAGAGAGCAGACATGATGTTGCAAACTGCAGTCAGGCAGTTACTTGTATTCTGTAGTACAGCTAGGGTGAGCTCTGGGGATGAGGTGTATAGCTGTGTGTCATCAGCATAAAGATGGTACTGAAAGCCAAATCTGCTGATGGTCATTCCAATTGGGGTAGTGTAGAGGGAGAAAAGAAGAGGGCCAAGGACTGAACCTTCAGGGACCCCAACAGTGAGAGGAGAAGATGTGGAGCCAGCAAATAATACACTGAATGAATGGCCAGAAAGATAGGAAGAGAACCAGGAAAGAACAGGGTCCTTTAGGGCGATAGAATGGAGCATAGAGAGAAGGAGATGGTGGTCAACAGTGTCGAAGGCAGCATAGAGGTCAAGAAGGATAAGCAGAGAGTGGTCACCATTACGTTTTGCTGTCAAAAGGTCATTGGTGACTTTGACAAGGGCAGTTTCTGTTGAGTGTAAAGGGCGGAAGCCAGACTGTAAAGGATCTAGAAGAGAGTGGGTGGAAGTTAGCGGGTGAGGCGAGAGTAGACCAGGCGCTCCAAGAGTTTGGAGGTGAAGGGGAGATTGGAGACTGGTCTGTAGTTGCTTGTGCAGAACGGATCAAGGGAGGGGTTTTTTTTAATAATGGAGTAATGATAGAGTGTTTGAGGGAGGAAGGGAAGATACCAGAAGAGAGAGATAGATTGAAGATTTTAGTTAGGTGAGTGGTGACAACCGGAGAGAGGGACTGGAGTAGGTGTGAGGGGAAGGGATCAGTAGGGCAAGTGGTAGGATAGAAGAGGATAGGAGCCTGGAGACATCCTCCACTGTGACTGGGTCAAATGTGGAAAGTGAGCTGGATGGGATATGGGGAGGGATGGGATTCACACCGCTTGGTGGCTGGGAGATGATCTCTCGGCGGATGTTTTCTATTTGCTCTGTGAAATACGAGGCCAGGTCATCAGCATGAAGGTCTGTGATAGGGGTCCGTACTTTTTTACTGAGGAAGGAGTGAAAGGTGTCAAAGAGCTTCTTTGGATTGTTGGATAGTGAGGAGATAAGGGTGGTGAAGTAAGTCTGTTTGGCGAGGTGAAGGGAAGAGTTGTAGGTCCTTAACAAACTTGTAGTGGATGAAGTTTTCTGGTGTGAGGGTTTTCCTCCATAGGCGTTTGGCACTCCTGGAGCATCGCTGGAAAAATAGAGTTTGGGATGTGAGCCAGGGCTGTTTTACTCTGTATTTTGTCTTTCTGAAGGTGAGGGGCGCTACTTGGTCTAGGGTACTTGTGAGTGTGTCATTGTAGTGCTTTACAGCCAGATCAGGACAGGAAAGGGAGGAGATAGGGGACAGTGATGAGTGTAGATATTCTGTAAGTGTCTGAGAGTCGATGGCCTGTAGGTTTCTCAATGTGTAATAGGTGGGAGTGTGCTGGCGAGGGTTTGTTAGCTTGAAGGAGAGGATGTTGTGGTCAGAGAGGGGAAGAGGTGAGTTGTCAAAGTGAGAGATTGAGCAGAGGCTGATAAAGACCAGGTCAAGGGTGTTACCATCTTTATGTGTCTCAGAGGATGAGAGCTGTGAGAGGCCAAGGGAGGTGGTAAGAGATAGAAGCTGGGATGCAGATGGGGAGGGGGGCTGTTCATGGGAATGTTAAAGTCTCCTAGGATAAGGGTTGGTAAATCTGAGGACATGAAGTGCCTGTGAAGATGGTGTGGACCTCAAAGGATTGGAATAAGAGTGATGGAGCTGGGGGGATGACCTGAAAGGTGCATTCTGGGGACAGGAGTAAATCAACTCCACCACATGTCTGTTTCCAGGTCTTGGTGAATGGGATAAGTGTAAACCACCGTGAGAGATGGCAGGGGAAGTAGTGTCAGAATCCTGAATCCAGGTTTCAGTGAGGGCTAGCAGGTTAAGAGAGTTATTGAGAAAGTAGTTGTGGATATAAGGACCATGTTGTTAAATACGGACCATGGATTCCAGAGAGCACAGTTAAAAGAGGGAAGTGAGGGTGTACAACTAATGTTAATAAGATTATCAGGGATTCTATGGGAGGTGGGGGAGGGGGTAAAGTTAGCATGGTGTGGACCAGGATTCAGAGAGATATCATCTGAAAGAAGTAGGAGTAGAAGGAGAAAGATCAGATTGTTTTTGGATTTGTGGCATGGCTTTTTCTGCTAGACCCTGCAGCATAAAGGAGTGATGTTATTAAGGTAGGTGAAAAGAGCATGGGCGCTGTACATAGGAAAGGGGAGGAGAGAGGGACTGATGTGGATGAGTGGTGATGGAGGGGGGACAGGGTGGTGAAAGTGGACAGTAAAGGCACATAGGATGATAGAGATAGAAGTAATAGTCATGGTGGAAACAAAAGGTGTCAAAGAGTAGTTTACCTGCTTCCTGCCCTGACTAACTGCCATTGAAATAACTGCCCAGCACTTAGCAACAATGGCACTTTGCATAAGATGGCATGCATGCAGGCACCCCACATTCGTGCACCCCTTAAGAAAGCCCCAGATATATAGGCGAATCTAGAGGATTAGGTGAGGGGGATTGTGGGAGGCCAGCTTGTTAAGGGAAATTAACAAAAGGTAATCACACCAGGGAATAATTAGTGAATCAAAGGGAACAGAACATTTTACATCCAGCCTGAATACAGACTGCACAATCACACCTTCCACCATCAGATAACATTTTCAAAGAGGAAAATAGTCATACATCAGTGAGTATCAAACTTAATGTAAAGGTGACATAGCAAAAGTTACAGCAAGCAGGATTATAGTTGTACCAGAAGAGAGGGATCAGCAGAGATATACTGCAGGACAATTATATTGTAATTAATTGATGATAGGTGGGTGGTTGTAAAGAGGACAGGAATTGTGGAGAGGGGACATGTAAATATAAGGAATTAGAGGGGCATGTAATTATAATGAATCCGGGGGGATGTGATTATAATGAATTGGTGAAGAGGGAAGTGCACATTAGTGGGGTGTTGAGGATGCAGGACACTGACTGGTAATAAACTGGGGAAAGTGTACAGTTGACAATTCATTTAATTATTTAATGGGTGGGAGAGAAGTGGCTAATTATAGTAATGGGGGGCACAGTGGTGGATTATAAATTCACATTTGTAATTGCAAGTTTCATAATAGCTAATTATGTTGATGTTGTGGTTCATATCTGTATTTAGTGGTGCAGTGTGGGGGATTTATTTTTTAGGAAACAAATGTGAATATATGTGCCATTTTTTATTTTCAGGGGTGTGGTGATTAGAGCGTTAGGACACTGATATGAAGGTTTGACAAGACTATGAAAAAGGCTGTAGTCAGATGTGAGGTCAGCACTAAGTTAGTTGATGTAGATATTCTGTGTATGTGAAAAGCTATACAGTACAGACCAAAAGTTTGGACACACCTTCTCATTCAAAGAGTTTTCTTTATTTCCATGACTCTCTAAAAATTGTAGATTCACATTGAAGGCATCAAAACTATGAATTAAAACATGTGCAATGAAATACTTAAAAAAGTATGAAACAACTAAAAATATGTCTTATATTCTAGGTTCTTCAAAGTAGACACCTTTTGCTTTGATTACTGCTTTGCACACTCTTGCCATTCTCTTGATGAGCTTCAAGAAGTAGTCACCGGAAATTGTCTTCCAACAGTCTTGAAGGAGTTCCCAGAGATGCTTAGCACTTGTTGGCCCTTTTGCCTTCACTCTCCGGTCCAGCTCATCCCAAACCATCTCGATTGGGTTCAGGTCTGGGGACTATTGAGACCAGGTCATCTAGCATAGCACCCCATCACTCTCCTTCTTAGTCAAATAGCCCTTACACAGCCTGGAGGTGTGTTTTGGGTCATTGTCCTGTTGTAAAATAAATGATGATCCAACTAAACGTAAACCGGAATGGAATAGCAAGCTGCTGCAAGATCCTGTGGTGGCCATGCTGGTTTACTATGCCTTCAATTTTGAATAAATCCCCAACAGTGTCACCAGCAAAGCACCCTCAAACCATCACACCTCCTCCTCCGTGCTTCACGGTGGGAACCAGGCATGTAGAGTCCATCCGTTCACCTTTTCTACAAAGACACGGTGGTTGGATCCAAAGATCTCAAATTTGGACTCATCAGACCAAAGCACAGATTTCCACTGGTCTAATGTCCATTCCTTGTGTTCTTTAGCCCAAACAAGTCTCTTCTGATTTTTGCCTTAAATCCATTATTTAATTGTTGTGATTAAAATGTAGTGATACAGGCCCTTGATAATCCAATGTATCTTGTTACCCCCAGTCAGAGCTGTTTAATCACTGAAAGCGGCTTGCACTGGGCTGAGCACCAAGCTTACCCAGGCACAGTGATGCTCGCAAAAGTGGACAACATATGTAAAGAACCTGTGGCGTCCCTGAGGGTTTCATCGCCACAGAGGTACTGCACCACAGCCAGAGGTGTGGTATCCCATCCTGGGTAAGAAAGGGGTCATCTACCAGTTCACAGACAAAACCTGCACACACCAATATTAGGTCACATTCTGGCTCAGGGTTTAAGGCAGGTACTCGCAGTGCACCTCATGTTTATTTTTCCATCTGTCCTGATTTTTGGCGCTTGGTGGCTGTTCACACTTGCCATCCAACCCTGTCCACTGGCTATTTATTCTAAGCAGCATGTGCTCGGGCCTGTCCCGCCCACAACCATGAATCAGTCATGGAGACGGTGACTGAAAAGCACAAGGTACGTGCTGTGCAGTCCTAATTTTGCATATGTGAGGCCACATGGCACACTTTAAATAAAAATATTTTAGTGTTAGGACTGCCCCAGGAGATTTGCCGTGACGTTGGCGGGGTGGCTCGAAAAATTGCAATTTTTTGCCAAAAATCTCATTTTTTCAATAGTACAGCTTGGAATGTTGGTACTGTGCACACTTTGCAATACATAATATTTTTGAGTGGAGGTTGTTTTTATGCTGTTTTTTTCTTGTTATATAGGGTCCCAGTTGGTTCTTATCTTGCAGTGCACCTCATGTTTATTTTTCCATCTGTCCTGATTTTTGGCGCTTGGTGGCTGTTCACACTTGCCATCCAACCCTGTCCACTGGCTATTTATTCTAAGCAGCATGTGCTCGGGCCTGTCCCGCCCACAACCATGAATCAGTCATGGAGACGGTGACTGAAAAGCACAAGGTACGTGCTGTGCAGTCCTAATTTTGCATATGTGAGGCCACATGGCACACTTTAAATAAAAATATTTTAGTGTTAGGACTGCCCCAGGAGATTTGCCGTGACGTTGGCGGGGTGGCTCGAAAAATTGCAATTTTTTGCCAAAAATCTCATTTTTTCAATAGTACAGCTTGGAATGTTGGTACTGTGCACACTTTGCAATACATAATATTTTTGAGTGGAGGTTGTTTTTATGCTGTTTTTTTCTTGTTATATAGGGTCCCAGTTGGTTCTTATCTTGCAGTGCACCTCATGTTTATTTTTCCATCTGTCCTGACTTTTGGCGCTTGGTGGCTGTTCACACTTGCCATCCAACCCTGTCCACTGGCTATTTATTCTAAGCAGCATGTGCTCGGGCCTGTCCCGCCCACAACCATGAATCAGTCATGGAGACGGTGACTGAAAAGCACAAGGTACGTGCTGTGCAGTCCTAATTTTGCATATGTGAGGCCACATGGCACACTTTAAATAAAAAAAAAAAAATATTTTAGTGTTAGGACTGCCCCAGGAGATTTGCCGTGACGTTGGCGGGGTGGCTCGAAAAATTGCAATTTTTTGCCAAAAATCTCATTTTTTCAATAGTACAGCTTGGAATGTTGGTACTGTGCACACTTTGCAATACATAATATTTTTGAGTGGAGGTTGTTTTTATGCTGTTTTTTTCTTGTTATATAGGGTCCCAGTTGGTTCTTATCTTGCAGTGCACCTCATGTTTATTTTTCCATCTGTCCTGATTTTTGGGCGCTTGGTGGCTGTTCACACTTGCCATCCAACCCTGGTCCACTGGCTATTTATTCTAAGCAGCATGTGCTCGGAGCCTGTCCCGCCCACAACCATGAATCAGTCATGGAGACGGTGACTGAAAAGCACAAGGTACGTGCTGTGGCAGTCCTAATCTTTTGCATATGTGAGGCCACATGGCACACTTAGAATAAAAATATTTTAGTGTTAGGACTGCCCCACGGGAGATTTGCCGTGACGTTGGCGGGGTGGCTCGAAAAAATTGCAATTTTTTTGCCAAAAATCTCATTTTTTCAATAGTACAGCTTGGAATGTTGGTACTGTTGCACAGCTTTGCAATACATAATTATTTTTTGAGTGGAGGCTGTTGTTTTTATGCTGTTTTTTTCTTGTTATATAGGGTCCCAGCTGGTTCTTATCTTGCAGTGCAGCCTCAATGTTTTATTTTTCCATCTGTCCTGATTTTTGGCGCTTGGGTGGCTGTTCACACTTGCCATCCAACCCTGTCCACTGGCTATTTATTCTAAGCAGCATGTGCTCGGGCCTGTCCGCCCACAACCATGAATCAGTCATGGAGACGGTGACTGAAAAGCAGCAAGGTACGTGCTGTGCAGTCCTAATTTTGCATTATGTGAGGCCACATGGCACACTTTAAAATAAAAATATTGTTAGTGTTAGGACTGCCCCAGGAGATTTGCCGTAGACCGTTGGCGGGGGTGGCTCGAAAAATTGCAATTTTTGTGCCAAAAATCTCATATTTTTTCAATAGTACAGCTTGGAATGTTGGTACTGTGCACACTTTGCAATACATAATATTTTTGAGTGCGAGGGTTGTTTTTATGCTGTTTTTCTCTTGTTATATAGGGTCCCAGTTGGTTCTTCTTATCTTGCAGTGCACCTCATGTTGGTGGCTGTTCACACTTGCCATCCAACCCTGTCCACTGGCTATTTATTCTAAGCAGCATGTGCTCGGGCCTGTCCCGCCCACAACCATGAATCAGTCATGGAGACGGTGACTGAAAAGCACAAGGTACGTGCTGTGCAGTCCTAATTTTGCATATGTGAGGCCACATGGCACACTTTAAATAAAAATATTTTAGTGTTAGGACTGCCCCAGGAGATTTGCCGTGACGTTGGCGGGGTGGCTCGAAAAATTGCAATTTTTTGCCAAAAATCTCATTTTTTCAATAGTACAGCTTGGAATGTGGTACTGTGCACACTTTGCAATACATAATATTTTTGAGTGGAGGTTGTTTTTATGCTGTTTTTTTCTTGTTATATAGGGTCCCAGTAGGTACTCGATTAATACTGAGAAGCAGCTACCAGTATACCTGGTTATGGGAGCCTAAGTCCCATTTGCTGTCCTGAAGGGGTGGAGCCTGGCATAGGAAGTGTGGGAGGAGTCAATGAGGTACTGGAGAACTGGATAGAACCAGCCAGATCTGGTCAGAGGGAGTTTTCAGTCAGAGAGAAGTGACAGTTGACCGTGGACAGTGAGTCAGTCAGGAGTTGACAGAAGTCCAGTCAGAAGGAGTAAGCAGAGGCTGTGATTCATGGTGAAGACCCTGGGGTCCGGCTAGACCCAGGTGGCACCGAGAGAAGGGGTTCCAGAGTGCCATGGATGTGCGAGAGGCCTCCGTGGGCTTGTTCCATCAAGAATACCGGGGTGGAATAATCTGACCGCAATAACGGGGATGGTCCCCAGGCAAAAGGAAGAGAGACATTTCTTTTAGCAATCTGATGGCCCGGGTTATTGCTGTAGGCACCCGAGGCCAATACCTGCCACCCATCCTCTGCAAGGGAGGCTTCAAAAGGACCGCTGTCAGCCGACCTTTAGTCAGGGCTCGGTGGCGGTGCAGGACAGTCCAGTAAAGGTCAGAGCTAGAGAGACGGCCAGGAGAGACACATCAAGGAGGGCTCCGGTACTGACCCTTGATCTGTTCGGGATTGGCAGAGGCCCACAACAGTGTTAATAAAATTGTGTGCTGTCAATTTACACCCCTCTAAAAATAATACACTTTACAATTTCCCTTATTTCAGCTAAATTATTCCTAAATTGAGAGGGAAAATCAGAAGTGAACCAATGATCATTTCCCTTCTATCACATTTTTACAGCATAGAAAACCTATTAATTGCACACAGTTAGGAAACCATTAAATGCCACTTTCGGCTCCGGTCCATCTGTGTATATGTGTACTCTATGTACACTTACATTTTTTCCTCAGCTGTCGCTTCATTGTACCTGAGCATAGTTGTTACATACCAAGCTATACAATCAAATGGGAAACACCTGGTCAGCCTGGGAATATTTACACCAATGCTTTTGTAATTTGCTTCCAAATTCTTACAATTAGTGACTATTCGTTACCAGCTATAAATTATCTACAATGAAATGGCAGTCTTGTTTCCCTGTTTGCATGTAGCTCACAAAAGTGTCTGGTATCAGACTTTCTAAATATTTTAGTTATTGTTAGACCTTGTTTAGAGTAATACCTTGTAAACTACTTGAGGATAAATGATTATGTGTGCCGCTTACTGTAGGTGATATTGTATAACAGACATTCTTTCACAGGGTTCCAGTAATAAAACCCTCCGCGCTGATTACCTTTAACATTTATAAAATGTATAATTTACTTTTTTTTTTTACTAAATTCTGATGCAGTTTTTCATGTTGAGATTAAAGGTACTGTAAATCATCAACATAGATTGGTAGAAAAGTAGAAAATCACATGTAGCAAGAGAAAGTTTACATGTGAATTTCAGAATTAAATTATTACTGCCAACAGTTCGAATTTATTTGTAAAATCTAAATTGAATATTGCGGGATTATTTTTACATTTACATAAAATATCATTGTCTCATAATTTAGTAAAAAAAAAAAGCTTAGTTAATACTTTCTAATTCAAATTTTATATAGAAATAATCAGTTTCTGTGTCTTTTTCTTTACAAACCTTGTTTCTCTCAAAAAAAAGACTTAACCCCAAAATAAGACCTAGCAGGATTTTGGGGGCCTTTTTGTAATATGCTTAAAATATAAGCCCTACTGCAAAAATAGTTGAGGTTCCATAATGAAGTGTGCAAGTAGATAAAAAAGTTGCAGAATACAGCAACACCCTACATCAAAGAAACCACACATCCGCAAAAGAAAGCAGACAACCTTCCCCCTCCAAAAAAAAAATTGCACAGTAGAACCCAAACAATTAGAGTTGGAAAATGCAGATGGTTGATGATCTCTCACATGGAGATCTGCATTGCTGTCAGGTCTCTCGCCATTCCAGCTACATTTGCTCTCAAAAACAGTGGGTACCAGTATCACTCCGCACAAGTAATACTGCTTTCAGTCATTAGGGGGAGCCAATCGGTGTAGAATGCAAGGGATCTGACAGCAAAGCAGATTTGTATGTGAAAAACCATTCACTTGCCAACTCTAATTATTTGGGGTCTGGTAAGTATGATTCTCTTAGGGGGTGTCTGCTTTCTTCTGGGAGTAAACTTAGCAGTACATAGAGAATAAAAAATTTAAGCAGGGAATTTAACCAATTGTAAATATTGTACAATCCCTGACAAAAGTTCTGTCGCTTATCCATGTTATGTAAATAAAAGCTTATAATCTGACTTTAAATTCATCCATTGGTTTAATAAATTACTCTTTTGAAAGCTGAAACCCACCCAAATTTGGTTTAGGTTATGAAAATAAAGTTGCTGCAAAGCTGAAATATTGATCATTTAATGAACACAGAAAGGTCAGATTTTGGCAAGACAAAAGTTTTGTCGCACACAGAAAGTAATGTGAAATTCAAACAAATATTTAACTTCTAATACAAAGATATGTTGCATTACATTGGTGAATGAAGTTGTGGTGCTATTAGAGCTATATTTGATATTTTGTGTGACTGTCATGAGCTTGAAGGACCTCATCCATGCGGTTCAACAATGATTCATACAATTTATTGATGAAGTCATCAGGAATATCAAAGAAGTCTTATATGCCTCCCAGAGTTCATCTAGATTCTTTGGTTTTGTCTTCCAAGCTTCCTCTTTCATCCTACCCTAAACATGCTCAATAATGTTCATGTCTGGTGACTGGTCTATCCAGTCCTTGAGCACCTTGATCCTCTTTGCCAGGAGGAACTTTGTTGTAGAGATGGATGTATGAGATGGAGCACCATCTACTGCAGAATTTGACCCCTTTTATGATTGGGAATGTAAGAGTTAGCTAATACTTCTTGATATTTTAGGCTATTGATATTGCCTTCCACCTTGCAAATTTTTCACACACCCCCATACTGAATGTAACCCCAGACTATGATCTTTCCACCATGAAACGTAACTGTTTTCTGGATCCATACGGGCTCCAGTAGGTCGCCTGCAGTATTTACGGAGGCAGTGGTGTAATTCAATTGAAGATTCATCAGAGAAATCCACCTTCTGCCACTTTTCCAACGTCCATCTGTTTAGCAGGCTGTGGGACTTGGCAAATGCCACACGTTTTTTTAATTGCCTTTTGTTTAGTGCTGGATTCTGGGCACTGATTCAACCATGGAGGCCATTACGAGAGAGAATCCTAGAAACTGTTATAGTTGACACAGGGACTTGAGGTGACCAGGCCTTTTGAAGCTCTGCTGCAGTGGAAGAGGGGCTGGTTTGGATTTTCTAACCAACAAACGTTCCTCCTGAGCAGTTGTCTTGCAGGGTCTGCTGAACCTGGGCTTGTCAAAAACATCTCCTGTCTCTTCAAATGATTTTTTAATTCTTTGTACTTGACGCTGAGACACATTAAAGGTGCCAGCCACCTCTGCCGTGGATCTGGTCTTCAGCCTCCTGATAATTAAGGCTTTGGTCGCAGGGTGGATTTTTTGCATGTTGTCAGAGGTCAAGTTGCAGTTCAACTGAAGGTCTGGGGTGCTGGGTTTCTTTTTATACACACCCACTAATTAACCGATCATTTAGTGAGCCTAGGTGAGGATGTAAACTAGGATTGGGTGCATTACATGACAAGGCGACAAAACATTTGTCTTGCCAAAATCTGACCTTTCTGTGTTAATTAAATGATCTATATTTCAGCTTTGCAGCAACTTCATTTTCATAACCTAAACCAAATTTGGGAGGGTTTCAGCTTTCAAAAGAGTAATTTATAAAACCAATGAATGAATTTAACCCCATAGCGACGGCCTAACGTCTCAAGATGTCGGAAAAACAGGGTACTTATTCTGTTCCAACGTCTTGAGACATCAGGCCGGAAAAAGCTTGTAGCGCCCCCCAGTGACGAAAAATCTCGGGGGTTTCAGCTACCGGAGGTAGCTGAGACCCCCAAGATTATGAATCGGGGTGTTTTTTTGGACCCCGATAATGTGATCGCCGGTATACACTGTATACCGCCGGTCACATTAAAAAACAAAAAATGGCAAATAATACTGATTTCTTTCTCATCTGACATGATCAAACATGTCAGATGATAAAGAAATATAAGCCCATAGTGCCCCCAAAGCCCCCGGTACCGGAGAAATCAACCCCCACCCCCCCACCCCCACACGACATCCAAAATGGCGCCGATGCGCGGTGCAAACTGCCGCCGCCGGCTCTGCATTCATTTCCCTCCGATCTGAAATGATCAAACATTTCAGATCGGAAGGAAATGTCCTCCCCCTGATCCCTCCTCCGGTACACCGGAGATCTCTGGTCCCCCGGAGCACCCTCCGGTTCTCCAGAGCTTGCAAGATGGCACCGACGCGCGCTGAAAACTGCTGCTGCCGCTGCCAGTGCATTCATTTCCCTCTGATCTGAAATGATGAAACATTTCAGATCGGAGGGAAATGTCCTACCCCTGACCCCTCCTCCGGTCCACCGGAGCCCTCTGGTTTACCGGAGCCCCCTCCGGTTCTCTAGAGCGCTCCCCCTCCCCCCCTCCGGAGCATGCAAGATTGCGGCGCACAGCGCGCGGCCGCATTCATCCTTCTCTTTCTGCCGCATGTGACACGTCACATGCGGCAGAAAGTTGTCCCCAGGTCCCGCCGTAACCCCCCCAGCCCCCAGTTTTACGTTACCTGGCTGCTGGTGCTCCGTCCCCGCGATCACGCCGCCTCCTTCTTGAAAGCTGGCGGCGCATGCGCAGACAGCGGCTGTCAGCTGGATCCCTGCAAGCAGGGACGCTGACGTCGCTGCTGCACAGGCTGCTGCACTGTGGACCGGGGGAGGGTGAGTGCAGTGATCTGCAGCCACACTCCTCACATGGAGAGGCTGCTGTTCCAGAAAATGGGGGGTACGTTCTGTGAGCGTGCCCCTCATATTCTGGAATGAGGTTACTGCAGGTCACTCTGCCCTAAGTTGGACCGGGGCAGTGTGAGTGCAGTATTCTCAGATTACTGCACTCACACTGCTCATGGAGAGCTTGCGCTTCCATAAAATGGGGGATACGTTCCCTGAACGTGCCCCCCATATTCTAGAAGGTCCAGAGTCGCCGAGGGACGCTGACGTCGCTGCTGCACAGGCTGCTCCACTGTGGACCGGGGGAGAGTGAGTGCAGTGATCTGCAGCCACACTCCTCACATGGAGAGACTGCTGTTCCAGAAAATGGGGGGTACGTTCTGTGAGCGTGCCCCTCATATTCTGGAATGAGGTTACTGCAGGTCACTCTGCCCTAAGTTGGACTGGGGCAGTGTGAGTGCAGTATTCTCAGATTTCTGCACCCACACTGCTCATGGAGAGTTCCCTGAACGTGCCCCCCATATTCTAGAAGGTCCAGAGTCGCCGAGGGACCTCCAAAATGGATTACAGCGACCGAAATTTATTTATTTTCAATAAATTGGTGAAAGAGGAATGTTTCGGGGAGGTTTTTTTTCAAATACATTTTTTTTTTGTCTTTATTTTTTTCTATAACTTGACTGGGTTAGTGATGTCGGGTATCTGTTTAGATGCCGTGACATCACTAACCCCAGGGCTTGATGCCAGGTGACATTACAGCTGGTATCAACCCCGTATATTACCCCGTTTGCCACCGCACCAGGGCGCGGGATGAGCTGGAGCGAAGCGCCAGGATTGGCACATCTAATGGATGCGCCACTTCTGGGGCGGCTGCGGCCTGCTATTTTTAGGCTGGGAAGAGTCCAATAACCATGGCTCTTCCCACCCTGAGAATACCAGACCCCAGCTGTCCGCTTCACCTTGGCTGGTGATCTAATTTGGGGGGGACCCCAAGTTTTTGTCTTTTGGTTTTTTTTTTTAAAAAACTCCTAGGGAGCCGTCAAAATTGATCACCAGCTAAGGTGAAGCTGTCAGCTGTGGTTTGCAGGCTACAGCTGTCTGCTTTACCCTAGCTGGCTATCTAAAATAGGGGGGACCCCACTTCGTTTATTTTAATTATTAATTTTTTGGGGGGCTAAATGCAAGGCTAGGCACCCTTTAGTGCCACATGAAAGGCACTAAAGGGTGCCAGCTTAGAATATGCAGGGGGGTGGGACGTTATATATGTTTGACATCTATCCATTCATCCATTGTAGCATTTTAGGCTATGTGCCCACAATCAGGGTTTTCAGCGTTTTGGGCGCAGAGTGTTTTCCCTGCATCCATAGCGCAGCATTGTGCAGTAGAAGCACAGTGGAAGGATTTTTAGAAATCTCATGCCCACTGGGCTTCTTTTCTCCGCAGCATAAACCGACCTGTGGCGCAGCTCCTGAGCCTCAGCATGTCAATTTATGCTGCGGAGACAAGAGTGTTCTCTGCAGGTAGCATAGAGCTCCACAGCAGCCTGAACCCAAATCGTGGGCATGGACAGCAGCGTTCTCCCGTGGACAACACTCACATCTCTGCAGGAAGGTTGACACTCTGTACTAGACGCCGTGTCGCTGGATCATAGCCACATAGCCTATAAGTGAGAAATTTGTTGCTACAGCAACATTTTTGTGAAGTACCTGTGGATTCAAAATGCTTACTATACTCCTGAATAAAATCCAGTTTCCAAAATGGGGTCACTTCTGGGGGGTTTCTGCTGTATAGGTACCCAAGGGGCCCTGCTAATGTGACATGGTGCCCGCAATTTATTTCAACTTTTCCAGAATTCAAATGGTGCTCCTTCCATTCCAAGCCCTCCCATTTATCCAAACAGAGGTTTTTGGCCACATGTGGGGTATCCCTGTGCTCATACGACATTGGATAACAAGCTGTGGGGTCCACGGTTTGTTGTTGCCTCTTGAAAAAGTAACAAATATGATGCTAAAGCAACATTTTTGTGAAAAAAATGAAAATTTTCAATATGGCAACCTAAGCTTATCAAATTCTGTGAAGTACTCTTGGATTCAAACTGCTCACTATACACCTAGATAAAAGCCTTGAGGTGTCTTGTTTCCAGAATGGAGTCACATGTGGGGGACCGCCACTGTTTAGGCACCTTAGGGGCTTTCCAAATGCAACATAGCGCCCGCCAATGATTCCAGCCAATTGTGCAGTCAAATGGCGCTCCTTCCCTCCCGAGCCCTGCTGTGCACCCAAACAGTTGATTTTCATCACACATAAGGTATCAGCATACTGAGGAGAAATGGCACAATAAATTTTATCCTGAATTTTTTCCTTTTACACTTGTGAAAAAAAAGCTACCTGGTTGAAGTAACAATTTTGTGGTAAAAATGTATTATTTTATTTTCACAGCTCAACATTATAAACTTCTGTGAAGCACCTGAGGGTTCAGGGTACTCACCAAACATCTAGATAAATTCCTTCAGGGGTCTATTTTCCAAAATGGGGCCACTTGTGGGGGACCTCCACTGTTTAGGCACCTCAGGGGCTCTCCTAATGCAACATAGCGTACGCTATTGATTCCAGCCAATTTTGCAGTCAAATTGCACTCCTTCCCTTCCGAGCCCTGTCATGCGCCCAAACAGTTGATTTCCACCACATATAAGGTATCGCCAAACTCAGGTGAAATTGCACAATAAATTTCATGGTGATTTTTTTCCTGTTACCCTTGTGAAAAAAAAGCTACCTGGTTAAAATAACAATTTTGTGGTAAAATTTTATTTTTTTATTTTCATGGCTCAACGTTATAAAATTCTGTGAAGCACCTGGTGGTTCAGGGTACTCACCAAACATCTAGATAAATTCCTTGAGGGGCCTAGTTTCCAAAATGGGGTCACTTGCGCGGGGTTTCTGCTGTTTAGGTACCTTAGGGGACCTCCAAATGTGACATGGTGCCCGCAATCTTTTTCAGCCAAATTTCCTTTCCAAAATTCAAATATTGCTCCTTTCGTTCCAAGCCCTCCCATTTGTCCAAACAAAGGTTTCAGACCACATGTGAGGTATCACCGCGCTCATAAAAAAGTGGTTAACAAACCTTGAGGTCAAATTTTTGGAATTACCTCTTGAAAAAGTGAGAAAATTGATGCTAAAGCAACATTTTTGAGAAAATTTATTAAAATTTTCAATATGACAACGTAACGGTAACAAAATCTGTGAAGTACCTGTGGATCTAAAATGCTCACTATACCCCTAGATAGAAGCCTTGAGGGGTCTAGTTTCCAAAATGGTGTCACTTGTGAGGGGTTTATTCTGTTTAGGTACCTTATCGGACCTGTAAATGCAACATGGTGCCCGCAATCTATTTCAGCCAAATTTGCTTTCCAAAATTCAAATATTGCTCCTTCTGTTCCGAGCCCTCCCATTTGTCCAAACAGAGGTTTCTGACCACATGTGGAGTATCGGCGCGCTCATAAGAAAGTGGGGAACAAGTTTTGGGGTCCATTTTGTTGTGTTATTTCCTCTAAATGTGAATAAATTTGGGTTAGAGCAACATTTTTAGGTAAAATTTAATTTTTGCTTTTTTTCATTCCACATTGCTTTTGTTCATGTGAAGCACCTGAAGGGTTAATAAACTTTTTGAATGTGGTTTTGAGTACTTTGGGGGGTGCAGTTTTTAGAATGGTGTCACTTTTGGGTATTTTCTATCATCTAGGCCTCTCAAAGTCACTTCAAATGTTTTGTGGTCCCTAAAAAAATGGTTTTGTAAATTTTGATGTAAAAATGAGAAATCGCTGATAAACTTTGAACCCCTCTAACTTCCTAACAAAAAAAAATTTTGTTTCCAAAATTGTGCTGATGTAAAGTAGACATGTGGGAAATGTTTATTTACTATTTTGTGTCACAGAAATCTCTGGTTTAACGGTATAAAAATTCAAAAGTTGAAAATTGCTAAATTTTGAAAATTTTTGCCAAAATTCAATTTTTTTCATAAATAAACGCAAAAAATATTGTCCTAAATTTGGTACTAACATAAAGTCCAATATGTGATGAAAAAACAATCTCAAAATTACCAGGATCCGTTGAAGCGTTCCAGAGTTATAACCTCATGAAGTGACACTGGTCAGAATTGCAAAATTTGGTCTGGTCATTAAGGTGAAAATTAGCTCCATCACTAAGGGGTTAAAGTCAGGTTATAAGATTTTATTTACATAACATGGATAAGCGACAGAACTTTTGTCAGGGACTGTATGTGCGCACAATTATTAGGACCGGTTCAACACCATGAGAATAGCAGATCACATAAGAAAATGTACATCTGAACCAATAATCCGATTAACACAAAATGTTGATGTTCCAGAATGTGACGACATGATTATATTTTAATAAATGTTGATTTTTTTTTTGTTCAAGAATAAATTTGGATTGTTGTTCATGGGAAAATAGAAAACATTGCCCAAAAAAAAGCACTAATGCATCTTTAGGAGCAAAAAAATACAAGACCCTATCTTATTTTCAGGGAAACACGGTATTTACACCACTCTGTAACTGTATGGACTAGAAATTCATTTTTCAGAGAACATATTCTATGTAAAGTAAATGTTCCTTATTAAGCTCTGGGGTCTCTCTGGACCACAGAGCAAAAATATAACACATTGAAATAATACTTATACTAACCTTACCACTGACTTCTTCAGTCCCTCCGCTCTACACCCTCCCCTCACTGGTCCTCAATACATCTTCTTAACACTGCACTGAATACAAGACTCTCCATGCTCTGTTGAGACCTGGAATGATTCTGCACAAGCATATGTAATGTCAAGATGTCATGATGGGACAAAGTGAATTCGCGGATCATACAGGTGTCTCATCATAACCGAAAATCCTGGTCTACAGTGAAGAGGATCAGGGATTCAGTGCTCAAGGGTACTGATATGAAGATATGTTGAGGACCGGACAGGGGAAAATTAAGAGCAGATGGGCGAGAGAGGTGAGTGTTTAAGTTAATATAAGTATTTTGTTTTTTATTATTTAACCTTCTATGGTTTTTGTATATTTTATCTGTGCAAAAATAAATTACTAAGAGTCCGCATTTTGGTGAATACGGATTTGGTAACATTCAAGTAGAATTCTATTCCACTCTAATAAATTTGCCCACCTTCAGTATAGATTGATCAAAAATGTTCAAAGTTTGCAAAATGTTTCCGCTACATTTGGAGTCATTTTCTGGTATAAGTAATATTAAATCTGTTGGACTGAAGGAGAAAATATCCCTCACTGGTAAATATTCACCACATTACTTGCAATTTTAGAAAAGTGGCAAGAAATGGCATGAATAATTTAATATGATGACCCCTAAAATAAGGAGCTGTTGCATCTTCCTTCTTCAGGAGCATACTGCTCCTCTTCCTCCTGGCTACCTGCATCCCAGGGTGAGTGGTGAGTTCTTGAAGTTTAACAGTTCAGACCAGTGACATGAGTGCAATACTTTGTGCTCTCCAATACTGCAAACAGAAGAAGCTTTGCCTCTGTAGTATTAGAGGATTGCACAGACAGCATGAATCAGAGGTTGGCTGAGGACCATATGAGAGAACAGTCCAGCGCTAAATAAACATGGGAGAGACCTCACTTAGAGCGGTGTGGGGAGAAGCAGATCAGGAGCAGTGCTGGACTAGTCTCATATCTGCCTATGGTCCACAATCTGATCTTCACACTGTATTTTCTTTTAAATATATGTTTCAGAGAAAAATATGCAAATATGCCTGGCTACAATCGAGTGGTCAGGCTCTGATTTATTCTGCGTATGGTTTGGGTACCATGAATAAAGTGATTGGTGCCCTGTAAGAAGATGAGACAACCTTTGGAATAATGAATAATTCATAATATGTGTAACAGGTGAAAAGTGAAGCCTAGCGATTACAACTTTACATTCACTGGAATGGAATTACGGTGTATAATTACAGTCATAGAGAATATGTAGCAAATTCTTTATCTAAATCAATAAATAATAAAAAGCTTAGTTCCAGTACTTCTTGTTTAAAGTGTCAAGGTATTATAAGGACATGTGATCACTCCCTACAGTTGAGTGGGGTGGAGTCATGATTGGGCCTATTCAGAATTGTCACATGGTTTGGATGTCATGCAACGGGCATGGTGAGCGTGTTCAGACCAATTGAGGTCTGATACCCAACGAAAAAACACCTAAACAATACCACAGACAAGGGGGAAACACAAAGGACACAATAACAATGGTGGGCCCTGGCACTAGTGAGAGGGTAGATGGTCACCTCCTAACCTCACCTGAGCTGTCCCTGCTCTCTTAACCAGTCCCTATATGGTTTCTGCAACTGTTGCCGAGCAGCATCCTGGGTCCCTAAGGATCCCTATGGAGACCCTGATTAGTGAGAGGCGGCTGAGGGTCACTAGAACCACCACTGCACTAAAAAGACAAAAGGGTAGGGACACATATAGGGAATAAACAACCAAAGGAGGAGAGGATATGACTTTAAGACTATCCACAGCAGCTTCCTTCCTCCAAGGCGGCTATCCTACAAATGATTTGTATTCAGCAAAGGATGCTGGGATACCTGGCTATTTAAACACAAGGGGGTGGGACTACAAAACAGGTGCAGCTGACCTTAACTGCAGTAGAGCTGCAAACACAGAAACTAGCATTAACTGTAGAGCCATAGAGATAAGGGGTTCCAGACCTCAAGCTGCCACTAGTCTCCAAAACCAAGGAGACAATCGTGAAATTGTAACATGGAATAAGATGGAATAGGGATAAGTGTAAAAGGGTAATAAGGAGCATGGAGCTAAGGCTTTCGGTAAAGTGGGCTTGAAGCTGAAGTTTTCATTCTTTAAGAAATTCTTCAACAATAATATAGTTTAAGCTATTTGACACTTAAAAACTTTCTATTGTTTAGTGTTCATGATCTAGAACTCCTGCCAAGTGAATGATCTCCAGAGCAATCCCCCAGGTTGTGGGGGGTGGTTTACAGCCTATATTATTATGTATATATAAAATACGTTACAATCTGACTATGTAAATAAATACAGCCCTGTCATCCATCTCCTCTTCTTCCTCTCTTCCTTCACAATTGTAAGAAATGACCCAACCACGATATATATTTTATTTGTTATTGGAAAAAAGTGGACTAAATAAGTGATTATAGTTAGTAATAGAAGCCAGATTTCTGCCTTGTAGAATTGACTCTTTAGTGCTGACAGACTCACTGGGTGTCGGTGCACTCTTTCTTGTCGCACAGATATTGATTTAC
Source organism: Anomaloglossus baeobatrachus (assembly GCF_048569485.1). NCBI lineage: Eukaryota > Metazoa > Chordata > Amphibia > Anura > Aromobatidae > Anomaloglossus > Anomaloglossus baeobatrachus. Next base: position 162,517,665 of record NC_134354.1, read on the forward strand.
TAGGGCTTAAATGACCAACATCTGTTCAGATTTCACGCAGCTACAGGATCACTTTTTATGTCAGATTTTGGGGTAAGGGATCAAAACTAATCTTCCTGTGTTCTTTCACTTACATTAAAAGTTATTTTAGAGATTGTACAATATTTTCCATAAAGAACTGATCTTACTATTCATTCCCAGAACAAATAATTTCTATCATTAATTCTTATATTTTCTGGAAAATAGAAAATTCTGCACTTGTGTATATGACTCTTTATATGAGCTTCTCTCTTACATTCCTATAATCACTATATGAGATGTAGGACAAACATACCAAGGAAGGTACAGCGTTGCAAACTAATAATGTAGGACTCCTCTGAATAAAATATTTTGTATTGAAAGGACTGATTCTTCTTTACTTTCTCCTTCCCATTGCTATGAAGGTCATAACCCTTTGGGCCAGATACTTTTGAAAGTTCACGTTTCCAGTGGAGAAGGTTAACCCTGAGCACCATCAAAGCACTAATGTGGTGATGTAGTTAGGTCTGGTTGTTTTTTACATAGTTACAAAGTTGAAAAAAGACTTAGGTCCATATAGTTCAACCGTCCTCCACCAATTATCCATTTTCTCATTAAGTCATTTATAACTGACAATGTTTTGTGTACTGAGGAAATTATCCATCCATTTTTTAAAAGCTGTTATAGTATCTGCCATTACTACCTCTTATGGTAGGGCATTGCACAGTCTGACTGCTCTAACTATAAAGAACCCTTTCCTATTTAGCTGTCGGTGTTGCCTTTCTCTCCATGGGCCACAGAAACATTTTTTTTTTATTACCGTATTTTTCGGACTATACAATGCACTTTTTTCCCCCAAATTTTGGGGGAAAGTGGGGGGTGCGTCTTATAGTCCGATGGCTGCAGTGCGGTGGTGGTGGAGCAGGTGAAGGCGGGTGCGGTGTTGGTGGAGTGGGTCATCAGAGGCAGGAGCAGGCTGTAGCAGCGCTACCATGACCACATGGGTCTGCTCATTTGAAATGCATACCCATCATCCCGACCATCATCTCTCAGCTCTGAAGCCGGCGGGGATGATGGGCAGGGGATGCGCGCGTACTAAAGAGCCGGCCCACGTGATCACCCCAGGCAACTACAGCCTGGAGTGAACATGTGCAGCTATATTCACTGCCCCCCGCACATCATCATCAGCACGGGGGGCAGTAAATAAGTACGGTATACTCACCGTTCCCCTGCAGCATTGCGGTGGGTGTCCTCCTGTCTGTGTGCCAGCTGATCTGTGTAGAGAGCGGTGAGCACAGTGATGTACACATGGCTCCACACAGGTCAGCTGGCACAAAAACAGGAGGACACCGCGATGCTGCGTGGAGTGAAGAGAGGTGAGTATACAGCGGGAGTCCTCCACCTGTTACTGCAAATCCGTCCGCGGCTGAAGTGAGCGCGAGATCCGCAGTGACTTCAGTGAGGTGATGTGCGGTGACAGCTGAAGTCACCGCTGATCCCGGCAGCTCACTTCACTTGCGGTCTGACCCTCACAGAGAGCGGTCATGTTCTATGGCTGCTCTCTGTGATTGTCAGATGTAGCAGAGCTGGATGCATTGTGGGACATTTTGTGCATTACATCAGACCTGGGTGTTTTAAAGGTTAAAAAAGTGGTGAAAGAGGGTGTTTTTTTGTCTTTTATTTCAAATAAAGGATTTTTATGTGTTTTGTGTTTCTTTACTTTTACTTACAGCTTAGTGGTGAGGGGTGTCTCATAGATGACTGCCATCACTAAGCTAGGACTTAGTGGCAGCTATGGGCTACTGCCATTAACTCCTTATTACCCCGATTTCCACTGCATCAGGGCAATCGGGATGAGCTGGGAAAAGTCCCAGGACTGTCGCATTTAATCCAAAAACATTCATAGGAAACCTAGATTGTGAGCCCCAATGGGGACAGTGTTGCCATTGTATGTAAAGCGCTGTGGAATTAACAGCGCTATATAAAGGAATAAATATTATTATTATATTATTATTAAATTATCTAATGGATGCGGCAATTCTGGGCGGCTGCTGGCTGATATTTTTAGGCTTGGAGGGCTTCCAATAACGTGAGTCTCCCCAGCCTGAGAATACCAGCCCCCAGCTGTGAGACTTTATCTTGGCTGGTTATCAAAATTGGGAGAACCACACGCCGTTTTTTTTTTTGTTTTTGTTTTTTTAAATTACTCCCATACAGTGTCAGCAGCAGATCCTCATCCGATAACAGTGTGTCATGACCATATTTTTTGCTTAAAAAATGTATTTTCCTATTTTCCTCCTCGAAAACCAGGGTGCGTCTTATGGTCCGGTGCATCTTATAGTTCGAAAAATACGGTATATTACTTCAAGGGCCCCTACTTTGCTTTTTGAGCAAAGACTCAAATCAAACAGTTTTATCCTTATGATTTTTATTTAAATTTGTTACTTAAAATTGCAAAAAAAAAAATTTTCAAACTCTATACAGTTATCTAAACAAGGACATACTTGACATTAACCTGATGATGAGAACATATTTAAAATTCATGATGTGGTCATGGTGGATATATGGAGCTTGCATCCAACCAAGCTGAGGCATGTTGTTAAACAAGCGGGTATATGCCTATTACAGTAGCAGCTGGAGCAAGCTCTACCTACAGAAACCTGTTTAACTATTTACATTCTGCTGTCAGTCACTGACAGAGGCATATAAATAGTGTGATTGCCATTGCATGCATTTGTTGACTCCCATCAGCTCCCTGCAATGCGATTGTGGGGAATCAATGGGTTGTTATGACAGCTGCAGGCTTACTGAATGCTTATATAACTACCATCTTGGTCCTCCTGTGATGCTCAGCCTGTGGCTGGACTTCATAGGAGAAGGTAATTTTCACTCTATACTACAATATTGTGATATTGCAGTGTATAGTAGAAAATGTCGCCAGTTCTAGTCACTGCAATAAAAATATTAAATGCCAAAATCGTATCAATAAAAAATGTAATCTAACTGAAAACTTGCTGGAAAAGTGCAAAAAGTTATAGGTCTCAGAAAATGGTGACAAAAACTATATTTTTTTTATAAAGTTGAGAAATTTTTACCACTATAGTATAAAAAAAACCTTATAAAATTGATGTTGCTTTAGTCATACTAACATGACGATTTATACTGTCAGGTCATTTTTACCAATTGGATAAATTTGGATGGACACTAGCGCTCAAAAAGCTGCTAAAAGTGTCTATGCGGAAAAAATAAGTGGAGGAGCTGCTAAAAGTGTCTACGCGGAAAAATAAGTGCTCTTGCCATTTTATTAGCGCGGAAGTCTTTAAATCTTTAATTTTTACCAATTATTGCGGTAAAATGACAGGTGAACTAGATTTTTGCTATTTTATCACACTTGGATTTTTTTCCCCTATTTTTAAGCACAATATGAGGTAAAATGCAGGGTGTTATTAAAAATTACAACATGTCTCAACAAAGAAAACAAGCCCTTATACAGCTATGTCGACAGAAAAATAAATGTTATGACTCTTGGAAGTAGGGGAGTAAAAAAATGAAAACCCAAAAACAAAATTTCTCTGCCATCGAATGGTTAATCAGACATCAAGGTCCCTGATTTTGTAGCCAATCTTTATAAAGCCCTTAAAACTTAAAACACATCAAATTGTACATACTTGTACAAAAAAAATAGAATCTACTAAACTAAATGACTCAAAGTAAATGGTCAGGCAAAAAGTTTAAACGTTTGGAAAATGTGTCTAGAAAAAGCTAAAAAGTCTCTTAAGATTTTCAATTAAATGTCCTTGAGATTAAAGGAAACCTGTCATTAGATTTGGGCCCTATAAGCTGCGGCCACCATCAGTGGGCTCTTATATACAGCATGTTACAAAGCTGTATATAAGAGCCCAGGCCGCTGTGTAGAACATAAAAAACACTTTATAATACTCACCTAGGGGGTCGGTGCAATGCAAACTGGTCAGATGGGTGGTGTCATTCTCTGGGACTGGCGCCTCCTCTTTCGGCCATCTTAGTCCTCCTTCTTCTGAAGCCAGCTTGCATAACGCGTCCTACGTCATACACCCTCGCTGGCATTGAAGTCCCGCACAGGTGCACTTTGATCTGAACTGAGTAGGGCAGATCAAAATATTGTAGTGCACCTGCGCAGGACCTCAGTGCCGATGCGTGTGCATGACGTAGGATGCCTCATGTACGCTGGCTTCAGAAGAAGGAGGAGTGAGATGTCCGAAAGAGGAGGCACCGGTCCCGGAGAACAGCGCCACCCATCTGACCAGTTTGCACCGAACCGACCCCCTAGGTGAGTATTATAAAGTGGGGTTTTTTTGTTGTTGTACACAGTGGCCTGGGTTCTTATATACAG